>NC_089423.1:1246391-1869587 GCF_013426205.1 Metarhizium brunneum | reverse complement strand
CAACCATCTTTCAGGTTGGACTGGACAGTATTAATGCAGTTCAAGTTGCATCGGCACTACGATCTCAAAACCTACCTGTGTCATCATCTGATGTCATAGAGTGTTCTAGCTGCAGCAAACTGGCATCTAGAATAAGCCAAAACTCAGAAGAGCTAAAACAGGAGAACGTTTGGATAGACTTCTCTGCGTTCCAGAACCAAGTAAAGCCATATGCTCTGGAAAAACTGCGGCCTACCACGGAAATTGAAGCCATTCTTCCGTGTACTGCAGTGCAAAATGCTATGCTAATGGCGTTTATGCACTCAGACGAGGCAAACTACCTCAATTCGCTCTCCTTCAAGATCAAGGAAACTGTAGATCTCAATTCTCTATTTGTCGCATGGCAACTACTTCATGGTCAACACCCGATGTTACGCACTGGGTTTGTCCCCGTTTCACACACAGGCAGCACGTTCGCAATGGTCAGACAAAAATCCACTAGCCTAACGCACCCGATTACATTGTTTGACAGACTGCCATTTGTCTTGGAGGATTGGAAAGCGGAGTGTAGATCATTCATGCTTGCAAACTTACATGAACCAGCCTGGAGAGTGGCCTTGGTGAACACCGGCTCACAGATGCTTATGCATATTGTTATACACCACGCACTCTATGATGCGCAATCTCTAGATGGCTTATTCCAAGGTCTGTCTTGCTTCCTTCTAGGGGAATCGTGCACTTTCTCCAACATTGAGCCCGCTCTAGCGGACGTATTGTCGAGAGCAAAATCCGAACTATCAGAAGGAAAGAAATTCTGGGAAGAACAGGCGGTGCGGGTAGTGGTGAACAAATTTCCCATCATGACCTCACTTCGAGAGCCAGTGGGAAGACTCACTGTTAACGAACACATTTCGTCCATGTCCGTTGGAGAGCTACAAGAGGCGACCCAAGCAGTAGGTGTATCGTTACAGGCTGCGTTGCAAGCCAGTTGGTCGCGAATATTGGCGTCTTACCTAGGAGAACAGTCTGTTACCTTTGGCGTTGTACTGGCCGGGAGAACTTCAGACGAAACTGCCGACTCCCCATTCCCTTGCCTTGTCACGCTGCCCATCGTGGCAGAAGCAGAAGACTCTAATATGGGGTTGCTGCAGAATATGATGGCGTACAATTCCAACCTATATAAGCATCAGTTTAACCCTTTAGCGGAGGTTAAGAAATGGCTAGGTCATCCCGCCTCACCTATATTCGACACCGTCTTGGTATATCAGAAGACAAGCGGCCCACACTTAAACACAGATCAATGGAAGTTGATGGAGGACCTCCCATCTGTGGAGTATTCAGTTTCACTAGAAGTTGAGCCGCTTGAAGATGAGCAACTTCATCTTCGACTTACGACCAGGTCCGACATCGTACCACATGAGCAAGCGGACTTGATGCTTAAGCAGTTCGACGCTATGTTGACTCACTTATTGAAGCACCCAAATGCGACGCAGAATGAGATTTACAAATACCATCAAAGTTTGTTTTCCATTACTCCTCCCAGAATACCTGTAATTGATGCACCGGTTGAGTTTGTACATCAATTCGTCGAGAGAAATGCTGAGTTACAACCCAACTTCCCAGCTCTGGAGTTTGTTTCAGATTTCAATGGCACGCCTTCTTCAAAAATGACATGGACTTACAAAGAATTGGATGATCTCGGAAATCAAGTTGCTCATTTGTTGTCCAAGGTTGTTCGTGTGGGAAACATTGTGGCTGTTCACTTCCCCAAGTGTCCCGAAGCGTACTTCTCGATATTGGGCATTCTTAAGGCCGGCTGCTCGTTTGTGGCTCTAGACCCTGACGCCCCCAAAGCACGAAAGGAGTTTATTCTTGAAGACTCCAAAGCTGCATGTTTGTTGATAACGAACAACTCTGATCTACTCTTTTCTGTCAAGATACCCGCCATCACTATTAATGAGGAGAGCCTCCGATCACATCCATCCGACCCAATTATGCATGGCGAGGCGTTCACACCACAAAACACTTGCTATTGTCTGTATACCTCAGGTACTACTGGAACTCCTAAAGGATGCGAAATTACACATGAAAACACCGTTCAAGCCATGATGGCATTCCAGCATCTTTTTCAAGGCCACTGGCAGAAGGATTCCAGGTGGCTGCAATTTGCAGCATTGCACTTTGATGTTTCTGTGCTTGAGCAATATTGGAGCTGGTCTGTTGGAATTACGGTTGTTGCCGCGCCAAAAGACTTCATACTGGATGATCTCACAGGGTCTATTAGCAAGATGGAAATTACACACATAGATCTGACACCCAGCCTGGCGCGGCTCATCCACCCGGACCAGCTTCCAAATCTATGTAAGGGTGTTTTTATCACTGGAGGAGAGCAGCTGAATCAAGAAATACTGGACTCCTGGGGGCCCAAGGCAGTGATTTACAATGCCTACGGGCCGACCGAAGCAACTATAGGTGTCACAATGTATCAACAAGTCCCAATTAATGGCAGGCCAAGTAATATCGGACGACAATTCCCAAATGTCGGGTCATACGTCTTTCAACAGGGCACTGATATTCCGGTACTGAGAGGGGGCGTAGGGGAGTTATGCGTGTCGGGAAAACTGGTCGGCAAAGGTTATCTTCATCGGCCAGAGTTGACGAACGAGAGATTCCCCAAACTTTCAGAATTTAATGAGCGGATCTATCGGACGGGAGATCTCGTGAGGATTCTTCATGACGGATGTTTTGACTTCCTTGGCAGGGCCGATGACCAAGTCAAGCTGCGGGGGCAGCGTCTGGAAATTGGTGAGATAAATCACGTCATACGAAACAATACCTTGGGGGTCAAGGATGCTGCTACCCTAGTCATGAGGCATGGAAGTAAAGATGTCTTGGTTGCATTTCTGGTTGGAGAGGGCGAAAAGGCGTCCGATCTCTGCATGGTGTCTGATGAAGATGCATTGGGCGCCAAAGCGCGAGCGTCGTGCCTCGACAGTTTACCTGGATACATGGTTCCTACGTATTTTATTCGACTATCGCGTATTCCGCTTTCACCAAACAATAAGGTTGAGGCCAAGGAGCTGAAAATGCTGTTCCACAGCCTCCTCCCGGACGAGCTCGTGAAGCTCACAGGGCGAGACACAACATCTTCAAGCAGCGAGATAGATGCAGCTGTTATGAAACGTCTTATTGAAGCGTTGGCGTGTTTTACTTACCTGCCTACATCCGCAATACACGAGACAACAAGTATATTTGATATCGGGGTTGACTCAATTTCTGCCCTGCAACTGTCTACCGCACTGAAGCGCGGCGGGTTCCCCAAAAGCACGCCTGCCATGATACTGCGCAGTCCTATTGTGTCAGATCTGGCCCGGTTACTTTCCAGAAAGCTTACGTCGACGAAAGAACGTGACGAAACAAAGGAAATCGAGCAAGTATTACGAGCGTACCAACAGCGATATCGTGCTCTTGTCTGCCGCGAGCTGCGGGTGAAGTCTGCCGACATCGAATACATCGCACCTTGTTCACCCCTCCAAGAAGGAATGATATCGGCTGCTGTTGCAGAAGAAGGTTCCCATATGTACTTCAACTCGTTCGACTTTCACGTCAAAGATGATGTACCAATGGACATGGTGCGTCATGCTTGGGAGACGACCATCCGCGACCATTCAATATTGCGATCAGTCTTCGTAAAGACAATAGATGGGTATCTTCAAGTCGCTTTGCATGGAATTGATAATTTCTGGCGGGATTTGGTTGCCAGTGATGACGGAGATGTTGACAATATCCTTGAGCAGGCAAGGTTGAGCTGGACCAGAGACAACACCCTTCATATTCTATCGCCATTGCAATTGATCCAGGTGAAAGGACCTGGGAAACGAGCTCTCCGACTCTATATCTTCCATGGGCTTTACGATGGAAACAGTTTCAATCTTATGAACGAGTATGCTTCGTGCGTCCATCTAGCAAAGAAACCGCCAACTCGACCTAGCTTTGTTGATGTCTTAACACACGGTCCCTTACGCAATTTTGACTTCTGCAGGCCATTTTGGGCCAAACATTTAGAACATTGGCAGCGCTGTGAAATGCCCAAGATTTCGCCGCTCGCCTCCAACAATGCAGAGATCGTATCATTGTCTAGACGCCTTACAATCAAACGGTTAGATGAGCTTCGTCGCCAGCAAAGCGTTACTCTTCAAACAATTGTTTTATCCATCTGGACAATTGTGCTCCAGAGGCACGTCTCCAAACCATTTACAACCGGCATAATCGTTGCTGGCAGATCGTTGGACGTACCGAATGTTGAGAATACTATGGGCCCCTTATTCAACACTGTCCCCTTTTTTAACTTGACTTTGAATGGTCTCTCTTGGGAGGCGCTGGTTCAAAAATGCCACAAGTTCAACACTGATATCCTTTCTTTTCAACATGTACCACTTCGTGATATCCAGAAGTGGTGCTCAGATGGTCAATCGCTGTTCAATAATCTCTTTGCTTTCCAACTGGAGAAGCCAGACCCGAATCCTGACGCTATACCATGGACCATAATTGACAATAAGGCCACCAGCCTTGACTATCCGCTAGCATTCGAGGCCACTCGGACAAAGGATGGCCATCTTAGCCTCTATCTGGTTGCTCACCCAGATATTGCTGAGGAAGATACATTGGAGCAAATGCTTGATCACTTTGAACAAGTTGTGTTGACAGTTGAACCTGGTACAGTGATTGCTCTGCCACCACACAGCAACTTCAGCTTTCCCAAAAATATCAAGCCAGAACCATTCAGCCCCAAGACTTTCGTACCAGAGAGGCTTCACTGGACTCCGGTTGGCTTAGCACTTAGGGATGAGTTCTGTACGTTCGCCAATATTCCTGCAGAAGACGCTTCTCCTGGCACCTCAATACTGGACCTCGGAATAGACAGTATTGATGCTATCAAAATTTCCGCTAGGCTTGCAAAGAGACACATAAAACTGTCCGCATCTCAAATAATGCGCCACCAGACGATTTCGGCGATTGCTGCTACTGCTTCAAATCTGAATCACGACGCTCTACTAAAAAGCTCCATCGACACAGGCAAGGCTGAGATTCAGTCTCGTCTGCATTCGTACATTCAGGGCCAAGGAGTTGATCCCAACAATGTAGAATTGGTTCTCCCATCTACTGCGCTTCAGGAGTCCATGATTTCAGCTATGGTACAATCAGATTTCCAATTGTATTTCAATCACGACATCCTGGAACTGGATAAAACAGTTAGCCTGAGCAAGTTGAGAGATGCCTGGTTGGAAGTAATCAAATCATCGCCAATACTCCGCACGGCCTTTTTCGAGATCGATGACAATAATCCGGATATGGTCTACTGCCAAGTCGTGTATAAGCAGGCTACCGCACCTGTTGCTATGCATAAACTTGCTGGTGCTTCAAGCTTACAAGACTTGATGAAGACGGCAACAGAGACCGCCATCCGAGGAGAGGCACGGAATAACCTTTTTCAAGTGTCTCTTGTTTCCACTGACAGCCAGAACTATATGGTTCTCTCCGTAGCGCATGCCCTCTACGATGGCTGGTCATTGGCGCTCTTGTACAATGATCTAGCAAAGGCATATCGGTCCGAGTTAGAGCCGCGAAGATACTCGGAGGTTCTCATGTCTCAACCTATTATATATGAATATTCCGACGTAAATGGCTTCTGGGGAACATATCTCGCTGACGCTAGCCCGACTGTATTCAGATCGGGTCGCCCTTCAGCTCCGCTAAATCCCAGCAATATTATCAGGAACGAGCATTTGTCATCAAAGTCCCTAACTGAAATCAATATCTTTTGCAAGAAGACCTCGATTAGCCTGCAGTCATTGTGTATGGCATGTTGGACAGCAGTCGCTGCGCATTTTACGCGGTCGCTGGACACAGTCTTTGGAATCGTTCTCTCGGGGCGAGATTTCGAAGGTGCTGATGAGCTAGTATTCCCATGCATGAACACTGTCGCCGTCCGTTCAGTCATACATGCGAATGTGTCTAGTTTTCTCAGATATATGGAGGCCAATCTTGCGGATATACGCGATCACCAAGGATTCCCACTTCGGAAGGCACAGGCAGCCGCAAAGCTCGGCGGCAAAGAGCTCTTCAACTCATTGTTCATTTTACAAAAGACGCCGAATATAGAGGCTTCGGGTTCAATGTGGAGGTCTATCGGCGGCGCATCTGCAGTAGAGTACCCGGTTTGTGTCGAAGCAGAGCCGATCCAAGACCGACTTTGTTGGCGCATTGCGTGCAAATCAGATGTATTGTCACAGCTCGATTCAGAAGACGTGCTGGTCAAGTTGGATCAGATTTTGAACTTCTTCTTAGACTTTCCTGAGTCCGAAATTCTGTCATTTACAGATGGCCTCGTTTCTATCTGTGCATTGCCTCAGATAGCAATAGAGGAGCAGCCAGCCAACAGTCATACGACTGCCACAGCCGACGATGATATGGATGATGCATACTCGTGGAATCACACTGCCCTCCTCATCCGCCAGATCCTTTCAGATGTTTCATCTTTGCCGATCGAGTCCATTTTGCCCACGTCCACGCTCTATCACCTTGGACTGGATTCCATTAGCGCTATCAAAGTCTCCATGATGCTGAGAAAGGTCCAAATTGACCTCAAGCCACGGGAGCTCATTGGAGCCGATAGCATCAAAGAAATTGTTCGGCTCGCAGAGCTAGATCACAAACCTCAAAAGGAAGAATCTTTTAATGCTGCCCAATTGAAGCTTCCTGCTTCTGTATCCCAAGAAAGCCTGCTCAACCTACACAATATCCTCCAACAGGATGTCGAAGCCGCTCTACCTGCCACTCCTTTGCAAATTTATATGCTGAGCGCATGGCAAAATTCCAACGCCTCAGTATTCTTCCCCGAGTTCTGTTACGAGATTATTGGAGACTATACCTATGAGCAACTTGTGGAAGCATGGGATCAGGTTTGGAGACACATCCCAATTCTACGTGTTCGTTTCATGTCCACCGGAGATATAGAAATGCCCTGGATTCAAGTTATTTTGAAGCCTAGTTCAAATTCCTCAGGTCACATGTCTGAGCCCTTGTGGCGTTTTTCCGTCTTGAAAGTCGAAGACGGAGGTTCTTGGCTGCTGAGACTGAGCATCCACCACTCTCTATACGATGGCTTCAGCTTGCCCAAACTCGTGCAGCTTTACTACGAAGCGATACAGAACACGGCAGAGAGCGCCATTACTCCCAACGTAGATCTCATAAGCTGGCAGAATTACACGATCAGGCCAACACTGAAAGCAAGCATTGATTCCAGAAATAGATTCTGGTCGGAATACTTGGTCGGGTGTTCGACATCTCCTGGCTCCCCGATACCATATGCAAGCGAGCGTGTGTCATATATACGACGTCACGCCTTCCTCAAAACTAAGGAATTACAGCAAGTTGCATCGTCACACGGCATAAGTCTACAGTCTCTCTTTTTGGCCGCCTATGCCAAGACCCTATGTGTCAACGTCGGAGCCCAAGATAATACACAATCGGTCATCTTCGGTATTTACCTAGCCAATAGAGACACGGAGACTGACAACTTGGATGAGACATATCCAACAATGAATATTGTCCCCCTTCGCGTCCAAATCGCCCCAGGAGACAATTTGATCAAGGTCGCTGCAGCCATCCTGAAAGACTTGCAGCTTATTCAATCCAATGGCAGGGCAACTGTCGGGCTTTGGGAAATCTATGAATGGACGGGCATACAGATTCAGAATTTTGTCAACTTTCTTTCGCTCTTGGATGATGACGCCAACTCAGGAAAACCTGGGCTCGTACGAAGGAGGACAGAGGATAAGTTATCTACAAAGGGCTTAGATCTCCTGAAACAGCCTTGGCTGCAGAACAATGCTGTGAGGAAAGCCTATCCGGTACGTACTTTATTATTATTTTTTAAAAAAAATCCGAACACTTGCGCCTAGTCAACTAACGTCACTCTGAAGGCGTCCCTCGATATTGAAGCATCAGTACACGAAGATAGTTTGGACATTGGCGTATTTGGATCTACGGATAGTTTATCTCATGATGATAGTTCACGAATCGTGGATAACATAATTCAGCATCTTGCAAGCGTGAAATTAGCATAGGGGGGATTTGCATTTGAGAAAGTATATGAGGGACTTTAAAGAAAGTAAAATCTTCGACATCTATTGTTTATATTGCTTGCCTCAAAATGTTATTTACATCAGTCGTTATATAAATACAAAGTCGTTGAAAATAAACAAGAGGATAGGTAGCTCAATCTGGGAAGAGGATGAGATTGGCAATTCTGACTACTTCATTCGCTGTAGGTGTTTCGATATTTGAATCCTCTATTTGCTCAGATGGTACAAAGACATCTTCATCGTCTGGTTCCCAGGGCTGGAGTCCCATGGCTCGTAGTGCCGGTGCACCGCCTAATTCTGCAATTTCCTTCTCACTCGGCATAACATTGATGTCTTCAGCCACAGTGCCTCGCCCAGAAGAGTCGAAGTCAGGGCCTGGTTGTCCACGCCGGAATGCTTTTCGTTGGCGTGCAAGATACAAAGCATTCGTTTGGGTGAGAGGGGCTGCAGGGATATATACCAACATACTAATGTCATCTGCCCCAGGAGTGCTAGGAGTGTGGAGTCCGTGGCAACTATCACTAGATATATGATACGGAAGGTCAGGGTGCCAGAGTATGTAGTCGCCTGGCTGTAAAGTTGGTAGAGTGACTAAGACTCTTCGTAGATGAAGGTGTGGGTGCCACCGCTCGGTAAGCCGCTGCGCATGGCCGGGTACAGCACCGTGGATAGTTGTGTCCGGATCATGTTGAAGTTCCCAGTTGCTAGCATCAAGATAAGCGTCCCATTCTGCTCCGGATGGTCTATCTGGCGCCGGATTCTTTGGGCCGAAGAAGGGTCTGAGGAGGTAATAAGCGGTTGCAAGTTTGGGTGATGGCAAAAGCCTCAGCATGCCCGGCTCGATTGTAGAGAGCGCTAGGAGGCCTTGGAACATCCTGAATATGGTGCAAGCACCATAACCGTTATATAAATCCATGGTTGAGGATGCGCGTCCTGTACATTCCCAAGGATCATACTCCTCCCACTTGCCATGAAACACTTGATGATATGTTTGGCTGCGACCGTAGCCGTCTGGTTCCCATCTTTCTAGTGATCCATTATCAACTTGAGAAATTATTCCTGCAGCTGATTGCAGGGCTGTTATCCAATCATCTGCGGCCTGTGAGGCGAGAAGCCGTGACTGTAGTTGCTGTTGCGGCTCTCGGGGGGGTGATTGCGAACGTGGCCAAGCGAAATTTGATTCTGGGTTGAATGAAGTTGTATCAGACATCTTTAGGGATCCAATGTCGCTAGTATCAGCACCAAAGCCACCACCATGCACTCGCAGTCGATCAACGTAGGTAATGGGGAACCGGGTTTCCACGCGTCCATCCGGCTGTGCTTCCCACAGGCCCATCATGAACTTTTGCACACGAAGAACGTTTGGGTGAGCCCGGCATCGTACCTGTGCCGGTGTCCAGAAGCAGTCAAAGCATGTTGGATCCTGCTTAGGCGCCTGGAAATGAGGCAGAAGCGGTGGCTTTGGTTCTTGGTTGCCATTGACAGATTCTGGTTCGGGCTGCCCAGTGCCATATCTCTTCCTTCTGCCATCTAAATACCGGACAGTGTCCCGAACCGCGGAATCAACCTCCGGGCGAGGAATAACTTTGCGAACAACGCCGACACCGTAGCGGCGCAGGTCGCGACCAAAACGAGATGTTTGCGCGGGGTCCTTCAAGTCAGCAAACTCAACCGACGGGATGAGGTGGGCGCCCAGGCACTCAATATGCTCTACCTCCACACGCAGCGCAAGGATAAGTCGAGCCCACGATGCTTCAAGTTCCGCTTCACGGCCCGCAATCAAGCTCTTCTTAATCTTGGAAAATCTCTGTGACAACGGAATGGGATCAGGCCCCCAAAGCGATGGCAGTGGGTACTCCATGCTTTCCAGAAACGTGGTCGATGAAGACGAGGCCAAGATAGACGCCTGACGTTGGCGGGGACACGCTGCGAAGAACGGTCTACCCTAACAGTGGTTGGAGAGTAGATTCCATTCGCGATACAAGGCTGGTTTTAGGATCTGGTATGAGATCCGTCAAAGGGTCGGGCATCAAGGTCAGCCTCGCTGTGGATGGGAGGATGGCGTCAATTGGAAGTCGCAGTGACAGTCATTGTTGAGGTTCAGACTGCACATGTGCGTTGCTGACTGGACCTCAAGTTGGAATCAGCCACGCTGGAGCATCGTTCCTGCCTCCACGAATTGTCATGGGCCCCAATTGGTCTGCCTCCGGCGAACAACCCCCTCAGCTTGCGATGGAGGTCATTCAAGCCAGTAATCCAATTCTGATCTATTGGAGTTTTCTACCTTGCCTCCTGCGGCGACATCATCTTTCTTTGCCCGACTTGCCATGGTCGTCACGGTTGTTAGCTGACCCCCCGCTGCCCCTCGGGCCCTTGATTCTGCCAATTTTGACCCAGCCTTTGTCACAATATCCCGAATTACCGGGCCAGCTTGCCACCCAATTGGAGCGTCTTTAAAGCATGGAAAGTTGGTGCTTCATGAATTCCTCTCTGATGCAGCCCGTTTGGGCATGTAACTTTCGTGATCGGCTTACCGGAGTACTGGTCTATTATTGCTGACCAGAACAGGTCTACAGTGGCTTTCTCCCATATCATTGGAATCATACACCTGAATGAGGCACAACCGCTGCATAAGCAAATTAACTGCAAGACAATAGATTGTTATCCGCTCAGCAATCAACGATCGCAATCCTCAATAAGGGAAAAAGAAAATTTGCTTCATTCATATTCCTCCATGCATTCCTGTTATATATACAAGTCATTTTGGACTTCAGATATTATCCTACAACGCCCAGTGGTCTCAACACTGAAAAAGCAAGCCACATATTGCGCAATCGATACCGACGGGCAATTCCCTTGTCGTAGCACATTGAACACATCATGAAACGCTTGCAGAGCTTGCGCTTCTCACAGTCACACCTTCACTGCCACTTCACACTCGAATTCAAGGGCTTACAACCTAGCCGGCTTGTTGCCGGGCTTCCATCCTCCCTCGGAAGCAATCAACTCGGCAGCACGCTCACCAATGGAGAGGACAGTGATCATGGGGTTGATCGTTGGCATCTCAGGGAAGATACCAGCGTCAGCAATACGCAGGTTCTTGATCCCACGGACCTTGAGCTCGGGGTCAACTACAGCAAGATCATCCTTGGTAATATCGCCCATCTTTGTGGTACCTGCGGGATGGTAGACAGTGTGGGCAACACGGCGAGCGTATTCGCTAATCTCCTCATCAGTTTGGACCTTGGGGCCGGGGGCCACCTCCTCCTTGAGCCACTCCTTGAACGGGCTCTGCTGCGCAATCTTTCTGGCGGCCTTAATACCCGCAACCAGTGTCGCGGCATCATAGCCTTCAGGGTCGGTAAAGTAGCGGAAGTCGAGAGCAGGCTTGACAGCGGGATCGGCTGAGGTGAGGAAGACGCGGCCACGAGAGCGGGCACGGGGAATGTTGGGTGTCATGCAGAAAGCATAACCGTCTTTGATGATAGGATAACCCAAGCGCTCTGTGTTCAGGCAGAATGGGATCTGGTAGCAGTGCATCATGATGTCAGCGGCATCGCCGTCGTTGCCGGCGGCATTGGTGGCCTCGCGGCGGAGGAAGACACCGGCATCGGAGTCCATGGTGGTCTGGTTTGGCGGCACAGGCTTCTTGAGTTCCCACATGATGATGGTTTCGGGATGGTCAATCAAGTTCTCACCAACACCGGGAATGTCCTTGACAACATCGAGACCCAAACTCTCCAGCTGGGCACGAGGTCCCAAGCCGGAATGAAGCATGAGGCGTGGAGTATCAACGGCACCGGCTGAAAGGATGATTTCCTTGCGGGGCTTAAGGAGGAGCTTCTGGCCATTCGAAATAATGGACACACCGGTAGCAGTGTCATTCTCGACGACAATCCTATTGACCCATGCCTTGGTCAGAACAGTCAAGTTGGGACGGCGCTCCTCGCCCCGCAGGATAGGGTGGATATAGGCAACCGAGGCGCTGCTGCGATAGCCGTTGTCCGGGTTGTAGGAGATGGAGAAGAAGCCGGCACCCTGAGTGAGCTGGCCCTTGGTGCGAATCTCTTCGTTGAAGTCGGGTATGATGGGGATGTCGTAAGCGTCGGAGCAGGCCTTGACCCAGTCCTTGCAGAGCTGGTTGCGGTGGCGAGCGTGGACAGGCTGGAAGGTATTGCGCAAGTTGTCGGCATGGCGCATCATGTTTTCAAAGGTCCAGCCTTTGCAACCCTGTTCAACCCAGCGGTCCATATCATGGCGGAAGGGTCGGAAAGAGATCAAGGTGTTGTGGGAGGAGCAGCCGCCGAGGACCTTGGCGCGAGAATGACGGATGTGGGAGTTGCCCATGGGCTGCTCAACAGTGCCGTAGTCATAGTCGAGATCGCCACCGAGCAAGGAAAGCCACTGGCGAAGATCAAGAACATTGTTGAGGTTGAAATCAGAAGGGCCGGCCTCAATCAGAAGCACCTTGCGCTCGGGAAGGTAGCTGGAGAGACGAGAGGCGATGACACAGCCAGCAGTGCCACCACCAACAATGATGTAGTCGTAGGAGGATTCGGACCCCTGGGGAAGGAACTGGGTCGTCATTTTGGCTTGACTGAATTAATTATGACCGTTCCAGCTAACAGGAAGCTCAATTGAAGCTCCAGAAGGGTCAAGTCAAGCTTGGGATAGACGATGAGGTTGGAACGACGAGTGTAAGTCGCAACGTCCCGCACCTGTGAACCTGCTTTAATGATTGGGCTTAGCAGTCTCACGAGTTGACTCTTTGGAGTGAGGAGGACGGGAGATGAACAAGGCAGGTTTAAGTGGAAGTAAAGAGCACAAGAGTAGGATGAGAGCGGGCGAGGCAGATTTAAGTCAAGTTGCAAGCCACCGTTCGCACAGCTCGGCATCACACGACGGGGAGGGGACCCTGGGGTTCTTAGCTTCTTCTGGCACAATTTTTTTTTCTCTTGTTGGTTTCTAGTTGTTGGTCCATGAGGTACAGTGGACCTCTGAGCCGGCGGCCAGCATTCACGAAGGCCAGCTAGAACCGACTCAAGCAGAATAGACAGTACCGGGGCAGAAAAGCATCTTCACCGGCGGTTGGACCAGTGAGAAGGCAAATTATCCCAGGAAAATTCTGGGGCTATGAAGGAGGGTGGATGATGACCAGGGCAGCCCGAAAGCCGTGTGCTGATCCTAGACGCAAACTGTCTCGGACAGATGAGGCTGGGTGACGCAACACCGTATGATGAAATGCATGGACTGAGCAGCCATGCAGACACAACGTGGAGACGGGCGAGCAAAGAGCGGGACTATCTACAGGAGGCTTGCTTACAAGGCTGGCGACATGCGCCAGTGGAGTAGCCAAGATGCATTTGACGGAAACGAGGCTTCAATTTGATGGACCGCCACAAAAGGCTGATACCAGCTGCACAATGTTCTGCGCAGACTGGTATTCCGGATCCATTGGCCTATTGGGTACCGAGGGAACAGCTCTTTGAATGCATTGTTTTTTTTTTTTTTTTTTTTTTTTTTTCAAGAAACACAGCTCCAGTTTTCGACAGGGCAGAGTTGGATTGCTGGAACACTGCGGGATGTTTCTGCTGCAGAACTGGATACATGTCAATATCTTTCGCGAGCAGACATGGCGCAAGTCCGGGTGGTGTAGATTCTGGCAGTGGCTGGATAGGACGCCAATGGCATTGGCTGGAAATTCAATGGATCAATTGATGGTTTCACATCAAGAGCCCATGTCTGGCCATTTAGTCGCAACACAAATCGAAAGCGCCGAGAGGACCAAGACCCGGTCCTCCGCCGCAAAAAACGCGGGGGGGGATTAACCAGCAGCCATCCGGTAGCAGGCTTTTATTATTTCCTCCCAAAGACTTCCACGACCGTCTACATACTACTACAGGCATGGGGTGAAACGAAACACAGTGGTGCCGCGCCCCATTCTGTTGCCCCTTCTCACAACCATGGCATTGTGAGCGACATGATCAATGTGAGGGGGAGGCGGCGCCACTGAAGACTACTCGACTTCAAGCTCATCGTAAGGGCCATGGATGGTTGGCCAGAAATATCAATATTTCTATACCGAAAGACGACATGTTCGGCATTCGGCGTCTGCGCGGAGTCTTTGAAGTGCGGTCCAAAACGAGGGGCTGCCAGATCAATCAGAGTGGCAGTGTTCTCGTGTCTGTTGCTAAAGGTGGTAGGAACCATCTATCCTCGAATCTTGGATATACAGATTCAGCAGGTTGCCAACGTGCTGCTGTGCAATCTCAAAGCCCCTCACGCCAACCCATGATCTGAGGAGTGCATGGGGCCTGGGGGTCCTGCCAAGAGAACGACGAGGGGATACGGAGTGGTCAGGATCGCTTCAACATGATCCAAGCGGCTGGATCTCCTTGAGACGTACGGAGTAGCCATGAGCTGATGTTTTGAAGACAGAAGACTCTGCCGCGCTAGACCTGAATATGGTTCCAAAAAAATCGATGGCTTAATCCAAGCAGTTGGTCGAGTTGCTAGGGTGCAACTACCGCCAGACAAATTGACGACAATATTCCCTGGACTCAGCCTACACGTACACGGTAGGATCCCTACCTTTTGCCTTCTTTCCTAACCGGCTTGAATCGCAGCACATTTCCAACATTATGCCATGCAAAACTTTCGCTTCGACAGACCGCAAACGGCAACCAAATCTACATTGCACCAAGAAGCAATGACGTCGTTGTGCCCCTCTCTTCCCCACCAAATCCGACTGAGCAGAAACGCAAAAAAATGGAAAAGGCAAGAATAATTTACTCGAGACAGGTGGCTTCACCGCCCTCAGAGTGGATGTTGTCGTCGTCGGCACAACTCACAATTCACAATTCGTAACAGGATCCACCGGGATGCCCCCCGATGGCCCCATATGCAGCCGAACTTCCAACCTTGGATTGCCGCGGTGGGCGTGATAAGGTCAACGCGAGTCAATCAATACTAGCACTATGCACGGAGTAGTACTTTGTGAACTGCCGCCAAGCCGTGACATGACGGACTTTGGAGTACGGAGTAGAGTGTTGGATGCATTGATGGTGTCTCTCGGGGAGCCGGTTGCGTGGTGGCCACCGCAGAGCCCACCATTGAATTGGCGGCTGAATTCGCCTTCCCAGCCATCGAGCCACCGCTTTCCAGCTTCCAAGGATATTGCTGGCTCACTTGCAGGTGAGTTTGTTCATGTTGGTGCAAGACGGACAAGACAAGGGTTCTGCCCCGAGAATTGCATGTAGCACGTGGGGGACTGATGGCTGCATCAGTACATACATACATACATACATACATACACACAGCCATCAATAACATGCGCGGAAAGCTGGCAGTGCCACCAGCGGACCTGTCGGCGGCACCGCAGTCTGAGGCGCGGTGCGACACCGTAGGAGCCAACCGACGGACCGCTTCGGACATTTCGGCGTCTTGGGGCGGCGTGGGCGTCTCGGCGAGAGCTCGACCTGCGACACCATGGATCCACCCGCTCTTGCCCACTTCGCGCGGATCGTCGTTTCCTAGAATCCTCACCATAGCATCACCATTGCCATTCTCACTGACGTCCTGCCAATCCATCTACTCCGTGCAGGTGTTTCTTGGTAGAGATCACCAACACTGTGCATCTTGACAGGAGCTGGGTTCACTTTTGCAGCTAACACCACACACTGCAGCTCGCATACGAAAGACACAGCTTAAAGAGCCGCTAGAGCCTCCAGAGCTTAAGGGCTTCAAAAGCTTCAAAAGCTTCAAGAGCTTCCGAGGTCCACAGCTTCCTTTGAACCGCCATCATGACATTCGCAACCGAGATTCACACCTTCCACTCCGGCAGACCACAGCCTCAAACCTCCTCTTCCTCTTCGACATTCAAATCCATCGACCCGACCACCGGCGAGCCTCTTGCAACCATCTACACCACCACTCCCGCGCAGCTCAATGACGCCGTCGCTGCTGCGCGAGCAGCTTTCCCCGTCTGGTCGCAGACCCCGGCACCCAAGCGAGCTGCCATTCTCCTCCGCGCTGCTGCTCTCCTGCGCGAGCGCAACGACGCACTCGCCCTCACCGAGACTCTCGACACGGGCAAGGCCTGGTGTGAGACGTCCACTGTCGACGTAGTCACTGGTGCCGACGTCCTCGAGTACTACGCCCAGTTCATTGCTGGTGGCCTTCCCGGCCAGCATACCCGCCTCCGCCAGGATGCATATATTCTGACGACTCACGAGCCACTGGGTGTTTGTGCGGGTATTGGCGCGTGGAATTATCCAATTCAAATTGCGCTGTGGAAGTCGGCAGCTTGCTTGGCCGCCGGCAACTGCATGGTATACAAGCCCAGCGAAGTTACGCCTCTGCATGGAAACACCCTGGCACAGATTTACGTCGAGGCTGGTTTGCCCGCTGGCGTGTTCAATGTTGTCTACGGCGATGGTCCCGCCGTTGGCGCGCCGCTGGTTGCCCACCCCGACATTGCCAAGGTGAGCTTCACCGGCCAGGTCAGCACCGGCAGCAAGGTAGCCAGCGAGGCTGTCAAGAGCATGAAGAGCGTCACCATGGAACTCGGCGGCAAGAGTCCCGTTGTGATTCTCCCCGACGCCGATGTCGACGAAGCGGCTGACGTCGCCATGGCCGCCAACTTCTTCTCCACCGGTCAAGTCTGCACCAACGGCACCCGCGTCTTTGTTCCAGACACCTTGCTCGCCGCCGTCGAAAAGGCCCTTGTCCAGCGCTGCCGCGAAGGCATACGCATGGGCCTGCCCCGCGATGAAAAGACCAACTTCGGCCCCGTCGTCAGCGCCGCCCAACGCGACAAGATCAACATGTACATCAAGCATGGCAAGGACGTTGACCGCGCCAAGGTCCTCTACGACGGTTCTGTCGATTCCCAAAAGGACAAGCCCACCCCGGGCGGTTTCTGGGTCCCCCCCGTCATCTTCACCAACTGCACCGACAACATGCGGGTGGCTCGTGAGGAAATCTTTGGTCCTGTAATGTGCGTCCTGCCGTACAAGGTGGCGGGTAAGTCTCGGGAGGACTGGGTGGCAGAGGTGGTTCGACGAGCAAACGACACGCCCATGGGTCTTGCTGCTGGTGTGGTGTCGAGTGATGTTGGTCTTGCGCAGGACGTGCTGAGACAGCTGGATGCGGGCATCACCTGGATTAATACGTGGGGTGAGTCACCGGCGGAAATGCCTGTGGGAGGATGGAAGATGAGTGGTATCGGATTGGAGAATGGGCACGAAGGCATCCAGGCGTATATGAGAGTCAAGAGTACCTTGGTGCAGTTGGGCAAGGGCGCCTGCAAAGGGATGTTTGCCAAGTTGTAATGAGTATGGGTAAAGGAGAATCGGGAATGAAATGGAAATTTGGAGGACGTATTTAGCGAATTGCGTAGTCAATTTTGTATATGAAGCCACTCGTCTAGTCTTTGTATGTACGGTGCATTCTGATGGAATTGTAGCGCAGGCCGGCTCAATGCATGGCTGTTGTGTTATTAACTGGCAAGCCAGAACAAGTCAATCTGGACAAAATCCTTTGAAGGGCCCTTGTACATGACACACGTATGGAGTATTTCACCACAATCACAGTACGAGAAATTTGTTTTCAAAAAAAGGTGCTCTACTATCCTTGGATGAAGGCACAACTCTCCGAAAACAGTGTCCAGCGCCGGTAGTCCTCCTTTCCTCTTCCCCCGTCTATGGCATCTACCCTACAACGCCGCAGTCTCCAGCAAAGTCCTCGGCTCTCCAACCCCCATCCTTCTCGATTCAACAAAACGCTCAACGACTTATTTGTTCCGCTCGATCAAATCCCACTGGTTGCCATACAGATCCCTCCAAACGCCCACCTTTCCATACTCCTGCACGACCGGCTCCCGCACCCACTCCACGCCCGCCTGGCTCATGCTCCTGTAGTCCCTGTCAAAGTCGTCCGTCTCGAGGAACAGAAAGACCCGGCCGCCGGACTGGTTCCCCACGGCGGCGAGCTGCTCCTCCGTGTTGGCCTTCTGCAGGACAATGGTGGCGGCGTCGGGGCCCGCGCCGGGAGGGCGCATGGTGACCCAGCGTTTGGACTGGGCGGGGACGAACCTGTCCTCCACCAGGGTGAAGTGTAGCTTGCTGTAGAAGGATATGGCTTCGTCGTAGTCTTTGACCACGAGGGCTACGTGGGAGATGTGGCACCTCATGGTTGTTGGCGGTGCGTCCGAGGGTTTTTTTTGGGGTTGCGAGGAAGAGTTGTGGGTGAGAAGTTGGAAGTTGGGCTTGCCGCGGTTGGATATGCTACTTGCGTCATTTACATAAGCGTCGACGGTGAGTCCACCACGATTTTGCAAGGTTGCGCTGGGGTTTTGTTTGGCTTGTCGAGCTTTGTGAGTGTTGGAGGATTTCCGGGACACGTCTCTCATTGGGACATTGAGCTCACGCGGTGGACTCTGACCAGCCGAGTTGCCATTTGGTGTTATGGCAAGACTCGAATCCAATGCATCAACCTCTGGCATCTCAGAGTCGCAGGCACTGCAGTCTGTGATTAGGGGGCCGAGTTTCTTTACAGGGCGGCTGGGAGTTTTCATTTGATTGAATTCCCAGCAAAGTCCGTGGCTGCCGGCCAATGTCGAGCTTCTTGCTCGCATGCAACTACGTAGGCAACCATGTGCGCGGAAGAAGCATGAAAAGACTATAGATATATACATAGAAACATATATACTTGGGAAGTTTCAGCAACGTGTCTACTTCTATTGGTAAGTGAGTACCCATTAGTGATTCTCTGTAACTGTTTAAATATGCGCACAAAACGAAAATTTAAAAAAAAAAGAAGCAGCCTCTCTGCATCGCTCACAGGGGAACGGGAAGGTTTCTCTGCATATATCCCCTCCACTTCGGCAACGTTCTCGCATACTGCGTACCCTTGGTCAGGTCCTCAATAGCACTGCCCCATCTCACGAGCTCCTCTTCCGCCCAGGCCGTGTGCAAAATAGCCAAGCCGTAGCCCATGCCCGACTCGTCGTCGATGCCCGCAGGCACCGTGATAGCCGGGTAGCCAGCTTGTGCCGAAATCTGATAGCTCTGGGCAACATTAGAGGGGACCAAGAGCCCGCTCAGCATCTTGTTCTCGTGGCGGAGGGCGTCGTCGATGCCGCCACGGGTAGTGGACTGGCAAAAATTGAGTGCCTGCCAGTACGTCTCGTCCTGGATGCCCTTCGTTTCGAGGGACGCCAGGAACCCGTCCTGGCCAGAGAACCACGCCGGGTTACCCAGGGGCCAGGGGTTGCCGCCTTGGCTGCCGTCATTGTCCAGGTTGTACTTGACGATGTCGTCGATGGTACGGATGTTTGTGTTTCTGAGTTTGGCGAGGTACTTGTTGATGTTGTTGTAGAAGTCGACCTTGATGTAGGTGTACTCTGACTCGTTGGGAAAGCCACGCGTGGTGCCGTAGTCCCAGTTCCACCCGTCAGGGGAGACGATGGTTTCGTAGTTTGTAATTTCGGTGTTGTTAACGATGGTGGCGCCAGCGTCTTCAATGAGCTTGACGAGAGACACCAAAGTACGCTGGTGCTCGGCACTGGCATGTACCCAGAAGCTATTCCAGGGAATGCCAAAGGTGGCATTCTTAAGGGTTTCTTTGGTGGTGAGAAATTGAGCATAGCCTCTCTTGGGAGTCTTGCCCCTCTGCGCAGTTGTGTAGTTATCATGGCAGTCGACGCCGTAGATGGCATCGAGTGCGTAGACGGCGTCGCGGACAGTGCGACCGAATGTGCCAACTGAGTCCTGGTGTTCTGTTTCAGGAATGACACCGCCGCGCGACGTGAGGCCGACGGTGGGCTTGAAACCTACGATGGAGTTTCTCATGGCAGGGTTGATGACTGCGTCTGTTAGACTGGTATTCTTCAATCGTTTATACAGCACCAGCCGTCTGGAGCAGGCAAAATTAATGACATTGGGCGTCACAAAAGGTAGACTCACCACTGCCATCCGTCTCAGTTCCCAAGGAGAAAGCAATGCAGTTGGCAGCAACACCAACACCGCTGCCAGAAGAGCTGCCTCCAGGGTTCACGGTGAAGTTGTACGCGCTCCTGCATTGTCCACCACGCCCAGAGTATCCCTCGGAGTAATTGTTGCTTCGCATGTCTGCCCACTCACTGAGGGTGGCTTTTCCAAACAGCACAGCGCCGGCTTTGCGCAGCTTGGCAACGACATAAGCATCACGGGGTACTCGGCTACCGAGCAAGGCCCAGCTACCGGCGGTGGTTTCAAGGTTGTCCTTGGTTCCAATATTGTCCTTGACAGTGAAGGGAATTCCGTGCAAAGGACCACGGACCTTGCCCTGCCGACGCTCGTCGTCGAGCTGTGCGGCGATGGCGAGTGCATCGGGGTTGATTTGCATCACAGAGCTGCCGAATCATGTCAGCCTTTTGTAATTCTTGCTTGGCAAGACATGAATGACGCCTTCGGATATATAAAACTTGGCAGGCAAATGAAGAAAAAAATGCGACGACCTACTTGATATACTGCTGTGTCTGGAACGTCCGCGTCATGTAACAAGTAACCAGCTTCACGCTCGTCAGGGTCCCTTTCCGCATGGCCTCTTGCATACCATCAATTGTAGCCTCCTCGAGTTTGAAGCCAAAGCAGTCCCCCATAGGGAACAGCTTATCCGTGCCAGCATTCTCCTGTAACGGAACCAAGTTGGGTGTGAATTCGAACACACCGTCTGCACTTGTGGCTGAAGCTCCCGCAGCCGCGGCCAAGAGTGACACCAGAGCAGATCGCATCTCGATTAGATTTTGGCGCAACCACACCCCACGGATCTGATGAATATTTCGATGGAACGCCCTGACAATTCCCGCAATCCGTGCGCCGATGAGAGTCTTCCGAAAGAAGAAGTGGTGGCGCCGACCCAACCTGGAGTCCTAGCGCAATTCTGGGAGAAGGTCGATGGCAATGGAAAGAAGGGGGAGGAAAGAATAAAAATACGTACTTGACAAGAGAGGTCAGCTTCGACGAGCGAGCCAACAAGACGGTAATATTGCCTTGGACGATGCCTCCATGGCGGACCACATGCAGTCAAGCCATTTCCACATCAAGCAAGGCGGATTTACTCATCTCGAACTTCGCAGGATGTCCGGAGCAGGGTTCCTTCCCCGTTTGTTCACAAGTCATGGCATCTCAAATCATTGGACCCGACTCTTGCAGGGCCAAGAGCTCTCTCTACTAGAGCGCGCGCACGAGTGCAACCAGATGCAGGCAAGCCAGATGGCAAATTGGATGTACTAGCCCGAAATTCCCGGCCTCGTTCATTGGGTTAGGCTCCATCCAGTTCATGTGAGGAGGTCCACGCGTCCAAGGTGGACTGTTGCCATGGATAGGCCTGTTGTTCATGGCCTTGCTGACGGCCAAATTGAGGATAGTTGCTTCCAACGTCGGGTGAATTGCTCATGTCGGTGGGCTCACTCTTTTTGCCAGGCAGGTGCGCTCACGCGGCAGTCTCGCCTCACCAGGTACCTGACCTGGCTATCAGACTTTATACTTGTATGCATAATAGATTATAATACCAGATATTAGTACATATATTATAATAGGTAAATAGATTTTACTATAAATTTCTTAAATATATATATAAGAAGAGTTCTAATACAATAAATACCCAAGTAGTAGGGGGCTAAGCGCACCTAGCAAAAAGAGTGAGCCCGCCGAGCAATTCACAAAAAAAAAAAAAAAAAGGTCGCTTGCCGCGGTACCGCATACATGCAAACGTTCAGGGGTGGGAGGGGAAGAGCCGCCTGGCGCATTGGAAGGACGTAGCGGCCGGAAATGGCGGCTCCCGCGTGCATGATTGGCCCATCTACAATTTAAACCCTGAATGGTTAGCCAGGTGTGACATGAGAAGGCGGGTTACGGCCAATTAAAGGGAATTTTATTATGAGGAGCATGTGGGGGGAGGAAGTACCTGATAAGCCGATAAATTAATTCCTCCTGTCAAATCCGCCGTCGTTTCTTGACACGGGGTCGCAGGCTTTGTCGGGCTTCCTTGGAGAGACGAAGGATTCCAAATCTCCACTTGGGAAGGCAACAGAATAGTAATTATTGCATTTTGGAGAGGCCCAAAATGCATTTGCCACGGTCCTGAAATTGGTGTCTTTGAACCAGTGCCATGTACTCTATGTATTGAATCCTGCATATCGTGGCCTGTCTGGTTGTCTGATCCGACTCGAGTCAGTCGCAAAACATATGAAGGATTGTGTCAAAGTGATAACTGACACGTCACACATGCCCTAATCTAAGATGAAGCATTTTTGCGTTGTTCAAACGCTGGACTACTACTTCTCTCTTTATATGAAACAGTTGCTCAGGTTCCTGGGAAATTTTTAAGCCAAGGGCGCGTGTTGCGTCTACAGATATACATATCTTCGGCCAAGATGGCTGGTGTCCAACTGCCGGCCCGTGTTCTTCCTACTCTAAATTACAAGTTCCCATAACTCCTTATAATATGTAAAAAAACAAAAAAAACCATGCGCTTGTTCCCTTTCTCTAGGTATAGATTAGACTTTGCTTTTTTGCCCCTTTTAAAAATTCACCGTCGCAGCTCAATATTGTACATATTTCCCATCTGATTGCTGACCAGGGTGGCCAGGATGACCCGTTTCCAACTGACCTTCCTTGACATCAAAATCGACTCTTACAAAAATGCCATCCGCCTCAGTCTGACTGTGGCCGTCAGGTTGTGAAATGGCATGGACTTCGTTTCCATATGCCGCCGTATTCTCCTGACTAGACAGCATGCTATGCTGCGAGCGTAATCGAAATGTACTAAGTGCTGTCCCTCTGGACCGTTTACTCGTCGCGCTTCGGTTGTACTTGGAGTTGCCGGACTCGGTATAAACGGTAGTGTTAAGGACATATTTATCGAAGATGGGCTTGATGCCAGGGATCGAGAGGGCGATGAGAGTGGCACCGATTTCAGAAGTTTCAACGGCGAGCATAGGATTGTAGCTCCAAGACTAGGGCATGTTAGCCCTGTAAACAAGTTCAATGTCGGTGCAAATCAGAGCCAAAGCATACCATGTCAGCTTCCCACTGTCCCTTGATGACGAGAACCAGACGGGTAATCGAAATGGCAACAACGCTAAAGGCCCTTAGTATCACAGCCGTTTACCCGCATCAGACGTAGGACTTACCCCAAACCGGGTAAAAGAATACAAGCCAGCTGTAGCTTTCTCTTTCTCGGCATCTCCAGGATCTTCAACATGGCAACCGGAATACCAAACAGCAAGAAATCACACACCAACGACACTGACGAATTCACGCTGTACACCAATCCCCACTGCAAACAGGTATATCTCTCCCAGCCAGGCTCCCAGCCATACGGCCACAGCCCCGTAACAGGCCGGCAGTGAAAAATCAGCAGGAACAGCTGCGGCATGAACCCGGCCACAATGACGGCAAACACGGCCTGGATGGCAATCAAAAATCCATGGTGTACACTGCAAATCCGATAATAAAACGCTAACCCGGAAATGCGGCAGACCAACAGGGCCACTGTATAGATAATGTGGGCGACAAAGTCGAGGACCTGAGTTCGCATGACGATGTCGACGGGTAGGACATATTGGATGTAGGCGAAGTGACGGCCTGATCCAAGGCAAATAAGTTCGATGCACAGGCCGACATAGGCGATGAGTAGAGCCTGCACTAGTTAGCTGGCACATTCACACACGAGCCTGCCGCATGCACCATTACTTTTGCCCGCGTGCATGTTGAGAACATACCAATGATACCACAGCCAACCCATCGTCATATCCAAACCTCCTCACAATAAATGTCCTCGAAACCACTCTCCCGCAAACCACAAAAAATGTCAAAATCGTCACAATCGAAATCCCCACAACAGCTGCTCGGTCCTTGCTCTCCAGCAATATCGCCCTCGTTACATCTGGTGGCACCCGGCCGTCGGCAATGGCCTGGTCGACATCGCTCATCGTGTACGCAGCAGATTCAAGGCGGAATCCTCCTTGTTTTGCAACAACGGCAACAAAACACAAACATGAAATCAGAAGCCAGGGTTTACAGATGGCGAAGAAGAGGGAAGTCGTGCCTCTGCCAAGTACGAAGTACATACATACATGCATACACATGGACGAGCAGGGGGCGGAAAAAATCGATATGGGCTTAGAGCGGAACGCCACTCGTCGGTGTCGGTACTGGGTTATTTCCTAGTAGTACTACTGACTGGTTGACAGGCGAGGACATGCCTGCTTCCATCATCCCTCTCAGCTATTATGTGCGTGTGGGCGCCGTGTTTCGACTTTTGCTTGGGTTAGTCCGGTTCAGGATCCCTGAAGATTTGGGATGGGATGTTGGCTGGAATTTGATTTGCTAGAGCTTAATGCTCCTGGTGGTCTAGGGATCGGAGCCAGTTGAGTCCTTCGAGAGCCACAAGCATTACTCGTGCACCACTTTCGGGGTCGGTGGCGCTGGGCGAGGGCGGCCAACATTGAAGTAAGCCGCCAAGCGATTGACTAGCCGCGGTGCTGGAATGGTGCTGGCGGTCAGTAGCGTCAGGAGATGGACTGGTAGGTCAGGGGTATACATACGCACATGGTGATGGGTGCTGTCACGCAATTGACCCGTTGACGATTGACCGCCACGAAGAAACTTGATGGTTACAGGAGCCGGTGGGACTAGTACATATTTTTACGGAGCACGGAGTACACTCCGCCCGACTGCATGAAAGCAAGAAAGCAAATAGTGCAGCCTCTCCTTCCTTCCTTCCACAGGCACCACCACATGCTCCATTAATTACAGTGGGAGGCAGAAAGGATGTGACCACTACTTGGGTACGTACTATGCCATGCTAGAGTACCAGACTTTACTTGATAGTATATTGGTGCGTAATTCTTGGTGGGCAATATTCTGCCACAGACTGCGAGTATGGAGTCTGATGCCTTACGGTTCTTAGTTCATGTTCATGGCCACATATGTCAATATAGCCTAGTGCGTGTTCCATTGACTGTCTGGCCAGTCGGAAGGTGCTGCCACCGCAACTGCCGACAGTTGACGCTTTAGGTGCATAACGAAGCTGACAGCCCCCAAACCCAAAGAACAAGGATGAACCTGTAAACTTTGATTGCGACCTTGCGAACCTGTACACACTGAGACCAATAACAACTAAAAGAGAAATTCGAAAGAAAAAAAAGGCAAATGCCCTAACCTCAATAGTCACAAGGCCACTCACTCCCGCTCGCCAAGTAAGCATTGTCCAAACGGGACCTCGGCTCCGATCAGTTCGCATTGATGCGTTTGACGAAATCAGGGGCTCCGCATGCAAATTGGCTGGGGTCTTGGCCCACAGGCTATTTACCTGCCACAAAATTATCCATAAGTGGTGGCTGGCTGGGTGTAAATAACCGGCATTTTGCATGGCCGGGAACCACGGCAAGCTTGCTTCCCCACTTGAATTCAATTATTGAGTGAAAATGAGCTGTAATATTCTATCTCCAGTTCGTTCGATATGTATTGCAAGCAGTGATTGAACATGCGTATCTTCAATTTGAAGAACCACCTTGTCACCCTGGCGAGAGGAGGGGATTGCTCCGACGCCATCGAGAACGCCTCTCGAACAGGGCAAAGCGACGGCGCAGGTGGGCCGACGTTGCATTTCTAGAAGTTTGGAAACCCATGTGCGGCATAATGGCAAACATGCGACATGATGTACGGAGTACCAGACATAGTACGGAGTACTTAAGTAGTTGATGTGAGCCCCTATCGCGTTACTATTATTCCGTGCAAACTCGTACGCGTGAATGCGCAACTACACCACGACACCTCTGCATCCAACAAATGTGTCTGAGCTACGACGTACTAAATTAACGACTGAGCTAGCAATTAGGTTAACGGCTAGATGAACTGTCAAATCGAGTACCGACCCAGGTAGATAGAGCTACATGCATAGTAGTAGTAGGCAGGTTTGCTAGTGCAAGAATGTGGGCCGTCTTGAAGTTTCTTCACGGGACAGTCGCCCGTCATGGCCATCGCAGCCGATCGATGTCAGTTGATGCGAACGGTGCTAGACCCTAAATAAGAAGGATCAATTACTACTCCATGTTCGCCTTGGCTGCAAAATCATGCCACGCACTGCCCAACATCATTGGTCTCTCGCCAAGTACATGCCTAAAGCGTCTGGTCCTCCTCTCCTTCCCCAGGCCCTCCCACTCTTCCCTCCCAATCCTGCACTCAACCTCTCCCTCCTCCGTCGCAACAACCGGGTCCTCGAAATCCACCCAAAACCTCCGATATCCTCCCAAACCTCATCCCACACGCAGCCATCGCCCCTCTTGACGCCTCATTCACAGCCATCGTCTCGCCCATACCTCAACAAAGCCCGAGCCCGTTCCTTCGCGCACCCCTGGCGCCAATACTCTGGAAGCAGGCGGCATCCGCTCTCAGCCTGCGTCGAGTCCACTGCCCCGTTTGCAACACTTGGTGCCAGGGAGAGCCAGCCGATCGCCTCGGCGCCGCGATAACTTACCCCGTAGCCCAGTCCATCTACTTTTGTGGAGGTCTCCAGGCGAACTGTGTGGTCCTCGGTTGCTTGGGCGATGGCGAGGGGCTTGTTCTCGAGGTATTTCATGACGGCCGGGGGGGTATCAATGGTGATGATGAGGCCATTCTATGATCATCCCCAGACTCTCGGTGCAACCTACAACGGAGGAAGAGCAAGTAGCCATGTTTGACTGGTGGGAGCGCACCTACAATTATCGTAGTCTGACCTTGAAAAATGAGAAGCTGAAAACATTCTACGGTCTATTGTTGCAGCTATTCTTTGAAGCATCAACACAAGTTGCGACAGAGACCGCCAACTTGGTTCGCCATCTCGGGGCCGGCCTCGTAGTGACTTATTTTGCGAACAAGCTAGTCAAATCCACGGACTTTCTACCACAAAAGGTATCCAATTGGTATATGTCACTATTTCAAGGTCATAAATTGGGCGAGAAATGTCCTCGGCATCAAAGCAATTCACCTAGCACACCCGGAGGTTTGGACATGCGACTCTCCAAGCACTACATTCAACCATGGCAATCAGAAACTCATGGGGAATTCTCAACACCGAGAAGATTGAATCACAGTGTACCTGTATTTCTTATGCTCTTGCAAAGCTGTCAACGGGGAGTGCCTGTAATAACCCGAGAGTACAATTTAACATGGTCCTACAGGCCACAGGACGTGGACGTGTTTGCACTTCCGAAGTGAGGCAAATAATTCACGAGCCGCAAGTAACCCAGCAGAATGTCCACGAATAACGTAAACTTGCAAAACCCTAGAGGAAATATATGTGTATTTGTGCAATCATTACAAATGAACTATCTCGATGCCAAAAGGGCAATATATGTATCAATGCCAAAAAGAGAGAACATTAGAAGGGATGAATCACGTTTCAACTATCAGTCAACGCCACCAGCCAGCCTAAAACGATACCCAATAATTAAGACAGCAAGTGTGAAAATCTCTGGCAAATCATGTGGCACTGCCGCCAAATACGCAAACATACCACACACAGCATGCCATGTTACATCGCACACTAGCCAGGGACCTTGGCTAGTAAAATACTTTTCGCCTCCCGTCGCAGACCTAAACTCATTTGTGCCACCTCTTAACACGGAAGAGATAGTATAGCAAGACCGCCATGGAGATATTAAATGCGATATATGCCCACATAATTCCAAAATTGCGGAACCTTTCGCTCCAGAAAATATCTGAGCCGGCCAGCAGTTGGTCGGCATTGCTGACGCCGCAATACCGGCACTCTGATGTAGCATCCGGGTTCTGTAGAGTACCAGGTGCTTGCTCGAGAAGAGGCTGCAGATACTGTCCACAAGTCATGCCTTGTGGAGGGTTGAAAATGTTTGCCTCACTCGTTGAGCAGGTAATTTGGCGACCGTGAAGCTCAGTACCAACAATACCGCCGATCCAGTAGGTGAAGGGACTAATACGATACATAAAGATCCTGTGGTATCGTTAGCAAATGCAGGCCAAATAATCCAAATTCTCAAACACACCAAAATCCGGGCAGGGCTGTTGCAGTCTGCAATACACCACTGAAAATAATACTCATGATGGCAAGAACATTGACAATGCTTCCCGCGGTATGGGCATCAGGCATGGCAACAATGGTCATATGCGCAAAGGCACTGGCGTAGATAAACAGCTGGATGACAAATGCCAAAACCAGGCCTTGTCTGGCGGAGCTCTGGATGCCGATAACTGGGTAGTATGAAGCAGCCCAAATCAGGATGGCCGTAAATATTTGGTACGGAATCTCGACGATAATGTTCGCAAAAATGAACGCAACCCAGGAGTACGCTTTGCTGGGGCGTTCACGGACTTCGTACAGAGACCGTTGCGTAACGAATAGGGGTTGAATCTGAGAGGCATTATTAGCAAGAGGCAATCAAAACGCCATGGAGAGCAATCCAACTGTACCTGTTGCACAATTGATGAGAATATGGTTGTAAGCATAAAAGTATTGAAGATGACGTTTTGTGTGCCACCCATGGTGGGAGGGGCGTCAAAGAAAGTGAAACCGATGAAGAGACCAGCAAAGATACCCAGGGCAAACTTGGCAAAGATGTAGCTCGGCATTCTCCAGTATTGCTGGAAGATGCGACGCGTAACAACCTGGATCTGAGTTGCCAAAGGCATGGCGAACTCTGTGTGTTTGACTGTCTCGCCTTCGGCTCGAGGTTCTTGTTGCTTATCGCGATGAAGAGTTTCCATTTCCTGCATGACGGCCTCTCGTTGAGGGCTAGCGTGCCATACCTCGTGCCAATCTTCTCCCTTGTTGTTCTGCCCCTTGTTCACAATCTCGAGCATGTATTCTGCAGGATTCTCGTCATCACCACACTTTCGACCACCATTGACCTCAAAGTAGTCAAGAAGAGTCCGTGAGTTGTCACCAATGTTCCCAAAGTACACAGTTTTCCCGCCCTTAGCCAGGAATAATAAACGATCAAATGCCTGAAACAAGACGGCGCTCGGCTGATGAATGGTACACAAAATAGCCTGGCCAGAGTCTGCAAGCTTGCGAAGGAAAGCACAAATAGCCCAAGAACTTTGCGAGTCAAGGCCAGATGTTGGCTCATCGAGGAAAAGAAGAAGCTTAGGTTTAGCGGCCAGTTCGACACCAATAGTGAGAAGCTTGCGCTGCTCGACGTTCAATCCTTGACCTGGAACACCAACAACAGCATTGGCAAAGTCCTCCATTTTAAGCATTTTGATAACCTCTTCAACAAACTCGTACTTCTCCTTCTTGCTTACTGACTTAGGCTGGCGAAGCATGGCGCTAAATCTTAGACTTTCGCGAACGGTGGCAGTTTCAAGATGCAAGTCTTGTTGCTGCACATAACCGGTATTTCTTTGAAAGCTAGGGTCGAGCGGCTTACCATTGACCAGCATATCACCGGTGATGACTCCCATCGTTGTTCGTTGAGCGAGAGCGTCTAGCAGGGTAGTCTTACCCGCGCCACTAACTCCCATAAGGGCAGTGAGCGTGCCAGGTTTAACCCAACCAGAAACATGATCCAAAAGCCGTCGAGGTTCTCCCTTAATCTCGATATCGTACACCACGTCACGCCAGGTAAAGATATCAGTGTGTGGCGCGAGTGCCTTCACCTCAGTCTTGCCATCGCCATTCGCAGTCTTCTCATCAGCAGTTGTCGGGGCTTCATCATTCTGAACAGCGTGCTTGCTACCCTTCTGAAGGTAGGCTGGAACGTGGCCACGGCGAAAGACGAGCGCCTCGGCGGTACTGGTGGTTGCTGAGTTCAGTTCCACGGTGATGAAGTAAGTGATTAAGAAAAATACCAAGAACCCTATTAGGATGCCAAAGTTTCGCCATACATGCGAGTAGTAGTACTCGTAATTTGTGGCAATGAAGGCATCGCCACTTACAGTGTACTGACCAGGTACAGCACCAGCTACATTGCATACCCAAGAATTGCCAATGTTTGGTGAGTATGGTGGCACAATGCTGGAGCAAGTGAATTGGCGGTTGTGGAATTCGTTGGCTACCAGAATCTCAAAGGCATAGAAAACCGGGTTGATCCATCGGATCCAGCTAAACCAGGGATGCATCAGGGGTACCGGGATAGCGAAGCCGGTGTAAATAACCAGTGCCAGAACCAAGACACCAGACAATGTCATGGCCTGTGAAACCGTCTTCGTAGCAGCGGCCATGGTTCGAAATACAGCAGACATGACGAAGGTAGAGATGTAGGTGATCAGGAAATACAAGAAGAACGGGCCAGGTTGACGGCGCAGATCTGCCAAGAAGTACAACACAAGATTGAAGGCAACTGCAGTGACAAACTTGACAGGAATATCGGCAACTATCCCTGCCGCTGCTTCGGCGGCAGGGTGATAGAATGCATATGAGGCGTGTTTTTCCACAATCGGCCGCTGATCATATAGGCCAGTGATCTCAGAGATCGATGTCAGAGCGTTCATAAGGATAGCCATGAATAGAACAGAGCCACGGCCATAGAAACTGATGGTAGCATCAGGTTGACCAAAGAAGATTGAACCAACTATGAGTGCCATAATAACATTTGATATAGCCTGAGTTGCAGTTGCGGATATGTCGTTCCAGATTCTTTGGTAAGCTCTTTTGGTACAAAGCTTGATCTGCATCCAGACACTGATGATATAGGGCGATTTGGGGCGGACATGGTTTGACTGTCGCAAGTTCTTTTGTTCCCTGAACTGAGCGATGCTCTCGCCTTGTCTCTCACCCAGAAATTCCTTGTTGTGGGCATCGATGTCTTGAAGAAGGGCTTGATACTCAGGGGATTGGCGCCAGAGCCGCTCAAAGTCCTCGGGAGTGCGGGGAACTTTGTTTTCAAAGCCTTCGCGAGCCACTCGCTCCTGAGGGTTTGTGACGGAGGTGAGGAAGTCGCCAGTGGTCTGACGCGCAGGGCAGAACCATCCTTGCTTTTCAAAGTAGCGCTTGGCCTGATTGGCAGGTCCAAAATAGATCTGACGACCTTCATAAAGGACGGTTGCCTTGTCAAACAGGTCATAGATAGACTGGCTTGCTTGGTATATGGCAACGGCATTAGCTTGGTGGCCAAGGTCAGAAGCCAGTCGCAGTGCCTGAACAAACTTCAGGGCAGTAGCCGAGTCGAGACCGCGAGTGCTGGCAGAATAGATTAGCCACGGGATGTTGGAATTTTTAAGAGCATGTACACACCTGTTATCCCACGCAGTGAAAGGCGAGCCGGCCACCACCATTTCAGCGATGCTGACTCGCTTTCGCTCACCGCCAGAGACACCTCGAACAAAGTCATTTCCGACTTTGGTATTGTATGTATGGCTGAGACCAAAAACAGCCATGACGACCTTTGCAATATATTGGCAATACTCGACACGAGACATTCCTTGAACACGTTGCTGGGGAGTACGGACTGAAGCCGCAAATTCAAGAGTTTGGCCAACAGTTAGATGGGGGAAGTGTTTGTCAACCTGGGAAATGTATTCGTCAGCATTCGAATCGCAAGACACTTGGACATCGATAAAAGCACACAACTCACCTCCTGGTTGTAGACAGTTTCTCCCTTGAATTCATGAATCATCTGCTTCTGCGGAATACCGCTGTAGTGGATCTTGGTTTGCTCGCCAATGTTGAGGCCCTCCAATTCACCGCAAATTGTCTTCAGTAGAGTACTGCAGCCAGACCCTGGACGACCTAGCACGATCAATAGCTCTCCAGGCCGCAAAAACCCGTCAAAGCTGTGCAAAATCTGCTTGTGCTCCTTCTTATTGAAGCTAAAAAACTCTCCAAGCTTTAACGGGGCTGCAACCATGGATCCAACAGTGTCTTGAAGTTGCAAAGCCTCCCCAGAGCCAAAGACGTCGAGGTTTCGATACGAGACACCCACACACTTCTCGGAAATACCTTCTTCACCGAGTTGCTCCATGAACCGGCGAAGCCATTTCTCAAGGTCAAAGTCTCGATGCTCGGGATTGAAAACGGGGGCGTTTTCATCGATATCGCCAAGGGAGATAGTCGGAATGGGATGGGTCGCTATGCTAGAACGGCGACGAGAGAGGACTGTAGCAATTCGTACCAACTCAGATCTGTCTTGGTCGTCCATCATCGCTTGAGTTCCGCGTCGAGTGATGGGTTCGAGATCGTCAGAATCGGAGTCTATAGGCGCAGATGTAGGATCCTCAATGGAGCCTCTGCTGTGTTTGTGTGCGGCGCCCTTTGCATGCTGAGCAGCTTCACCGTCAATGAGAAGCTCTGGAGCATCATCGCCTTGGTGCTTGGAAGCTCCAGCCGTTGCGGGATCCATGGCGTCGATTTGCTCTTTCAACCGGCCGGGAAAGTCCACTTGCAGTTTTTGGAGTCCTCGATTCACTTGGTGGTCCCAATTCGTACAAGGAACAAAAAACTATCCATAGGACCCGTCAGGGAAAATCGACGGGGGAAACCAATGAATATGTACTTGCCATCGACCCCCATCCCTCCTCGTCACAGCCACTCGATCCATGCCTTTCTGTTGTCCCCCTAGCTTGAACTTTGTTGTTGGCAAGCAATGGAGCTTTTCAAGCCCTATGGCTACCTCATGGGAAGCAAGCTAGCACACGTTTGGGGACCCTAGTCAGCCGGAGTCTAGGCATGGGCCAAACGGACTTTCCGGAACCGTCGCCGTCGTCAAAAACGCCCGTGTGGCTCGTGAGATTGTCATGCCAGTCAAGCCCCGATCTGTTGTTTACTGCCTGGTGCTGGCGGTGGGTACAGTTGTACGCCGGGCTGCATTAGCGTCTCCGGCAATGTCTTAGCGCTCAGGATTGCCCTGTCATTGTCAAACATCTCTGTTGCGGACTTCGGTGTTTGTTTTGCCATGCTCTCTCTTCCCTCTCGCATCTTCTAATCCAAGATTATTAACCCCGGAGTCAGAGTTGACTTGGCTTTGGTCGGAAAAACCATGTTTATGCTCCGCATTAGATAATACTGGAAGTCAACACCGCAGGGAGAGAGAGGATACTGCCAGTGCGGAGTTTCAATGGACTGAATCATTCGAGACGGCGTACCTTGGGTACCTAAGTACTTGCTAGCCCACCCGCCATAGGCTTAGTAGGAGCCAGTATGACATCAAGAAAATTATTTCAGATCAATTGATGCCAATGATGCTAGCCATACTGTGAGAGGCCTGCCAATTGTGAGCATAGCATGCATGACATGACATGCAGAGAAGTAAGTTGGTAGTCGGTTGAGACCTGCATCGCTGAGAACCTGCAAGCGCTCTCCTCACAACGACTGTTCCTGAGGGGCTCCTTCCCAAAATGCGGCATGCCTGTTGGCGATTTCTGATGGTGCAAAAATCATCCTAGTCGGCTTGGCATCAACTCGCGCGGTCAAAGCCCCGCTCAAACTCTCCTCAGCATCTTGGGTTGCTGCCCACCACCAAACCCACCTCACACCCTCTTCAAGCTCAATGGCAACTGGAGCACGCAAGCCACAATGCCAGCGACCCGCCGCTTCTCTCTGCCAATTTTGCTATCCCGTTTCGCGGGCATTACGTGGAGGCCGGAGTCCGGAGTCCAAGTGCGCCGACATTGAGGCGGTGTCTCCGAAGCCCCTGGCTGCCCGCTCCGATTGTATACGCACATTACGGAAATTCAACATGGCATTAGACACCGATCCTGGCCCGTGCCGGATTTGCCATCACCCGCGGCCACCGGCGGGTTCCCGGGAGTCCGCCATCATCAGCCTCATGGCAATGGATGACGCAGCCAGGCGCGGTTACGTCACTTGCAGACATCTCGTGCGTAGGCTTCGTCAAGTGGTGGCGGACTTGGGAGTGTCAAATTGTGGCGATGGTGTAGAAAGACTCGAATCGATGCTCTACCATGTCGAATATTGGGCGGAGTTTCGATTTTCGCGTCTTTGACTCGGGATTTGTGTCCGCAGGTGTACCCACAGGTATAAGGGGCTTTTTACAGCATTATCAAGATCCCCTGTCTCGAAACAATTACCATAAGCCGAAGCTAACTATATCTCAATATAGTGCCTTCAATATATCAAAATGTATATCTAGCCATGTCAGCATCAGAGGCATTCAATGCCGAAGACGGGATTTATTCAGCCCTATGGCCAGAATCTACCACGTATTCAATTTTATTTCCCGGTGGCGGTGGCGGCCCAAACGTACCTTCGCTCACCTCTGTGGCTACCTGGATCGGCGCTTTGATATGAATACCACATTATTTCTAATACTTTATAGTGCTTTGATCTTTCCATAACGGTCTCTAGCCAAGCGCGCACTCGATTCTAGTCCCCAAGAAATCATATGGGGATGCCATGAAGGCAGAGCATGCCAATGTCGAGTACAGCCCGTCCTCGCACATATATACTACGACCTTTCAGGGCCAGACAGTCAAGAAGCTTCGGGCCTTGTTGGGGCTTCGGGCTAGCAAGGAGGCTTGTCTCAACCGTCCGGGCAGATTAAGATTGTTCGGTACCAGGAACGACTCATGTACCGTCGCATTGCGAAATCCCTGCTTTAGGGCTGAGGAGAAGGCTTCACCCAAACCTCTAGAAGCGTTGCGTCTAGCGCCGTTTCAGCAAACCAGGGTGGAAAATACAACTACTAGTACATTGGTTTTCTGCAGCTTTCACGGCTGGCGCCCAGACTTGTCAATGAAAGTGGTCTGGGCCCCTGGCTCAGAAACCTAGCCAACATAAGCGAGAAGTTAAAGATCCGCATCGTGTGAAACACACGACAAAGATGCCACGAATTACTACTCCGTATTGTATGTAGAACTGATTCTGGTGCGCCCTGGTTTCTTCACATATTATCCCTGTACAAAATCAGTACGAAGTCCGGATTCATGACAACATGAATGCTGGTATGTAATTTTACATGCGTAATAATAGCGGGACTGCATTAATATGCTCACCTCTTCATCTCCAAGAAGGTCTGGTCTGGTGGGTAACTATCGCTGTCTTCCTAGGTATTTGTTTTCATGTGATGAGGCCGGGGTCTCCAGCAACCCTGCCGCTCACATGTCAACAGTTCGTCTGCGAGAGCGACCGTGATTCAATGTTATTTGACGCGGCAACCTTGAGAGGCCTATCATTTATCAATTGATCGTACCATCAGAACAACAGCTGCTGTTAGTAGCCGTTGCTCCTTGGCCAACTGCCGCCGAGTCAACAATTACAGACACCTGACTCCCGGCACCAATGTGTACGAAAATTCTCTCATTTTGGTAGAAAAACCAGATTCCTACCCCTCCAACCCCAATTGTTACGCCGCACCGTATGTGTGTCAATTGACCTCACCAACTTGACCCCTGCAGCTTGATTTAGATGCCCTAAAGCCACCTGACCGTGCTGAATCGCCAAACCCGAACACGATATCCCCATTCTCCCTGCCTGATCCCATATTGCTACGCTCATGTAACAACTGTGGCAAATCAATATATGCTTGGGGTCTCTCGAAGCTTAATGGTAGGTCGAATGCATCCTGAACCGGACCGTGAAATTAGCCCAATTTGGATTCTGCCTAGTCCACATTCGTGTAGAGTATTTACCCCCAAGCTTAGGAGCGCCACCGCAGGACCATGTTGGCGAAGCGTTGTATCCGACTCTGGCTGGGTATCTTGGTTGGATGCGCTGGGTTTCTTTGTGTTGGCGGATGTCTTGACGAGCCATCCCATATATGGCCAGGGTGTTGAGAAACGTGCGCTAGCCTTTGGGGAATATGAATAAGATGGCAATGAACGGTTCTTCGTCAGTAAGACCTGATGCGCTTTCCGTGCTTTGTAGTGCTGATCACAGCTCGATCCCTACGGCTTCCATAATGGCTTATGCTGGAGTGTGCTGTGACAGTCGTCAGTGCTGTTCGTAAAGTGAGAGGCAGAGCGAAGAAATCTCACCAATGGTGCCGCCTTCTGAGCTTGCAGTGGAATCAATTTTCCAAGAATCCTTAAATTCGCGCATACCGCTTTGATACCCATATTGCGAACGAAGCCATCATCGTGTCCCCGCTAATGCACAGAACCTCTTGGCCGTTAATGTGAGGGACCACGAGAGAGGCCTACGAGCAAAGTGACAAGAGCTCGAGGGTGCAAATGACAAGCATGTATTGCAATGGAGCTAATAAAGAGAGACCAGACTTTTCTGTGTGTATCAAGGAGGGAAAAAGTAGCTAAAGTGTACAGGCGTAGAAGTAAAGTTATAGTGCCTGAGCCGTGACTGTGGGTCCCAACAGTTGAGCACCGTCATATTATTGCAACGGTCTCCGTGAAACTAATCTTCGAAGCACTGCATCCACGAGGTGCGGTGGGTAAGCCAATAAACCAAAGGGAACGTAGGAGTCTGAAATAAGTTTAGGTAGACGCACAGTGTCCTTAGAATAAGGCAGAGGTGTAGCAAAAAGCCTCAGAAGCGTAATGGCTGCCATCAACTCCAGATCAGAGGGTTTCGTCGACAGAGATCATTCCACCAGGTCATCGAGTCTGCCGTCTCACCGTCTCTCTCCTCTCAACGGTTCCAGGCGACACCGCGGCCATTCGTTGGGTCAGCTGCTGACTGGCAACATCCATTATCCCTCTTCCAAATGTATTGGATGCCTCGCCTTCAATTGAATCTTTGCTCTTCGAACAATCCGGCTATGGAGGTGTCACGATACTCAACGTAGCGGTAGATACAGATGGTCGTAGGCAGGGAATTTGCAATCCTGCGCAATTACTGCAGCCATGATGACGTTTGTCCTATTTCACATGTCTCGCAGCATGGACTTCGATGACTTCAGCTCAAAATGTACCCCAGGTGGCCCTGGGGTATGGCGGTGGGTGAGGGTTGTCGGGCGGCAGAGCTTGCAGGTGGTAAATATATCAGAACAAGTATGCTGATGAAGCCATGGAGTCAGCTCATACTGCTGCTTCCCGGAAGTATGTGCGACAAGAGATGTATGAGTCACGGTGCATGGGGAGAATACTTGGAGTATCACCTGCGCACGCGATTTCATCCCGAACTCGCCTCATCGCCAAATGGCCCAGCTTCAGCTTCAGAATCCACTAAACAGTCGACTTTAAACGCAGCTATTTGAAATCCCGGGGTTCAGCAATCAATGGTATGCGCCATTCCGTACCTCTAAGCCGACGCCTCGGTGAGACGAGAGCGTGAAGGAATCGGCAAATAGCCGAACGAACATTGATGAACAGTCCGAGTTTCCTCTGCTAAAACATTGAATCCTTTGCTGCCTTTGATTGTCCCCGCGCGACATGGCTGTTCATGCTAACGAATTAAGGCTCCAGAATTAATAAATCCATAAAGCGCAAGGGTTAAACATGTCTCGGCATATAGCGCGTATTCATCTACTCAAGCATTACAATAGTACGCATATGTGTATATCCGTATTCCCTTGGCGGGCCGAGGCTATGAACGCCATCTTCAGATAGTACATACGCGCACCACTCGGTACGGCAATCCTTAAACGGGAGCCAGGTTAACTCATCAGTATTACCAAGGCCCTTTTCTTTTCTGCTCGGTAATACTAGCATAACAATATTTTGTGTCAGCACAAGCTCGGAGAGATGGAATCATGCTAAGCGCAATGCCATGTCATAATTTGCAGTGGGTCACGTCATCGGAACTTTAAAGGCGCTGTCGGGCAGAGGGAAAACGGTCAATGCAATAGTATTGAGTCAGGTCAATGATATCGACTAGTTGACAGTTGACCCCTTCAAGCGCCAGACGGTAGTGGACTAGCGACATCGAGCATGGCAAGCATCAATGGCACATGGTTCGCCTGAACATGTGCTGGACGGGGCAAACTGGGCTTCAATGTTCAAAAACTCTGGGGGAAGGCAGCATCGGGTGACCATTGCTTAATTGGTTCATGGGTTATTGGCTGGCCTTCCCCGCTGGCTGCGTCCGCAAGGAAGGCGTAACCCACACAAGGTGCCCACTTTCTATCCCGTTCGAGACTCCAGAGTCCAGATTCCTTGCATCACATCTTCACCTCAACCGAAGTTCCCCTTCGTCCGAGGGGCACACAAACGGCACTCCAAAGGTCTCTTGCGGCAGCTCCGATGCCCCGTCTCCATTCCTACGGGGGCGATACCATCACCGTTTTACCTTTGCCCATCCTTGCCGAAGAACTGTGTGATGCAGGCATACTAATTCCCTAGCAACGTAGGGCAGGTGAGAGGGCAATACTACGTTGCGGTCCATCATATTTGACCATCATCCATGTTGCATGTGAGTGAAATATCAGCTGCACCATCTCCATCATCACCAAGACACCCTCGACATGAGCAACACCGTCAACCAGCCGCTCTTCGCACCCCTCCGCTGACACCCATTCATTATTCGCCAGTATATGCGAGCAGTTGGGGCTTACGTTTGACACCTTTGCTCCCACGCCCGTCATTTTATACGGGTTCATGTGCCTTGCGCGCCGGGCTGCACCACACGCAACACAGTCAAACTCCTGCCTCCTTCTCTGCCTTATCAGCTAACAGACCAACGACTTACATAGGCTCCAGGGCAGGGGACTTCTTTTGCTTTTCCCTAGCAAGAACCTTTGAGTTGGTCCATCGGTCACCCCTGTCAGCCACTTTGACGACTACATTCTGCTGACACCTCGCAACCGACCACGTACAGTAAGTAGTGGTTCACATGAATCTGTTTTGCCTCACATCTCTGGGCTTTGCGGTTTTAATTTATTTCAGCACTGGAATTTCAGATGTTTTGAAAACTATAAAAATCACTTCACACATCTTGCATCCCTTGTTTTCTGCTTGCCAGCGCGCCCACAGCAACGCACGTCATGCTTATGGTCCTTGGCCCACACAGAATCTGCGGCTCCGGACATACGGAACACAGTCCAAGATTGTTGCTAGTAACATCAATCATCCTGAATAATTCCCGCTGGGCGCCTTAGCTCTACGCCTAGGCCCCTATAAACCTTTCCCCGGCCTCCACAAGCCTTTCGTACCTGGTCTGGGAGACAGGAAGTCTCCAGTCCTCCGATCGGCCCGCATATTCGAGTGATAAGAGATCATACTTCTTTCGGTGTCTGCACCGAAGCCGATGCTGCAAATTCGTTAACAACCATTGCACAATTACAATTTTACATTGGTGCCCGTATCCCAGTTGGATGCGGGGATCCATGTTCCTTGACTTGCTGGCTGCCGGCTTCTTCCTCGTTCATAGTACATGCATGTCCACGTTGTTCCGTTTCATGGACTTGTATATGAGTTCCCTGCCCTCCCACTCCTGGCCATCACTTTTCTCTTTTCCTCATTAGCCCTTGTTCTCTCATCGCTGCTATAACTCTACCCGAGTTAATACTCATTCTTCGCATGTCTCCATGTCTCAAGCGTGATATGCCATCCTATTATCTCCAGGACTGTCACTACTTCTACCGCACTGCCTTGCGCGGCCTCAACATTAGCACCAGTGTTTCGCCGCTATACTCTTAAGCGAAAGGCAGTACTATAACTGACACATCATGACCGCCAAAGTAAAGAGGGTCTTCAGCCCACCGAACTCTTTGGCAGAGAGACTGGCCGAGCCTCTTCTCGACCCTGCCATACCTCGCAAGCTCCCGGAGTCACCCCCTTCCCTCGCAGCTCAGCTGCCTTTGAACTGGTCAGCCGCTTACACAAGAATGCCTATGGATAGCAACGGGGAGAGCCATCGTGATGGCGGCATTACCTTTGCGGCTCAGGACAAGCTTCCCAAGCTTCCTATTCCTAACCTCTCTAGTACTTGCGACAAGTACCTAGAAGCTTTGCGGCCGCTTCAGACGCCTAGGGAACGAGCAGAGACGGAACATGCCATAAGAGACTTTCTCTCAACTGATGGGCCAGAGCTACAGGAGAAGCTACAAAGATATGCTCAGGGTAAAACGAGTTACATCGAGCAATTTTGTAAGTGACGATAGTAGGGATATTGGAATCAACGCACATTTCGTGTGTGTGCATCGGGCGCTGTTTTCTGATTAGATCATAGGGTACGATTCATACTTAAATTTCGACAATCCTGTGGTGCTCAACTTGAATCCCTTCTTCCTTCTTGAAGATGATCCGACACCAGCACGCAACAACCAAGTCACCCGGGCCGCGTCCTTAGTGGTATCAGCCCTCGAATTCATCCGAGCAGTTCGCAAGGAAGAACTTCCACCGGATACAATCAAAGGCAAACCCCTATGCATGTATCAGTTCTCACGACTTTTTGGAACAGCCCGAGTCCCGACCGAGAATGGGTGCCAAATTGTCCAAGATCCCGAGGCCAAACATATTATTGTCATTTGCCATGGCCAGATCTACTGGTTTGATGTTCTTGATGATAACTCGGACGTGATTATGACAGAGAAGGACATTGCCATCAACTTGCAAACTATCACGGAAGATGCTGCACAAACTCCTATCCAGGAGGCTGCCAAGGGTGCATTGGGTGTGCTCAGCACAGAAAACCGCAAAACCTGGTCTGGTCTGAGAGACGTCCTGACAAAAGATCACGGGTCAAACAATGCCGACTGTCTGAATATCGTAGACTCGGCTTTGTTTGCCCTCTGTCTAGACTACACGGAACCTGCTGATGTTGCTGCCCTGTGCCAGAACATGCTCTGCGGTACTAGTGAAGTGAAGAATGGCGTGCAGATTGGCACTTGCACCAACCGCTGGTACGATAAGTTGCAAATTATTGTGTGTAAAAATGGAAGCGCCGGTATCAACTTTGAACACACTGGAGTCGACGGTCACACAGTTCTACGATTTGCTAGTGACGTATATACGGACACCATTCTACGATTTGCCCGCACCATCAACGGGCAAGCTCCCACCCTTTGGACATCAACCAGTCCCGATCCCTCCAAACGAGACCCTGAAAGCTTTGGAGATGTCAACACCACTCCCCGCAAGTTAGAGTGGGATATGATTCCCGAGTTAAGCATTGCAGTGCGCTTTGCCGAGACGAGGCTAGCAGATCTCATTGAACAGAACGAATTCCAGTGCCTCGACTTCAGCTCTTACGGCAAAAACTTTATTACCTCCATGGGATTCTCACCAGATGCGTTTGTCCAAATGGCCTTCCAGGCAGCCTACTACGGTCTCTACGGCCGCGTCGAGAGCACGTACGAACCAGCAATGACAAAATTCTATCTCCACGGCCGTACGGAAGCAGTTCGCACTGTTTCTCAAGATTCAGTCAACTTCGTACAGTCCTTCTGGGCAGATAATCCTATCGAACAAAAAATTGAAGCTTTGAAAAAGGCCTGCCAGAAACATGTCAGTCGCACAAGAGAGTGCCTCAAGGCCGAGGGTTGCGATCGCCACCTATATGCCCTCTTTTGTGTATGGCAGAAATTTGTCAATGACGAAATTGAGAGTGGTATGAGCAGCATTGGTCAATCTAGCCCAACAGACGGCTATTCACCTGTCGGGAGCCCCGGGGGAGATTCGTCAGGATCGATGGATCAAGTTGTCGAAGTCAAGCCCAACAGGGAGCGTGGCAATAGCACAAACTCTAGATCACGAGATGCTCACCCGTTGCCTTTCATTTTCGCCGATGGCGGTTGGGACAAACTAAACACTACCGTTCTATCAACTTCAAATTGTGGCAATCCTTCCCTTCGTCAATTTGGCTTTGGTCCAACCTCTGGTGACGGATTTGGAATAGGATACATCATCAAAGACGACAGCATTTCTATTTGTGTATCCAGCAAGCACCGCCAGACGAAGCGCTTCGTCGACACCTTGGAAAGCTACCTTCTCGAAATCAGACGCATTCTGAGAATTACCAATCGCAAGAGCTCAACTGCAAAATCCAGCCGCGCACGAGAAGCAGAGGCCTCTAGACCAAAGCAAATGAGTAGACTCAAGTCGCGCGGGAGACTGATTGCCACTGACAGTGCGGGAAGGGGTCCTTCCAGACCAGAATCAACGAGTCAAACGGAGGAGAGTCCCATTGTCAGCGATGATGACGAGTTGGGCGGATGTAAGTTCCCGTTTCCACATGCAGATTTCTTGACATTAGACGCTAACGTTTGAAGACGGCTTCTTTGATGCCGGCATGTTATTGCAAGCTTTGAAAGCGAGAGACAGGGCGGCAGATCCGGTAGAGAGCGCTAAGGCTTCGGAGAGGGCGGCAGTGCAGGCAAGGAGGAGGGATGTAGGTAAGAAGTTGAGATTGACGACGGAGTAGGGAATTGTATGGGTTGATGTTTCCGAGTACTTGTATTGGATATTCCTTGATGGTTGTGGTTGTGTCAGATGAATAGAAATGAGCGCAAACTCGCGAGTTGCGAACATTTTGTCAGTGAAAACTATTGCCGTATTCTCAGACTATGGTCCGGCACTGCCTAGTGGTTTAGACGTATACGAATGCCACAAATGACTTGCACATATCATCACAGCAAATCGTTGCAACTTTACTAGGAACTAATTGCGAGCGCTTGAAATTTCTTTACATCTCCTCCTAATTATGAGAATTTGATATGGATATATATATGAACGTGCGAATAAATTTAAATTATGCCAAAAAGAAATCTACCTAAACTCCAATCCAGTAAATACATTAATGCCCGTGTAAACATGACCAATCAACAAAAACACTACTATCCTTTGCTTTGTGTTCGCTTTTATCCTCGTCAATCAAGATTATGCCAATTCATGCATATGGCCACGATGATTCTCACCAGTCTGGGCAGGGACTTCGTGCACAACTCCCTGGGGCTGCGACTGCGGCTGTGGTTGCGATTGAGGTTGAGTCTGACTCTGAGGATGTCCTTGAATAGGTGGTGTGCCACCCATGGGTTGGAAACCCGCTGGCTGCTGCTGAACCGGCGGCGTTGTTCCGTACGAGTTTGTCCAAGTCGGTGCTGGACTCGTAGTCAAATGGCTCATTCGTGGGTCCGTCATCTGTGACTGCGTCGGTGAGCTGGGATCGACGCCGCCGCCAGGGGAGTAATAGCCGACAGGAGGCGAAGGCGTGTTCTGAGGGTACGGCTTTTGGGGAGGATATCCCTGAGGCAGAGGAGGACCACCGTAGTAGGATTGTGCCATGGGGGCGCCAGGAGTAGCGTTTGGTGGCATGGGGGAATGGTCGGTCGTCGAAGTGGTTTGCGACTTGCCGCTATTCTTCTTGTTCCTGCGGAGGAAAAAGACAAGCGCGAGAAGACCGATGGCGATGGCGGCCACACCACCGACCACACCACCCACGATGGCACCAACGGGGGTCTTGCTGCCGCTGTCGCCTCCTCCGCCGCCGCCGTTGTTGTTGTTACCATTGTTGCCAGTTTGAGTAGCTGAAGCTGATGCACCGGCGTCTGCCCCCGTGGCGGTTGGGACACCGAGGGTGGCAGTACTGGGAAGTGTGCTGGAAAAGGTCTGGACAAAGCGAGAGTAGCTTCTGACTTCAGTTTGCCCAGCGTAGGTAGTGTAGGCACCCTGAGCTGTTGAGTAGCTGACTGAGTTGCACCAGTAGTCGGTGATATTGCCAGGGAAGGCAACTGTATTGCAGTAGGGGTAAACCTTGTTCGTGCTGTTTGTTCTAGTGTCAGACATGGACACAGTAATATCATGATGATGGGTTCATATAGCCCGCACATACAGCCATGTGTTGGACTGAAAGTGCTACTGAATGTAGAGAACTTACCACTTGACAATCTGTGTGTTTTCAGCACACAGATGATCGCAGGAGCTTGACTGGTACATGTTGTAATCGACACATGCGAATCTGAAGTTGAATGCAACGCTATTATAGCACATGATCATTCCTGAGAAAGTTTTCTGAGCCTGCACAAGGCCGCAAGTAGCGCCAAGGCCACAGCTATATGGAACAGCATAGCTACCAGAGATCCAACCACAGGTATTGTCCGGGGCGATCATCATGGTTAGCGGCGTCTGAGTCGAGGTGGCTCGCCCGAACAAATGTTTGGGCTCGAATCTATCCCAACCAGGCGGGGGAGTAGGTCTTGGAGACATTCCATCGTCGGCCAGAGCAACAGATGCCGTGGCTCTGGCTTGTTTGGGAACCAGATTTCGAGCCTCAACGCCTGCTGAGAGGGCCACAAAGGCACTTATCAAGGCCGAATTTGCCTTCATGATGGCTAGCTGTCGCTCTGTGCGAGGGGTTTGATGTCGTGTAGGAGAATCGAACCCGCTAGAGACTCTGGCAGCGAAGCCGCAACAACCACTTACTCCAACGACAGTTACAATGAGAGGGGGGGAAACACAGTCGAAGAAGGATTCCTTTTCTCAGTGACAGACAGAATGAGGCTGGCGCAACCAACAGTTTTTATTTAATTGAGCTGCGGGTAGGGGCTCGTGGCCCATGGACCTTTTCCTGGCACCATGCTTCCGATGTGACAGAAATGGTATTCCTGTGAAGATCAATATTGGCAGAGCCTCTCCGTCTGGCCTGCCTGGCGCTCGACAGCCGCAGCAAACCCCCTCCCCGGGTCCAGGTCGTGTCATGTCAGCCTTGAACTAGTGCTTGTTGGAGTCGTGAAGTTGCATGGGGCTCGAGGTTGAAAGGAGCCATTGGCGGCGCTGCACCTGACTGTGGCTTGCAGAAGCTGAATGCGAAATGGACCACGTCGCTTGCTGAGACCAAGTCGCTTATTGCCTCTTGATGTGCCCATGTTGGGAAGCGGTCAGTCTATTTGCTAGACTTTGTTCCATGCCCGTTGTCTGCCCAGTGCGCTGTCCATGACGAGAAGAAAATAGTGTATGCGGCCCGTTGAGCAACGCGTTCGTTCAACACGGAACCAGCTTGGGCTTGAAAGACAACCTATTTTCCACGCCTACGCAATCGCGGACCAATGTTACCGCGTCGGGGCCAATAGTTTGTAGTGTTGGCGCAGTGAGACATTCAGCCGGCCTGTGGCGAGTTTCTTCAGCTATTCCTCCTCCATTGCTGCTGTGTGACCAGCTTTGGCATGATCCTCGTCGTCAAGGAGCATGGAAACAGTTCCTCGTGTCGAGCAAGGGGGGCCGAGATTGCACGTGGAGTGTGCGCCAGCAGCAGCTCTGAGAGATTGTATCGCCGCGTTCGATACGCCCATTCCCCAACAAAGCAGGACTTTTTTGGATACCGCGAGACGTCTTGCCCGTTCGACTCCACGTGCAGAGCAAGTTGGCATCAATATCGAGGCATAGAGACCACAGCAGTGTGACATGTCCTCATCTTGCAGAAAAGGCATCGGTTTTGGTATGGGATTTTCATCTGAAACCCATGATCGAGCTGTCACTAGTTTCGGCAATGTAGTCCTCGGACAGCGCACCCCAGGAAGAAGCGTCACAGACTTTCCGGAGATTGATGAGACGAAAGCTGACTTGGTACATGGGGTGCTGATCAGCACAGACTGGTGGCGGCCGGGTTGTCAGCATGACACGAGGGTCCAGGGGGTGTAGAAGATCCTAGCTCTCGAATGCTTTGGCCTGGAATGACTGACCAATCGAATGGTGTACGGAGTATTGTGAAGAAGAAACACTGCACATGTGGTAATCTAGACGTGAAAACCCACGTGGGGGTATCGCGGTATAGGGTATGTGGATGGGATTCATTGGATTACCCCATGTTTGCGAATTTGCTGGTGATGCCAGACAACAACAACAATAATAATAATAATAATAATAAGCACCCTATTTTACCCTATATTATGGCAAGGAGTATATGAATCAATAAAATTTGTTCATCCAACGTGGCCAACATTTTGGTCTTGTTGGTCTGTACAATTTTATTCAGGCAATTCATACTCGGGTTCTCGACAACGGAGGTGCGGGTTGGATGTGGGGTCGCGGCGACATTGGGAACGACATTCACGTCACAACAGCTCCTTCACATGACTGCGACGCGTCTACTCCGTACAACACCCGCACATCTTGCAATTAGGCCTCTCCATCCACGCCAAACTGCAATGCCAGGGTCGACATTTACATCTCATGTCAATCTCAACGCGCCCCTATCCTCGAGGCTAAGTTGTTGCGTCTCTTCCGTCAACCTTGAGCCTATCATGTTACACCAAGATTTCACCCGCGCATGTCCATCCTTCAGCATCAGACAAGGCTAAAGTCGACCCTGGACATTCTTCAGCTCTCATTTCTTCCCAATTATCCTCTTTCACAAGTCTCACTCATGACCGACCTTCTCCACATCCTCCCCTCCTTCCGTACAGCCCCCTTCGGGGCATTGCTCCCCATCATCGAGCAACACGCTCTTTCGACAACAGACCTTCTGGCTCTTCACCCTGCAGATATATCGAAACAAACGAACCTGCCGCTGCTAGATCTGAAACGGCTCATTGCCACAATCCAAGTCTCTCTATCAGACGATCTCGTACCACGCCACCCCCTACAACAAATCGTGAGCTCCGCGCCAGAACACGACCATTCTCACCATGAACAGCCCTCAGAATCAAACAGCCAAGATGCCAGTAAATCGCCAGCCATCCAACCCCAGAAAGGGAATCCCTCGTCGCCTTCATTCATAAGCACCCTTTGCCCTCAAATAGACGCCGCTCTCAACTCGGGCATCCCAACCTCATCCATCACAGAAATCACGGGCGAATCCGGGGCCGGCAAGACCCAATTCCTCCTGTCACTGTGCCTCGCCGTCCAACTCCCGCCACCCCATGGCCTCCGCAAGCAAGCCCTCTACATATCTACCGAATCAAGCCTCGCGACCAAACGCCTCTCTCAGATCCTCGCGTCAAATCCTCTCCTCCAGGATATTGACTTCGCGGACCGCCCCTCTCTGGACAACATCCTCAGCACAGTCACTCCAGATCTCGAATCACAAGACCACATCCTGGAGTACCAAGTCCCCGTGCTACTGTCAAGACACAACATAGGCCTACTAGTGATTGATTCCGTGGCGGCCAACTACCGAGCCGAGTTTGAAAGGGCCGGCTCCTCATACGGCTCTAACATGGCCGCGCGCAGTGCCGAACTCGTCCGCCTGGGCGCGTTGCTGCGAGACTTGGCAAGGAAGCATGGCATCGCCGTCGTCGTAGCAAACCAGGTATCCGATCGCTTCTCCTCCTCGCCCGCGCCCCTGCCGCGGACCATGTCCTACAGGACTTCTACTTCCGCGCAGGAAAGCCCCCTCGCGTCAAGAAGCATGCCACCGCCGCCGCCGCAATCTACCCTCGCCAGCACGCCCTCGTCCCCCTTGCCCTTCTCCTTCTCGGACGACGCGCCGCCCACACACCCTGCGTTGCGACTAGATCACCAGCAGCGTTGGTTTACAGGCTGGGGGGACGACCCGCGCTCGTCGCATTCCCTGAAAACACCGAGTTTGGGACTCGTCTGGTCCACGCAGATAGGATGCAGGATAGCCTTGTTCAAGAGGCCCGTGTACGGACGGCCACGGCAGATTGCGGCACCCATAGAGGCGGATGATGACAATATTGATAGGGGGGCTACACTAAGGAATTGGCGGAGGTGGATGAAGGTTGTGTTTGCGGGACATGTTGCCGCCTCGGGTCAAGGGGTGACGGGGGCCAAGGAGTTTGAGGTAACGACTGGTGGCATTGCATGTGTACCAGGGAAGAATGGATAGATGGTTGGATCGTGACTTTGATAGGACATATATATATATATATATACATAATGTGACTTGGACACGGCTAATCGGAGCTCTTGCGCCCTACCAAGACTCAAAACACACATTACACTGGTCGAAAGGGGCACTTGACGACAGGATATCCACGCTCATATGAATCATGGTTACAAGTATGTCATTATTACAACCATTCACCATTTACCCAGAACCCATGTAAACGTTACAAGTCCTCTTCCCCCATCCCTCTCTACATCCATCAATCAGGATGGGGAAACTCATCTTCCAGCTGAAGACGCACACCGACATTCATGCTAATCAACTCCTGAACAAGAAGCTTCGCCGCGTACGGCATCTGCATCTGCGTGACTTGCCTCGTGCTCTTACAAGTATTACAGTAGCCCTTGTATCCAAAAAGACCGCACTGCTGGCAAATATCAAGTGTGACACCGTCCGAGCTTAACATGAGACGCTCCAGTAGGAGCTGCGAGGCGCCATATGCAATCAGGCAATCACGCTCCATTTCTCCGAGACGCAGTCCACCGTCCCGCGATCGACCTTCTGTAGGCTGCCTCGTCAAAATGGCCCTGGGCCCGCGGGATCGCGAGTGCATCTTGTCTTGTACCATGTGCTTCAAACGCTGATAATAGATGGGGCCGTTGAAAATATATGCTTCCAGCGGCTCCCCCGTCAGACCTGACGTGAAGTAATCTTTGCCCTCCCAGGAGAAGCCGTAGTCGAGGAGCACCTGGCTCATGTCCTTGACTGGATGCGATCTAAATGCATCGCCGAAGCCGTAGTCTGGCCGGCCATCGATAATCGAAGCCTTGCCTGTTAAACATTCCAGCAGTTTACCCACCGTCATTCGAGACGGGAAACCGTGAGGGTTCATAATGATGTCTGGGCAAAGCCCATTGTCGGCAAATGGCATATCTTCCTGGTCCACGATAATACCAACGACACCCTTTTGGCCGTGGCGAGACGAAAATTTGTCTCCTAGCTCTGGACGACGCGTTTGGCGGGTTTGCACCTTGATGACAGTGGTATCCTTCTCTGTTTGAGAAATCATAACCTTGTCAATGTAGGCAGGATCGGGAATTCGATAGGAGATGGCAGAGTCCCGGTACTCGCTTGGTCCGCGATCGAGCCCAATGCCTGTCGTCGTCAGATCCAGGGGAGTTTCTTTCTTGACCATGACCTCTCCGCTCCTGACTCGGTAGCCAACAGTGGCTAGCCCGTCATCGTCCAGAGCCTCGTACTTCACCTCGCGGCGTGTCGTGCCGCCATTCACCTGATTGACTGGATCGCCGATACGCTCCCGCCTGCCATTCGGGTACTTCTGCAGCTCTGTAGTGTACTTGCGGAAGACCTGACAGCGTCCGAATCCCCTGTCGATTGAAGCCTTGTTTAAAACCAGGGCATCTTCAATATCGTATCCAGAGTACGACATGACAACGACTGTGGCATTCTGACCAGCGGGGAGTTTGTCATAATGCACAAGCTGAATGGTCTTGGTAATGACCATGGGCCGCTGTGGATAAACCAAGGTATAAAGCAGCGTATCAATGCGGTTGAATTGATTGTACGCAATTGCTCCAATAGCTTGCTTACCCATGGCACATTGGTATGTGTTTCTGGGAGATTGGTTATGATGTGGGAATGGAATCAAACCGGCCACAGCTCCAAGGAGGGTGAATGGCTCAATCTCCAAATGGGTCGTGCTTTGCGTTATTTGATTTTCATATAAGGTGATAAGCGCGTCTTGTTCCTCGTTGACATCCAGGTACTCGACGATGCCCTTTGTCAAAAAGTCATCAAAGGTAACTTTGCCTAAATGCAACAACTTCAGATGCTCATGCCTGAGCTTTTGCTTTCCGTTCTTGACAATAATATATGGTCGGCAGATGCGCCCTTCGTCTGTCGCAATGTGGACAGCATTAAAATGGGAGTTAAGGTTGATGCTGACGAACGGTGATATCCAGCCTTTTCGACGCATGGTGCGAAATCTCGAGGCAAACCTCTTGGGGTATCGAGTAAGGGCAAAAGGTGTACCGTTCACGTGAATAACCCAGGAGCCCTCCCGGTGCATCTCGGCACCTGAAAAGTTCCGGATAGGCTCAACGCCTGTGTCGAGTGTGAAGATCCACCGCTTCACCGGAGCCTCGTCGACATTGGTTGTGATGTGTGTCATGAGAGCCAAATTCTTGACCAAACCACATGCTTCACCTTCGGGGGTATCTGAAGGGCACAGCATACCCCATTGTGATGGCTGAAGAGCACGAGGGCCAGAAACCTTGCGCGTCTTCTCGAACTGGGAGCTGATTCGCGTCATCATACCCAGGGCACTGATATAACTCAGTCGACTCAGCACGTGCGTGACACCGGCTCTGTTCATGTTGAATCGCTTCACGCTCCAGTTGCCTGTTTGGATTGCGCGGTTAATTCCCATTCCGATATTGTTGGCGTGGTTGCTGATCATGTGAACTGCATCGAGGGGGACAGCGCGATTATTCTTTTTCAGGAATTTGTCAATGGACATCTTGACTTCGCCCATGAATCGCTTGAATAAATCTTCAAAGAGTAGAGACAGGAGCTGACCCGCCAACTCCAATCGCTTGTTGCCGACAAAGTCTCTGTCGTCAACGAGCTTGGAATCCTGTGAAGCCATCAAGACTCGTCGCGTCATCATAGCCACGTAAATTGCTTTGGGATAAAAGTCCAGACCCTCGATAGGAACATGAGCAATGATGAGATTGGCCAAGGCATCAAGACCTTCTTCGACGTTATTCCGACGGACCTGGGGTCCGAACATGGCTTTACGCGACCCCATCTTTACCCTTGCGCCGATGTATTCGAGAGCCTGGTGTTGTGTGAAGACTCCAGCTCTGGTTGCCTCGTCAAAATTGATGACAAACTCATCCTGATACCGGCCATCCGAGCCAGCAACAAGTTGCATAATTTCATAGTCGGACAACCCCCCCAAGGCCTTGAGAATAATGACAATCGGAATACCTTCAACGAGAACGTTGTGCGTCATGACAATCCTGTCCTTCTTGAGGGTAACGTACGTCTTTGACTTTCGTTCGTGGGTTGAGCTGGTTACCGATGCGGATATGATGTTGTTCTTTTCGTCAGCCTCAACAATGACTCGATTTTTGCTCAGCTGCTCTTGAATCAAAATGACCTTTTCGGTGCCGTTGATGACGAAGTAGCCGCCAGGATCAAGAGGGCACTCGTTCATTGCCTCCATCTGCGCGTTGTTGGCGCCACTCAGGCGGCACCTGGAGCTTTTGAGCATCACAGGCATGCGACCAAGGGGCACATTTCTCCGTATAATTCGTTGCTTATCTCGAATATATGCGATATCGACAACAATAGGAGCGGCATACGTCATGTCTCGTAGCCGACACTCCATGGGAGTTACCTCGGTTCGAGATTTGGCGTCGTTGTGGTCCTGGCGACGGGGGCGATCGACGCGAATATCTGTAAATCTATATATGGCGCACAAGCGTGTCCTCTTAGCCTGGTTGCCCCTATGAGTGCATGGCAATTGTCTTGAACGTAGACGTACTCTAACCAAAAGTTACTGTCGACATCGCTGCGAATGGTGCGATTGGCGCGGACGATGTCCTTGATCTCCTGCTCCACGAAGAAGTTGTACGAGTCAATATGCCTAGTGCGCAATCGAGGTTAACAACTTTTCTCCAAAATTGAGCCACGTCGAGGTGTGGAATTCCGCATACTGTTTTACAAGCCCTTGGAAAATGTCAGTCTAAGTTTGCAAGGCTGATTCGGGTTACTCACCCTTTACTTTGAGAAAGGCAGGGAGAAGCTGGAACTTGTCGTCCCTGGTATTTACGGGATCCGTGAGCTTCTTGCCATTGTAGAAGGGCTCCAAGAGGGCCTCGAAGCCATCGTCCACCAGTGGCATCGTGTCCTTGACCGTATTTGTCACCGCAGAGAATTCATTTACGAGCTTGGGGGGCCGGCGTTTGGGGATGCAAGTTTGGTCAAGCGGCAGCTTCCTGACGCGGTGCGGACCTCCGGATGCTTTCAATGTTCTCCAGTCAACTTTTTTTTTTGCGACGTCGAATGGTCGCCCCAATGTGATGCAGAAAAGTCCTGCCCCGCGGTGCAGAGTAGGGGAAAAGTGGAGATTACCGCAGGCAAATACAGGCTTGGGATGTCAAGTCAAGCTCCTCCAAGCTCTATGGTGGGGGACGACTGGCAACTATCAAATGTCTGGTATGTAGAACCATGGCAAGTATTTGACTGCATGTGCCGTTTGGCGTTGGGCCACGGCTGATTCATATTCATTAGCAGTCAGAGGATACTCACAGAACATTGCAACGACTACTTAAGGCGAGACCACTTGAACACGGAGCAATCGATAGGCTTGGCGGGCAGAAGCACTTTGTCCAGCTCCGATAAGATAAGCCGTCTGCATTATGTACTCAAGTACGTGATACATTGTACAGACCACGCACTCCCGACCCTTCCACTAAACACTGGGCTATCCCAATAAGAATACGCTTCACATGAGGTTAAGATGAAAAAAAAATTATCTCACAGCTTGAAGCCACTTTTGAATGGCATTCAACCTAAACGCCATGAACCACTGGCAACTGTTTTGCAAGTTGGCCAACAACGAGTTGTCCATACGGGGCAAGTTACACATGGACATGGACATGGCAGGTTGGGAGGAGACTACAGATGTCGCTACGTGGACTGGCAAATTCTGCAGCCAGGATGCATTCGGCGGCGGTCTGCCGATTAGCGCAACAAGGCTCATAACCAACGTATCAACAGCTCCTTCACCAAGCGACCGTTCCAGTCCAGCCAGCCTCATGTCCAAACGAAAAAAAAAAAAAAAGAGTACTCACAACCCACAACCCCGCACCCTCAACAAGGCAGCTTGCTGTGTGTGACTCGAGTTTGCGCAATACATGATGTATTTGATGTACTATGTATGTATGCGCTGGCCCACGTCGCCTTTATAACCCCGAGCGTTGAATATGCAGGCATGTGTGGCGCGTCATACAAGCAGAGGAAAAAAGTCCTTGAAGAGAGCTTCCGGTGTATCGACTACAGTCGAGCAAGTTGTCAGCAACAACCCGCTTGATGAAGGCCCCGTGAGCCTCCGATGGCAACAGCCATACTGTGCTCCCATCCCACATAGCGAACGAATGACGAGGGGAGCCAAAATTATTCCAGTTAGCTTCACCCGCATGCACAACTCAGATCCGATCTAGGCAATCACCCGTGTGAGACGCTGTCAAATGTGTCAGAGCCTCAGCCGTGTTGCTCACATATCCCCGAATCATGGCAATGTACATCAACACCATGGCAAAGTACCTTTGGATGAAGACAAGGTCCCCCCCCCTCTCACACGGAACCAACCCAGGTGGCTGGGCAGGCTGGCTTTTGGCGGGATCTGCACAAGGAAACCTCCCTCTGTCCCTCACATGGAATGGCAGATGGCTGATGCAGGTGAAGGAAAAAGAATCGGCCATGGAGGGGCGGAAGGGCGGAACGTCATTGCGGAGCGTGTCCAGATGGGTGTGGTGTATGGATATCGGGCCTCGAGTGCCTCACGTTTCTCAAAGTGCTTCTTGGCCTCGTCTCTCAGCGTTGAACCCCACATGGTCGCTGGTCAAATTCAACAACTACTGCATCACTCCACCCGTCGCAAAATGTCGGTGAGCAATGCTGCGGACAGGCCACGGCCCTTTTAAGGGACCGAACTGGTAGCTGGCAGAGGGGGCAACGCGGCAAACAGCCATGACGGAAATCTAGACTTGGGCAGTCTTTGATTGGGATTGTGCATTCTGGTGTGGTTGATGATAGGGCTGTCAAGAATTCATGTGGGTTCAATTCCAATGTTGAGTCAACAGGTCAACAGAAAAAGGCAACACGCACTGCGGCATTGCGGGGGTCGCAGCCAGCCTCTGAGAGCTCGTCTTTTTCGGTCTGGTCTGGTCCGTTCCTTCTCTGCCTTCTCGTCAACTCGTCTTGGTGGAGCTTCGGCTTCGGCATCAACTCCGGTCATTGTTGCCAACATTGAAGCACCAGACCTTGACCACCTCACTTAATAAAAAGCCGCTGGGCTTCACCACTGACCGAATGCTTGCCTCCATGTACCGCTGAGCTATCCAGTAGCCAAGTGTGACAGGCTTTGCTAATAGTAGCTATTCATAAAGTCTATTAGATTGATGTCGCCAGATATCAGCAACCCGCACAGCGAACTTGTCAGAGAAGGGTGTTTGACAGACTTGCCTACCTCCCAATCTGCCCACCCTCTCCATAGAGCTCCGACTTCCGACTTTTGACTCTCTGCTTTACCAACTGGTGCATACAAACTGTGTGCCTGTAATTTTTGGACGCCATCTCTTACATATGCCAGTTACCCAGGGCGGAGGGAACGCATACATACTAAGTAGGTATCGTATGTACCTAGACCCAAAGACTGTGGCCTAATTAAACTAACCAAGAATCGTATCGTTGGCCAATCATGCGTCACTTTTGTAGCAACTCAGTACTGTCCCATAGGCTGGCGGATGCAGGCGTCCAAGTTCAGGGCGAATCAAGCGGCATATTTTCGAAATCTTTGCGCTACAAGGCTCATTGGCTCTTGCAACCATCTCGTTGTTTGGACGTTGTAGACGAGTTGGAAAAGACGAGAAACAAATACGGTCGTGGTCGATTTTGCTCATATCACATCGAGGCTTATTAGTGGACCGAGATGGCACGACTCAAGCTGGCGGCCCCGAGTTCCTATGGTACTAGTACTCCTACTCAGTATTGCATATGGAGTTGTCCCGAATCGTTCTTGACAACAGAAATTTGACAAACTTACTTGAGAGCCCGCCAACCCCTCTTCTGCTTCAATGACTCCATGTGGGATTGAGGCGTTGAGGTCAACGACAGAACAACAAACGCTCGACCTGCCGACTTTGTAAGTATTTGCCGCAACATCTTGAGTTACTACTACTCCGTACAACGCTCAAGAATTCTACGGCCCATTCCAAGACCCCTCCCCACTCTTTCCCGCCACCGCTTGGTGAGGTCATGTTACGGAGAGTATCGTGGTCGTACCCACTTAGATGTTCATGCAGACCTTGCTAGGCTAGACAGATTCGACCGAACGTTCTCTCTGATATGGAGTACGGAGTAGTGCCCATGGATTTCGAACCCAAGCACTTGAGAAGCCATCTCCACCACATAGAGTCTGGAATGATGTAGTTCGTTTGCCGTGACGAAAGCGTGGAGTGGGACATGCAGGGTCCTGTTCAACTGATGTGCAGGTGCTTCCCTACGCACACGTAACGGCGAAGTAGGAGACCATGAAATGTGACGTTGGCCTTGCACCACAGAATCCACATTCTCCGTTTTGCTGTCTTCTGGTCTGAACGTCAAGGCCATGTTTCAAAAACTCACGTGAGCACGGCAGAACTCTCACCTCCAGAGTTTGCGCGAGCCCAACTACGGAGTCATCTGTACTGCAAAGTTGGCAAGTCGGCAAAACTTTCCGGTAGGCAGAGGGTTAAAATGAACCTTTGGGGGCAAACAAACTCATCTGCCAACGGTGCCAACTGACCTGGCCTAGCTCTCCGACGAGCCCCAATTGCTGAATTGGAGACGGAGAGAAGAATACTTATTTATGACTCTGTATCCCGTAATTACTAGGTGAACAAATCAAAAAGCACAACAGCCTGATGTGAAACGAAAATATGGAAACCACGCAGAGAATATGGCTGATATATCTGATTGGTACTCCGTAGATTGGTTCTTGCTGCGCTCGGAATAGCCGCCCACGAAGTTTAACTTCGTGTGGCCTCGAAACCAATGTCTAGCTAGCTGATTAGCGGTCTGCGTTGGCTTGCGAGCGTACGCGACGTCCTGTGCGCTTGATACTCCCCTTTTCGATTCTGAGAAAAAGGAGGGGCCAGTAATACATGAGACCAAGAGTGCATTTTGAAATATTAGTTGTCTGTACGACTTGTCCCAGCCAACTAACCACCAGTCAGTCGGTCTTGTATGCCGCCGACGGCATTTTACCGAAACCGGGCTGCATAGCCCTGCCCTCCCAAGCGCCTACCTGCTCTGGGTACTCAAGCGTGTACGGAGTACGGAGCAGGTATCTTTTGGCTAGGGCCAAGTACTGCCCAGGCCGAGCCAAGTACTCCGTGCCCCCAAAGTTGCTTCCTCAATACCAATACCAGACCTGACGTTATGGGCGTATGTAGAACCCTGTGCCTGATGGCGCAGCCTCCGGCTACCAGAGACTCGATTAGGATCAATTGATCCCTCCACTCGCCCCATGCCCATGTGTATCCCCTCATGCCCCCACTCCCTTGCGCCTAAAGCTGGGCTTCGTGACCCCGAGAGACACTGATGGACGATGTCTGAGACCCTAGCAAGCTTCGTTGGCGTCCGGCGCTCTGCCCTGACTGAGTGGCTCCCGTGTACGGAGCACTTGGCCAGGTATGTATTATGCATTTGCCTGTCTTCTTTGTCGCCTGCCAGGTTTTCCCTCTTGTCTGGGCTTTTTTTTGTGCTTCTTCTCTCTCGCCAAATTATTCTGTGGGGGGCTTCGGCAGCTTTGCTCGGGGCTCTCACATCTGGCATTTCGGGTTGCGACGCCTAAACTTCCTTTCGTTATTCATTCGTCTGAGTCGTCTTCAAAATTTGATTTTGTTTCCATTTTCCCCGCCGTACAACATCTCACCAGCGTACCTTCGTTCCCGAGGATTGGACAAACAAGGCAAGTACACTTAATTAAACGAGAGATTGCCCACTATCAATGTTACCACCCAGTCCCATCATGTCGACGGTCCTCTTAAGGACTAAGCTCGCCTCTCAGGAGACGGTGCAAAACGTGTCTATTTCGGGGAAATCAAAGGCAGCAGGCCCATTTCCCGCTCTTTCTTTCTTTCTTTGTTTTTCTCTAATACTTGGAGAGTTTTACCCTTCGCAGAGCACGGGGATGCTTGCCAGTTCTTAACTTCCAATGATGCTCACGGCCAGTATCTCGCGTTGCCATGGCCTTGTGCTAGAGGTGGCGTTGGTTCCATCAACTCCCGACTTGGGGTGGATTGGTGCGCAAGTGCGGTACAAATCAACGACGGTGTGAGAGACCAACCACCGCTAACTAGGCAGCACCCGAGCCGGGGGTCTTTGGCGCATGTGCCTGCCCCTGTTCACTCTTGTCTGAAGTCGCCATGGTGGTTTGGCCTAGACCCATGTGCCCATCCAAATAATAGCAGATGCACAGAGACTCCAGAGACTGCGCGCCCGTCCATCCTGGCACCCCGCCTCCCAACGTGCTCCTCGTCGGATTTGCTTCTCGCTCTCGGCTTGCGACTTGGGCTGACCATTCCTGCTCTCTTTCCATGTCTGCAGGTGTATAGAATCCGATTCCACTCTGCCAATCCGGCGTGTACGAGTTCCGCGTTTGCCGCTCACCATGGATGACGTGCGCTTTCGTTCGCAGCACTCGCCGCGGAACGAAGCGTCGATGGCCGGTTTCGTTTCGCCTCCTCGCAACAACGGTCGTATCTCCCAGCACACCTCCCACGATCAACGGGGCAACATGCCGCGAAGATTCACAACCGATTCTGGTCGAGTGCCGACTCTTTCATCAATGACTGCAGCGTTGACCTCGCCTCCAAGAGGCCTTGGGTTGGATTCTGCCCCAGACTACAATAACGTGAGTCTCTGCTGCTTTTTACCGCCTAGGCCATCTTATCTCATGCTTCGTTCATTTTGCAATTTAGTTCTTGATGTCTGAGTTCATCTGCTAATCTAGTCGGTTATAGGCCTTGCACAAAGTGCAACTTGTACGTTACCCTTGGACAACGGCATGTCCACCGCAGAAAAATATCAAGTCATGCTTGATGCTGCTGGGCTGCTTGTGTGACGATATTCCCCCGTTATGAAACGAAACATCGCTGAATATTTGTCACAGATAGAGCAAAAGAAACTTGAGTATGAGAGGATTCGTGAACAGAGAAGACGCTTCGAGTTGGAGATGCAAAGGCTTGATCAGCAGCAGCGCCGCGAAGCCCAAGAGTTGGCGCAGATGGAGGAGGAGATTCGAATTGCAGGACACCAGTCCGAACCGACAACACCTCCAGAATACCGGGACAACTCGGGTTTCCCATCTATATTCTCACGGCCTAACCGTTATTCGACTTCAAGCCTTGCATCCCCCCCGGGTTTCAACCGTCCTGCTCGATCTGGATCACAGTTAACATCCCCACCATCGGGGCTGACGCAGCAAAGATATGCGTTTGACGAGAGAGCAATGCCCTCTCGCTCGGACCCGAATACTAGGCGTAACAGTGACGACGAAGAAAAAGAAGAGGCCGTGCGACAGGACCCGACTAGTCATAGGTCCACAAATGCGTAAGTAACAATAACTTCCAGAATACGTCTTGGTTGGCACGCCTCGCCCGAGTTCAACCAATATTTTTTGCTTTATAACTTTGGGTATCCCTGTTGTTATACATTCGCCGTCCGTTTTCTGCCTCCAGTGAGGTGATTCTCATGAATGCAAGTGCGAGGCTATGCGTGATTGCACCAGCCGGGCAACAGTGTGTCTGCTTATCTGTAATTTGCCATCGGCTATGGCCATGGTGTGCAAGAGTCTACCGGGGGGCATGCGTGGCACCCAGCATACCTGTTGATTTCCGGCGTCTATTCAGTAGGCCCTTCTCTTCTCGTCTTATGTGCTAATGCAATGATTTTGGGTCAGCTTGCATCGATACTCGATGCCCGTTACAAGGTCGCGTAACGGATTGTACGATATGAACCTTGACCAAACCAATACAACCCGTTTCCTGTTTGGAGACGACGAGCCCAATTCACTGCCTCGTGGTCGCACACCGGACGACAACTTCCCCACCCTCGTGCGTCGAGAAGATCAAATGGTAAGTGAGGGCAACTGTGGTTTTAAAATATTGCGTGTTCGTGAAAGACTTGCTGTTGGTGGCTGCGCAACCGGCTTCGGGGCAGTTCGACAGGGCTCAGCAGGCATTTTGATGTAGAAATAGGGCGAATCGGCTGTTCACGAGCTCTTGAGGTCTGAGGGTACAAGAGGGAAAATGGAAAGGCAGCACACGACAACTGGCAACCCATAGGCGACAGCCGGCAACAGCTGGGCAGCGGCAGCGGCAGCGGCACTCACACTTAGATTTGCAGTTGCGCGCAGTTGCTCATCATTCGAGTACTTTCGTGAAGCTGCTCAAACATCTGGAGCGCCCAGCTGCTTTGACTCAGCGTCAACCTGCCTGCTGCACCGGTCAAAGTTGCACGGCCTCGCCAATTCCTCACCTCGCCTCTACTCCATGGTTGCCTCGCTCATAGTCGCCGTCGTGCCCTCACCGCGCAATTTGTGCTTGCCTCTGCCTATCCCCAGCAGCTCAAGAAACCCCTGTGACCATCCTGTGTATTTTGTTTCTCGTATTTTTATCTCTGCCTTGTTTTCTGACGTTTTGCGCTCTCTTTCAGCTTTCTGCGTCTTCAGCTGCACTCGATCTTGCCTTGTCCCCGTCACCCAATCCTGAAAAGTCCAACGGCTGGAATCGTGTTAACCGTCATCGGCACCAACAGAGCATGTCAGCGATCAACGGGTCATCGTCCAGCAAATCCAACGAAGTCATCACTATCGGTAGTCGACCTCAGTCCTTACGTCATTCTCTTGATCTCAAGTACATCTCAGAGAGCCCAGCAGAGCCTTCATCTGTCGCTATGTCACCCCAGAGCAGCCACATGGCATCCCCTCCTCGCCTTCAGAGCTCTTTCTCAGCCAACGATGTGCCTACTGTTAAGAACACGTCCGGGTCGTCTATCCTGTCAGGCAATGCCAATAACCACGCTCAGCAACACTTCCACAATCATAATGCCAGCATGGGCCGGATCCCAGCTGGTGCAATGCCCTCGCGCCATAATCGTGAGCTGTCCGGTGACAACACCATGAATAATGGCCGCGAGCAGTCTAATGGCTTTCAATCTATCCAGTCCGCTCTGCAGGCGAGTGCTGCACCCTTTGGCCCGAGTCTTACCACCGCAGTCCAAGTCAGCTCGGCGACCGCCGTTTCTGGCCCTTCGACCACAGCTACAGCCAGCTCTTTTAACAATTTCTATACGCCAAATGGATATGGCTCCAATGCGGCTGGTTCAAGTGGCAGCTTCGGCATGCCAATGCTTACGGCAGGGATGCAGCAGATGAGCATGAACGGTGTCAACGGGGCCAACCTGTATCCTGCTCAGAACTACACTGGATATGGCTCATTGTCATACAATCAGGGTGCTGGTCAGCCGCGAGACAGCCAAGCCCGCGTTATCCAACATCGGCGCCAGCTCGACAATGAAGGTATGTAGTTGTACTCGCAAAGCTTGACCCCCAATTATTGACAATCTTCATGTAGCCATGTCTCGCTATCAAAACATGCCTCTTGAATCCTTCCGAGGACAGATTTATGAACTGTGCAAGGACCAACACGGCTGCCGCTATCTCCAAAAGAAGTTAGAGGAACGCAATCCCGAACAGGTTCATATGATTTGGCTCGAGACCAATCAACATGTCATCGAGCTCATGACGGACCCCTTTGGTAATTATTTGTGCCAAAAGCTCCTCGAGTTCTGCAATGACGATGAGCGCACTGTTTTGATTCAGAATGCATCACAGGATATGGTGCGCATTGCGCTCAACCAGCATGGAACACGAGCACTGCAAAAGATGATTGAATACGTTAGCACCCCTCAGCAGGTGCATCTTATCATTGAGGCTCTACGATTTCGCGTTGTTGAGCTTATTCAGGACCTCAATGGCAATCACGTTATCCAGAAGTGCCTGAACAAGCTTACATCGCTCGATGCCCAGTTTATTTTTGATGCCGTGGGCAACAACTGCGTCGAAGTAGGCACCCACAGACACGGTTGCTGCGTGCTGCAACGCTGCATCGATCACGCCTCTGGTGAGCAGAAGCCTTGGCTAGTCGGACGTATCACAGAACACGCACGTATCCTCGTGCAGGATCCTTTCGGCAACTATGTTGTTCAGTATATCATTGATCTCAATGAGCCAAGTTTCACAGAGCCCATGGTTGCTATGTTCCAAGGCTGCATCAGCCAGCTTTCACGGCACAAGTTCAGTTCCAATGTCATCGAGAAGTGTTTGCGGTGCTCCCAGGCGCCATCCAAGGACATGATTGTTGAAGAGCTGCTTGCACCCCAGGAAATGGAGCGGCTGCTTCGTGATTCCTTCGCCAACTACGTCATTCAAACCGCTCTTGAGTTTGCAACGCCTCACCAGAAGTATCGTCTAGTTGAATCGATTCGACCCATTCTGCCGCAGATCCGTACAACGCCTTACGGCCGCCGCATTCAAGCCAAGGTTTCAGCTTATGATAACCGCGGAAGTGCGGCCTCCAGTGGCCAGGTTACACCTGCAGAAAATACCCAAGGCCAGATCCCTCTCCGTCAGGGCCATAACCGCGGCATGTCAGGAAATGCTTCAATGTTGCCGAGCAATGGCATCACAAATGGAGGATTGGCCGGGCTTGGAGCCAACCAAGGTGTTCGCCAGGGCGTTGCATCGTATCCCAACAGCTCTGTCCTGACAGTTCCCCCTCCATCCGGGTCAGCTCCTATTCAGCAACCTCAAAGCCAGCAGCAACAACAGTCTCAGTTCAACCAAAGAGCACCAGGTAGTTTCACACCGTCGCACTCTGCAAATGCGTCTGTGGATGCCAGCGGTGAGACTCGCTGGGTGTAAAATCTTGATTTCTTTCTTATTGCATCGCCACCTACACACGATCCACATGTACCAACACGCGTCACGCTCAAAAGTTCTTTTTGGTTCGTGTCCCTGGATGGCACTCAGCCTCTCATGCAGCACGCTTATGAAACTGCCATGACTTAACGACTCTTTTTATTGTGCATCGTGTTTCATGGTCTTAAATACAGCACGAGAACGCCATTGCCTTATTACTAGCTCAGCCTCCGATCTGCACAGCACATACAGTAGTGCTCTGTGTGTACATTACAAAGGAAGGGTGTTACAGAAAAAAAGAAAAGAAGAGAAAGAGAAGAAAAAACTCACTGACCAGCCTTGCCAGCATCGGCAACAGCAGAAGGTCACATCCTGTATGCGTACACTGATCGCCACGACGAAAGAGCTTCATCGATAGAGATGACTACCAATTACTGCGGACCTGTCACATTTCGAGGTTATTTTACACATTTCCCCCTTGTCATTTTTGTTATTCTACTTCACTTTTTTTTTTCGCCCTCTGTTGTGATTTCTACCATCAAGTTGCGTCTGATGATTTTTTTCGATTCGGACGTAGTGAGTGATGACTACTCGTATTGCACATGCAGAACCGAGAGGAGAGCAGACGGGAATATCCCCTTGTTTCTTGCATTGCTTTTATAACTGCCTCATGATTGTATAGCCGCTTCATTCTCCCCTTCACTTTCTTGAATCGCCGGATCTGGGACTTTGGCTGGATTGGTGAGAGGGAGGGAAATGGGATCATGGAACTGGATAGGCAGTTGGATGGTTGGGGAGGCTTTGCTTCGTTTGTTATGCATGACCCTTTGTATGATCTCGAGAGACTCTTTCGGAAAATAAAATACATGACTTTTGCTCTTGCTACCCTGTTTGAATTGCCCTCCGGGGTGTATTGGCGTGATCAGCAGGCATAAAAGCGTACCTTTTACCGCCACTTTATGTACTTAAGTAGGTTATAGAAAAGTCTTTTCACGGTGGAGACATACGAACATCATAGAGAACTCGGAACGGCGCCAAAGGCAGGAATTTCGTATTTCTTTTTCATCTTGGACATCTTGGTCTGCTATCCTGTTAGTTGCCTCAGTCGATTGGCATCCTCTTGAGAGTAGAGTGCCTTAGGCAAGCAGCATCAACATCACAGAAGAAGGTAAGAAATTATCGTCATTATGGGAATCATTTCCATTCCAGCATTGTTTTGTATAATAAGCTACCAAGTCATAATGGCCCTTTTTTTCATCCTTGAGCCCCGTTGACCGATGATTCCAAGCAATAGCAACCACGCAATGCCAAAAACCACGCCCCAAACAACCCTCCCAAGCTCCCTCGTTCCGTAACGCACGTCAATTTTCCATTGAGCGACACTGTGCGACGCACGGACGAGACGTTTATCGGTAGCGCCACAGGGAAGTGGTGTTGTGACGCAGCCAGGTCTTTCTGCGGCCGGCCTGGGTCTTGTTGTAACGGTGGCCCTTGTTGAGGCCACGGGACTTCTTGCCGGTAGCAGTGAGACCACGGGCCTCGCGGTGCTTGTGAACGGGGTTGACGATCCAGTTGATGCGAGGGTCGATGCGGATGGCCTTGTGCTGGGGGTCGACGAGGATGATCTCGTAGTACTTGTACGTGGAGTCCTGGTTGATCCAGTACGAGTTGAGGACGCGCAAGTTGGCGCAGCGTCGGCCGACACGCTCCTCGGCGGTGGCCTTGAGGGATCGCTGGTACTTGAGCTGGTTCACACCCTGGTTGGTGGGCTTGCCTGTTTGGATCGTCAGCATGAGTGGAATCGAATTCGTAGCGGCGGTTGCCGAGAAAGTAGAGACGGGCACGTAGAGTGCGGTCAAGACAAGGCATTCGGGAGAATGGCATCTTTGTCTCTGCGCAGCTCACGGTGCGGACCCCCAAATTCCTTCGACCCCGGCCTTGTTTGTACGTACCATAGGTGGCACCCTTGGGAACAGGGCGCTTGCGGCCGCCGCGGCGGACGCGGACGCGGTAGATGACATAGCCCTGCTTGGCCTTGTATCCGAGGCGTCGAGCCTTGTCGGGACGCGAAGGGCGAGAGGCGCGGTGAATCACGTTCAACTGACGGTACTATATTACGCACTCTCAGCAAAAGTTCAACGAGTGTATAGCACAGACCGAGCGGCCGGATATTTCGAGTCTCTTTCTTTCTCTCATTCAAGCAAGGGATGAAGCTCCATCGGACCTCCTTTATTCCTCTTCGTTGCCAATCAAAGATGCACAATTCTTTGTTTCGATGATTTCTTATCGAAGGGGAACTCGGGAAGGTTCGATGAGAGACAAAAAAAATGTCTGAATGAAGTTCGAGTAGGAATAGAGACTTCGACTCCGTTTCGCTCGTCCACGATATGCCATTGAATGTGTCTGTAAATTGGACTTAACGTACTTCCCAGCAGCGCACTCGGAGGAGGAAGCGCATCACATCGGACTGCTTCTTCTTCTGAAGTTCCTCAACGTATTTGAGGGCACCCATCTTGGCTGTTCGAGTAGCAGCGACGTTAGCTCAAATTAAATTCGTCCTTGCTCCCAGAGAGTATTTTGGTGTAGAAGGAATGCTGCCACCAGGAGAGTATTGGGATGACGAACCGGTTTGTGAGGCGAGATTCCTGTAGTGGGTTAGCAGTGGTGGGAGCAGAGAGTCGAAATTTCGTTCGAGGAAACTTGCACATTATCCCAGGGCTGGGCGGAATTGAAAATTGGGAGGAAGTTTGTGTGGGCTAAGCGATGCGCTAGTCTGCTTTCAGGTTTAGCCGTTCACGAATTGCCCCGTAATGCCCTGGCCCTGTTTCTAACATGCACGGATTGACTGGCACGCTGATGAGTCAGCTTCTCGAGTGGGGCTCAACGTTCCACAAAATTGCCGCCTGTAATTGATCACACAGCAGTGGACAAGGGGGTTGTGCGTTACTACGAAACCATCTCGACTTTATTGATGTGATCTTCGTGTCTTCTAGTGTGTGGCAAGCCGGAGCTTTGATGGCTCCCTAAGTTGACATGGGCTGTTTTTTAACATTATCGTAGAACTCTTCCATTAAAACATGAATCCCAATTTTCACGAGTAAATGCCAAGGCTCGGCCCTTTATGGCAGAAAAACAGCAAGTCCAAACAAGGCTTGTAAAATGCCCTCAGTAGTATTCCCCCAAGTTTCGCCCGTCTTTTGTTGCCACGTTTCCTGCAGTAGTTCTGCGGCAATGTGGTCAATGTCATCATTCCCGATGTTTGTGGAGATCCTGGAGGCGTTCGGAATAATATTCTGTTCAGCATATTTCATCGAATGTCCCATGAGACTTGCGCTAAGCAACTGTAAATCCATACCATCTTGCTTCCACCGTACGCAGGAGGGCATCCTAATATCGTTCTCACGCTTGCTCAGTTCTTCGTAATCCTTCATTAAAACACGAAATCCGTCCAAGGTACGGATTGCTTTATGGTAAGAATCGTTTGCAATCCCGGTCTGTCCCGGGTAGGAGCTACAAGTATGAGGCAATATCGAAGGCATATTATCTGGGAGATTCTTGGTCACCAATTCTTTTATAGTTGGTAGTTGATGCAAAGAACTATAAAATATTAGCGTGTGTTTGAATTTGGTTGGTATAAATCTCTTACGCTGTGTGGCAAATAATGCGTGTCTTGATGTGTGCCTGTAGGTCGCGAGCTGTCTTCTCCAAATCCCGTCTCGCATCCTGGGTATTTATTTTAGCCTTTTTTGCTACCCGGGAATAAGTTCCACTAGAAATCATAGGAGAGTTCAGCAAAGAGATAAACACCAGGAGCGTTTATAGCTGTTAGAAAAACCTCGTCTGCAATGGAAGCGAAGCTTCATCGTCCTGCGACAGCGTTGTGCGCGGGTTCTTGCCCCCAGTACACTTGAGCAATGACGGAAGAGCGGTTGAAGCATCATGTTCCAAATCGCTGTCTGCCACAGTAGTGTCTTCAATTTCGTCTGAAAAACGGATCAGTCTTCAAATTTCGTATATATAATGACATTCTCGTCCAAACTCGCTGCTGAGCTGGGACGCACCATGCTTGAGTAGCTTTCGTTTTCTTGTCAGAGGCGCCATTGCGGTCCTGGAAGATGCGGGTTTCCAGTACCAATTACCCCCGTAGCATATCAAAGTGTAGCAGTTGAGGGTTTCTTAGGGCCCGCGTAGGTTGTAACATAAAAAGGAAGTTTGGAAGACTGACAGATAAAGGAGAATAGAGGGAAGTCAGGGAGTCCACGGAAGGAGCTACCTCGCCGTCCCAACAGCTGTCCAGGTGAGGTCTGGCAGCTGGCAATAATCGCATCTCACACTACAATCTTAGAAAAGAGACACTTTATACCAAGTAGTTGAACTAACATGAATGAATATTTCTAGAGCGAATGACGGGAAAGAAACTAAATTGAAACGCCTTCCAATTTGTATATACTCATAAATCATCGAAGTTGCTCTTAAGTTCTAAAACAAGCCCAAAAGCCACCTAATGCCCAAGAACCGCGGTAGCAGAAGAATGACAAAATATGATGTAACAAAAACTCGTTAAGAGGACGACGAAGAGAATCAAGAACAGACATATCGCCCAACGAGCCCCAAATTCGTTCGTACATGACCTCCGCCCTACCCAAGTCATGCCTCTCCCCTATTCGTTGCATATTAGTTACAGCGTGAGTGACCCTTTTTTTGTTTTTACTCAAGCATCTTTCTGTCTATGTTTGAACCTCAGCCTTTCTGGTGCGTGCAAGCAAGGAACCATTGCCTTTTCTCTCTCTGGGCCACTGTTCACCCGTCTTTCTTGATATAAACGCCAAATATCACATTCCCAGAATACTGTAAAAAGGAAAAAAAAAGGACTAATAAATTTGATGAAAAGAAAATGTGGCAATTGTAAACAAGAGAATTGACCGCACAATTCAGCCAGTTACAATTCCCGAGCACTCTTGGCGATCAGCTGCCACCAGTGGTGCCTGTGTGCGTAATATATTCCTTGCCATTGCTTCCTTTTGTTTCCCTTTTTAGTTCTATGAGCAATGATCAATGTGTGTTTAGGGACAGACCCTGGAATGCAGTATTCCAGTCGTTTTGTGCAGTTATGGGTGACACGCCTGCTGCGTGTGGAGTCGGACTCGGGAGATTCTGCGCTCCGGGAAACCGCTGGCGAAGAGACTGGAAGTCTCCTTGCTGGCCAAATCCAGTCGGGAATCCATCCGCACCTGGAGAGAGGCTTGGAGCGTATGGAGCAGACGTGCCGCGGGCATTACCAAATACACCACCCCCATACGCATAGTTGTTCGGCGGGTATGCTGACGTTGGTGGAACATTTCGATCACTACCAAAGGGCTGTGAAAATGTTGGTCGGTATCCCCGGCCGAAGGCTTGTGGCTGCTGCTGTTCCTGGACTTGAGGATTCTGGCGTCTTTCGCCTCCGGAGGCACGCCCGACACCTACAGCACCAGGGCCAATTCCACTTGGTGCCTGAATGCCCAGCGTTGGGCTGGCAAATGAAGCTGGGTTGATAGCAGACATCCAGATCCTGGTTTTGTAGATTTTGAAGAGGTCTGTAACGAGAGAATTAAAGTTGATGTAAGAGTCAGCGAAGTAGTAGAATGTAAGCTTCTTCCAGTCCCTGCAATTTAATGGTTAGTAAGCAAGCCTTCTTTCTTGTAGCCTTTGCCTTCGAGGATGAAGGGTGTCAAAAACTCACATTTGAAATTCCGCATCAAGGATTTCCATGTTGAGGCCGTGCTCCTTCACTTTCTGCATGCAAACACGTTTTGCTTTGGCTTCCTGACCTTCTTTATCGCATAGAGCTTGCAACTCATGATGCTGTGCAAGGCGCTTAATAAGTTTTGGTCGAAGCTCTCCGGCGTTTGGCTCTTGCAGATGGTGTTGGGTGGGCGGTCCCATGCCGCCGACAGCGCTGCCCTGAAGGACACTAGATGATGCCATCAAACCTGCGCCGGAACCCTCTTGAGCTGCAGCGGCACCCTGTGAATACATCATGAGCCACTTGTAGTGCTCCTCGGCGTAGTGCTCTTTCAGCTCCTTTGCAGTTTGCCAGTCAACGTTGACCTTGGCGACTGTTCCCAGATCGGTGCCTCGATCTGCTTCAACAATGACCAGGTCACCAGGCTTAACTGTGAGGCCCGTACCCTCTTGAATGTAGAACACGTCGGCTCTGACACACTTGAACAGGACCACGTGAAGAAGTTGGTTGTGCCTGGGCTGAGCCATACCGAAAACATTGCGGTGAGGAGAAGGCGGACGGTTGGTGAACTGGTTCTGAAGACCAAAATGTGGTGCATAGGGATTGCTAAAGGCAGGCTGCATTGTGCTTGGCAAGCCGGCCAAGATTTCTGTCGCTGAACTCAATAATTGCTCGTGGGATTTTAACAAGAGTGACTTACGGTTATTGATGTTTGCCATCCCAGTACCATCCCCAAATCCAGCAGGAAACCCATGGGAAGACTGTCCCTCGCCCACCCCAGAAGCATCGAGAGCAGATACTGAATCAGCAATGGAGCTGATAGAGCCTTGTCGAGTTGGCATATTGGCAAATGAATGGCGTCGGCTCTGTGAAATATCCCCACCGAAGAATCCCGGAGAGCTTGACCACAGGGCAGCCTTTTTAAGGTTCAAGTTGTCCGCTTTTTGGTTGTTCAGGCCCAGGGGAGTGCGGAAAGCATTGGCTCCGTATTCACTCATACGCCGACCCGAGGCTCGCCTGCCGAGCGAATCGATTGAATCAGTAGCCTCGTCCAGTTCATCAACCGCAAAATCCGACTCTTCTGGGACAGTCTCATATCCATTTCCAAGAAAGGATGCACCAGTAGAGGCACGAGGCCGGATGCGAGAGTTGTTGTATTGTTGTTGGCGCAGCATTGCATTTTCACGGGTGAGCATTTCGATAGTTTTGGATTCGGACATCTGGTGATAGGAGCCTTGAAGCGATTCAGATGTACTTTCATCGTCATCATCTTCCACTTCCTTGACCTTTCCGAGCATTGAGCCATCATTTGCCATCTCACTCAGCATGCTGGGTCGAGAGGGTCGGTGCTGCAAGGCCGGGTGACGTGCTCGCCCCAGGATAGCAGATGAGTTCATTCCACCTGGTGGTGCCGTCTCGGGGTCCATCTGGCCAACTGAATATGACTGGGATCGGTAAGTTTTAGGAGTGGGATGTAACGGAATAGCAAATGGGATTTGGGAATTAGACATGGAATCTCGAGAGCCTGGAGAAACTTGATTCAAGCCAGAGTCGGATCCAAAAAAGGAATTACTGCCTGCCCCTGGTGGAATTATAGAGGTTGGCGATGGAAGAACTTCGCTTAGCCTTGACGACGCATCCTTTCGATCGGCATTCCAAATACCGGCCCCCCAAGAAAATGCTGATGAGTTGGCTGAGCGGCCAACTGAAGAGGTTGAATGAGAACCCCAAGGGCCGCTGCCAGCCTCAGCTGATGGAGTGCTGGGGTGCGATCCTGTTGGAGACATGGAACTGCTTGCAAACGAGCCTTTACGGGGTCGATTCAATGGCTGAGAGGTATCGTTGAGCCACGAGGATCGGCGGACGGGCTTGTGAGATTGAACAGGGGCAGCCTGAGATGCTTCGTTGCGGTGTTCTCCTTCGTCATCCGAACTTGCTAGCGCCTCTGAGTCAGGAGTTGATGTCCGGGCTTGAACTTTTTCCAAGAGCAGACTCTGGGTTGTAGTTGCCCCAGGAGGAAACGATCCTTGGCCAAGTTTCGATGTGGTCCCGGCTTTGAGGGGGTTGGAGCTCATGATGTCTCACGTCCCACAGGATATGCCACCCCGAATGCCCAAAACAGCACTATATCGCAATCCAAAAGCCGCCACTCGAAATTTGAAACACGGGCAGAAAAGTGTGTATGTTATTGAGCGACAAACAATGTAGAAGAAGGCCTTTGACTTGTACAGTTAGCAAACGTTTCCGAGATGTAGCATCTTTGTAACCAGCGCAACATGCCGTTCTCTGACGAGTACCCCGTCTCAATCGCAAAAGTACCAGAGCCGACATAGAATTACAATGGTGCTGGGATGCAAGAAACTTACGTTGGCAATAATAATAAAACAAGAAAATCTTTGTTGTATCTAATGCGTGACAAGAAGCTCTAGGTCGTCAATGGTCTGATGAAATTCCGGACTCAGAAGCGTCTTGTCTTGAGACCAATTCCAGTACAAACGGGTAGTGATGAGTTGTATCTATCGGCACCTCGATGTCGATGAAAGTAATACAGGTTGTGGTATGTCGTCAAGGAAGATTAAGAATGAGATGTAGAGGGTATAACAAATCTAAACCAGTGCGAGTCTAACCCAGAGCCCAAAAAGGAAAACAAATTCAAGAATAAGTGTAATTTTGAAATCCAGTGCAAGAGAGCGCACCCATTCGCAGCGGAGGATTTATTCGCAGGATATGATGCGATTCGGTGCTGCGTGAATGTGGTCCTACTTGGTGCCCATGGTGGGATGCCAGGAGGCACACAGTAGAGGTGCGATGCGGCTCCAGCTGTCGCGAAAAGCAGCAGGTGTCGCGAGACTGTCAAGCCTGCCTCGAGTCACGAAGAATCGACAACGACAATTGAGCACGGCCCAATAAGCTTCTCGAGAAGAGTTGAGGCTTTGGGCTTCCGGGCAGCAGAGACACGCGTATGGCTTCTGAGATTTTGCACGCGGTGGCAAGTGGCGAGCGGGAAATGATGGAGAGTATTGTCTGGACCGCTAGCGAGACGTCCGTAGGGCCAAGGCGAAATTCAGGATGAGAGGATTCTTCTCTAGAAAGAAGAGCAGACGGAAAAGGGTAAGTGTCGGTCGCGGGTCTGACGCTATCGCACTCGTGTTCGAAGTGTACTGAAGTCCGAGCCAGAAATTGAGCGCCACAGTTGAGCAGTTCTCTCAAAGCTGGCAGGTGGTGATGATCCAGGTCAAGAAGTGGAGGAAGTGGCAGGTGACCAGGTGACCACAGCGCGAGACACTTGTACAGTTAGTCGTGCGCGGTCTGGTGCGCCTCAGCACTTGAACGCCTCAGTGGTCTAGTGTCAAGAAGAGGACTGTGTCTTCTCACTCCCTCTCTCAGTTTTTTCTTCTTTCTTTCCCTTTCCTCCCTCTTTTTTTTTGGCTGCCTTCTTTTTCTGGACCGCGTGCGAAATCTCTCACGACACCAATATTTGTAGGGCCCAATCGACAACAGAATTGGCTCGTTGCGAGATGGGCTTCAAGTCACAGTAACTTTGGAGCTATTGTTGAGCTTCTCCGCAAAGCCTCAGAACCACGTACAGGAAATGCCAGTCCCTAACCGGTGGGGGAGGCACAAGAGCAAAGTCGTACCTGGCTACACGGTGCAACTGGGCTCTCCACCTGGCGGCGTGAGCGATGCGTTGGAGAGGTATGAAGTAGGCCCCTTACGATGGTTGCAGCGTGAGGCCTTGGTCCTGGAATCGAGTGGTGTGTTTGAATGTGGCGCGGGGTCTCGTGTGTTGGCAGGCCTGCCGTGTGAGCCTTTGTGCCCTTTGCGCGGTAACCTGGCAACCTTGTAGTCTCGTAGTCGCGCAGTCTCGCAATCTTGCCGTGCCTGATAAAGAAGCAACAGCAAACTTGACGAGAGTAGGTAGGCTGAGTCGGGGAGCTTGGCGATCCGGTAAGACTGGCCGCTACGGAGGGCGAAAGTTCAGGTGCGCAGGCGGGTGGGAAGAAGGGGGGGTCTGGTACGGCTGGTGCCAGTTGCCGGTTGCTGGTGTAGGGTCGATCAAGTCAAGTATCGTATAATAGTCAGGGTGTCCTCCGTAGTTACATGCGGAGGGGCGCTTCGGCGTCTTGCTCAGCGTTGGTTGGGTGATTCTGGTTCGAGGCACGATCGGATGGGGTCAACGGCTTGCAAACACCACCACTGGAGCACCAGGCAAATGCGATCAGAATGATCAATGCAAGCAGGTGAGCTGCAACTGTGAGCTGGCCAACAGCACCAGTGGGGAAGCAGAGTATGATATGCTTTTCGGAGCTGTCCCAAGAGGGGGATGCAATATGTAACTGGAGGCACCAGCTTAGACGGCGGGCCCTGCAAGTGGCCAGGAAATTAAGACGAGGAAAAGGAGACGTGGGACATGGAACATGGGGAGGGGGGCGCCAGGCAAGGCAAGGCACTCGAGCAGGTAGGGCAAGGCAGGCGGCAAGTGGCGAGCGAGGCAGGCAAGGCATTGACATGGCATGGCATGGCATGGCATGGGAGGCGGACGGGACAGGTATTAGACAGATGCAGACGCGGGGGAGGCTGTCCCAAATGGTCAAGGTCGACAGCGGCGCTACGATGCCGTCCGCGAGGGTGGGGATGGAATATGTACCCAGTACTGGGTACTCTCCATTCTTTAGGAGATTCCTGCGCTAGCTCAATGTCCGTCCAGCAACACATGCAACACTCACTCTGCCGAGTACATCAGACGCACCGGAGAGTACCCAGGTACTTGGCCGACAGGCAGTAGTATGGGGCTCTCGCGGTGAATGTGGATGCTTGTGTGGTCCCAACCTCGAGTGTGGATGCAAATAGTAGAACTGTCAAACTGGACGTGGATCAGCCTCTCCTTCTGCTATTTGGAGTTGACGACTGTTTGCCAACGAATCACCAGCATGAGGGTACGACGACGCACAAATGAAATTGGATCATGGGTGAAATGGTGGGCAGCCGCGGGAGGCCACTTCAACTCGAGCTATGCCGGTGGCCAAGAAGCGATGAAGTGCGGCACATGGCAAAGCACATAGGAGCTGCAGCTCATATCCCGTGAATCGATGAGAGTACCTAGCCTTGCCGAGCTCCTGTCGTGCTTGAGGTACATACCTACCTAGGTATCCACGGAGTCTGGTAGTTGCGCGCGCAATCCTCGGGCACAACGCTTTCCAATATGCCCGGCCGGGCTGTGGACTGGGAGCTGGCGATGAGAATTGAGAACCAGGAAGAATGGGAGCTGCGCTTAAATCTTCCCATCTCTTTGACGAATCCCAGGACTTGGCATCGGGTTAAGACAGACTGGTGTGGATGTGGAGGAAATGTGGCGCTGGCAAGTGGATGTCAGGGGACCATCCAACCCCCAGCTTGAAGGTCCTCGTCCTTGAGTTCTCAACCATGTCTCCATGTCTGCAAAAGCCACTCGGAGCTCAATTGGTGGCTTGCAACTCAACGCCCCCAGCCTTGGAGGCGCCTGGTCAAGCACAGCGGATTGGCTTCTGGGGTTATCTTTAGCCTGGCTTGCCTGGGTTTTGGAGCCATGCCCGTTTTACCTTGTCTGTGCTGTCAAGCATGCCACTGTATACAACAGTGCGTATTGTGTATATACGGACTTGCGAGATTTGAGACGAGATTTCGCTCGAGGGTTGCAGTCTGGAACTCTCTACTCCTCCTATGCGGCCATCCTATACAAATCCCCCTCCTCCAAGCTTGCGTCAAATTGTGCCATTGTATTGGCCAATGCTAGTTTTGGCGGGCTTGGAAGAACACGGCAAAGAGCCCCAGAAGCTTTCTGTTCCGTATGTGCCAATCGGAATATGTGCTACTCTGGCAGTCAGGTCGTAGCGCATGGGCGGTCAGGCAGTTTAGGTCTATTTGATGGGAGGAGCTAATCGTTAGTCTGATATCTCCTTTGTGCGTGCCGTACGGACGGGAAATCGAACCAAGTGTGCGCCAACAAGCGCCGTCTATGAGCATCTCTAGTAGTTAGAATCAAGGCGGTCAACTGCAGTGATGATGGCACGGGAGGAGGAATCAGATTGATTTGCCTCGCGGTCTAGGACCTGATCTGATGAGCATGAACATCCATGTCGTATCCCGGGTGGCGCCTTCCCAGACTACGTTTGACCTGAATAGCCACGAAGTACGGAGTAGGCAGATACATCATAGCCAAGCACCTACAACATCGAAAGCTCCCACGAGACCCTTGGACTCTACAATGGACAACAGGTTCGGACTCTGGAACTAGGTACCGAGGTAGGTAGTATCGAGGCGAGGACGTCCCGCCAAGTACTATTGACGCAACCCAGCAGTCCTTTTCGTGTCAAAAATAGCTTGCGCTATGAACCGAGCCGGACAAACCACCGGGCCCGAAGTATAAAGGCGGCTGGGCTGAAATTGTCCTGCTTTTCTGACATGTACTTGTCGTCGTGAGGCGGCAGCTTTCTCCGATAACAGCTGCCCGTGTTTTGAACAGCAAATCCCCTCTCCTCTTGGTGGATGGTGGCAAATCCATGTCCACCCATGGCACGAGACTGATTATCCAAACTCTCCCGACACCTCCGTCATGGGTGGCATGGAAATATTGCTTGTATCGACATCCAGTGAATCAGGATCTGGCACGGAGTACTTGAACTCTGTTGTTCGCCAGCCACAAAGGATAAACAATGCCATCTGCGACAGGACCTGCATGCCTGTAGCAATGTGTTGTGCTTATTCAGCGGTGGCATGCTGTGATGTGGACTAATACGTATTGGTACTATTGTGGTGTGCAGATGGGCGCATCATGATGGCATAGGAATGCGATTTTGACAGGAACCCTGAGAGATCAGTCTCATTCGCAGCAGATTTTACATGGCCGTTAGTTCCACGCTCCAGCTGGTTATTGTGCGGGGTCCGTCTTTAACTTTGTTATGAGCAGGACAACTCGGATATCACGCAGAATTTTTTCCACGTCGCAATCAGACGGGGCATCATGACCCACAGCAGCTTCACATCTCCTTACAGCTCCTTCCCTTGGTCTTGGTGTTCACTTTCGTAGCCAAGGTTGGTCAAATGCAGTTGAATGTGTTGCCCGGGTGCGGCTGGGTGAGTGCACACAAGTTGACAACCATCGACGATCGCCCTGCATTGCTGAAGAGCTCGTTTGTAGGTAGACGCTGACGGGAACTCGGGACGTTGCACAACACCTTCCACGGGCCCCTGACTGGTATTCCATTGAACATTGAACCTCCATCTCGATATTGCTTCCTCGACACGACGTCTTGCTGTACCACACCTGCGGGTGATCTATCGAGTAATGCATTGCAAAATGAAATTGAGCGTATTGTTGCTGTTATCAGAAGTTTTTCGCATCCACAGAGAGAGCTGTGAGCACATTGATCTCTTGGGTGAGTGAGTACTCGATATACACTACGTATTTGCTCTGATGCACCTTCAACACCGAGCTTCAACACCAGACTCGACTCCATGTCGAGATCGTCACCCCGCAATTGACCAACTCCACAACCCCGCTCGGTCTGGTGGCTTGAAGTCACCTGGTGTACTTTGTACCGCCCGTTGAGGCCAACTAGTGTCCGTGTCTGGGGCTTCGAGGAAGTGGGTGGGCATTGTCCTGCGAACTCTGGAAGCAAACTCATTTGATTCGTGCCACTCATGATTGGGGATGGAGAGTCTGCTAAGCACCAAGACGGACTGAGACAATGGGCCGCCTTAGCGTCATATTGTTTCATGTAGTACTACTACCAAAAGAGGCCAGAGGACCGGTTCGGTGCCGTCGATTGCTGGTGAACAAAAGTAGAATCCGCGTGTCAGAAGCGAACTGCTATCGCGACTCAATCCTACGGCCAGATCATTCATGAAATCAATTCAGGAGTCCCCCAACCGTCAATCATGGCGCTGTCTGGACGCTGGGGTCGCGACAACTTGTCGTTTTCTGCCAGTCTGGAGAGGGAGATGCGTATGTCGACTATTAGGCCAGTTTCGAGACGCAAGGACCGTGTCGCCAAGACTTAATATATACTTAAGTCTTACTCAAGTACAATACACCATACATATGTCTTCTATACCTGGTATGTACGGAGGGCATGTCTCTGTTGACATGGGTTTGGAACGACTTTTTGAGCTTGGACATTCTGAGCTGCGGCAAGTTTGATTGCCGTGACGAGGGGCATCTTGTAGCCGCCTCATTGAAGAAACACCAACACCGAGGGGAATTCAATTCCGAAACAATTGTGCCCGCATACTAAGTACTAAGCATGCCCACTACTACAACCTCTTGCCTAAGTACCTAGTACTAGGACTAGTAAGTTAGAATTATCATTGATATTTTTTGAGCGCCTGGTCGGTACACTGCCTACCTGGTAGGTAGGTACTAAGTACTTAAGTAGTTAATTACTTAGGTAGATACGCTTAACCGGCAGGGGCAAAGAAAAAAAGGGTCCTGATACAATAGCAGCAAAATCAGGTACTATCAGCGATTGATTGACCCATGCTGTCACTATAAACAGCAATATGCTAGTATGTACTCCGTACTTGGGTAGAACATTGGACTACCGAATACCTACCGAGCACCTCGAGGCAGATATCTTGCCACAGAGTGTAACATCGCTTGGCGCCATCCCTTGAACCAGCTTTCTTCAGGGTCGGGTAATTTTAAAGGACCAACGAACGGGACTGTCGCATTACCCCGGATTTTCCAGAGCCACTCCTTCATACATACGCCTGGCACGTGCGGAACGGTACTTTCGCGCAAAAAGGGATCCAGAAAAAGCTAGCCGCAGGTTCTGAGTCTTCATGCAGTCATTCGGTGGTCGCATCCCCTATTCAGGTTGTCTGCAACTACGCGCTCCCAGAGAACAACTGCCGCATGACTACGTGTATTTGCATCATGTACCCGTGCATGGGCGCGCCATGTTATCGCAATTCACATTTGATATCAGGGAGTTGCATGGACGTGAAGCCTGGTTATCATGTGCAAAACAGGGTCGTGTCACGTCGCGCGTCAAGTTGTCGTCAGCGACGCACCACTACACCGTAGACATACTAGCGTATGGAGAATATGATTACAACTAGTACTTCAAACTTCGTGTCATTATACATCCTATCGCCGTATATGTCTCCGTTTTTTGCCACTCGAGGCTAGTATGCTCTAATATACATGAGACACCCTGTCCACAATCTCTACTCCTCCCTTCTCATTGCGCAGCCTTTTGGTGCTTCAGCTTCTCTTCAAACTTGGCAAACTCTTCCATGGCAATTTCTTCCTCTTGGTCCAGAATTTGGTGAACGCCCTTTACTTCCTCGATCTGTGGGATAAGAAAAAGCTTTAGCTATTTGCCATCTCCTATTTCACCAGTAGAACCACCCATTAGGTAGACGGGGATTGAAGGGAATAGAACTCACGTAGTGCATCAACATGCCCTCAATGCCATTCTTCAGCGTAACCGTACTCGAATCACAGGTTCTACACGCCCCACGCAGCTTTAACTTGACATAACCGTCATCAAATCCTCTGAACTCGATGTCTCCGCCGTCCTCCTGGATAGCAGGTCTAATCCTCGTCTCCAATAACTCCTTGATCATACCCACAACCTCACTGTCATTTTCGTTGTATGCCAAGCTATCCTCTTCGATGTCCTCATCACCCTCCTTCCGCTCGGCGATGCTGACAATGGTCTCGCCTGAGGTAATTGCCTCGGTAATCAAGGCAAAGATCTCCGGTCGGACATGGGCCCAGTTCGCATCTCCTGCCTTGGTGACGGTAATGAAGTCTGCGCCATAGAAGACGGATGTGATGCCATCGATGTTCATGAGCTTGGCGGCGAGGGGGGACGGATACGGTGGTGAGATGGTCGATCGGGGGTTCAGGTATTCGATGAACGGGGAGTTGATCTCTTCGGGAACAACGCGGTGGTTGGGCAGGAACTTGAGAGCGTCTGGGTTCGGCGTGTTTTCAGTCTGGATGAAGATGCTCCGGGTGCCGCCGATGCCAAGGCTTGGTAGAGCGCTGCGCCGGGGGACCACCGGTCGCGAGGGCACATTGATGTGAAAACCTGGTCTTAGTAGAGACGGTGATCTTCGTGCGGTGTGTGTGCTGAGCTGGCGTGTCCAGCGCGGCGAGTGTCGTGATGAGCGTAGGGCGCGGGATATGATCCTCGGCGCGGCAGAGGATGGCAGCGCAGGCATTTTGCGCCCGGGTTGAATTTGTTGGTTCCTGGGTCGGAGCAAAGAGACAGTACGTGTAACCTAGTATAAATTAGGGAGAAAGGTAATGTCGTCGTATTCAAGCAATGCACATATGGCGGAAGGAAGAATTAACCATCGGGGATCGTCGAAAGCCGGTCGCCGTCCGTTTGGTGAGGAAACTAATGACCTAATGGCCGATTCCGGCTACTCGCGACTCTTGCAGGCATTAGTAATTGGAGCTTCGTGACGCATCGAACAGACCTGCCTGTGGGTCCTGCCAGTTTTTCCTTCCGGCCCGCCCCAAAAGGATGAGCAGCTTCAAGCACTGGGCAGTCATTGGTCCCACCTCCTCTTGATTTTTTCCTTCTCGCAAACCGATAAGGCAATTCGTTTGGCCGATAACCGCCCCGTTTTTGAAATGCCGCCATAATTGCTTCAAGGATCCATCGTCAGATTCAAGCTGCATCAACTCTTTGACCTCACAGATCCGGGTCATTCACAGCCTAAGATGGAGCAAGTACAATCTGTGGCCACTGAGGCACGTACCGAACCGACAGAGGACAGAACGCAGGACCCGCACGCAGCTTCCGAAGCTAGCACCAACGAGAGCTCCCAGCTGCATGCGCAGCCAACTGCTCAACAAGCCGCAAAAGGCGTCACTATCTGCGGAGTTTGTGAAAAGGCGGCATCAAAATATAAATGCCCTCGATGCTACTTGCCGTAGTAAGAGCCTTCACTTCTCCAGCTGAATACTTGTCACGGAATACACTTCTAATCTCATCTCAGCTGCTCTGTTGCCTGCAACAAAATCCACAAAGAGAACCATCCTCCAGATCCCGAGCCACAGCTAATTGCAAAACCTGAAAATCCAGAGCCGCTGATCAGTAGTTCTCCTGTCACTCTATCAGACCCCGCCAATCCCTTTCGCGCACTTGATACATCAGAGCATCTGCAACGGTTATTTCGCAAGTACCCGGGCCTCAGACAGCAATTACTCGACATCCATGCCGCCACACAACCTCCGCAAGAAGCTCCCGATAAAAGAATACCAGCCTCACTTATGCAAGGTGTGCCAAAGAAAAGTAATTGGAACCATGACGTTGGCATCAAGAATGGGAAGGAGGCCCTACGAAGAGCTCGGATGGCGGATGGCGAAGCAGGCGAAGGTATTCGAGAGTACACCGAGTTGATTTTGCATCTTATCAATAAACGAGATGACAAAGACGAGGTTACAGCAATGCTACAGCAGCAGGTGTCCCAGGAAGACACTAAGTTGATTGAACAATTGATGGCACAAGAAAGACGGTGAGACGTTAGTTGTCATGCATGACAACTACACGACCCAAAAGAAAATGATGAAAATTTGAGTATGCATTATATTTGTCGTGGTCTCGTCCCAAGCCAGTGCTATTCCGGACATGGAAGCGCTGGTTGATATCATATCATATCATATCATATCACATCACCATCGTACAAAACGGTACGTAGCTTCTCTCCTCCCCAGTATTTCATATCAACAGCAGGACTAGCGTTTAAATCGAGAAAAGAAAACGCTAATAGGAGACTTCGATGACAGATTTTGAGGCGACTTTTCATCTGTAGGGGATACCAGTTTATTATCTTTGGGCTGTCGTCCGAAGCCTCCCAAACGACACCGTAGAATCCACCTGGATTCTAGTCTTCGCAACTTAGGTTGTGACTGTTGCGGAATGTTAATGGCCTTCATAGCCTTCACCTCGTCGCTTTGGGTCCAATCGACTCTGTGTTCACTTGGAGCCCCAGTAGTGACAGGCTTAGTGGGTGACAACACTGCACCAGCCAACTCGAAAATATCTATGGGGGGAGCGTCATTCCGCCCTAAGAGGCTGCCGGTGCTCCTTCTTCTGGAATTCTTCACTTGATCTTGGTATTCTCTTGATCTCGAATCAGTATGAAATGAGTTGCGATTGAATAAATTATGGGAAACCGCATCCATTTCGAAAGTCGGCGGTAAGGGTTGAAAGACTTGATTTCGCTCATACTGTCGCTCCCGCATGCTCTGTGCTCTCATCAGCGCCTTAGCTTGTTCGCAGGGCGGGGCTGTAGAGCTTTTTGTTCTTATTTCTCGACTACCATTCGGGCCATCGAGATGGAATTTCATGGCGACTTTGGATAACGTATGTACCGGACCCTTCTCGGCGCGTGGTTCAACCGTAGTGGTCAAGGTAAATTGAGAGGCTGCAACCTGAGGGACATGATGGTAACTAGGCGAATGCTTTTGTTCCTCTCCACCACTTTTTTTGCTTGAGCTGTCCGACTTTTTTGAACTTGGCCGGTATAACTTGTCGTTCGGTGGCCATTCAACTTGTTGTGCTGACTTTGTCTCAGGCTTTGATGTTGCTGAGGAGTCCAATTTGTCGCCATGTTTACCTGCTGGTGGTGTAATGTCCTTGCTCTTATGCTGCTTGGAAGAAGGCGAAGATGCAGCCAGTTGTTCAGCCTCAGTCCGGGTTCGGCGCTTTCTTTCCGAGTGTGCCTTTTGCTCTGCAAGCACAACAAATAGTCTTCTCGTCAACTCTTGGGCGTCGACAGGTTGAGACTGAATTAGCCTTGGCCTTGTTTTCGAATATCTTTTAATTCCATTATATTTCGACCTCGCAGCTATCCTGTGATCGGTTGGGTAAACCATAGTGACCAGCATATTGGTGTTTAGCCCGTGCAGTTGCCGGGGTTGGACGCCTGGATGAAGGTCGAACATAACCGAAGACGAAAACAATCAGAGTTCGATATAGAAGATAAATGTCAAAACTTCGAAATCCGTGTTTGCAAATCAGTCGCGTACACTGCGAATATTGTCAAGTATTAGAGGCGTCTCTTCCTAAAGCGATATATATCGACGCGAGAAAGGAACACTACTCTCTCAGTCTTTCCCTTTTGAGTGGTATTGCGATGCCGGATCCTTGAGGTCGCCGCCCTGCAGGTTACGGTTTACCTGAAGTTAAATGCCACCTCGAGCTACGCACTGTCTTGGTGATATTGCTATAGACTCAAGGCTGGTACAAATAACGCAGAACTGCAGGGAAACAAACAGGTCGTAAAGTTCAGTTCCAGACCGCTGTCGACATGTTCCATCTGAGAACTGTGCATCCTTTCTGCCGAGCCGGGAGGTACAAGGTATTAAAGGCCCAAGGTTGCAATGTAAAATCCATGGCCCTTATTAGCACCACTCGCGGGCGAAGGACACCAAGGACGCCTCCAGGGCCGACACGATCCAGTTGAGTCGACTGAAAACACAGACTGGGGCCGATGGCTGCCAAGAATGGCATGGTCTCAGGCATGAGGTCTACTCCGAACTAGAGATGGCCATTGCGAATGGTCTGTTACTCCATGTTCCAGGTGGGCGTGGACTGATGGCACGCGATCAGGCGACCATGCCAATCCTGTCTGTATGCAGGGCGTAACGTCGAGCGGGACGTCGTTTGGCTACTTCTTAACCCTTGCCTCCCTTCGCACTCTTCCTCTCTCCACCAAGACGTCCTCGACAAATAAACCCAAGAGGGGCGGGTAATAAGCAACGCAGCCACTGCGGGCCAAAGTTGCTTTGGCACTAAGAATGTGTTTGCTCAGGCCATGTCTTGAAGGCCAGTGCCCAGGAAACGGCTTGTTTCGAGGCGGTAGCAAGAGGACATCTGGAACCTTCATCCAAGCCACTAAACTACCTAGGCAGTGGTCAGGAGCCATTGGTACGCACGGGAAACGGAGAAGTGCCCACTGGTTCGGCAACATGTGGTCGTCCCAGCCGTTCTCCAGTCGCTGCATGTGGTGCGGACCCTAGACCTTGTCGACTAGCTACCTCCCCGGTCTAGGGCTGGTCGGTTCTGCAACCCGCTGCATCGCGAGTCGAATAAGGTCAACTGGTCTGGTCACTTAAGCGTGAAAAACAACAGGGCCTGTCTGGTCGTACTTCTGCCACACACACATTGGATGGATGCAGCCACCAAGAAGGGGGTGCTTTGCCGCAGCCTGCACTGCTACAGAAGAGGAGACAAAGAAGGGTACCAGCATCATTTTCTTTGGTCAGAGCAAACTGGTTTAAACTGATCGCAAAACAGCAGGTGCCGATGGTGATCGGCGGCATCGTACGTGTGCACCATCTCTTCAAAACAAAAACCACACGTCAGGTTGCAGTGAGCCTGAACGAACCACGCTCCGCAAGAAAACAAGAAGACTTCATCCTCGGCACATCTACCGTCCCCATGTTTTTGTTGGTCAGTTAGTGTTTTGGTGTGGCTCAATTAATGTATCTACATACATCTAAGTACATTGGACCCAGTCCCAGGTGTATGTAGATTACGGTGACAACGGTGGGTGTAAAAGGATCTACCCTCTTGCGCTGCATGGTTTACCTGACTCAACCAAGACGGCGGGTTCGAAATCAAACGTTGAGAATCTCAGAACTGCAGGCGATGACGGTGTCGCCTATGGACAACGTCGATTAACCTTGGGGGACAGAATTAGGAAACCTTCCGCTCGGTGCAGAGAGCAAAGCTTCTGGCCGTACTGAGTATGATTACTCTTTACTCGTTGCTTCTCAGAACCCCTGGGGAGCGCCGACAACCGAGCAAAGACTCAGACGTGTTTCATAGACGGCATGAGTATGAAGAATACTAGTAGCAATGTTCCTTCGCTTTTTGTCCTTGTCTTGGTGAGCGGCATATACAGCTAGCTGTATTGCGTCCATTCTTTGCACAGACATTGGTACGGAGTCTTATTAGAGGGGTCGGCCGCTGCGCAAGCGACATATTCTCGTGGGGTTCGTGTAGATCTTCTATTGGCTCATGGATGCAAAAGCAAGGACGATCTGAAAGACAGATGAGTTTCAAACATCACTAAAAGAACTGCATCCTCTTGGAGGGGAAATGCTGTTTGGCCTCGCCGAGATCCCCAAGTATCGCATAATGCAACGAGCTCTAAACACTCTCCCGATCGCTGAAGGCAAGTATTCCAATGTATTTGTAGCCCGCCACGTACTTCCTAATGGTACCAGGAGGTTATATATATAATTGCCAATTGTAAACGGGTGACAAATTCAACTCCGAGAGTCATGCAGAGCTTGTCATGCCTAGACGTAGGAATATAGCAGAAATGCGATATCTAACTTGGGAGAGCAGATGTCCATGTCTGTGAAAAAGGTGATGCGTAAGGGTTTCGCCCCATCAGATATAGCCGTTCAACGGGACTATGAGCGAAGAGTAAATCTGACGTGTAGCAGCATAAAGCTGTTCTTTTGGCATGGCAATGCTAATGGGACTACCAATACATGATTCCAGTCATCTCACTCTGCTCCATTCGTGTGAATATGGGCATAGGATGTGCGTCCTAGATGCAATGTGTGTGCATTCATTTTCGATATCTTGTTATATTTGGTTCAAAGATTTTGGGGCTAGGGGCAGATAGTTGCACCTGAATTACTCGGCCGTTGAGCCTGTGGATCCTGCATAAGTATATATTGCATGCAGCAGCGTCGATGGCTCAGGGTTTCCGACTTGATAAATGCCTTTATAAGTGATTGTTGATTGATTTCATAACTCCTGGGCCGGACCTTGGTCCAGCACACTTTGAAAGACTGCATTTGTTGCTGGGTGTAGAAGTTGGCTTACACCGAAGTCTTACGGGGCGCAGCTATGTTCACGGTGTGAATGGCTATCTTTCTTGACTAACGATAACAGAATATTCAGCAAACATGGGCAATCGATGGCTTGAAGAGGTTTCTTGCCAGTTCTCCCTCACATATATCTGCAGTCTCTAGGCTTGGATGGCTCTCTATCGGCCCAATTGGTAGATGGGCTGGCTTGTCGTGACTATAGGGTAACTGTGAATAATGTTGCGCATGAACGGTATGAATCAAGGCCTAACTTCGAATCCGAAGACGAGCGTTAGTTTTTCTTTTTGTAGCACGCGTATTTCTTACACTGGTCTCGTGTTACCGGTTTTGGTAAGAATGTCAACGCTTGGAATATCACGGTCTTTGGGGGTTGCGGTCTCCTCAATTTGCCGATTTGATAAAGTCTTCCCGGGCTTGTTATGTGAAGAGGCGCGCGGCATTGGACACAATCACCTATACATGTATTAGTAAAGTTTCAGAACTCAAGAATGGAAAAATAGGAGGGCCGTAGAAGCAGGGCTCGTATAGGGCCACTACACCTGTTTACCAGGTTTATGGATAATTATAGTCTGCGGCAGAATATATTTGCCCACTAAGAAGTGAACACTAATATACTGTGGCGCATTTTAGTATAGAGTGCCACAACCAGGTACAGCCGTGGTGGTAATTACAAGTTGAGACTCGGCAGCCGCATATACGAGATGCTGCGAGACAGGTCCATCATAGAGGATGCTGCAGTATAAACTTGGCTATGAGAGACTGTGTATTGTTGGAGACCATAGCTCCACCAGGAGGCAAGATGGTCCTCGGTCAATTGGGAGAATTACAGCATGTGGCCTGACCCTGAGCTAACAAGAGGACATGGAAGGACGCTGTTGGCTCATGTGCTGTCAGGTTGTTAAGTTTGGCGGGAAGGCCAAGACGTGGGGATGTTCCATATCGATGCGGATCATGACGTGAAATGACACCACAGACCGACTTTTTATTAGGCTCGAGCTGGGTGGAAATGGTTCTTCATCTCGCCAAAGACAGCCGGATGGTGAAGTTTGAGAGACTTCTCTAGACGAAATCCATGGTGGAAAATGGCGCCAGCCAAGACGACTGCTATCAATAACAGCCCTTTTTGTTGGTTTGTATGCTCTGATGAGCGGAATCCTGTGTAGCCAACAGTCTTGGAACTTCCAAACGATGGCAATTGAATTGCCAGTCCCACACGCTCATATGAGCGGACGTCTATTCGTTCATGCATGAACTCGGGCACAAACTGCCCAAGGGCTCTGTAGAAGATCTTTTTATAGCTGGCGGGGAAGGCAACAGGAATTTTTAACAAAGAACTCCATACACCTTCTGCCTCATCCGTGCTTATGCTCAGACTGCGAAATTCGGCATCAACTCGGAGATATACAAATAAAGCGTTGACAGCCAGGTCAGAGGGCCTCGAACTCGGGCGCCGTGCTCCGCTGTGTGTTTTATTACGCCTACAGCATTGTATTCTTTCGTTGAGACTCATCACTTGGACGATCCGAGGTTGCTGAGAACCAACATCGAGGGGCCCGCCAATAGCAATCTGCCCTTTTCTCAGCATGGTCATAAAACCACAACGAAAGTGATGAAAATGCGCACGGGGAAGAACTTCACTCACTATTTTTCGCCGAGAGTCGTCTCGACGGGTCCGTAACACGTTTTATTGATGGTTAGCAACGGTAGTGATGCGGGCATCTCCCAGTCTCTCGCAGCCTTGCTGTTCTCGTTGCCTCGAGCCAGGAGGCCTGCGTAAGGCTTCTGGCCACCACGCCCATGCACATGCAGGCAATTCTCGAAAATTGAGCCGCACGGTTGACCATTGGCCATTGAAGACTGGCCATTGAGCACGCCGTATGGCGGTTGATGCTGGTTGGGGGGGTTGAATGCTTGTCTAGTTGAAAAAGCCTTTGTGTTCAACGTTGGTCTGCCACGACTGCAACTGCCGCGCCATTGCTGGGGCAGTTGCGACGTGCACTTGATCTTCCGCATTCTGACACTTGATAATTTCCCTGCATGAGGCGATGCAGCAACATTGCCTGCCTACTAACTCTATGCCCGGGCCAGATGCTTTCCTCCCTTCTTCAACCGCACACCTCTTCTCAGCTGCCCGCCCAGCCAACATACTGCATCATCATTATCCTGCCAGCCAGCCCACCAGGCGAGGAGACGACGATTGAGACCGAGCCGGAAGCCCCGAAAGCCCCATTCGTACGCGCGGTCCTGTGGCTCTTTGGGAACGGCACGCACCGTCGCTAGCGAAAGGACATTTTTAGAGCACTCAATCGCCCATTGACCCTATCCGGGCCCCATTGCCACTCTCATCCAACAAACAATCAAGCTCTGGAGACTTCAACCTACCTTCTCATGTTGACAACTTTGGCAAAAGCAGAACCCGTATCTGGCATCTGACGGAGCATGCCATGCCCCGCTGCATCATCCAGTCCCATCGGCTCAATCCGTTTGGTTATCACGGATTACGGAGGAGTGCTGCGGCGTTAGCATCTTGTGCCTCGAACGCAGCAGCCAGCTTTATCTAGCTCCAAGCTGTCCAGAGCTGACGCTGACGCTGTGCGTGTGCTTCGCCTATCAAGGTACGGGGTACTTGTTACGCACCCGTGCCTTTGCACCTTGCAGTCCGTCCACCAATCAATCATTCCCTGCATCACCAGAAATTTCGCAGGTTTTCCATTTGAATCATTATCAGTGAGCAGCGTACAGCGTACAGCGTACAGAGTACAACGTAACCGCCGAATCTCCTTCCAAGGGGTGTGGATATTAGTGAGTGGCTCTCGTCCAGGCCGGCCCTTAGTGTGTTCGTGGCTGTCATCGACTATTGAGGTCTTCCCCCAACGGGCGACGGATGGTCACGGACGGCAACTTGTCCAATAACTCCTCAGTTGGCACACGCATCTGCTCCGTACTCCCGAGCTGGATACCTGTATCTGTGAAACTTGGGAGCTTCAGACACATCGTTTCCGACAGTGCCTCGCAACATTGCGGCTGCTTGCCAACCTCATGTCCCCGACCTCGTCGCCATCGCGCCGATAGGCCGCGACCGACAGCCGACATTTGCATACGATGACTTCAAAAAGCTCTAACACTTTTAGTAGTCGGAAGAATCGTAGGACATCTGACGATAGCCCCGCGTCCTTGCCCAAACGCTCCTCTGACGCTACGGCTCCGACCCGGTCGACCCCGTCCACGACGACGCCGACGACGACCAACACCAGCCGCAGCAGCAAGCGACGACAATCCAAAACCGTTACGCGAGACTCGACCCAGACAATCGCCAGCAGCAGTGTCTTCTCTCGAAGTTCCAACTCGACCGGCCTGACCGCCATCTCGAGCTCAGCAAGTGCTCTCTCCCCCGTCGAGACTGCTGGTGCGGGTGACCGCGACTCCTTCGTCTCCATCGTCGACGACCCTTTCTTTCAGCGCTTCGATCCCGCCAACACCGCCCACGCTGAGCGTGAGGCGTTCGACGAGGGCACCCCGGCCGAGCCACACAACGATAGCGATGACAACAACAAGACTCAGCCTTGGCCACCTCCCCGTCGAGAATCTTTGACTATTGGGCCCTCACAGTACTGGGTAAGAATAGATTCCGTCCTGTCTTCAATGTTGCCCCACTTTAGCTCTCTGATCCCTTTGAAGCCCCCGGCTCCAACCACGGAGCACGCAGGGATGGATGGGTGGTTGCAGTTTGGGTGTGAGATGTCAAGAGAATGCCTTCGGTGTCTCAAAGGAGATGATGTGCTGATGCCTGTGCTCTTCTCCGCAGCCACACCACCCCATTTCCGCAATGGAGAGTTACAACATTGCCATTATCGGCGCCGATGCTGTAGGCAAGTCAACTTTTGTCCAGCGCGTACTACGTCTGTCTCGCCCGCCAGTGACAAACACCTCCAGCGCACGCCAGGTAGTCGATTCCATTGCCCACATGGTCACACTGGTCGAGCTGGATCTCGAACATTTCGAGCTTAACCCATCCCAGCCAATGCAATGGCCAAAACAAATAAACGGCCAGATCGTTCCGCGAATGGATGCAGCGCTTATCCTGTACGATGTTACGACGGAAGAGTCCATTCGCCAGCTGCCACAAACTGTCGGTAAGCGACATCCGTGCTTCGCTCAAGATGACTTGTGATATAGGTTTTTAAAAACAGTATGGGGGGGCTAATGGTGTAATGTGATCTTAGCCGCTCTTACCAACTCGGGCCTGCCCGCTATGCTTGGAGCATGTAAATGTGATAGCCCAGAGGACGACTGGGAGGTAAATGCAGACGAGTTGGCAAATTATCACCTATTCAAGTCATGTGTTGGCCAATACAAAATTTCGATTGATAGACCCGACATTTCTCAGGCATGTCTACAGGCTGTGATTCGAGCAGCTGTCACGCACAGACGAGGTGGGTTCCTTGTATCTTGCGGCCGTTTAAAAATACGCTTGCGCTCACCACTGGCCCTCAGACGAGAATAATGAAACGGTTTTGAGGAGACGGGCGCAGTCCGCAGCCAACCTGGAAGCACCCGATCCATCAGCTGGCCGCCCTCTGAGTGAGCACAGCAAGCACAGTAGAGCGAGCTCAGACTTCTCCATCCTCCGAACGTTTCCCAACCAGCAATCCGGCGAAAACTACCGTACGCAAGCATCAAGAAGTCCCCGACCAGGTAAGCTGACCTTTGATTCGGCAGTTTTCCTGCTATGAGTGAGTCTCTAAAACAAGGGCAAACTAACGCCTTCATAGGATTTCGTACTGACAAATCTGGATCCGACTCTTTTCTCGATATCGACGAATCCGATTCCGAATCTCGCAGATACTCAGATGATATTCCTATACTTCAGCGTAACGACGATGTCATTATCGAAAAGCAACCGAAGCTTACAGGCGTCACGTTTGACGAATTGGTAGACCGATTACTGGCCCCCCGACTTTCAAGAGTGGACAACAATTTTTCCGATATATTCCTCTGTTTATATCGAAAGTTTGCTGCACCAGGAGAGCTCTTCTCAGCAATCCTCGTCCGGTTAGACAAGGCCCGAGACGATAAAGCGGCGCATTATCTTACTAGAACAGCAACTCAACTACGAATTATAGAGGTTGTAGCGAAATGGGTGTCACTGTATCCTGGGGATTTTGCTCGTCCCACAACGCGGCGCAATCTCGAAGATTTTATCAAGCACTTATCGACAGAGCCAATATTTGCAATTGCTGCACAACAAATGCGACGTAATCTTTATTTTAACGTTATTGAGGATGATGACACGGGTTGGGCAAATTCGGACAATTCCAGTGACGAGATTGCGAGCAAAATTCTGTCCAAGGACATGGACGAACTATCTGCGGGAATCCACGCGTTACAATTTAACGGCGAATCCGATAGTTTGGGAGGCTCAGAGAACCCTTCCACAGACAGAGGTAGCAGGACGGGCATCCAAGTTCAGTTCAATTCATACGAGGAATATGAAAGAGAAGCCACATTATTGGAGCCGTCAGATCACCTCCCAATGAATAAATTTCGATATCACATATTTATGGACATCTCTGATGACGACTTCGCCGACGAACTTACTCGTATTGATTGGATAATGTTCTCTTCGATACGAATCCGTGATTTTGTCCGGCATGTCAGCTTGTCAGCAGCACAGAAGGACAAGTGCAAGAGCTTGCAGAATGTGAACAGAATGATTAATCACTTCAACCACATCGCCAAATGGGTGGCAAATATGATTTTACTGCGAGACAAAGCAAAGCATCGGGCACAAATGCTGGAAAAGTTCATGAACATTGCGCTGGGACTGCGGCGGCTCAACAACTACAACGGCCTAGCCGCCGTGTTGGCCGGAATCAATGGAACTGCAATTCATCGCTTGGCACAAACTCGTGCTCTTGTGCCAGCGGATGTACAGAAACGGTTTGCACGGTTGGTCATTCTCATGGGAACGCAGAAGAGCCATTTTGCTTATAGGTTGGCGTGGGAAAACTCCCCGCTGCCACGAATACCGTTCATTCCACTGCATCGGCGTGATCTTGTGTCAGCTGAAGAAGGCAGTAAGACTTTTGTTGGACCAAATGATGACCGCATTAATTGGAAGAAATTTGAGGTGTTGGGAGAGGTGTTGCTGCCGATCATGAAGAGTCAGGGAACAGCATACCCCACTTTGGCCAAGCATGAGACGGCGCGAGATTTGATCCTGGGGTGTCGCATGCCCACAGATGATGAGGTAAGCTTTATAGATGATGTTTTCGAGCCCGTGGTACGCCGTATTAATATGTGTCTTTAAGGAGATCTATCAACGAAGTCTGCAACTGGAGAGCAGCGCTTCTGGACCAATAGAGCCGAGTAAGAAGAAATTTCCATGGTTTGCCAAGTAAACTTGCACGTGAGGAGTTCAGGATGACAAGGGAAAGGAAGCGAGAGTTAGCGGTTTGGATATCTCTTTTGTTTCTGGCCTCAGGTAGGCCATTCTGGGATGACATTGATTCCTCTTTTGTTGCTTTAAATGTTTGAGCATTGGATAGACTCCTTAAGCAATATGAGACATGATGACAACATGATTTCAGGCCCCGATACATGATATCCTGCCTATTTTGTGGTATTGTCGAGTTTGCAGCCTGGCTGCCTGAAAATCTGCCGAACAATGGGAGCTGGGGCCGCTCCTTCCTCGCAAGTCCCAAGCAGGAGACAGCTCGTCAGAACCTCCCCTACGCAATGGAATTACGAACCCTTGAACTGCTGACGAACCTGAACCATCAAAGCTCAATTATGCCTGGCTTTCCTGACAGACCCCCTGTTTTGGGCATTGCATTGTTGGCAGAATGCCACTTTGTTCCATCTCTCTGCCAGACTTTAGCATCGCCCACATGACAGAAAACATCAAACTCACAGTGACCGGGTGTTTGAAAATTGACATACCCAGCTGTTGTAGAAGGGTGCAAACAAGCATTGAGCTCGAGGATCTGGTTCGTACAGGGAATTTATGGATTGCGAGGACGGGCTCGTGCTATTTCAACGTCGAGATATCAGTGGACGGATTCGGGGTACAAAAAGACCAGGTGAACCATATTCGAGACCTTTTGCTTGGATTTGAGGTTTGAATGGGCCCAGTCTCCGATGACAATGCACGCAATTACTTACTAATCGGAGTAGGTTCTTGATTACTTGGGACTCCGACTTGTTACTGTTGACAGCTCGAGCAGAGATCCGAGTCGGATACGCTTGTCCATCCAGCATCCAGACCTTTCATCCGCTTTGGTACCCGATGCCGCAATGGTAGCAAGATTTCAGTCTGTATTTTATTCAATCGACTTATTAAAGACCATGGGGAAAGGAAAGCCCGCGAAGGAAAAAACAAAGGTGACCAAAGCCACAAGAGGTGCAGCTCGTCGTGGTTCGAAGACGGCGGATGGCTTGAGAATGAGCGGCGATGTCGAATTTGACTGCCTAGCTTTGGACGACCAAAGAGCCGTTGATGACTTCATTAAACGGATGAATCTAGACATTGCGGAGAGTGAAACTTCCCGACGGCTAAAACGAAGGAGAAGTCGGCACAAAATCGCCAGCGAGATGATATACTCTACTTATACTAGAGATATGTTGGAGACCTGCCTAGCAAATATAATGGTCGGGATTAAACGATGCCCCAAGAGTATGAAATTCATCAATAGAAGCCCTGGTAAACCGCTCTCCCAGTTGGCTCCAGCAGTCTTTAATATACCCTATTTACAGGCAAGTCTTTTCAAGGAGGAAGCGAAATCAAACTGACCGCAGTTTCAGGATATATCGGCCAGGAAGGATTTCTTGTTCACAATTGCTACTTCTCTGGAGCGAATGAAGGGCGCAGAATCGCCGAGTCTCCGGAGAAAGGTCGAAGGATTGAAACTGGACTCATACATTCAGAGCGAGGAGAATAGCTCTGAGGATACCTATCAGAAAGACCTTGTTCGGAATGGCATCGAACGCAGCCTTTGGAACCTGATGACGTCTAACATACCGACTTCACGACGCTAAGCGAGGTGCCTGGTATGATCGGACGCGATAGAATGACAAATGCAAAGTTGGCCGCGATGCCTGAATGAATGAATTAAACAAGAGATATACGAAGGCTATTGTGTATATTTCAAAGTGGTTCTAAAATTGCACTTAAGCTTTCGATGCCAAAAGATAACCATGATAATAAAACCGCAATATTAATTCAGAGAAGCGCTCTGCGAGTAATAGGTTTGCCAGCAATGCAGTGTGGGTGCGACTGAAAGAGGTGTATTTCAACGCCGACACATTAGTAATGTTTAGAAAATCCGCCCAAGATGAAATATGATACAAATCAACGCCTAGCCCACCAGGGGAGGTCAACCATATGCAGTTGGTTGCCCAAACAAGGAATAGCAAGTTGGAAAAATCGGCGGGAAAATCCGAGTTGCTGACGATATAAATGGTGTGCTTATTTTCGTCCCGCCCCGCCGCTGGCATTATCGCCGGCGGGCTTCTTCTTTTTCTTCTGCTCGGGCTTCAAAGTCGCATAGTGAATGTACCAAATTAACAGGCACTGCAGGCCAAGACCGACGAGAACGACAAGCAGGTCAACGAAGAGGTACGGCTGATCATTGAGGACGGCGACGGCCTCCTTGGTGGCGCCGACCTTCTGGAGCCAGTCAAAGTTTGCCATTTCAACGTCTGACGGGTGAGTCCAATTCGCGGGGTTGTAGATTTGTTGCTGTTTCGTAGGCTTCGCGAACCTTTGGCCGTGGATAGTTCGCAAGTGTAAGTGCGCCTGGCACAGAGGAGACTTGCGGCGGTGAGAAGGACCAACGCAGTGTTGGGGAAAGGGCGCGAAAAGGAGAGGGAGAAGAATAAGAACAAGAAGTAATTGGCAAAAACTCGGGCAGATCACGATATCACAAAGGTATGAAATGCAAAAGGAGGGATGGTTGGGGGGGGGGAAAGTAAAGTCTGGGCATGGTGGGATTATTGACAAATGTTGGTGGGCCGGCGACGAGGCCCCAGCACAGGAGGCTATCCTGAGACGGCCGTTTCATGGGATACACCACGGAACTACGTGTGCTTCACAAGGAGCCGTAGTGTGAAGAGCGACACTAGTTGCGTGTGAATTACTAGGTAAGTTATATATTGCCTTTTTGTGTACATGGCAAAGACGTGGCATCGCAGGCGATTCGAGCATACTGCAGCTCTCGTCCCTGAGCATGTGAGTTCTCGTACGAGATGCCCACAAGCAAGATGATGGACCCCGGCTGGTACACGTGGACCCTCACGTGCATCTCTTGCTCTACCCCCTGTTCGGAGACTAACCCGATTGGGTGGCGCAATTGAGGATTGTCTTTGGCCAGAAAAATCTCAAGCTCAAGTGAGCACGACACGCCTTGTCCACGATATACATACTCCAAACACTGCAGTTAACCAGCCTGCACACCGGGTGGTATCGGACAAACAGACCGTGGGCATGAGCGTGGCACGCCCGGTGCACAGCCTCCTGGGCAGGTGTATCGCCTCGACCCGATCCCGAGCTGGCTCCCCAACCGCGACATCAGTCGTGCAATGCCAGCAATTCCACAGCTCGGCACCGCGCTCCAAGCGGCGGTCACGGTTCCGGAATGTCAAGGCCGAGGAAATGGGGCTTCTGAACCCCTCTGTGCTGTCGAAATATCGCCAGGAGAAGTTCCCCGACTACACCAAGGAGGAGCTGGAGCTCCTGAAGCAAAAGTACACCCCCGAGCAGCTGGAGGCTCTTCGGGCCGGAGAGGAAGCCATCAACACAGATGACGTGATTATTCAGGGCCGTCTGCGCGACGACCCTTACCGACCGAACTACATCGAGGACTTTACGGTGCTCGATCCGAGATATGATGTTAAGCCCAAGGTCGACGTCACTCCCAAGCAGCCGGAGTGGCTGAGCCACAACGAATGGGTAGACCAGTACGGCTCGAAAATGTCACAAATGACGGATACAAAGACCAGTCATCAGCTCACGAGAGCCATGGTCCGCGCCCTGAGGAGGGTAAAGGAGAGCAGCGGCACGGAATTGATAGACCTGACCGAGGATGAGCTCAAGGATCTTGAAAATGATCCTGAACTGCTCAAGAAGTATCTCATCGAAGAGGATGGGAAGCAGGAGCCGGACGCTAATGCTTCGGGGCCGGATCTGTTGACGAGAGCGCAGGCTATGAAGCTCGACGAGGCAGTGGACGCAGAGTGGAAAAAGGAGTTGGACAAGCTATCGTCGATGACGGACGAGAGCGAAGTCGAGCCCAGCAACTTGGAGTTGCTGGCCGACGGTCCCGCTGGAGTCAACCGTGCCTACTCTGCCGAAGCTGCTGAGTTGGGCAAGGTCCCCGGCGTCGAGGGTCTGTACAAGTCGGCTGCGGATCCCGAGGACGAGGGCCAGGATGACGGCGGTCACTACCAGGAGATCAAGCGGCTCACGGGCATGACGCTCAAAGACATTCAGTCCATCTACCGCAAGGTGCTCGTCACGCGATGGGTTTCCAACCAGACCCGTCTGGGTAAAGTACGCAGCACCTCCGTCGTGGCCATTGCGGGCAACGGCAACGGCCGCCTGGGTCTCGGCATCGCCAAGTCGACCGAGGCGGGCCTGGCCGCCGAGACGGCACAGCTGCTTGCCATTCGCAACATGAAGCCCATCCGGCGCTACGAGAACCGCACCATTTTCGGCAACGTCAAGGCCAAGGTGTCCGGGACGGTTGTCGAGCTTTTCTCCCGACCACCCGGTATGTCTCTCCCTCCCATGTTCTCTTGGCCCAAGAGAGTTGAGTATGAACTAAAACTTTTTTATTGTAGGCTTTGGGCTTCGTGTCCCCCACCGCCTCTTTGAAATGTGCCGCGCCGCGGGCATCCACGATATACACGGCCGCATGCCGCGGTCCAAGAACCCCATGAACTCGGTCAAGGCGACGTACGAGGCGCTCACAAGCCAAGCTGATCCCGAGGAGATTGCTATAGGCAGGGGCAAGAAGATGGTTGATGTGCGAAAGGTGTATTACGGGGGTGCTGTATACTAGAGGAGTTCCAGCCGAGCGTGTGCATGTCGTGTATACTAAATGTACATTTATTTATTCCCCTAAACCAAACGTGTGTCGTGCAATGGCTAGAGAGCCACCGCGACACATGCTGCAAGTGTATTCAGAGCGTCGCCATCATGATCCAGGGTATCATTTACATCATTTGGCCCATCTGTCGAGCCAGTCTGTCCACGCATCCATGTCCTCCCCTACCTAACCTTTCCCGTCACAACCATGCCCTATCATCCCGTCTCGCAGGAATGCCAGCCAGGCAAAACGCAAACAAGGGAACAAGTCACTCCTCCCTCCCGCCGCCCCAATCAATCTCCTGTTGCAGCACTATGCTGTACACGCTCGCCTTGAGCAGCGTAAACGCCAGGCTCGTCTTGCGCTCCAGGTCCCGCAGCCCATCCAGTATTTCCGTCGACGGGTTCGAAGCAAGGTCGTCCAGCACACTCGCCAACTACACACACCAGGGCGTCAGCTTCTCCGTCCACCGCCTTTCCTTTCCTTCACCCGTGTCTGTCTGCGAGAAACGCTGGGGCCGCGAGAAACGCTGGGGCCGGGGGGAGAGAGAGACGCAAAAACCGCAGAGCCACACACCTGCTTCATGTTGCCGGCCAGCCGTTCGTATTCCTCGAGGACTTCCTGCTCGAGGGGCGAGAGTTCAGGCGTGGAGAGGATATTTTGCTCCATTGCGGGTGATGCCGAGCGTTGGACGGACGCGACTGCGAGACGCGTGGGGGGAGGCCTGGTTTTTTGAGTCTGGTGGTTTCACAGCTCGACTGCCGCAGGTCGCCTGCGCCTGCGCCTATGCCTGCATGTGGGCTCTAGAATGTCGATGCTAGTATCCCCACAACCACCAAAATTCTGGCACGGCGCAAAGTGGCGTTCGTCCATCAACAGTCCGCACAGTGCTCACATACACGACTATCATCAAATTCAACCCCGGATATTCCTTTAGCAAGTCTGTTCGGTATACTCCGTAAGGAAACACCCTATGCAGCAGGCTACTCCTCGGCAAAGGCTCGATTGAAATCTCAATACATGGATGGCACTTGGTGTCGCCAACGAGAAATGAGGCCAAAAAGCCCCGTACAGAGTAACTCACCAACTAGTAGCAGCACACTCACCCTATTCCGGGCCGAGCCGTTAATAATACAAGTATTTCATCATATAGGTTGCCTACGCGCACGCTTTATTCACAAAAGACGCAAAAGGTTGGCCACTTATCAATTGATACCTACACAACAACGCAAAACAAGAACGCTCAAAGTTAACAATCTCTGTCGTGTAATCCATATGATGTAATCCATACATCATATCAAGAAGTGCCGAGGGCCAAAGCATCCCCAAATTGCACCTATATTTTGTTCATCATCCTTACCGCTACTGTTCATAAATAACCAGCCCGTTCTCGGCCCCGACATCCGTCCCAACTTGACTCTCCGTCCAGTCGCTTTCCGTCCCATCGTACTCGCTATACCCTGCCTCCGATTCCGTGTACTGGCTTGACATGACCGTCGTGCCAACGCTGCTTCTTCTCAGTGTCCCTGTATCACTGCCCTCGCCATCATCGTCCACCAGCGAGTCAAGCACAGAGTCATTGTCGGCTGTATACGCAACAGTGCTTGCCACTGGAGAGGAAGCTGCTGTATCCGGCTCGTCAAGTTCCTCTACGGTCTCACCAACGCGAAGATTCTCCTTGTCTTCTTCGCCAACCCCCTTTGCCATACCTCCGCCCCAACTTCGCTTCCGGAGAGCATTGCCAGCTCCTGTGCGTACGCTTTGGCTTCTCTTGACCAGACCAGATGGCGAGCTGCTATTCATCTGGCTGAGCGACGCAATACGTCTCGCGGATCCGTTCTGTGTGGGAACCCCAAGGTTTCGCCTGGTGGCCAGAGCCATGCTGAGGGCAGGGCGATTCGACTTAGTACCGCCAGTTTCCCCATCTTCACCAACAGGCTTCTTAACACGTTTCCGGTTCATGTCGTCACGTCCCTTGCTGTCCTTGGCCATCAATAGTACCCGAGAGTGGTCCATGACGCCCTCCACAATGCGTCTCTCCAGTCTCTCTGCGCGGTACTCCATATCTGACAGCTCCTCCTTGCGCAGACGCAAGGCTGTCTCCAAAGAGGAAACATCGCCTGTCAATCGAGTCTTTTGTCTAATTAGGCTCTCCTGCTCTGTCCGCAGATTGAGAACACTGTTACGAAGCCTATCTTCTTCATCCTTGAGGCTAAGAATAGCTGCTTCCATGTGTTCTCGCTCAGCGAGTTTGCGCTCCAATTCAATCACAGTATCCTGAAGAGTCTTTTCCCGATCCTCGTGGTCATTTTCGATTCGTTGTGTCTGGGAAGACAGGAACTGTGAGATCTCGGCTGCAGTATTGACGACAGACTGATGGACCTTGTCCAATGTCTCCAGCTGGGCAAATGCTTGGGCTGACGTGGTGCTATGATCTACGAGTTTGTCAAGCTTCTCATGGACTGGGCCATCATCGTAGCGCTGCTCAACCAGTCTATCAAGCTTCTCATGAACTGGGCTGTCATCATATTGCTGCTCGACCAGTCTATCCAGCCTCTCCTTGATCTCGGAGTCGTCATACTTGTGTTCTGCAATAAGATTGAGCTTCTCCTGTACGGCTGAGTCGTCATACTTTTGTTCCGCGATGAGATTGAGCTTCTCCTGTACAGCTGAGTCGTCATACTTTTGTTCTGCAATGAGATTGAGCTTCTCCTGCACTGCTGAGTCATCATACTTCTCAGGGGGCGGAAGCATTTGTTGCTCGACAGGCTTGGCCTCAGCAATCTTGTCCTGAAGTTCGGTGGATGCCGTTTTGGAGTGTTCAAAGTGCTCTCCTACCAGCAGGAGAATATCTTTCACAGCTGTCAGGATCTCGGGTTGGTGTTCCTTTACCTCGCCCTGCAAGCTCTCGACAGCAGCGACAGCTTGTTGTAAATGGTCACGAGTCTTCTGGTGTTCTGTTTTACCCTCAGTGTCAATCTCCTCGGTGCGGGTGGCGAGATCCTCGACCTTGGAGAAGACTGTCTTGGATGCTTCTTCCATCTTCTCCAGAGAGTCTGTGACAGTCGAGCCAAGGGTATCAATAAGAAGCTTCAAGTCCTCGGCAATAGCCTTGGTACCAACAACAGCAGCTTCGGTCTCGATTTCCCGGGCCTCGGTGGCTTCGCTTTTCTCGTTCAACGTGGCCTTGAACTCATCATACTTGACATTCAGCTCCGTAATCTTGTCGTCAATCTTTGTACCAATGCTGTCTGCCGCCTCCTGGAGCTTCTCATTGGACTCCAGCCGGGCACCAGCAACAACTTCCTTGTTCTCTTCGAACTGGGTCTTCATCGTTTCGAACATTTCCTTGAGGTCGGCGCCGACGTTTTCGTTCTTGTCGATTTTTTCTCCCATGCCTTCGAGCAACTTTGTGACAGCATCAATTCCCGATGACCCATCATCCAATTTACTCTTGATAGCTTCCTGGAACTCTTCCAACAAGGTTTTGACCGCCGTGACGCGATCGGCAACACCAACGATCTCAGCTTGACGGTCATCAAGTGCCTTGGTATTCGATTCGGTATGTGCCTCGATCTTCTCTTTGGCCTCCTTCAAGATCGTCTCCAAGTTGGACACGTCTTCCTTGTTGGAGATGCTGGCAAAATCAGTCGCCGTCAAGCCATCAAGTGCTGTCTTGATCTCCAGAACAACAGCTTCGACAGCCTCAAGACCAGTCTTGGTGGCCATCTCTTCATCGGAGGACGGTGCCTTGTCGCTTCTTTCCTTTATTTCTTCGAGACCAAGGCTAAGTTGTGTAACAAGAGTTTCCAACGCATTGAGATCCTCCTTCTGTGAAATGGTGGCTAGCTGCTCGGTCATGGACGTCATGGTCTCGCGCGTCTCCAGGACCAGAGCCTCGATGGCATCGAGGTGCTCCTTACGGACCGCCTGTTCACCCTCAACGAGATCGTCCAGACTGGCCTTGGTGTTCCGGAGAATAGTCTCAATAGCCTGGACATCGTCCTTGGAAGCAGCATCACTATTGTTAGTGTCAGTGGCCTCATGCACTTCTTTAGCGGGCTCGGCAGCAGCGGGTGGCTCTCGAGTCGAGATTTCATTGACACCCTCCTGAACGCTACGAAGCATATCTTCCAGGCGAGCCAAATCATCCCGCTGAACAGTCTCCGTCTCTGGCTCCATTGCCTCAACTTTGATCCTGAGCTGAGTGATGAGGACTTCGAGATTCTTAATGTCGTCTTGCTTCACCATGTCGGCGGGAATAATTGCTCGACTGGTGTCTTCTTCTGTAGCAGTCGCAACAGCCGCAACAGCTCTTTCGTTGCTGCTGTCACGGAGGGTCTCAATATCTGACCTAACGCCATCCAAACCGGACTTGAGCGCATCCAGAACCTCGTCGTTGGCAGTCAAGTCCACAGGTTTGTTGATAACTCTTTCAAGGGCCGCGCGGAGATCGTTCAGGCCATCTTGGATGGCATCCAAGATGTCGCCTGTCTCAGGTCGAGGCCGCAAGATTTCTTGTCGAAGGCTAGTCAATCCATTATGAAGAGCCTCAAGGACTTCCTGATTATTGACACTAGGAACAGTAGGGCTGGATGCGGGAACCATAGAAGAGTTGACAACTTCGCGCAACCCCTCCAGGTGTGCTTGGAGCTCCTCACGGGAGCTGTCGTTGGCCATGGATACAGCCCTGGAAACTTCCTCCTTGAACTCCTCCATGGTTCTTGACATGTTGTCCATAAACTCTTCGTGGCCAGCGACACCAGAAACCCTGTCGACGTAGCTTTCAATGGCGATGCGAAGATTTTCAAGTCCATCCTTGGTGGCGTCAAGAACTTGCTCAGTGTCTCGTCCATTCGCGGCCACATTGTCCTTGGCCTCCTCAGAGACAGCTTTAAACTCAAGCTTCATGTATTCCGTCATGTCCTGAAGGCGAGAGACAATTTCATCAGTATTGGCAGGGACTGCCATAAGAGCATCACCACGAGGAAGATCGAGCTCGCTGAGGCCCTCGCGCACGGCTTGTTGAACGACATCACGATGTGACTCGGAGGCGGCCTTAAATTCAAGTTTCATATACTCCATGATGTCCTGAAGACGGGAGGCAATTTCATCATTGTTGCTAGGAACCGCCATAAGAGCATCATTTCGAGGAAGATCAAGACCACTGAGGCCTTCGCGCACGGCGTCAACGACATCGCGGTGCGACAACTCGGTGCCAACAGCGGATGCGGCGACGGGGAACTCGAATTCCTCAAGGCAATCACGAACAGCGTCAATGATTTCGTCTCGTGACAGGGAGGCTGGGGTTTCAACCTGTGGAGGAGCAAAGTGCTTGAGTCCCTCCACAACAGCCTTGAATACTTCTTCTCTAGTTGCAGCCTCAGGTCGCTCATCCCGGGGAGCATACTCTTGAAGGCCTTCTTTGAGGCAAGCCAAGACTTCATCCCGTTCAAGACCGAGCTGTTGCACTTCAATCTCAGGCTTGTAATTTTCCCAAGCGTCTCTGACTGCCTCGATAACGTCTTCTCGGCTCAAGTCGGGTGTCTCGTCGGTAGAGGCTTCGTTATCACGCAACGCAGCTCGCATAGCATTGTAGATTTCCTTATAATCAACCACCGTCTTTTGTGAAGACTGTGTCTGGGCAGACTGGCGTCGATGTTCTCGCAAGACGTTGTTGAGCTGTTCCTTCATCTGCTCCAAGCCTTCATCAATGACTCTGGAAACCTCGTCTTTGCTAGGAGCCTCAGCCTCTTCAATTCCTTTACTTCCGACCTTCTCCAATCTCTTGCCTAGTTCTCGCCCCATGCCAAGAACCTCACCCCTGAGTTCGCGCACTAGAGCTTTAACCTCTGCAGTTAAACCACCGCCCTGGGTGACACTGTCTTTGACGGACCGGATGATGTTCATAAGTTCTTCATTTACAAGCTCCGCGCCACGCCCAGAAGGTGCCGAGGATCTTCTGTTTTCTCCGTTGAAGAGAAGTCGGTCGACTCGTTGGGTCACAAGCCCACCCCTTTCCAGTTCCATGTCTTGATTGCCCAAACCTCCGCTTCCGGTTGCGCTTCCAAGTACAACAGCATTCTCTGATTGCGAACGAATGTACTCTGCCAGCTCGTCGACCTTGGCAGAGGTAGCTAGCCCAGAAAGTTTCTGGGACAACTGGGTAAGCAAGCCAACCAGTGACTCTTGTCCTTCTTTAGTGCCGAGCCCATTCCAAATTTTCTCCAAAAGTATGAGTGAAGCAGATGTGTCTACTCCGGACAAAGAAGGTGTGCTGATGGAGCCACGGTCAATCGATTCAGCAAAGCTCTTTGGTGATGGTATCCGGGGAAGTTGAAACGCTCGTGAATGCGTGGGAGGTGAGCCAAAGGGCTTGTTATCAAGATACGGACCATTGAAGGAGGTGATCCGACTGGACTGCTCGTTAATGTTGCCCACAAGCTCTCTGAGGCTCTTCCTGACGTCCTCATCTCTGGACTTGGTCGCCTCCTTCAAGCTTAGTAAATCAGTAGCATTGTCCCGACTTCGCCGACTCAAAGCCGACATCTCCTTCTGCAGAGATGTCGCAATGTTTGTGAGCGTAAGAAGTTGAGCGGATACATCATCGGAATAGGGAGGTTGCTTAGGCGTGGAGCCGTTTGTGATGTTAGACAGAGCAGACTCTGCCTCTCTTGAAGCAGATTTGCTGCCCATGTTTTGCAGAGCCAGCATAGTCGAGCTCTGGGGTGGCGTATTCTCGCCCAGTATGCTCTGCTGGGGAAGCCGTCTGGCCGTCGGCCTCAAAATAGGCGTCAAGCTGGGTCCCGGAATCGGGGTTGAATTGGCAGAGTCTCCGTCAGACCTCGGCTCGGGCGGTAATTCCCGCGGTGTTGTAGGTGTTGAGGGTCTGAGGTCTTGTTTGCTCCAGTTTCCTTCAATCATCAAGCTCAAGTCTCGTACAGAACCAGGCTGTAGCGACTGCAAACGGCGATGTGAAGCGCCCTTGACGAGGGCTCTCTCTGGTGATCCGTCGCCGCGCCTGACAACGGCACTGTTTTCCCGCGCCCTCTCGTTCAAGGCAGCATGCGCAGATTGAATGGCGCTCGATGTGCCGGCACGCGAAGTCAAGACGGGCGACTGGGGGTTCAGTGGTAGAGGCGGCGGAGCTCGTTCAGGATCTGAGCTATCCCACCTGCTGGGTGTTAGTCTCGCGTCGCCGAGATGAACATGGAATTTTTTTTAGAAAAAAATGGGGTAAGTTTTATCCGGATAGAAGGAAAAAAGTAAAGAAGCACGAAAGAGAAGGAAGTGGGATGGGTTTGAAAGAGAAAAACGCTACAATTACGCACATAGGAACGAGAGCTCGCGCGCCGTGGTCCGAAGAAGCAGAATGTTGGTGTTTTAGGTATCTCTCTCCATCTCGGGACGAAGTCGAGTCCCAATCTGACAGTGACATCTTCGAGGAATACCGGGTCCTCTGCTTCAAGAGACCCTTTGTTCCGTGATGTTTTGTTGAGGAATGCGATGTGGACTGACGAGGAATGCGGACAGCAGCCGCTTACTCTTTTTGGGATCGAATTATGTCCACCAAGCTATACAAAATTGGTATCGTGTAATGTAATCAAAACAAAACAAAAAACAGGACTCGCAAGATGTAAAGTCAAAAAGTGTCAAGATCGTCTCTTCATAATCCTGTCTTGGTTCGCAAATCGGTAATCAGAGGATGGAGACAGACTTGGGCAGACCGGGGAGGAAGGAGCGGCAAATTGATAGCTTTGAAGGGCCCCGGATTGTTGACGACGGCTCAGTAGCCCGCCCAGCCATTGGGCTGCAAGGCGGGCGCCATGTTTACGTTGGAGCACTGACTGTTGCGGGGGGCAACGGGCGGGAACGAGGGGCCATTGTCCAAGCCACGCGTGTAACACTCCATACGACCTGGGCTGGAAGGTACATTTCAGATCTTTTATCTTTTTTTTTTCCTTTTGTGAGAGGATACGCAAAAAGTGTGTGGTCCTTGTGCATACATGTCCATAGTTGTCGCGCGCCCATTCGCTACGAAGCTGCAGCTATGCGTGACGTGGACGACGGATGGTCTTTGGGCTGGAGCTTGTCGGCATGGAGTCGCGGAGAGGCAAGAGCTCGATACGCGGGCGATATCGTCCATTGTGCTCTCCGTCTTGTACATGTTAGTCCTAGGTGTACGTGCGCTTTGAGTTCTTTAGCGGCTCGATGACGTGAGTTGTGCAACGTGGACGCCGCGTTGTCCTTTGTTTACAATGGTGTTGTGTAGGCTCTGTCTCCAGTGCATGAGACACTCTGCGGTCACGGAATCGTCTCCCCTCGGCTGCACTGTAGCAATGTTTACCCAGAGGCACTGTCACATAAAACCATGGCCTCAAGAACATTCTAGATGCCGTCAAGTGACTGTCCTCTAAGAGGAATTGCGGTGTGGCCCACTCCATGTTCGCAAGAACAAAAGCATGATGAATGGTTGTCCGAAGCCTGGCTTTGCTCCCAAGACATTCGGGGACGCAGCATACTTGTCGCAAGTTTATGAGGCAAGAGACTAAGCACTTTGGACCAAAAAGTTTACGGCTGGATTGCATGCTTAGAACACGAAGCAGGCCGTGTAGTGTTGGAAAACCTCCACATAGACCAGACGGTCAGCTTTATGGAAAGCATATGAAGCAGAAAAAACAGAGACGATAAGCTGCCCGAAAACAGGCAAGTTTCAGTCGCCTTGCTTGATGAGCTCGGGGCGGTAATGTTCGCCCCAGATGTTTCAATTACAAACGTGCCACGGACATTGAAATGGTCTCTGGTGAGTGTTACATAGGTCTTGATCATCTCAATAGGCCATGATTTTGGAGCTGAGTTATCTATCCACATTCGTAATTCCGACTCGTCGAACCCTCGCTCCATCTATTTGCAAATAGCCAAGAGCAGTAGTCTACCGTCATCAAATGCCAAACAAGCTTATTTTTCCGGCCCATCCAACTCACATCCACAAAAAAATATGTGTATATACATAAACGTCAGAAAAAATCCATTCCCATTACAAAGCATTTCCAGATTGTAAAATAGCAGGAGTGGCATTTGGCCTATTACTTCTTGGAGAAGGCAACATCGAAGGCGGGGATGAGTGTCTGAGCAAGCCAGAAAGAGAAGACGAGCTTGGGACCGGTCATGAGAAGCTGATAGAGATGTCAGCAATCGTTAACGGTTTGGTAGAGAGCCAGAGGAGTTCATATGACGCAGGCATCGAAGGGACCATTCATTTACCTTGGGAACCAGGCCCTTGAAGAAGCTCGAGAAACCTTCTTTGCGAGCCATGTTGGCCAAGATGCGGAATCCACTCTCCGGATTGTCAAAGTTGCGGTTCTGGATTCGAGTCTTGATGACATCGAGAGGAGCAGAGACAACAAGTGAAGCTGAAGCGCCGGCAATTGAAGCAACAAAGTTTTGGAACCACGTAGCCTTGTTGTAATCTTGGAGATGGAACATGTATTCCTTGGCAAAAGCAGAACCGCCAAAAAGCTGCGAAAGGCGCATCATCAGTCTACGAGCCGGGTGGCGCAAATAAAGGTGACCCAGGACTTAACATACCGCGAATGAACCAGGCGCATTACGGGCAGCCGTCCATCCCCAACCACGGTATAGCCCAAACCCTTCGTCAGCAACAATCTTGAGGACACCACGGCCCTTGAAAGCCTCGGGGTTTGTCTGGCGCTTGATCTTGAGGACGTCGAGAGGTAAAAGGACGATTTCACCGATACCAATTAGACTGCAGCACAAACATGATTAGTTCCTGTTGTTTCTTTACCTTTTTCCATGGCAAACCCCATCGAGCAACCTGGGAGACGGCGACGGGGGGTCCGCTCACCTGCCAGCAGTAGAGTGCATGATGGCCTTGCCAGTCTTTTTGCCAAAAGCCGACTCAAAGTCCTTTCCATAGTGTTTGGCCAAATAGTCGCGTGCAACAGGCTGACCGCCATACTTGTAAATTCTTTGAAGGACCTTGTAACCGGCTGCGTAACCGAGACCTGGGAACAGCGAGATGAACTTTCGACCCAAAGGAGCGCTAGCCTTGTCCTTGAAAATAACCTGGTTCAATTGGCTCGCACCGGTAACCTGGGGGTTGTGAGAAATCGCATTGTCAGCTGGTCCGTGGCAAGTTTCTTATCCCCAGTGTATGTGATATGCAGAGGTGCGCAGCATCTTGTGTCAGAATTCTCCTTACTCGTGTCTGGTTGCTCATTAATCGCTTCGCAATCGTATCAACCTGGGCAAATCATGTCAGCATGTCTCAACAACCACCGTCTGGTTGCCAAGAGTCCAGATTTTGCCGTACGGGGTGAAAAATTGCCAACTCGGCGATACCAGCGGAGCCTGCAACCGGTCAGTACACATGCATCAGACCCTGGGTAAGCTCACAAAGCCTCGGGTACTCCAGTAGGTTGAGGACTTCGGAGCTTGCAATTGGCGAATGGTGTACCTGAGCCAAGGAGTCTGGCCAAGTTAGACTCCTTTTCGAGGCCTGCATTTCCAGTCGGGGGAGACATTGTGAGGCGGTTCGGGGCGATGGGAATGCGAAGGGTCTCCCGCTGGCCGATCTGGCGGTTGGAGTTGTCACAATGAACTGAAAGCAATGAGGAGTGAGAGAAAAAAACGTCGTCTCTGGGGGAAATGGGCTGATGACGGATGGGGAAATTTTTTGAATGGCGTAGGCGTGCCCTGGCGTGTGGTTCCCGAGATCGGGAGCTGGCGACAGCGGATGGTTGGGGTCAGTGCTTTTGCCAGCTTCCTCGCTGAACGTGGGGAACATTGGGCCCCTTGAGCCGACTTTTGACAGTTCAATGTTCCTGAGTTCAGGTGCTATTGACCCTACTAGTGCGCTAGGTACCTGTGGCCGGGTGGCCGGGTGGCCGGGCGAGGGGACCAGTCAGCGCTACGTCCACTGCATTGGTCACATGTTAATGGTCGGTGGTTGCGCCAGAGACGCGAAGTACCGTCTGGTTCAATGTTCTGGTAGCAACACTGAAATGCACGGCGCAATTGCGTGCATGGCACACCGGACAATTCGTCACTCTAGTATCAAATGTCCATGTCCTCTCCTCCTCGGCAATCTACGAGTTATGACCACCACTTTTAGGCTCACACTGAGGGTATGACAAGATAAATGGCTCTGCCTCATTATAGCACTATTAATATCATTGATGATATGTATAGAAGTAGCCAGCCATGACTGTGTTTTGTTTTTGTTGCTCGAAACCGACCTGTTGAGGAAGGAAGGATTAATTGCTGAGGAAGGAAGCGACTGTGGTTCTGTGTGACAATGTGCTACAACTATTCCTCGCAAGATCACACGGAAATGGCGCGATGCATGTAGGCATGCCTGGCTACAAACCAACCACGACCCCAAACAACAATCATCAGACAATGCCCTCAAATTATTCTCCACAACAAGGTTAAATTGGCATACATGTTACATAAAATATAGCCTCCTCAAAAGGGATAGTATATAGTATATATATCCATCCGTCTAGGGGTAGTGGTCGTGGTGTAACAACGTCAAGCGTCGCCCGCCCGCTGGTATCCTCAATAATCTCTAAACACTGCAACCATGTCGTCCAGCCGCATCACCTGGCCGAGCAGTTTCTGCTGGCCTTCCAAATGTCGGTTATATTTGTTATAATGCTCCGCAGTCATCACTTCTTCCTCTTTGCCCTTGACGTCCTTTCGCTCCACAAACGTGAGAATGTTGCGCTCCTTATGCCGCTCCACATCCAATGTTTGCAGGCACCGTAACATACCCTTGTAGACATCATCCAACAATTGCGACTGAACTCGTTCGCCGTCGAAAAACCAGAAGAACAAAGTTCGGTTGGCCAGTCTGCTATTGTCCTTCGGCACTTCCTGAACATCCACCAACCCTGCCATTTGCATCGCTAGCATTTTCCCTTGGACGTCACCTTTCTTCATGAGGGCAGCTGACGGGAGCATTTTCTCGTCAAGTTTCCCCTTCTCCCGCAGAATTCGTGTCAAACGAAGGCCATGACGTCCGAACGACTGCTCAATGTATGCGTCAAGCTCAGACTCACGGAGCCGGTCCATCAACAACTCAAAGTCCACGGTCCACTGGCCCCGGCCCTGAGTTCCACAGTGACGTACAAAACGATGCTTGCTCTCGGCCAGTAACAGAAGATGTTGGCGCATCTGGTCCAGACGACTGTCTTTAGCTATAGCCCCATCCTCGAATTTGACCTTGGTTGACCTGTCGCCGTTGGTATGTGTATGGCCCCCCTGGACATCAATATCGTCCTCAGATCCCTCGTCTTCGCTTTCTTTGGCTGAGGCTGCGGCCGCGGCCGCAGCTGCAGCTGCAGCTCTAGCCAAACGTCCGCGAGGGACAGGAGCAGCCTTGACCTCTGGCTCGTCTTCCTCATCCGAATCGCTGTCATAGGAATAAGGTCCCGATCTTATCTTCTCGGCACTATCAAAATCTATCTTATCTTTTGGAGCCTTTCCAATACCGCCGAGAACCTTGACTTCATCGCTCAAATTTTCGTATATTTGCAATGTGGTGACGCTGGGCTGTGGTCCTTTGTTCTCTTCACCAACCAAAGGATCTGCTCGACATCTGGAGACCTTTGCTGTCAGTAAATCTAGCAGGGACCGGTAAACATGGCCTGTAGTCTCGCCAAGCATATCTGCCGCGAAATCGGCAAGTCTTTGGTTGCGAAGCTCAACCAAGCACTTTTCATGATTGACTCGAACCACAACATTGGGCTGGTAGATATGGCATTAGTAACTCTCGTGCTATATGAATTTTTTTTTTTAAAAAAAAAAAGGAAGAAGCAAAAGATTTTGCAGTCGAGTTAGACGTACATTCAACTCGATATCATCATCAAAAGGATCTGAATGCCTTGAGCCATTTTGTAGCCTCCTTCTCTTTGTAGAAGGTCCGGAAGTCTGATCTAGCTGCCGTTTGAGGGCCTTGCTCTGGTCACGGAATGTCTTGAACCGCTCCACAATCTGCATATGCTGTTCTATTTTGTTCTTGCTCGCCTTTTCCCCGGGAGCTGTCTTCGTAACATCAGCTTCAATTTCGCGATACACCTCAGCAGGATTGCGAAATGAATCGGGGCGAACGGTTTCCAGTATTTCTGCCTGTATTAACCGTGACAGTGCCGAGTTCAGATGGTTCTTAGACTCTATGAGGCCAGATGATGACTCATGTGATCCGTTCGTATGTCCATTGGTTTTGGGAGCTCGAGACGTAAACGCATGTGTAAGGTCCGCTACTCTAGCATAGCCCAGTTGCATGAGGGTTTGGACAAGGTCTCTCTCGGCTGTGCCATACTGACTGTTGATGACCTCCAGTATTTTACCGGATCGCACGAGGTTGTAGCAGGCATCCGAGTTGGCTTCATAGCTGGTTCCTCCCGTATCAGGGTCAGTGTAGTGGTAGAGGAGATTCTGTTGAATCAAAACACCCAGGCCGTTCCGAAGATGCCGTGGTCCGAGCGATACATGTTGAACGAGCTGTGAAAGTGTGCATCGGCCCTTGGTGAAGAGCGCGACCAAAAGGCGCTGTTGGGAGAAGCGAAGAAAAGTCAGCCCCGCGACAAGCACAACACCGCAAAACCCGAAGTGGGTTGAGGAAGAACCTACGGATGGGAGTTCGCCAAAAAGATCGTTGACTAGGAGAGCACAAAGCTCTGCGGCATGTTTGGTCTGTTTGTGAACATGTCAGCCTTGTCCCGCGACAGCCCATTTGACGACGCACGGCTGGAGCTCAGCGAAGACTAACGACAAGCATTGCTCTGCTCCTAGAGATGCTCTCACAATCTCTAGAGCTACCACTATGACTACCTGTACGGCATTGAACTGCAATATGTAATTTAAAAGAAAAAAGGGTGCCGACCAACTTTGGTGCCGTTGGATTTCGCTTGTGACACAAGTAGATGAAAGGTAATGAATGTTGAGGTGCGGAGGGTTTCGTAAAGAAAAAACAGTCAATTGACGGGTTGCGGATTTGCCAATTTTTCCCAGGTGGTGAATGGAACCAACCTGTTACTGCGCAAGTACTCCGGACGGAGGACAGAGTAACTTGATGTGGCTGAGCGTCTAGGCTGTGGCGTCGGACATGCATCGAAGGCTGCAAGCAGCCAGACCCTCATTCAACCCCAATACTCTGTATCGCGACCCGTCGCAGTTGCAGCTGCTCTACAAAGTTGTAATTCAACCAAATTTAGCGAAATCTACGTGAAGGTGGCCACCACTTCAATTGCGTATTTCACATCATATCTTGTCCGCAGGAGAACTTCTAACAAGCTACTCCGTATCGAAATATGTAAGTACATACTCCGTTACTAGTGGTAGTCTCCAGAACTTCCAGACAACTCAAGAAACGCTACGCCAGTTAACCCAACCAACAGGTACGCATCGTCCAACCATCGGAGTAAGCTGATTTATATTCATCACCAATTATGAGGACACAACGAACAAATAGCACCACCAGTAACTCCAGGGGCAAGGCAGGGCTTAGCTCTCATCAAGGCAAGCCAGTCACATGTTTCTATAGGGTAGCCATCCTGGCCTTGGGTTCATGTCGCTGAATCAAAACTTCATTCACCACCGGCAAAAATAATACTGTACCGGGCTGGAGCCTGTAAGATGCAACTGGAAGTTGACGTAAGAACACGTGGATTTTGAAAACCATGTCGAGATGCTATACACGTTGATTCCCGACGATGCAATTTAGGTTATTAAGTAGTACATCCAAAATTTGTGTAGGACATGGCACTAGGGTTGGAGCACTCGAGTTAAGTTGTCATGCGAGCAATAAACCAGATTGCCATTGATATTGGTTTTATTGTGGTTTACTGTGCCAAGGGTTCAATCCAGCACCTACTTATAGCCACTTTAGGTACCTTCGACTTCCTTCACGTGGTCGGAACTTTGAAGGCCAAAGTACGGAGTAGACATGATACTCCACTACTATCGGAATATGCCTGGTACTCCGTAGTGCTACTTGGTTTGAAGGTACCCGCATGAAGCTGGCAACCAGTGGCAGGCCTAGAGTTGATCATCCAATCACGTGATTCCCAATCAATCCCCGAGGCCGAAAATTAGACGGGAGCTGGTTCGTTGAACGAACGAGGCACTTCTTTTTGAGATCCAATTGCTGCACCACGACGGCCGAAGGATATCCAATTGCCTGCGCCCTCACCCTCGACAATGATCTCGAGATCGTCTCTCGCCAAAAGCGCGCAGCAGGCCGTCCGTCGGCCCTGCAGCGTCCAGTCCTTGCAGCGCCGTGGGTTCGCTGCCGCTGCCGCGACGGGAGCCTTCGAGACGACGGATGTGTCCGGGTTGAAGGTTGCTTCAAGGGATGCTCATGGTCCGACTACCAAACTGGCCATTGTTGCCAAGGCTGGTACGCGATACCAGCCACTACCCGGCTTGACTGTCGGTCTTGAGGAGTTCGCCTTCAAGGCATGTCTTCCCGCAACGACCTGATACCTACGCTCAAAAATGACACCCGAGCTAACTTGCTTGTGCCATCAGAACACCCAACGACGATCTGCGCTCCGTATCACTCGTGAATCCGAACTTCTTGGCGGCCAATTGAATGCCTCTCATACCAGAGAGGCTCTCGTCCTTGAGGCCAGCTTCCTCCGCGAGGATCTACCTTACTTTGCCGAACTCCTCGCCGAAGTGGTCTCCATGACCAAGTACACCAGTGAGACATCGGTAGCCGCGAATTGATTCTCAATGCGATACAGGCTAACACCAACTATAGCTCATGAGTTCCACGAAGATGTCGAGCGGGTTCTCCACCTCAAGCAGGCCGCACTCAACGCTAACGTTGCTGCTCTTGCCTTGGACAACGCTCACGCGGTTGCCTTCCACAATGGCCTTGGTGCTTCAGTCTATCCCTCGTCCCTATCACCCGTCCAGAAGTATCTCAACGAGGAGTACATTGCTAGCTACGCCGATGTCGTGTACTCTAAACCTAATATTGCCATCGTCGCCGATGGTGCCTCCACTGATGCCCTAACCAACTGGGTCGGTCAGTTCTTCAAGGACGTGCCTGCCAAATCTCTGAACGGCCAGACCCTCAAGGCTGAGGCTTCAAAGTACCACGGTGGTGAACAGCGAACAAGTCACCCTGGCGGCAACGCCATGGTCATTGCTTTCCCTGGATCCGATGCCTCTGGCTCCAAGCCCGAGATTGCCGTTTTGGCTGCTCTGCTTGGTGGTCAGCCCACAATCAAGTGGTCTCCTGGCTTCAGCCTGCTCTCCAAGGCTACCGCTGGAACATCTGGTCTCTCTGTCTCTGCTTCCAACCTCGCTTACTCTGATGCTGGTCTCTTGACCGTCCAGCTGTCCGGCACCGCTGCCTCTGTGCGCAAGGGTGCTGAGGAGACGGCCAAGGCCCTGAAGAGCATTGCTGACGGCACCGTTAGCAAGGAGGACATTACCAAGGCCGTTGCCAATGCCAAGTTCGACATTCTGGAGAAGGCTCAGCTGCGTTCACCTAGCCTTTTGCAGGCCGGGTCCGGCCTTGTCAATAGCGGCAAGGCTTCCGAACTCGCCGCTCTCGCCAAGGGAATTGATGGCGTTACTGCTGATAAACTGAAGACTGTAAGTTACGGCCTGTTCTTGTATCACACTATACTATACAATGCTGTTAGGGCGAGAAACTAACGTCCATTGTGCCGCAGGCTGCCAAGTCTCTCCTGGATGGCAAGGCCACAGTTTCCACTGTCGGTGACTTGTTTGTGCTGCCGTATGCTGAGGAGATTGGTCTTCAGGTATAACAGGAGTATTACAACGGCGAAAAGAGCTTGTACCAACAGATTTAAAGTCGTCTAGAATGGGTGGGCCGGGGCTGCCGTATTTGTGAATATCTGTAGTAGAAATCCCCTTTGTTCACGTAGCGTTCCAACATGCTCTTCGGTGTCGTGGTGATCCTGAATGTTCACGCTTGAATGGTACACATCAGAATGGATGCGCCTGCATGCATGCCGACGTGTTTCGAGCCGGGGGCAACCGTTCACACCAGCATCCACATTGTCTGGTGTCACAATATATTGCATGCAAGGACGCTTCAGGCTTCTGGGGCTGTCATGTCCTGCCACTAGGATGCCACCATTTTCTAAGTACATTGAACCAGAACTCCGTAGCCCGGGCTGTTGGTTGGAATTCCACCAGCAGTTGGGTCGTGAAGAAGTACCTCACAGAATCCCAACAATAAGTGCCCATGTATCAAACACCAGTTACGTACCTAAGTTACTGAGCTGGGCGTCTGGTCATGTGGTGCTGTAATATTTGATGTTTGTTCGAGAGTTCATTAATGGTTCATTGAGAGTTCAAAGGCACATACACGCATGCCCGGACATACTGTGACAAAGGCCCCGTATTGTGCCAACAGTGCGAGACTCTGTTTAAAGGCAGGTCCCTATTGTTCAGTCGTTATTCCCGCGCAAGAAGCACTACTACGAGCCCCCCCTCGGGACATCGGACTTGACTGAACATTGCTTGTACCAGACCTGTCCAGTGGTACAGTGTAGGCGTCGTGGTCAGGGCACAGGACACTGTGTCTCATGCCTGGTTGGCTGTGCTAGGCTGCACATACTCTGGACTATGCTAGTACTACTGAAATGCTAAATGCCTACCCAAGGTACCCAAGTACCTGCCTAGGGACTTTCCTAGCGGAGTACCTCCTGCCTCCACCCGCGTGCCCATTTCCTGAGCATGGCTGCCCACTTACTTAAGTATCGGCTTGCGGCCCACCAACGCCTCATTGTAGTTTGGGCAAGTGTGACAGGGTAGGGGAAAACAAAGCCTCATCACCAACCTCCACAGGCCAGAGAACTTCTCCCTTTCTCGGCTTCAATTTTCCATCTTTCCATGTTCTCCTTGCCCATTGTGTGGCAGTCATAGCACCGTCGAGCTGGACGGCACTCCGGAGACCCTTCCTCCTACCTTACTGCCTTTCGCTTTCCCCCTAGGTAAGCCACACGACCTCCTCTTTCCGCCGCTCCTTTCCCCCCGTCCTGGCGCTGCGCCTACTTGACCAACATTGTTCACTTGCTTTCTTTATTCCCAGCCACGACGAGGCCTTTGAGTCTACCAAAAAACGACAATCAGCCCGAGCGCTTTTGAATCACTCTTTGCTAATTTTTCCTATAATAGAAGCGGGGAGAGTCGTCGATAGCAGACCGGTTTTTGGTCGTTTCTGGTTGAGACGTTAGCCAAAACTTCATCCTGGACCCCGACTTCCCGTGACACAAAGATTCCTCATCATCATCCCGAGGTTCGTGTAGATTGTTTTCATGTTCATTGTCTCACTCCTTGGTCGTCTATATGCATAGATGCCGCTGTGTGGTAACGTCCATGTGCGGTCAACTCCGACGTGCAAGGTGCGATGAACATGGCACTCCAGCGGTTCTTCTAGCCCCCCTGCGATTTCGCTATATTAATTGCCACGTCTCCATCGTTTTTACTTCTGCGTGCCGACATCTAACCTTTTATCTAAGTAGAGCGTATCCTAATCAGCCCTCCAAGCCATACGCTCGGGATCGAGCAGTGCAAGATTACTCTCCTTCCAGGGACGAGCTGGAGAATTTCGTTGGATGCTACACCGAGACCGCCTACGTTGACCAGCACTGAAGTTGTATTAGCGATTGGAGCGTTTCATTCTTCTTTTTCGAAATGCCTGTCCCCAAGAAAGAGGGCGCGTCGAGCGGAGGTGGTGCCGCCAGGGCCGATGGCCGCGGGCAAAATGGTATGCTGCATATACCATATTTCGTCTACCAGCAGATACTGACCTAGGGTATGAACGAATAGGAAATCGATCAAACTTTCGCACAGACACAGCTATCTCCAACAGCCGCCTTGGAAACGAACGCACATTGCAGCCATGGATTCCTGATGCGGCTGATGGTGTGGATGGCAGTCTGGAAGCTACGGCCGCTAGTGGACACTGGGACCAGTTTGCAGCAAACGAGAAGCTGTTTGGCCTACGAACTGATTACGATGAGAGCTTATACACTACGGCCATTAACAAGACCCACCCCCAATTCCGTGAGAGAGTGGCCGCTGCCGACAAGAAGGCCAAAGAAATCGAGCGTAGCGTTGCAACAACTGCCCATGTTGCTGAGGAGCGCGTAATGGACTATGCTGGTGGTACCGGTGCTGGGGCCCAAAACGAAGAAGACAAGTATGTTCGAAGCTCTGTTACTGCATCAAGACACAGGCGGATTACTGACTACATCTACTATAGGTACAGTGGTGTTCTCCGCCAGGACTTTCCTCCTTTATCTGGGGGTGGCCGAGAAAACAGGTACACGCCTCCTGCAAAACGAGCACCTACATCTCAGTCGACCGTGAAAGGCGCACCTGTTGACCCGGCTATTATTTCATCACAACTCAAAGCTCCTGTCAAGAGACAGGCCGCTTCGACGGAGCAAACACGGCCACAAGCCTCAGAGGGGATTAAGAATGGCGTTCCTGTAAAAGCAGAGCCTCCGAAGGCGTCTACGCCCAAGACTACGGAAGAAACGCCTACCGAGTCCAAGCCTTCCCCTGTTCTGAACCTTCCTGCCGAATCTCAGACACCCGAATCAAAAACTACAGAGAAGGTGACCACTACCGGTCCGTCTTCTACTTCATCCTCCCGAAATGCGTCCTCCCAGCCAAAAGAACAGACCCCAAGCGCTACAGCTACTGTTGAGCATGACGTCTTGAACTCTTTCAGGAGCTTTGCGTCCCGAGAGCGCGACAATTTAGAGAAGGTTCGGAGCCACAAGGCCCGAGCTGATAAGGAAGTCAAGTTGAACGAACTGAAGAATTTCTCTATTAGTTTCAAATTGTCAACCCCGGTCCCCAAAGACCTTGTTTCGATTATTGCAAAAGACCCTGCAAAGCAAAAGGAAATACAGGCAAAGGCCATGAAAAATGCGGAGGATATGGCCAAGACCAAGGCGGATTCTGGTAGCAAGGACAAGGCCCAGCCCGTCAAGGACTCCGTAACGGCCAAGACTCCTGACACCAACACTTCTGCTAATACAAGTGATGGTCGTTCGTCACGAAGTGCTGTGGTACCACAGGCATCTGGACCAGCTGGCAACGGTAGCAGGCATACTGCACCTCGCCAATATTCACAGCAGCCGTTCCATGCCCAACCTTTCCGGAGCAACCGAGGTCCTCAACAGCAGACCGGGAACCTTGCTCAAAGGCTTCGCAATGTCGAGCAGCAAAGATATTCGCAGCCACCTGTCACTACGTCACATAATCTCGGCCATGAAATGCGTGCTCCCCCTACAGGCCCATCTGGCAATGTCGATTCTGGCTTTAACAGGCGACTAAGCGGGGCTCCTGGTCAGATGGGCGCCAAGTTGAATCCCAACAGCCATGAATTCCGGCCTAGTCCCTTTGCTGCTACCTTCAATCCCAATAGCCATGCCAGTGCTGGCTCTAGCCCACGGACCTCGGTCAACCATGTCGCTGAAAGTCCTGTTCCCACAGCACCACAAACACCCGTCATCCGCCGTAAAACGAAGAAGGTGGATGTGAGCAAGTGCTTGATTCTGTCACACATCAGAACTGTGGCACCTCCCGCCGGCCGTAACTGGGACGACAATGGCGGATTACGTCCATCATTCGACACCTTACCAACGTGGCGACAGTTAAAGGACGATGAAAAGCCCGAATCGACCATGCATCTCACATACACGGAACACTTTGACCGACAGCCGTTCAACGGCCCCTCGGCCGCGACCCCAAATCCCACACATGTTGTTCCTCAGATGCCACACCAGCACCAGCTTCCATTCCACCTTCAGCATGGTGCCCATGGCTTGGGAACTCGACAGTCACCACATATGGCACCTATGCAAATGCACGCACCACAGCATGGTCCGGTGCCCATTCCGCCATACGGTACTGAGGATCATCGGATGATGCCCTCTAACTCAGCTCAGTCGTTTGCCTCTCCGCGTATGGGTCAGCTTCCAGTTGCGTATCCTGGCCAAGTCCCATATCAACAGCCGGTTTTCATGGGCCCTGGCAACCCGCAAATGGGACAATACCGCAGCTTCTCCAACAATCCTCATTACGTGCCACACCAACAAAGCCAGATGGCAGGCCCCATGATCATGCAGCCCCAGTTCATCCATCCCCAAGGAATGGTTGCGGCTCCTCAGATGATGTACCATGGCGGCCATCCACAGTACATGCCGCCAACTGGGCCACCGCAGCCAGGTCCAGGCGGTAGTGGCTATCCCAGCCCAGGACGCCCAACTGCACCTGTCATGATGCATCAAGGCTCCCAACAGGGCCAGCCAGTGTATGGCATGAGCCCCAGCGTGCAGTACAACCAGCCTGCATACGGTCCAGGGCAGCCCAGTGGACCAAGTCAGTGATGACTTCTTCCAGATTGCCCATTTTCGATGTTTTAACGCGTGGCGTGGCGTGGCGCTGCTGGCCGACCTTTTCCTAGTCAGAGGCTACCACGGCTATGTGTAGTATGGTTCCACTATCACTTTAGTGATGAGGGAAGGAATCGTCAGCCGAGATTACCGACAGGCATGAGCCGACTAGGTTAAGAGCTATCACAAGTTATGGTCTATTTTTACAGGATTATTCTGTTGGCCATTGCGAGAGTATCGGCTGATTCATCTAACAACTTGCGACATGATATAACGGAACTCGTTAAATGTCGCACCAGCTATATGCAACAGCAACACAAGCAGTTTAGGGAATGTTTATCACAATCCAGGCAACACTATTTTCATCTTTTATCTCAACTCTGGATTGCATGTGATGGAGGCTTTCCTCGATGAATCCTATCATTTGGTTGCGATATGGAGCATTGGTATACGCCATAGCAGGGCGCGGATAATATCCCTGCCTACTTTTGGGTAGAGCAGTTTCTTATCTGATGTATCTGTGGTTTGGGAGCTTCGTGGCGGCTTTTCTTCTAAAGGCGGCAGCGTGTCCCTTCTCATCACAAACAACGGCAATGGCGACTCCTCGTTCCCTTGTTTGTGCCTCTATGACGGGACGGGGCTTTGGTCTCGGACATTGGGCTGTGGGGAGTAGGGCAGGGGGATTACATGAACAGCTTACCGCCCAATCAACTATTGTTTTTGTACCAGAAGTACATCTTATCGGGGGAAGGTTGGGAGTTGAACGCCCATGCGCCAACGACCCTGCATGTGAACATGGGGATATTGGCTTCTGCAGCAGTTGGGTCAAGCTAGGATAGCTGTTTGATGGACGTGGTAAGTGGGCCACAGAGTAAGGGATTGATATCGGATAGCTGGACCCTGGACCGGTAGACAGTAGTTGTACACTCAAGAGAGAAAAGTCGCATCAAGCTCTGAGGCTCCGCAACTCTCAAGCATACGCATAGGCACAAGTCGAATGTGAAGCAGGTAACGTGTAGAAAGGTTACGTTGCCGTCCAGCCCCCGGCCAGGCCATATTGTAGATGGACAATGCGTATTGGAGTCCGGAGCACCAGATAATGGCGGCGGTCCGAGGTAAAGGACGTGCCTTTAGGGCATTGTATCTACTTGTTAGGAGTTGGGTTGGCATTATGTAAGGACAAGCACACACATAAAGTGTGGCCTCGAACCGACCGCTTCAGCAGATATATGGGAGGCATTTAAAAGTGCGACGGTGGGTGTCTGCTGTATTTTAGCAGTCTTCCTCGGATATCAAGATGACAGAGATGCAGCGGATTCGGCAAGACAATGTAGTGTCAACGGAAAAAGCCTACGCTGCACCGGTATCGCCGAAAAGCCTCACGAAGGCTCGCGCCACGGCCTTGAAGCCGCTATTTTCAATACAGATAACTCCCTGATTAAATGACTCAGTCGATGATCTATGATATCCATAAAAAGGGGCTAACCCATCCCGCTGGATAGCTTCAATCAAGGACTGATCCCACTACTTAGTATTCAATTCGATCCATAGGTGCTAGATCGTGGCACAGGGACATGGATGACGGGATCAAGGGATCATGGGACGAAGGGACGAAAAGACGGAGGGAAACGATTTAGTGGTTCCTGGTTCCTGGTTCCTGATCGCTGGTTGGCGGTTGGCGGTTGGCGGTTGGCGGTTGGCTGGCTGGCGTTTCAAGCGTCAATTGATGGCGGCAGACGACGGGTTAGCGGCGGCAAAGAGAGGCGGGGCGGGACAGTTGATTGGATGGCGAGGAGTCCGCCTGGAGACCAGCTGACATCCCCAAACATTGGCCAAAACATTGGCACAGGCGTTTGCGCCAAGCATTTTGGGCCTGGCTGACTGGGAGGCGCAAGCCACCGCTGTGACCTTGAACTGTTCCGCGATTCAGCGACCTTGGACGACGGAGATCGGATTGGAAGAAGGCGCGTTGGTCTGTTGCCAAAGCTTGCCCCTGCTTTGCGCCACTTGACCAATTAGACTTTTTTACACACCAGGCGGCCGGCAAAAATGCAACACATCCGAACTTGTTCAACGTGGGCGGTGCCTGGCCCAGTGTTTCTAGCCTGCCGTTGGACGGAGACCCAACGCATGCACGTCGTGGTGTTGCTTGCACGGAATTGCCAAACACCTCCTTTTGGGCCTTGTCTGGCTTGGATAGAGGTTGATTTCAGAAATAGGGAAACCTGGACCATTAAGCGGCCATCTGGCGTCGTCACCGGATCCCGGCATGCAAATGTTGTCTGATGGGCCTCCGTGGGTGAGAGCCCTGACGAGTCCGGGTATGGATATTGGCTGGATCATGACCGCTCGACTTGTGGCTTATACAAGAGCAACAAGGAGGGGACGAGGTGTTTTCTTCAACAGACGCTGGATGTAGTACAATGATCCACAACATGCCAACACGCCGCACGACCCCTGGCGCTATGCCTGTCGATCGTCTTTCCATCGATGAGCTCCTGGAGCAGCTCATGGGCCAGTATTGCGCGGATACTCAAACGCCTCGCCTCCTCCAAGACCTCAGATGCCCAAACTGCTGCGGTCGGTGCGCGACGATTATCGCGGGTGATTCGGCACGACGAGGGGCGTGGGAGGAGAACAATAGTCCCCTCACGTTACGTCCCACAATACTATGTTCATTGTCTGTTGTGGGTGTGAATAGTCAATGGCGTTGAGTTGGGTGTCCGTGTTTCGTTAACGGCTTGCCCCCTGACTGACCGTTTTGCAAGACCAGATGGTTCACAGCATTCATTGCCACAGCCCCCTTTGAGATAGATATCAGGGGCAATATAAAAGGCCGGCCGAGCCCTCCAAAAAAGAGGCGTGATCTCAACCACCTGCACTTCACAGCTCCCAGAACATACGGGCGTCAGTCTTTGACAGACTTTTCCTTCTCTTCTCTTCTCTTCTCTTCTCTTGTCTATACATTTTCCATTTTGGCACCACGAGCTGGCTTCTCGTCAAATCCAAATTCAACACTCCTTCTCAAGCATTCTGTTTTAGAGAGAAAAAACAACCCAAAAGCAGCCAACATGAAGACGTCTTCCGCTGTCATCGCCGCCATTATTGGATTTGCATCCTATGGCTCAGCTCACATGCAGATGTCGGATCCTCCTCCCTTCCTCTCCAAGTTCAACAAGTTCACCGAGCAGGGGAAGCAGGACGATAGTATGACGAGTCCTCTCTTGGCCAGCGGCTCCAACTTCCCTTGCAAGGGATACCACAGCCTCGTTGGCACTCCTCAGGGCCAGTCTGTTGCGACCTGGACTCCAGGTCAGTCCTACAAAATGACCATCGCCGGCACTGCTACCCACAACGGAGGCAGCTGTCAGGCGTCTCTTTCATTTGACAGCGGAAAGACGTGGAAAGTCATCCACTCGTACGTTGGAAGCTGCCCTCTGCAGGACGGGGCGGCCTTTAGCTTTACTGTGCCTTCTGACACACCCGCCGGTGATGCTCTATTTGCCTGGACTTGGTTCAACCAGCTGGGCAACCGCGAAATGTACATGAACTGCGCCGCCGTGACCATTGGAGGCGGCGCCAAGATCCGCAAGGCTCGTGGTGATACCACCCCCTTCAGCAGCCGGCCTGCCATGTTTACTGCCAATATCGGCAATGGCTGCTCAACCGAAGAGAGCAAGGACGTCGTCTTCCCCGACCCCGGCTCCGAGCTCGATACGAAATCTGACAAGCCCGCTCCACCGGCTGGAAGCTGCGGCACTAAAGGATCCGGATCCGGATCCGGATCTGGATCCGCTTCTGCTCCCGCTCCGGCTGCCTCTGGGGCGCTGGTGAACAACAGCAACAACAACGCTGGAAACCCCAGTGCTCCTCCTGCTAGCACTCCTTCACCCACACCGGTGTCTACTGCCGCAGCTGCAAGTACACCCAAGCCGGTTGGCAGCGGAGGATCTTGCCGTGCCAAGTAAACACGGGATACTCCCGTCGAGCGCCAAGAGCATTGAAGAGTTCAAGAGTTTGGCCTCGCAGGTCGAGCGTCGTAACAGGGGGTTGTGGTTTGAGGAGGTCGTTTAGAGCATATGCCTGCTTATTGGTGGGCGTAAAGACGTGCATTGTTGGTAGAGTTGAGTTGAGTTCCGATACATGGTAAATAAACTTGATTTGAAGGCGGCAGATGCTACCGTTTCATCCAGTTCCCGAATGAAGCTTCTGAAGATGTTGTACGCTGTAGACTGTAGATGCCACGAAACATGCCTAGATATTCGAGGTCAACCCCATATTGCTGCATGCCCAATGAAACTGACAAAGCTCCCAAAGTAGTACTACTTACCCTAGGTACCTAGATGGTCACACGAGTTTGACCCGGCCCTCCCCGGACGCTAGGCACTTGGACACGTGTAGGCAGTCCGAGGCCATTTGGGCGAAACGTCGATTGTTAGTCACTGGCCATGCATCTCTCAGTCCACGATATGGCGGGTTTAATGGACCGAGATGGACACGGACATGGAGTTGTAATGGAGGGACAGTCGAACTGTGAACATGGAAATCACTGGTCAGCGAGGCCGCCAATTGGCGACTCCAGTTTTGGCTGAAGCCAGCCAGCCCCGCCCGCCGCCTTGGACCTCAACAATGGACCTCAATGCTGGGAGAGGGATTGCCGAGTCCAGAACAGTGAACGGAACGGCCACGGCGAGGACGACAGACACGACAAGAAAAGACAATGGAATACAGCGCCAGCACTTCTCTGGGATTCTTGCAGAGGGCAATAGGCGACAACCAGCAGGCCGAGTTGCATGTAGTGCAGGCTTGCGGATGCTCAGAGCCTCGACCCTCTCGAAGCCCATCGAAGCCCCTCCAACCAGCGATAGAACAGAGCCCAAACTCATTATGATTGCCACCTGCGTTCCATGATTGCAGCCAAGTCCGACCAGAGTTCAAGCGCGTGCGAGCCCCTACACGGGATACGGGGTCGACCACTTGAGCAGACTGGACCGTCGACGGCACTCACACACCAGGCCAGGCGCTCACTGCCAGGCCCAAGGGCTCAAGTGCTTCAATGCTGCATGTCGAGTCTGGTCAATCTGCGTCGCCATATTAGCCTTCAACCCAGCAGCCTGCCCCCCCACCCAATTCCCAACCAGACTCTACCAAGTACAACTCTCCGCAACAACACCAAGCAGAACTGCTTGCGCCGTTTCGCCCGGGTCCAATTTCCTCTTCATTCCCCTCTGCTTGGGACTCCGAATCCGCCCACCTCCCACCTCCCACCCCCCTTCCTCCGCCATATCACTTGTATTCCTCTCCAACCTCCCTGCCCCTCCCCCTCATCGTCATCCCTCGCATCTCCAACGAAAACCGGACGGCCATCGTCAAAAAAAGGGCCCATGGCTGGCCCAACTTCACCGAGCAACGAGGGTCCCTCGTTTGCACCTCCTCAACTTCCGCCCGGCTGGATCGCGCAATGGGACGGCGCCAGCAAAAAATACTACTACGTGCAACTCGCCACGGGCGTGTCGCAATGGGAGATTCCCACCCAGGCCGCAAAGACCGGCACCACACCTGGACAGGCTGTTGACCATCCCTACGGCACGCCGCCGCCCGAGCTCATCACCCATCCCGATGGGTCGCAGACGGTCAAACATCCCGACGGTACCATGGAGCCGATAATGGCGGACGGAACCAGAGGCGTAGATGGTCCGTCCGGCGATCGAGGTCTTGGTGTAAGTAACCACTTCCCATCCCACCATTGCTTGCTCATCCACAGAGCAATGCTGACAGAGCTCTACTGTTATGCATGACAGACCATGGCTATGAATGCCCTTCTTGGCGGCAAGAAGCAATCATCGGGCGGCGGCAGCGGCATAGGAGGCTTGGCGAGCCAGTTTCTCGGCGGGAGTAGCGGCGGCCACGGCGGTGGAAGCAGCGGCATAGCCGGGAAGCTAGCCGGGCAGCTTGCGTCAAACTTGTTCTCGTCGTCAGACAAGCCGGAGCCGCCGCAGAACTATCACGGCGGCCAGAATTCCAGCAAGCCCAGCCACCAGAGCGGCATTGCTGGCGCCGTATTCGGCGGCGTAGCTCACATGTTTGGCGGCAAGGAGTCCTCAGGCGTAAGTCTTTCTTTTGCAATGCTTATGGGAAACCAAGTATATTTGCGCTGGTGTGCTAACATGGAGCTGGGGCGCGGGGGGTAAATAGAACCAAAACTACGGATATTCCAACACCGGGGCTGGATCCTACGCTGGCGGTGACGCGCCTACCTACCACCCGCCTGGGAGCACTCATTCCTCATCGGCTCCCAAGCCCCCGTCCAACACATCTTCGACGCCGAACCAACAACACCACAGCCAGGGCTCTCAGGGCCACCAGTCGCAGGGCCATCAATCCCATGGGTCGCAATCGTATCCCCCTCCACCGCCGCCTCCTCAAGGCCACTCTCCAAACCAGCAATCGAATTACCAGAGTCAGGCGCCTCCTCATGACACCTACCAAGGCGCTTCATTTCCCGGCCAGCAGCAGCAGCAGCATAACCAGCCTCCCTACGGCCAAAACTACAACAGCAATTCGAGCAGTTCCGGTGTACAATACGGAGGTCAGCATGGCGGCCAGGGGGGTTATTCTGGTGGGCAACATGGCTATGGTGGTCAGCAGCAGCAGCAGCAGCAGCAGCAGGGATATGGTCAACCTCAACACCAGGGTGGTGGCTACAACCAGCAATATTCTAGTGGCAACCAGTCCTACCAAGGGCATCAGCAATATCAGAGCGGCCATTATTAACCGCTCGAACAAGAGGAGTGTTCATGGCACCACAGTTTGTCATTGGAACGGAAGCACATAATAACAAATTTTCGGACAGTATGAAGCCGGCATCTCTTTTGGACCTAGCATCGGTAGACGGGAAACGAGTTACGACGGGGTTTTTTTGCATGGATGTGATTTTTTTTGTATCTAGAATTACGCATTCGGTTTCATGACTCAAGTTCCCTTATACACGGGAACGCATGTAAGAAAGAAACAAACTGAGGCAGTCCTCTCGTCGCTGAATCCTTGTCTGACCTAGTGTCTGAAAAATGAAGCCCCTTCAATTCTGTTTCTTGGATGGGGTTTCCATCGAATCAGCTACAGACTGGAGGCTAGATGCGACCCATCGCGCTACAAACCAGGTCACAACGCCGAGGAGACTTAGATAGCCTACCGTGGGCAACAGCGACTTGGGAAGGACGTTGAGAAGGAACGGGTCTAGGATGAGATCGACCAGAACGGGTGGAGGGTTGGCCATAAGCTCCGCGTTGTCGGTGAAATAATCAGCCGCGGAGTGAATTTCGATGAGAAGCGAAGAGCTATTTGGAATTATAGTAGACTGCTTCGTTGTCTGGATCTTTGGCCTGAATGCCGCGTAGGCATTCAGAGACTGGAGGAGCTTGTCATTCTCTAGGACAGTATCTAGGGTGTAGGCTTCCATGTCGAAGCGAGTTGGTTCCTGATCGAGCATGAGACTGGGCCAGGGCTAATACAGCTATTCATAATACGAAATAGAGATGAGCTCTGGGTGATTGATTGTACTTACCAATGCTGACCAGCAGACTCTCAACTCATATCTCTGATTCTCAGTCAGGTTTGTGAGCAGAATCCAGGACGGCTGTCCCTGAAAACCCGTCTGCTTGGATGCAAAAATGCGATCCAAATTTGTTCGGACGGATAGTTCATCCTGCGTCAGGGTGTTGATGTTGAGTGATGATAGTGCAGGGTGGTTGCTGCTGCCCATGGCGGAGGGGGGAGGGCCGATGAATATAATTTTTTCGACATTTCCGACGACACACTTGACAAAGGTGCAGAGGAGGAGGATTATATAGACCAATGCCTTCAGGGGACTTGACGTGGGAGGCATTATCGCGGTGGTTCAAACTTCAGGACTCCAGGAGGTTGTGTTGGTTTTACGAGCAGAGCTCCCCATTGGTCAACCACCTCGAGCAAAGCCTCAGGCTTCAGACTGGCCTCGAGTCAAGCTGCGACATATCAAGGCCAATATTTGGTTGCATGTGCAGCGACGGGACGGCTTAACTGATAGTACTGTCTGGTGTTCCGCAAATGACCACGCTGTTAACGAGACTCTGGGATGGAAGGTTTTTTTTTTGCTTCCTAATCGATGAACTTGAGCGTGCACGAATTGGCATCGAAATTCAGGGTTACGGCCGTCAGTGTATTGTGTTTTCCATCAGCCTGGCGTGCTTGGGATCTGGTCGGATGTTTAATTAGTTGCCTTTCGGGCCCCAACAAGAGTGGCTGCCTGTGTGGGAGGATGGGATGATCAAGCCGTTCACCACGGCAATGCGATCCAAGGTTGGGGTCCTCGTCATGGGTCTGGCCGGAAGAGTAGGAAGCGTGTCCCGGTCTGGTGTTTCGTACTGCAGATATTAGTACCCGTCGAAACAAATTGGGCGTGGTTGCTTTGGCCTTGGGTAGCGTGGCGGGCGTGTGAACAAGGTGGATTCTCCTCAAATGAAGCAATAAGTAAACAGTGCACAGAGTTCGCCATAGCGCCATCTGGGCAGGGGACTTGCGGGCCCGGTTTTCGAATTGCAGCCATCCACAGGCCATCCCAGAAGCATCTGGAGCCACTCGAGCAGTCGATATCAGCCAACATTGATGCCAAAGCAGAGGCAGCATGGTGTACGGAGTACCTCGTGGTTTGTCTCTCTGGGACTGCACTTTGAGTGGTGTACTGCTCAGCCTGGAGCGGTGAGCGACGCCCAGTGTCAGGGACGCCGCAGCCCCAGAGACACCGGCTGACACTCGGGTATGGCGCAGTACGTACCTACAGGAGGTACCTAGAGTCGGTTGAGTTGAGACGGTTGGCAGGGACCTCAGAGACGCGCTTACCTCTTCGAGCCACGACCAAGAAATCAACAAATCCCTGGACAGCAACGCATCTCCCTCGCCCCCTCGCCCCTGGTCACCCAAATTTCCCCCACCTATTTTCCTTCGCCCGTCACGCACCGAGACTTCTCTCAACCTCACACGCACCCGATCCCGTCGACCAGAGAAGAAAAAAAGAGCCCCGTCTCGGCTTCGACCCTTCTCACTATCTTCCTTCGTCCTTTTCATACATACCCTTCTACCCAAACTTGTGTTGTTGTAATTCGTCACCATGCGTGAGGTTATCAGCATCAACGGTAAGGAGCTTTGCTGCCCCTCCTCTGGCCTTCCCACACGCGTCGCTGCTCACCGCATCGTTGCCCCGAGCTGTTTGGAGACGCTAACACTGCGAGCATAGTCGGCCAGGCTGGCTGTCAAATCGCCAATTCTTGCTGGGAGGTATGCTTGACTAATGATTCTCATCCCTTGATCCATGATAATTTTGCTAACATGAATTTGGCTGCAGCTCTACTGCCTCGAGCACGGTATCCAGGTAAATCGCTGTTCGCTGTTGTTGACAAATCTCCACCCACACCCGAACGACATGGCTAACGTCCACAACTGTTTGACAGCCCGATGGCTATCTCACCGAGGAGCGCAAGGCTCAGGACCCGGATCAGGGCTTCAGCACTTTCTTCTCCGAGACTGGTACGGCCTCTCCCCTTTTTTTGTCATCTTGAAGCTAGCCCCTGAGCCATGTTCAACAGCTAACACTTGCTCAATCTAGGTCAGGGCAAGTACGTCCCTCGCGCCATCTACTGCGATCTCGAGCCCAATGTCGTCGATGAAGTCCGCACCGGTGCTTACCGCAATCTTTTCCACCCCGAAATGATGATCACTGGCAAGGAGGATGCTTCCAACAACTACGCCCGTGGCCACTACACCGTTGGCAAGGAGCTCATTGAGGGTGTCCTCGACAAGATCCGCCGCGTCGCCGATAACTGTGTTGGTCTTCAGGGATTCCTTGTTTTCCACTCCTTTGGCGGTGGTACCGGTTCTGGTTTCGGTGCTCTTTTGATGGAGCGTCTATCTGTCGACTATGGCAAGAAGAGCAAGCTCGAGTTCTGCGTTTACCCAGCTCCCCAGACTGCCACCTCGGTTGTTGAGCCATACAATTCGATTCTCACCACCCACACCACCCTTGAGCACTCCGATTGCTCTTTCATGGTCGACAACGAGGCCATCTACGATATTTGCCGCCGCAACCTGGGCCTAGAGCGCCCCAACTACGAGAACCTGAACCGCCTGATTGCCCAGGGTAAGCTTGATGACAGACTCTCTGTTGACCTTGGACGTGGGACAACGCTGATTCTTTTTGAATTTTTTTGTAGTCGTTTCTTCAATCACCGCCTCTCTTCGTTTTGATGGTTCCCTCAACGTCGATTTGAACGAGTTCCAGACCAACTTGGTGCCTTACCCCAGAATTCACTTCCCTCTGGTCGCCTATGCCCCTGTCATCTCGGCTGCCAAGGCTGCTCACGAGGCCAACTCCGTGCAGGAGATCACCATGTCCTGCTTTGAGCCCAACAACCAGATGGTCAAGTGTGATCCCCGCCACGGCAAGTATATGGCTACCTGCCTGCTTTACCGCGGTGACGTTGTCCCCAACGACACCCACGCCGCTGTTGCCTCTCTTAAGACCAAGCGCACAATTCAGTTCGTAGACTGGTGCCCTACTGGTTTCAAACTTGGTATCTGCTACCAGGCTCCTGAGAACGTTCCTAACGGTGACTTGGCCAAGGTCAACCGCGCCGTGTAAGTCATTCACTGATCAGTCATGCACTCACCAAAATTATGACAAGGGTTGCTAATATGATATAGCTGCATGCTATCCAACACCACTGCCATTGCTGAAGCCTGGAGCTCTTTGTCTATGAAATTTGATTTGATGCACTCCAAGCGTGCTTTCGTGCACTGGTACGTTGGTGAGGGTATGGAAGAAGGTGAATTCTCTGAGGCCCGTGAGGATTTGGCTGCTCTGGAGCGTGATTACGAGGAGGTTGCTGCCGACTCAATGGGTGAGGAGGAGCTTGAGGCCGAGTACTAGACAGTGTTGCACGAAAGGAATGATTAAGCGCCAGTGGCCACTGTTGTAATTCTGGACTCATACCCTAGCCCCTTGAAGGGTTTATTTTTCTTCATAAACTTATAAGCCAATCCAGTTGCTTTAATGTCATAAAACCTCTGTAGATTCGAAATGTAAGATGTCTACTATACCATGGTGAAGCTCTAAATGATACGCCTAGTCCCCGTGGCTAACGAGGCCGGTTTGACGCGGGGGTGGCTTCATTCCGGTCGGCTGATTGCCGGGCCGGGGTGGAAGCCGACGCTACGCGAACACCTGGTGAAAGTCCAAGACGGCCGACGAGCCTGCTCTCCTCACGTCTCCTCATCCTTCCTTTAGCCGCCAGCATGACTCTCATCCGATCAGCAGTTTGTAGGGCCTGCAGACGGTCCCAATTTCAGCTGCGACGGAACTTTGCGACAGCCAACGGCCAACAGGCTACATCGAATACCAAGGTCAAGCTTGTCGAGGTTGGTCCTCGCGACGGATTACAAAATGAGAAGAAGACAATTCCACTTGCTACCAAGATCGATCTGATCGAGCGATTAGCCAGGACTGGTGTTTCTACGATTGAGGCCGGGTCTTTTGTCTCGCCGAAATGGGTTCCTCAGGTGTGTTGATCCTTGTTGTAGGAGGGATGAGGAATTGAGGCTTTGGGGATTACGAAGGGCCCGCATTGTGATTATGCTAACAGTGCCGCGGCATAGATGGCAAATTCGAGTGAAATTCTTGAGCACCTGCTTCAGAACAAAGTACAAGCACCTGTTCCCATGACATATTCCTTCCTGGCCCCCAACACCAAGGGGCTCCAAAACTGTGCCGACATTCTGAAAGCCAACCCCGAAACCTTCTCCACTCAACTTGACCCTCGAGCCGATAGCAACGGCGAACCTAAGCCTGCAATGGAAGTCGCCGTATTTGCGGCAGCCACCGAGAGCTTCTCACAAAAGAACCTCAACTGCGACATCCAGACGTCCTTGGAGCGATTCAAGGCTGTCATCCAGGACTCCAAGGCTCTAGGTCTTCGAGTTCGGGCATATATCTCTGTTGTTTTGGGGTGCCCGTTTGAAGGATTCGACGTTGACCCTCACAAGGTTGCCGAAATCGCCACAGATCTTCTCGAGTCGGGAGCCGATGAAATTTCCCTGGGCGATACTACCGGTATGGGTACTGCGCCTCGCACCAGCGCCTTGCTAAGGTGCATGTCTGCTGCGGGCATTCGCACTGAGGACATCGCCATGCACTTTCACGACACGTATGGCCAGGCATTAGTCAACACTGCGGTATCGTTGGAGCACGGTATTAGAACGTTTGACAGCAGTGTAGGTGGACTTGGTGGCTGTCCTTATAGCCCTGGTGCGACTGGTAACGTCTCCACGGAGAACATGGTTTACTTTATGGAGACACTAGGCATGGATACTGGTATTGACCTGGATGCCATGACTGATATTGGGTCGTGGATTTCGACGGAGTTGGGTAAGTCGAATGGTAGTACTGTTGGAAAAGCGGTGCTGGGGGCGAGGGCTAGAGCTGCGGCCGAGGCTGCCAAGGCTTGAACTTTGGAGGCATGCCCATACCGGAAGACACATTGTGTGATCTCATGGTGTTTAGTTTATCTGAACTCGAACTTAAAATACAGTCCGACGTGGTGGCCCGTATGATTCACTTATTGCTTATGCACAGGCTTTCAAAGGCTACACATAATGTGAGGAGGACCTGAGGATTGTGTGATATATTTCTCTGGAAAAAGCTCTTTGTCGCATTTTCCTCCGCAACTAGTCGCAATATCAACCCCAAGGTCTCACGCCTGCACCACCGGAGATTGTGGCATCGAATGCTTAATCTGGAGGGGCAGTTTCTGGGGAATTTACCAAGCAGCCAGTCATGTGATGTCACCAGCGTCTGTGTGTGGAACTCTCTGGCAGGCCAGCAACTTGAGAAGCAGGTCGGCCCGCTTTCAAGCCAATCCTCAGTGGGCGTGAGTCCTGTGCTGGCTTCAGGTCGCTGCGGATGCTCCACTCTATGCCAAGCAAGCTCAACCTCCTCCAACCTCGTCTTGTCACAGTTTCATGGGTTCCTAACCAAATCGCTTTCCATCCAAGCTCAGACCTCATCTCAACCGCAACAACTCGTCCCCTCTTCCAAGGAGAGCCGTTGTCATCAAACATTGGCCCAGTCGGCTTTTTGTTTCGTCCTCTGTGTACCCTAGGCTGACGCCTTTATCCTGCCGCACCCCCACTGGACTTCGCCATAGCTGCTTGCCGTCATCACCATGGGGGACCCTCGCGAGTCGTCGTCGTACTCGGTCGTGCCGCGAATCCGATACAACACTGTTGGCGGTGTCAACGGTCCGCTGGTCATTCTTGAGAATGTAGGAGGACCAAACAAGCTGGAGAGCCGGCCGTGCATACTGACAATGGCGTCATTAGGTCAAATTCCCGAGATATAACGAGATTGTGTCGCTGACACTTCCTGATGGATCTGTACGATCTGGTCAGGTTTTGGAGGCTCGAGGTTTGTATTCACATGTTGCTGCAATGATAGTTTTGCTAACGACCTTTTGGTTAGGTGATCGAGCTGTCGTGCAGGTACCGTGACACACAAAGGATGGTCCGCCTTTGATGATAGCTGACGCGATTTGATAGGTTTTCGAGGGTACTTCTGGTGTTGATGTTAAGAAGGTAGGCTGATGAACTTTCTTCATGCGGCGAATATCCATGATGGCTAACAGCTCTCCGTAGACCCGAGTTGAGTTCACTGGCCAGAGCTTGAAGCTTGGTGTCTCTGAGGATATGCTTGGTCGTATCTTTGACGGCTCCGGACGTGCCATTGATAAGGGACCCAAGGTCTTGGCCGAAGAGTACCTCGACATTAACGGAAGCCCCATCAACCCATACTCGAGAGTATGTACATCCTATATTCTACCTTCGACAGGAGTCAAGTGCTAACAGTCGTTAGGAATATCCCGAAGAAATGATCTCTACCGGTATCTCTGCCATTGACACGATGAACTCGATTGCCCGAGGTCAAAAGATTCCTATCTTCTCCGCATCCGGTCTGCCACACAACGAAATTGCTGCTCAGATCTGTCGACAAGCTGGTCTGGTAAAACAGCATGGCGTGACTAACAAGGGCGTTCACGATGCTCATGAAGAAAATTTCTCCATTGTTTTCGGTGCAATGGGTGTTAACTTGGAAACCGCTCGATTTTTCACACGCGATTTCGAGGAGAATGGCAGCTTGGAACGCACTACTTTGTTCCTTAACCTTGCGAACGATCCTACGTAGGTTTGATTGATATTTAACTGCCGCGTGCTTTATCTCGAAATGTGTTTACTAATACGTTTCGTCTTTTAGTATTGAACGTATTATTACACCTCGTCTTGCTCTTACGACAGCCGAATATTACGCCTATCAGCTTGAGAAGCACGTCCTCGTTATCTTGACGGATTTATCTGCATACTGTGATGCCCTCCGTGAGGTTTCAGCCGCTCGAGAAGAAGTTCCGGGACGACGTGGTTTCCCCGGTTACATGTACACTGATTTATCCACCATTTACGAACGTGCCGGCCGTGTTGAGGGACGTAATGGCTCCATTACTCAGATTCCTATTTTGACCATGCCCAACGACGATATTACTCACCCTATTCCTGATTTGACGGGATATATTACCGAGGGCCAGATTTTCGTTGACCGTCCTTTGTACAACCGTGGTATTTACCCGCCTATTAACGTGCTCCCGTCGCTGTCTCGTCTGATGAAGTCGGCTATTGGTGAGGGCATGACCCGCCGTGATCACGGTGATGTGTCCAATCAGCTGTATGCCAAGTATGCCATTGGCCGTGATGCTGCTGCCATGAAGGCTGTTGTTGGTGAAGAAGCATTGTCTGCCGAAGATAAGCTGTCTCTGGAGTTCTTGGAAAAGTTTGAGCGTCAGTTTATCAGTCAAGGAGCCTACGAGTCACGCACCATTTTCGAGTCGTTGGATCTTGCATGGAGCTTGCTGCGTATCTACCCCAAGGACCTCCTGAACCGAATCCCGGCCAAGGTGTTGAACGAGTTCTACCAGCGTGCACAGAAAGATGCCAAGTCAAAGGGCAAGGCTCGAGAGGATGTGGCGGCAAAGGACCAGCAACAGAGGGAGGAGAACTTGATTGACGCATAGTAGTATGTTTGCGTTGAAAGTGACGTTGTTTGCGGCAGATATATACATATCTATGTAGTTTTTTTTTTGTGCCTGCGGCCAGTATAATAGACAAAACGCAAGGAGGGGCCAGAACATATGGCACAATGCAAGGTGGCAGAGTGCCGCCCTTGTTGCGTATGTGTATAAATGCGGCGGAGAGCAGCTTTGTTGTGTGATATTTGATATCAGTTTTGTGGGAGAAGGTAGCAATTTCACGGTTATTTGCATTAGAATTTGAGTCTCAATACGTGAATATTTGGAGTAGCGGCTGCAGCAGTTGTGCCGTTTGAAGTAGAAAGATGTCCCCTGGAATAAATGGCTGGCTATGACGATGAAGGATGAGTGAGATGAAACGGACGCTTATTAATTGTGCAAGTGCATAAAGCGCATGTTGAAGCTACATTAATGTGTTATGTCATGCATGTCCCCTCGGGTTCGTATAAACTGCGTGAGCAAGAGCCTGCTTAGAGTCTAAGCTAGGTACTTAGTAGGTAGGTACTGAAGCAGGTTGCTCAGTGGACTGGTTCGCACTTGCAGGTCCCAGCCATTAACGATGCTATTGGTGTCGACAGGGCGGGCGTGCGGAGTGCCGGTCATCTGGTCCATGGAATTGTGTGGTGTTTTCGGGCCTATTTGGGTACTGCAGCATGGCAAGGTCAAGATTGAAGTCGTACGCAGTACGGAGTAGTACCCCGACAGTTGGTTTCGTTGGTGGCGTAGTTGGACGCGCCGCGCAGATCAGTTGCGTGTGCTGAGTACTCTGTACAAACAGATGCCCTGCTCCGTGTTCACTGCAACCCTGAAGCATGCGTGGCACGTGCGGCTTGCGACTGGCACAGAGACAGGCTGGCATGCGAGGCGCTGGGGCCTAGAATTACTCGGGTAACTTGGCTGGCTGCAGTGCATGTGCACTGATGACATGAGCTGTCATTCATCAATGGACAAGGTGTTGGCCGTGCAGCTGCGGATGAAGGGCATCGCAAAGGCAGGGTGAATGCTGGCACAGAATGACAGTCCTGGCTCTGGAACTCCCCAGCCACCCGACGGCCAAGGAAGGATCTGGCAGCCCCATCTATCCATGTCCTGGGTCTATTATTGCATGCATCCCGTACCCCGTACTTTGTAGTGGAGAGAAACATGCCCGTTGTTGGAAAGTCTGGGGATGAATTGAACGCTGATGGGTGCGGACAGGTCTCACTGCATCTCATTATTTCCAATGGCCCAACACTCCTTGCTTGCTTGGAATATCGACACTTACTACGTACTCTAGACGGGTGACATGATGCGGAGATGGGCTTTTGACTTGTAGTTTCCCCAAGTGCCAACTTTTTGACAAGATGATCGGCGTTGCTACGTACTCCTGACCCAACATTAAAGGGCCCAGCCTGACCCTAGGCATGAACAGCGTCTCCTTCGGGTTGGTTGTCCGGATGCGTGATACTTACCTGCAGTGAGGGTTGCATGAGGGGGGGAAAGCACGATGCTGAGCGTTCTAATCTTGTGGAGGGAAGCAAAAAGAGGAGATGGGAGGACGAATTGACCAGCAGCACGGGACATGCTGTTGTTGATTCGTGAGGGGGAAAAAGCTGTGGCTGCCTCCGTACAGAGTGTCTGCATTGAAGATCATCGTGGGATGGGGGATGCGTCTGTCAGCAGCGTTGCACTGAGCATTTTATAAACACCGGTTGGGCCACCAATTCATCCAATTGTCTCAGTGTTTTAATTAGCTGTTTGTGCAACCACTTGTGCAAGTCCTTGAGTGGGACATTTTAGTCTCTTGTTTTTGTTGTGTTTCCAGATCCAGAGCATTGCGAGACACGCGCATCTGAATCAGACCGGCCATCTTTCTGCCGCGCGAAGAGCTGCTGAGATAGTGACGAAGTCTTGATAAATCAATTGGATTTGACTCTCAGCCCAGGAAGCCGCTGCCATGAAGTGGACTTTGCAGTTCTTGGCATTCGCTGCGCTCGCGGTGCTGCCGTCAACATGCGTCGCCGACGCAAACGACAACACCAACAACAACGAGCCAAAGCCTGACAAGGACGGCAAGTACTGGATCTATGGCGACGGCATCTCTGCCGCCTTTGTTGCCTACGGAGCCTCTGTTTCCAATTTCATGGTCAAGGACCAGTACGGAATTGAGCGCGACATCGTTGCTGGCTTCGACAATGCTTCCTACTACGGCATTGACAAGCAGCACCCTCACTTTGGCGGCGTTCCCGGCCGCTATGCCAACCGCATCAAGAACAGCACCTTTGAGATCGACGGGAAGAAGTATCACGTCAAGGCGAATGAGAATCCCACCAAGGGCCACCCCGACGGTGTCGATACTCTCCACGGCGGCCCGGATGGCTGGGATTGGCGTAACTTCACCGTTGTTTCGCACTCCAACCACAGCGTCACCTTTTCCCTGGTTGATCCCGATGGTAAGGAAGGATTTCCCGGAGAGGTTGTGACTGTCGTAACGTACAGTCTGAACGGACGAGACTGGGATTTAAAGATGGTCGCCGAGGCGACGACTAAGAAGACGCCCATTATGCTGAGCAGCCACACGTACTGGAACCTGGATGGCTTTGCGAACAACCAAACGAGCAAGGTGTTCAATCATACGCTGCATATGCCGTATGCCGGTTTCCGTGTGGGCGTGGACAATATCCTCATCCCGACAGGCGAGTTGTTGCCAAACAAGAAGGGCGGCGTGAATGACTTCTGGAGTGAGCCCAAGCAGATTGGAGCCTCGTTCGGGGACGAGGGCATGGTGAACAACTGCGGCTTCAACTGCACTGGCTATGGTGAGATTGATGAAACGAACACGACAAGCGTTATTAGTTCATGCTGACAATGTCGCAGATAACTGCTTCATCAACAACCGCTGCGCCATAGGCCCCTACGACTGGCGCAAGCAAGGCCCCGTCACCACCCTGTCATCCCCCTGGTCTGGCATCCAGCTCGATGTCTTCACTGACCAGGACGCCTTTCAGATATACTCATGCAACGGGCAGAACGGCACCATGGCCCTCAAGAAGACGCAGGGCGTCACGGGCGGCAACAAGGACAAGTTCCCTCGCACCATTCCCAAGTATGGATGTGTCGTGCTCGAGGTCCAGGATTACATCGACGGCATCAACAACCCGGAGTGGATGCGTGGCAAGAAGCAGATTTATGAGCCCGGCGGTGATCCGTATGTGTTGCAGGCTAAATACAGGTTTAGTCTGGTCTCTGATCATGAAGAGAAGAAGGGCAGGGGCCCGTCGTCGTAGGTGGCGTGGGGACGATGGGTTGGTTATAATATATTTGTGCTGGTTGTGTGTTTTTGTTTGCTATGCTCATACTGAACTATATTATTAAGAGTAAGCTGTCATGAATTTATATTTTGAAACATCTCGTTGCTCAGAAATGCCACGCACAAGATTTACATACGGGTCGGGAGAGCAAGAGCAGCCACGACTTTGATCACCACTAAGTTGGGCAACTGACACTCCGACCAATCGTAAAAGCGGAACCAAAAAACTCACACCTTCACCTCAGGTGGCCACACAGAGTTGGCAAACCTGTGCGTGGATGATAAACACGCCAATTTTGGCGATATTGGACATTGACGGAGGGTATACGCAGAAAATTTCCCAACAGCCGCAGAATTCTGTGCCCCATGGAAGACGACCGGGCGCAAGTCGACCTCGGCATCGCCGCAGACATTGAAGAAGCCCAACTCACCCAGGCTCATCAACCCGAGCCCACGAGCGACGACGCTCCTCAATCCACCACCAAGCAGCCCAAGAAACGATTCGTAGGCAGAAGGGCAGCCGCGGAGGCAGCAGCAAAGAATGGGACGACAAGCGCCGACGGCGAAAGCGGCGCCATTCAAGGTTCGTGGTTTGTCACCAGCAGACGCTACATGAATAACAATCAGTCTTAACGCAATTTCACCAGCCGCCAAGCCAAGACGAGCACCCCGTCTTTTGAACAGAGTCCCCAAGGATATCCTCGATGACCCAAATCTCAAGGAAGCCATTGCCCTGCTCCCGGCCAACTACAGCTTTGAAATCCCCAAGACCATCCACAGGATTCGAACCTCTGGAGCCAAGAAGGTGGCCCTCCAGATGCCCGAAGGCCTCCTGCTCTTCGCCACCACCATCTCGGACATTCTCACGCAGTTTTGTCCTGGCATCGAGACCCTCATCATGGGGGATGTCACCTACGGCGCATGCTGCATAGACGATTACACGGCTCGAGCCCTGGGGTGCGATTTGCTGGTACACTATGCGCACAGTTGTCTCATCCCCGTCGACGTGACCAAAATCAAGACGCTCTACGTCTTCGTCGACATCAGCATCGACACGGCGCACCTGCTGGCTTCCCTGGAGCGCAACTTTGCTACGGGTAAGACCATGGCCGTCGTGGGCACCATTCAGTTCAACGCCACCATCCACGGCGTACGGAGCAATCTGGAAGCAGCAGGCTTCAAGGTGCTCGTCCCGCAAATCGCGCCCCTCAGCAAAGGTGAAATCCTGGGCTGCACATCCCCCCGGCTCAAGGACGAAGATGCTGTCGACATGATTCTGTACCTTGGAGATGGCCGCTTCCACTTGGAGAGCATCATGATCCACAATCCTTCGATACCGGCGTACAGGTACGATCCGTACTCGAGGAAGCTTACGCGTGAGACGTACGGCCACGATGAGATGCAGTCTCTTCGGCGGAGTGCGATTCACACGGCGAGAACGGCCAAACGGTGGGGGCTTATATTGGGTTCGTTGGGTAGACAGGGAAATCCACATACCATGGCTCTTATTGAGAAGAGGCTCAAGGAGAAGGGCATACCGTGGGTGAATCTGCTGCTGAGTGAGATTTTCCCGGGGAAACTGGCCATGATGAGTGACGTTGAGTGCTGGGTGCAGGTGGCTTGTCCACGGTTGAGTATTGACTGGGGGTATGCGTTTCCACGGCCGTTGCTGACACCATATGAGGCCTTGGTTGCGCTGGGGGTAAAGGAGGAGTGGGACAAGGGGAGTGTGTATCCGATGGATTATTATGGCAAGGAGGGCTTAGGGAGGGCGAGACCTCTAGAAGCAAGTTAAAAAGGGGAAAAAATGAATTAAAAAAGGTAAAAAAAAAAATAAAAAAATAAATAAATTGAAACATCGAATCAATGAATTATAATCGTGGTGCTTGTCGAAATATGCCATGGATGGGATGGAATGGATATTGATGGCATTTATGTCCTACGGCTGTGGATGGTGACGCACCAAGTCGTTATGGCGGCGCATTCTCTTTGCGTCCAACTCTATCTCCTCCATCACTCGCACGATACTTGCAGCACAACTGCGTATACAATGCCAACACAATATAATAAGGAGAAAGTAGCGCCGATATAAAAAAGGATCCCATTGCTTCAGCAACTTGGTAGTACTAGCACAACGCCTCGACAAGTTACAATGAACCCCGCGCGCGCCTCAGCACACCCCTTCGTCACCGCCGCCCAGCTGACAGATGTCGAGCCCGTCGCCGAGGGCCTCGAATTCCACGTCTACAAGGCGCAGTCACCACACTACGGTCCTGTAGCTCTCCGCATCCCCCAGCACAAAGTCTTTCAAAACGTCAATGACCCAAGCAATGACGCCAGAGAGCTCCTCGCCCAAGAGCTAGACATCTACAGACTCTTACACGGCGGCCCGGTCCCCGTACCTCGGGCATTCGAACTCCTCGAAATCAATGGCTTTCCCGCCATGCTGAGCGAGTTCATCGAAGATGACGGAACTCAAGCATCGCCCGCGGAGATGGGCCGTGTGGCCGCCCTAATACACACCTCCCACGTGCCAGAAGATTGGGATACTCGACCCGTAGCCATGGAAGACGGTGATGTTTTCACAACCTTGGTCAATCGCATGGTCCGGCGATTTCAGCAATTCTTGAAACACGAACCCGCCTCCAAGAGCTGGATTCCGGAAAGACACGTCCTGCAGGGGATTGCCGAGAAACTGCGACGGTTTCCTCCGCGCCATTTACACATGGATCTCCGGGACGTCAATCTCCGCGTGAGACGTGGTCGGGTAGTGGCCGTTCTAGACTGGACCAACTGCCTGGTCGGTCCAACGGCCGTGGATTTATACAGAATCATGGAGCTGGAGAAGCTTGGGAGCGAGTTTCTGGAGGCGTATTCGGAAGTTGTGCCGCTGCCGCGGGTCACGGCGGAGGAAGAGACCCTTTTGCGACTTGACGCGGCGTTAATGATAGCACTGGTGTTTATTTCAGAGGCCCCCGACGAGGTGTTGAGGGGACCGGCCGTCAAGAGGGTGCAAGAGTTGGCCGCCATGTTGCAAACACCACGGGGCCCAGACGCGGACCTGCCCTAGAATAAATGCCATATAATCGTATATAGAAAGAAGACAGACTCCGCTGTTTGGTCGCAAATCCAACGTGCCGTCTAAGACGCATTCGTCGCCCCCACGGGCTCGGGCCGGGTTGAAAACATAATCTTGTACTTGACAATCTCGACTACCTCCAGGTTCTCCCCTTCCTCCAGGTACGTCCCCGCCGAGTTCTCTAGCACCCTGTTCTCGCGCCGACTTATCACGGCAATGGCATTGGGCAGCTTCTTCACCTCCCCCGTCAGACGCTGGTGCTGGCCGACGTACATGTGGACGCGCTTCATCCACGCTGAACCCTCGGCGTCGGGTACGAAGTCCGGAAAGTCGATCCTGCCGATTTCGATGCCGCTGAGTGCTTGGCCGTCCTTGGACTGGGGCAGGTTGATGGTGCCCTGAAGTTCGAGAAGGGCGAGGCCAGAAGGGGTCTGGATGAGAGGGGGTAGAGGATTGGACTTTGGCTGTGATGGTTTCGATGGGGGGTGAAGCTTTGCTGACATTATTGGTGGAATTTTCTCTATTTGGAAGAGCGCGGCGATGTGGGTTTGGGTCTTCTCTTGTTCTTGTTTATGTTTGTGATTGGAAAGGCTTGATGGGCTCTTGGGGTGGTGTATTGGATGGGAGTAGGGAATGTCATGAAGTGCCTGGTCGTTTGACTTGGGAGGTGCGAAGAGCTTCGCGCGTGAGAAGACGGAACATATATGTATTGGGATTGGAGCACCACCGCCGTTGGGGACGTCAACGGGTTGACTTACGAAGAGAAAATGGGGGCGGGGAGAAGGGAACATCTCTGTATATAACTACCTACCTAGGCACATGCTTCCATTTTAACGGACAAGGTATTTACGAACTACAAATTGAGCTTAATGTTGCTTCATTGTCAATACAACCGACCAAGACCAAACGAGGACTCATCCTTGGGTGCCAAAGTGCAACGACAGTTGCGAGGTGGGGCAGAAAGGAACATCGAATGTGGCGCAAACCGCTTCTCATGGCTAGTGACTGTGGCAGAGAACCGCTTCAACCGAGCCCCGCTCTTGAATTATCATTGGCCGTTTCCCATTTTCCCACACACAGAAGAGGGAACCCTAGCGGCACACACTTTCTCGAATTCGTCCATTAATTTTTCTGCTCTTCCATCCCTCTGCATCCATCACCGACTTCACAAGCGCCAGGTCAAGTCAACTTGCACCATCCACAACTGGCAAGATGAAGGTACGAATCTGCATTCTCAGCTGTAACAGCAAAAGAAACGACGTCGCCGACGATCAATGGGAAATACCGGCATATCACACTAGCATTTGAACATGTCCACACCTTGCACGTGTCGAGAGAAACCATTATCGTCGCGCAGAGTCGAATCTTTGGATAGACCAAAGAAAAAAAAAACAGGAAACCGTTGGCTAACACGTTTCTGCACAGTTGAACATTTCCTACCCTGCCAATGGCAGCCAGAAGCTCATCGACATTGACGATGAGCGCAAGCTGGCCGTCTTCATGGAGAAGCGCGTACGTCCGAGTCCCGAACCGTCCCGCCCCTCGACCAAAACCCGATGCTGCTCCCTCTACATCGACTGTCCGAGAGATGCTGGACAACTCGAAATGGGGGAGACGGCCTCAGTCGGAGTCTTGATGCAATCAAACCGAGCTTTTTGAGCTAACCAGATGAAACAGATGGGCGCCGAAGTTGCTGGCGACTCTGTCGGCGACGAGTTCAAGGGCTACATCTTCCGCATCACCGGAGGAAACGACAAGCAGGGTTTCCCCATGAAGCAGGGTGTCATGCACCCCGGCCGTGTCCGCCTCTTGCTCTCCGACGGCCACTCCTGCTACCGCCCTCGCCGCACCGGCGAGCGCAAGCGAAAGTCGGTCCGTGGCTGCATCGTCGGCATGGATCTGTCCGTCCTGGCCCTCAGCATCGTCAAGCAGGGTGACGGCGACATCCCCGGCCTGACCGACGTCGTCCACCCCAAGCGCCTGGGTCCCAAGCGTGCCACCAAGATCCGCAAGTTCTTTGGCCTCACCAAGGATGACGATGTATGTTACACCTCCTACAATCCATACTCGGTCATCGCCTACTCGGAGCTGCGGCGTTGGTTATGGCAGTCCGGGTAGAGTGTGAGATGAACAAGTCCGTGGGTATGATGCTCTGAGGAGGATAGAAAGAAACGGGGAAACAAAAATTGCCGTTTTTTTTGTGTCCATGAACAAATTCTCCACCGTCTTTTGTTCTTCTCCCCTCAGCTTATGCCCACCGGAACCAGAGTACAACAAAACTTGTGTGAATAGAGACTGATGAAACGCCCCTCCGGATAACAGGTTCGCAAGTACGTCATCCGCCGCGAGGTCCAGCCCAAGGGTGAGGGCAAGAAGCCTTACACCAAGGCGCCCAAGATCCAGAGACTGGTCACTCCCCAGCGTCTCCAGCACAAGCGCCATCGCGCCGCGCTCAAGCGCCGCCAGGCCGAGAAGGTCAAGGACGAGGCCGTAAGTTCTTTTCCCAACCCGGCGCCGTTGTAAAGACTACAACTAACCAATGCCTCTCCACAGAACGAATACGCCCAGATCCTCGCCAAGCGTGTCGCAGAGGCCAAGGCCCACAAGGCCGATGCCCGTAAGCGCCGCGCCTCTTCTATGCGCAAGTAAAAACGGGTTGATATGGCTCTGGCGTTGCGTTTCGTATAATGACAAAATCAAAAAGTGGAAAAATTTACCTTGGTTCCTATGGGGGAATTTGCATGCATGCATTTGGGAGTGAAGGTTTTTTACAATCAATATCCCGTGGGCTAGCGGGGTTTCGCGTGGTTTCGAAAGTCCCAGCCCTCACCAATTGATCACGGATGTATTAGAGAGCATTTTCAGACTTATCAAAATGCATTCTTGATGCCATGTTCAAATTAACTCCTGTTCCAATCCTGTGTCCGCGTATAATCGTACCTTGAATCTGTCACTGTGATGATACTGATCTGTACTGACTGCAAAGATCCTCGTACATGGTTAACCTGTCAACCGTCACTAGCCCAGGCGCTGGCCAATATCATCACATCACATTCTTCTTTGTCACATCCCCGCGCAGCCCATGGATCTCAAGTCCTGTCAAGTCATATTTACTCTAATTGCGAATTTCCATACTCTACACGCTTTTGCTCCCCTTCATGTGTCATTAATCTCTGAATGCCCATTCCAGTGAGACCTGCACTTCTCCCTAGTCTGACCAATCCAGATACTTTGCGTAGCGGCTCTCTCCATAAAGGAGAGAGTCCAACCAACTAAAGGGCACTTTGCCGCGCGCTCACCAGCCACTCTCCAAACAATATGCACTACTCGAAAATGAAACCAACGGAACCCCAAAAGGGAAAGGTACAAGGCCAGCGAATTGTATATCCATACGGCCAGGACCCGCTGATTCACACTTCCAACACCATGGCGCCGTTATATGGTCTGACCACGCTATGCTGCTGCGGCGTTTCTTACTTATCATGTTGTTGCATCATCATATGCATTTTCTATGCAAATCCGAAATACTCGCTGCCTTGGGTAATGGCTTTGTGAAGCTGAGCTCGCAACATGTCATAGCTTTCGTACTCTGGGAGATCAAGTTCTGTAGCACGAGTCAGCTTACACAAGCCGCAAAAATTTCCAGACAATTGCAAAATTGCTAGTGGATACTTACGATTGAAGCAAGTGTGAGATGACGGTAATCGATCCTTGTCACCATAATCTCGATGAATGTTGAAACGACTGATGCCGTTCATGCCTTCAAGTTCCTTGAATCCGTTGAGGGGGACTTTGCTGGTACCGGTCACAAACTGGAGCAGCTTGGCGCGTTCCTCTTTATCAAAGGACCTAACAGCTCGCCAAAACCATTGAATCTGTTGAGATGATGGTGTGTAATTCTGATATTCCGAATTACTCTTCCAGTCATCAATGTCAATATCGGGAAGACCCGAGATGAGCAGCTCAAGTTCTTGCTCGTTAAAAATGGAGATCAACTCAGCAGGAATGATATCATGGAAGCCTGAAATGAATTAACGTTATTAGAGAAGAAAGAAGAAAAAAAAATCCATAAGGGCCTCGAGAGATCCTACCTTGCAAAAATTTCTCCATCTGTTCCTTGACAGATGAAAGGAGTTTATGTTCAACCACCAGTCGTACATATTCGTGCTTGTTGTCCTCAGTGACAGCAACGTCTCGGCCATTGGGAACAAGATCAAAAACATTCGTAACGCCAAACTCGTCGTCCTCAACCGAGAATGTCTCTGTGATGATGTCCGTAATGTCATTGTCCAGCATCCAGCAGAGTGACTTGTAATAGTCAGGATCAAATGACTCCATATCCTTCACCGATACTGATTTACCCAAGATTCGCTTGTAAACTGCTCGGCTGAAGAAACAATCAAGCAGGCGACCTTCGTAAAGGGCCTTGCCGATGATGCGCCCAATAAACTTGAAGAACATTAGATGTTCCGGGTTGATTCCACTGAGCTTGTTGGGGTGGAAAGTAGTACGATCTGACGACACAGGCGTGAAGAGCGCGTAGTTGGGGTCAAACATTTGTCGAGCGAGCACCTGGAACCACTCACGTGTGACACCACCCGCGTCAACGCCTTCCTCTCCATGGAAGCGAATGTTAAGTTTGCCGAATTTCATTTCGTCACCCGACTTGAAATAGAGTGATCGAAAGGAATCATGGAATACGTGATCGCGACGGACTGATAGTTGCAGGGGAGGATAGGATGGGCGACTATTTTGGCTACTTCGCGAGTGAACACTGCGATTGAAGTAGTTCCGTTTATTGTCAAACTCCAAAACCTTGGGGTTCTTAACCAAGAGCGCAAAGGTTCCAGACATGAGTTTTGGGTTATTGCGCACCAGTTCGTTCAGAATGCGTCGATGATCTTCCGTAAAGGCAAAGAACAAACTGGCGGTCCGGGCTTCTGGTGGTGGACTAGAAAGAACCATGCCTTTGCTCGCCTGGCTCTGGGACAAATCATCGCTTGCCGTCGTGTTCTTGCATACAACCATAAGGGATTCAATCAGTGGGAGTAAAATTGTAGCGACATTCAGCATGTTCTCTCGTTCTCGAATCGCCTTGAGGCAGGCACTGAGCTTCTCCCACATGGCAGAGAATGTAGAGTTGTGATATAGAGAAGTGACGAGGTGCTGCTTGTCATGCTCTTTAGACTCCTCCGTCTCGCCATCACCACCTTTCTTGCGGCCATCGAACAGATGATCCAATGCAGTTAGAACGCGGAGTAGCTTGTTTTGCTCAGACGCCCCTGGAGAAAACTTGGCAAGTGCAACGCCTTGGATTTCAGTACCAGAAGTGGCCTGTTCGATATGGGGAAGAAGGTCGTCTAGGTCTGAGACGATATTTTCACTCAAGAGACGGGCTTGTTTCACGAGCTCCTGTCCGAAAACAGCCTTTGCGCCCGGGATAGCCGACAAGTTCTTGATGGTGGAGATGGTGTTCTGAAATGTCTTGGAGCTGCACTCTCTAGCAACGAATATTTTCACAACAAGAGTGAGATTCTGTGGTGGAATGACTGGTGGCTGCAATTGTCTCGGTTTCTTCGATCCAGGTTCTTTCTTCTGTTGATGAGGCTCTCCCTCCGCAGCGTCGGCATTTTGTTCAGAAGTTGGTATTTGCCCTGCGGGAGGTTCAGTAGAGGTACCCGTTTCAGGTGGTTGTTGTTCAGCCGAGGCAGACCGCTGTTCTCCTTCAGTAGCGACAGGAGCTTCCTTTCTGACCTCCTCTGTGGTATCTTTGCGTTTGCGGTCGAGGCTAAGAAGTGGCAAAGTAACACGATTTAGCAAATCGGCGAGATGTGTCATCACAACAGAGCTCTCAATGACAATCTCACGATCCAGCAAAGTCAAGAGAGAGTTGATTGCGTACTTGTGAGCCTTAGAGTCCTTAATCTTGCCTTTTCGGCTCAATGCCCTCTTAAGAGTAGACCCTACGACTTCGTGCTCGGTCAAGAATAACCATGGTATGTGTTGACTCCTCGTGCACAGGTCCACCAGAAGGTCCAAGCACTGCTGCACAATCAAGAGCGGCGAGGTTTCCGAGTTGGTCTGTTGAACTTGTGTGGCGGTGGTTCCCAAGTTTGTCAGTGTTTTCTTAAGACTCTGAGGTGTTTTCTGGTCGGTTTCACGCTCCTTGTGCTTCCTTGCCTTTATCGATAGCTGCCCAAAGCTTCGTTCAACCGCGTTCATATCTGTGCTGCCTTCTTGAAGAATCTGAAGGATCGTGCTTACCACCTCGAGTCGGTTTTGGCGATTTTCGCAGACATCAGCAAAGACGCTGAACAAGTAGTTTCGGATGGAACCTTGCTGGGCGATGAACATCAAGCGCAAAAGAGTCGCCACCCCAGATTTGTCCAGTATCTGCACTACAGCTCGGCGTTGAGCTTTACCTTCGCTGTTGTCCCGGGCAGCAGCTTGAGGAGGTCCTTGTCCTGGGGTGACGATAGATCGTACGCCTTGATGCTGAGGCATTGGGGGGTGGTGCTGACTCAAGGCTCTCGCCTGGGCAGCCATCTCCGGTGTGAGCTGGTCCATTATGTCTTCGCCTTGGTCCATGAGAACTTGTTGGCGAAGAGCAGGTGGAAAGGTGAGCAAAATACTAGCTGCGTCCATTTCAGCGGGAGGCGGCTGTCCGGATGGAACAGTTGCTTGGCGACGAGCCTCTTCTCGATTTCGCCTGCGTTCTTCCTGTCGTTCTTGCTGGGCAATTTCCTGGCGGAGTTCGTCAGGAAGAGCGTCAAGGAATTCTTGGAATACGTCTGTTGACTCTCCAGCTGCGGCCTCCTCGCGAGCTTGAGATCGCCGCTCACTGACAGTCTGAGCAATCACCTCTTCTCTGAATTCTTCAGGTAAGGCGGCCAGATACTCAGGATCAATGCCCAGCTCCGTAACGTCAACCTCTTCACCCCTGATAGTAGTCATAACACGGGGTTGTTCAGCGGCAGCGGACGTAGACCCTGGCTCTACTGCGGACTGAGGCTCACTTGATGGTCCAGATGTCTCGATACCTTCCATCGCTTCTTCGCTGGAACGATCTGGTTGCTCGTTTTCTGTGGTTTCTGCAGTGGCCAAGCGTTCCCGCGCAAGTCGTTCCTGTTCTTCACGTTCTTTTGCCTCCTTTTCTCTGGCAGCCTTCTCTTCCGCCGCTTTCGCTTCCTGGGTAAGACGTTCTTCTTCCTCCCTCTTCTTTCGTTCCTCATCTGCACGTCTTTGATGCTCTGCTTCCTCGGCCTTGATCTTCTTCTCAAGCTCCATTGCAGCGGGAGTAAGCTGTGCGGTGATAATGTTGATAAGCTTAAACGCTTCAGTGGTGTGGTTGACCCCAAAAACCATCCTGGCCTCCTCCTGGTAGCGGTCCAAGGTTGATTCTGCGGTGAAGGAAACTGCTTGGTGAGGCTCCTGGGCTGTTGCGTCGCGCCGATTATCAGTCCTAACCCACCGTGCTGGGCCAAGATCTCTAAATTCGCGAGGTGCGCCAGGTCCAGTGATGTGGAAATGAAAAGCCTGTTGGCCATTTCCGCTTTGGCTCATCATTGGCAAAAATTCCATGAGTTCTCCCAACAAGCCCATGGGACCATCCATGGAGTGGCGACCGGCGCCGAGCAAACCAGGCGGAATTCTTAAATCTAAAGCGTGCGTTTGGCCAGGCCGAGGCAGGCCTTCGTTTGCTTGATCGCTGCGACGCAGGAGGGGATTGAGACCATCCTCCGCGTTAGATTGTGCCCCCGTAGATCTGTGGTTTCGTGACGTAAAGTAGCTGCGGAACTCTCCTACTGCAGAGTTAGCAAGGGTTGTGATGGAAGCATTTAGATCAAGAGCTTACCCAGTTGATCACGATGAGATCCACCGAGGAAACGGCCGGGAAAGGAACTGCGGTTGTCCATTCGAGCCAATACGGGTCGTCTGTGGCCATCAACGAGAAGCATATTACGATGTCGGTCATCCATGTCAGGGTTGACAGCATCCCACCCCAACGATGGCATTGGGGGCAGTTGGTCATCTAAGGTTAGCCACGATTAGTATAAATACCATGCTACTGAATCGCCATAAACAGCTTTTCACAAGTTTACCTGGATAGTCCTCGTCATAGATGTACTCCTCGTCATCAATATCTTCATCCTCGTCCTCATCTTCTATGGTTGTGCATTTTATTAGCAGCTGTATTTTCGCCCTTGGGTTTGCTTCAAAAGGAAATGGGGAGGGGGGACTCAGCATACCACCATCTTCATGCTCATCGTCGAGATAATGGTCGTCCAAACCTAGATCCGGATCATACCCTCCATCATCCCCCATAATAGCCCGAGCCATATTGTCAAGCAAATCGCCTGGGGCCATGCCATGCATATGAGCTTCTCCTTCTTCTTGGACCTCTGCGTCATAATCCAGAGCATCTTGGTCCGGGTCATCATCCTCCTCAACATCGCTTTCGCTTTCCCAACCAGAGTCTCCATCCTCCTCAAGAGGGTTCCCATCCTCGTCAACTATCTCTACCCGGTCTTCCACATCTTCCATATCAGCAGAGTCCATGTCGTCATCCTCTTCATCGTCGCTGTCTTCTTCGTCATCTTCATCTTCATCCATGATGACCTCGACCACGCCTGGCTCACCAGGGAGACCCTCAATTTCTCCCATGCCACCAAGTTCTTCGTCATCATCACTAATGTCATCCTCGCCATCGGTAATATCATTCTCACCGTAGTCCATCTCGTCGTCGTCATATTCATCGCCATACATGTCCTCATCGTCGTCTTCATCACCTTCATCGGACTCGTCATCTTCTCCCCGAGGTTCCAGCATTCCTAGTGCGGAATTACGATACAGGTCCGGAGTCTCTTCTCTATCATCGTCGTCCACATCAGACAGTGATGAAGATGATGCGAATTCCTCGTCACTGTGGTCACCAGCAGGATCTGCAGGTAAAATACTTGATTGGCTCAGTTCCTTTGCGGTGCTGGTTAGAACACGCAGAACACGGAGGATATACTTGATAGCCCGCTTTACGCCCGGATAGCTGAGGCTAATTTCGGCGATTGACGACGTGAGCTTGTCGACGTAGCCCTTTTCGTACATTAATCGGCGGAGCTGCGCCTGTGAGCGAGACTGAAGACTGTCGCTGCCTCGTGAATTTGGATTCTGGTCCCTATCCCTCTCACCAATCATGTGGTTCATGAGTTCAGCCAAGCACTGCATCCGGGAATATCGGGTTTCAAGAGGCTCATCAGTGAGCGGTGCCTTCTCGTAAGCTTTCAATATTGTGTCTAGAACAAATTTTCGGACAAACAGCAAGTCAGGTTCGTCATCGTAAACAAATTTGTCGGCTCTACGGTCTGCAGCCTTTTCACTGGTCTTAGACACGAGGGCCACCAGAACCTTTTGAGTCAGCGACGATGTCGCTGCCTTCTTCTTCGAAACAATGGTGTCAGTGGTACCGTTGAGGTTCCCTTGGCACAGTAAATCGTAAATCAGATAGTTCAAGATGCTTGTTCGTGGCTTAATTGGGGTTGTAGTCGACAAGGGTGGGGCGCTACGCTTGAAGTTGATAAATTCGACCTTGGTTCGTGTGTAGCTCTGCAGGAGTTCTGCCAAACAGTTCAGCAGAAAACATCTGTAAACAAATATAGGATGCTCTTCTGCCTTGAACAAAGGTTTCGATTGTTTTTTATCCTTTCCGTCAGCTGCTGAAATATCCTTGGGGCTAGGATCTCGCAAGTTTGCCGTTCCAGTAACCTCCGTGTTGAGGTCAGAAGGCGCAGAAGGTTCCTTGTCATCTACTTCGCGATAGTTGACTAACTCGCACAGCAAGAAATGAATGACTCCATCGGGATTCTCTACGACCGGTCGCTTAATGTCATGGTGTGCCTTTGGGACGTCAGCCATTTCTTTGTCGGCAAGCTCTGTTGAGGGTTTTACGGTATCGCTCGAAGATCCATCTGCGGTTGGCTTCTCCTCTTCAGTTTTGGAGTCGGATTGCTGGTCTTTCCAAACCAAAGCCTGCGATCGGTTCGAATCCCCGGATGGAGCCATCCATCTTTGAAATCGAAGCACCTCGTTTGTCACTTCCACAAACAGATCCGGAGCGCGAAGGGCAACAGGTGCCATGGCTCGGAGAAAAGATGATACATCAGGGTGGCCCCGTTGGTTCCTAATTAAATTGGGAAAGTCCGCTTGTATCTCTGCGCGCATGATCTGTTTGATTATATCCTCGTCTTCAATGATGTGCCTTAAGATGGTGATGATGTGTGCAGTAAGCCTTGTTTGCTTCAGACGCTCGGAGCCGGAGCCAGAGAGTTGCTTGGCCATTAGGAATAATCGCTGCAGGTTCTTCTTCTCGCCTACGACCTTTGCGAGGCGTCGTTTCCGAGTCAGGATCAAAAGCACCCTCAGCACTGCAGTTGCCAGAATCTCCTCCTTGCCAATACGAGGCAGCAAGTTAAGTAGAGATTCCAGAATTTTGTTACAATTCTCATCACCAACCAGTGGCAGGCCTAATCGAATGACAGGCTCAGAAACGGGGTCTTCTAGAGACTTTGGCGGCTTCCATTGCACCGGGACTGGTCGTTCATCGTGGCAGAGAAGAGCCTCCAGAACAAGCAAAATATAAGGAATCCAAGGCGGCAATTCGTCGGTGGACGACGAAAGTGGGACTTTCAAGAAGCCAACATACTCGTCTACCTTATCAGCGAGATTTTCCTTATTGTGCTCAAAGAAATTCTCGTCCTGGAGCAACAGAGCCAAGAGGTGAGCGTAGGCTGCAATACATTTGCCATTTCGCCGCTTCTCATCCTCGTCCAGAGATAAAGATGAAAGAGCAAATGTGAGCGTGGAGGCAACCTCTTCCTGGGCTTCCTGATTCTGCCGTCGCAAAATGGTGGTAGATACCAAATCTGATACTTCAATGGCCGTCTCGGGATGGGTTCGAATCACGTCCAGACATTGGTCAATCAATTGTGCGCGGATCTTGGAACGCATGTTGTCCAGTTCGTCCTTGACCACGTTGAAATTTACAACAAAATTCATAGTAGGGATTTTGTCGGTCGTGTCATCTCTGTGATTGGATGACGTTACACCCGTGGCTTCTGATGAATTATCATTATCAGCCTGAATATTGCCGATATGCCGATCGACATATTCGACCATGTCATCAGCAGATATATCGGGAAGAGCATCTAAGATCATCTGGTCGGAGTCAGGGGCAGTAACTGTATTCGATTGATCTTCTTGGACTGCTGATGATTCTTGTTGTAGAGCCGAAATGTCTGCGTCCTCAGGAGGAATGGGATTTCGTGGCCCTGCGAGACCGTCTGTATGAGCGCGGCAATATTCGATAACGGGTGCAGTGTTCCCATTGGCTCTATAGACTGCTTCGTGAACAAGATCTTCCTCAAAGCCCGTGTCTATGACCTCTTTCACCACGCTTTGAACAGATGCCCAGTTAAATCTCGCATCAGTGTATTTGAAAAGCATCAAGGGCGCCTTGGCATCTTTGGGGATAGCTTGGGGTTCGTGCTCAGCCGCACACACAATCTTGAGAATATCCAGGAGTCTCTTCACCGTGGCATCGGGAACCTTTTCGACGAAGTTGGACGTCCAAAGCTCCATGATGGCAGGCAGAATTGCTGCGCGAAACTCAACCACAATCTGCTGGGCTACGTTTGGAATATTCTGTGACCGATCGGCCTGGCGATGAAGATTGAAGTGGTTGCTGCTTTCCGACAAGTACTTTCCGTTCACCAGGATGTAGTAAAGATCAAGGACTTTCTTAAGTCCAAATGCGGCAACCTTGACTTTTGACGTTTCGTCTATGTTGCTGTCTGGCCCCGCCTTCACAGAAGATGCCAAGATCCTGAGTATAGAATTCAGCACGTCGAGGCCACCTTGTTCTTTGAATGCAAGGAGAACTGGCATGATAATTTGCACATTGGATCTGTCGCTTTGTCGAGGTGAAGGGTGGTCGATTAGCATTTCATGAATGGTGTGAAGCATAATAATCCAGTAATGGAAGTCTTTAGATGTAGGCTCAGCCTGGGCGACTGACGGGCCAAGATGCGATAAGACAGTGTCCGCCAAGGCCATCGCAATCTCCAACTGTCTAGGACGAGGGAATGGATCAAGGTGGTTTGGCTCTCTCCTAGGCAAGAGGGCTTTGCCTAGAGATTGAAACAAGGGGAAGGAGGTGGGGATCATGGGATGCAAAAGCGTGTGCAAGATCTCGTAGTTCATGAACCGGGCGCTAGAGCGCTCTTGCTCCGTAGGTTCAACGGGTGCAGAAGTGTCAGTGCCATCAGCAGAGGGCCAGCTTCTGGCAGCATCGTTGAGCACATCTGGGATTGAGGTTTCGTCGCTCCCCGCAGCATCACGCCCCTCACTTGTGTTGGTCACGCCGAGAAAACCCTGACGGCGCAACGACCAATGCTGTGGTACAACGGAGAGCTCGCCTGCTTCCTCGGCCAAAATACCTCGCAACAAGGGTCCGATAGACTTTACGAGCTTCAAATAGTAATCATAAATGTTCACGGGGTAGAACTGCAGGGCGTTGGACCTCGACGTGGTGAAACAGTCGGAAATGATTTTAATCAAATTTTGAGCGTTCAACAGTGCCTTGATCTTTTGCGTTGCTTGTAGAACAACTTTCGATTGCTCGGGATCATCGCTCCAGACATGCAAATCCGTAGCAAGGAAAGCGCCAAAGTACGGAGGGAGAGCTTCAGTCTTGGCTGCAAGAGGTTTCAACACATCAATGTTTGACTGCGCGCGGCGCAATAGGGAGGGCAGACCCCGAACAGGGGAGTGCTCAACTAATTGGGCGATGACCTGATTGAGAACTCTGGAGGCAGATGAATCACCAAATGATGCGTCGAGACTTGGTGACTCGCACAAGTCGAGAAGGAGCTCAATGCCACCCTTTCTCACAAAGTTCACCTTGAGCAGTGTATTAGACAAATAGCCGGTCAAAAAATTAGCCAGACCATGAATGTATGGTGTAAGTGATTGAGCGGGGGCCAGTTTTTGAGGTTTCTTGTTCTTCTCGGTGATAGTCTCGTTGGTGGAAGCTGCGTCAGACATGTCCACGTCTGCTCCTTCGGTGGTAGCACCCTGTCGCTCAGGGGCAGACTCTACCGTTGGTGCTTTCATGAAGTGTTCGTTCGGGTGAACAGTGACTACAGTTCCCTCTGCAGTGGTGACGTACAGCCTGGCACCCCAGTCCGACTCCATTCCTCTCTCAATTCCCAGCCATCGTACTCTGGCAACCATGTCGATGACAGCATTGGAGATGGACGTTCGCAAGGGTGGATGGTGACGGGCAAGCTCATCAAAGTTGGCGCCGACGTTGCCCGCCAAGTCGCTGTCTGCTTCCATGCACGATACATGCTGAGAGCTCTCAAAAATTTCAAGATAGCTGTCAAAAGCTCGCGAGGCGACAACCAGCTTCATGCCCATATTGTTCAGGCAGATAGAATTCAGGACCTGAGGAACAATATTGATCGCCTCTGAAGAGGCCAAAATACCCTCGGCAGGTTTGTTGCGCCTTGTGCGGCGAATATCATCGTCTGAGGGAGGATGCGGCCGGTCATCTTCGTCTGCAATTGAAGCGGCGGCAGCAGACGAATCCGGAGACTCGGCATCACCTTGGTCTTCTTGGTGTTGTTCAGCCTGCTTCGACTCCCCACCTTGTTGCTGCTCCGGCACTGGCTGACCAGTAATTGCCTCGAGGTATGTTTTGATCATGCCGGACTCAGATATGGCGGCAAAGCTGGTTGGGTCATTATTGATGAAATCACTTAGAATTGTGACTGAATTAGTCCACACCACCGATCCAAAGCTCTGCTTATTAGCCATGATTTCTCGCAGACTGTGAAGCAGGTCAGAGTTTTCTGCTAGATTTCTTAGCAGGCGTTCAGTATTGCCACCATAACTATAAGAATTTGACATGATGTGATGGACAAATTTGAGAAGCCATTTTAGCGTCTGCTGCTGGTAGTAAGGGATCTCATAGTCGACCACCACAGACTGTTGGTCGGGTTTGACACCTTTAGATGATTTTAGCGAATTCTGGGCCTCTGTAACAGCGTCTACTAGCAGTTGTGCAACGGCGCCTAGGCCGCTAGCATTGAAGAAGGCAGTGAATGCATTTTGATACGTCCAAATAAGGCCATCTAGAAACGCCAACACCATCGAATGGTGTCGTTGAGCCACTTGGGACCGGATGTGGAGAATCTCAACCAGGATATCCATAAGACCGGCCGAAACCATTTCACTTCCAACGCGGGTGGCCATGGACAGATGCAAGGTCAAAGAAAAGAGATTGTTACGCCAGTCGTCTGCTTCGCTGGCCTGGTCACCGATGTCGGTCGCCTCATCAACCTGCATGCCCGCTACAGCCTTTCTAATGACGTAGAGCAAGATTCCGTGGTTGACATTGGCGTTCAAGGCAGACAGAACATCTTGGCATCTGGCATGGAATCCTGACACAGCCTCCAGGAGAGCCAGGGCAAACGTCTGAAGCCATAGCGGTATTTTTGAATGTCCATCAGCCGAGGGGTGTATCAGCTCCGCAAGTTGGTAGACAAGCTGGTATCTTCTGGTCTCGTCAATATCGTGACGAAGAACCTTGTCAACAAAGTTTGATTCGGTATGGATGTAGGCCAGATTGGTAATCGCAAGTAACCGGATCGCGAGTATTTTCTGACGCGACTCGAGCGACTCAGTGAGTGCCTTTGCAACTCGGACTCGGTGAAAAAGCTCATATTTTGCAGATGACGGCATGTCATCGGGGCATCGCTTAACAAGGTCATAGATAGATGTAGTCGAAACCACAGACTTGGGCAAATCAAATGACTTTTGACCTGGGATGGCATGTTCCTCCGAAACAGCTGGAGTTCGCGGGATAATAGGAGATGAGTCATCGGTACCGATATTTCGGGCTCGGGGAGTGTTCTGCTGGCTACCAACGGTATGGCTGCGGCGTAGGGGGGTCGGTGTTGAGGGGAGTGACGTTCGGCCGGCGTCATTTGACACGTCAACGCCGACATTGCTGTCTTGTGGATAGTACAGCACTTTCACGTCGCCCCATCCCTGCCACATTGCATCGTCACAGGTAGCAATTGCAACCAGGTCGTTAGCATGGGTCGGAGTCGAGTTTCTGCTACTGCTCCCGTGTGCCTTTTCCTTTCCCTTGGTCGAGACTGGGGTTATGGATGACGCAGGGTCAGCTAGGCTTACTATGGGAGTCTTGACAAACGGCAGCGCAATTTGTTGGACTCGCTCGATGTCGATGTTGTAATGGTTTGCTAACAGTGCTGCACTTATCTGCCTGGAAGCATTGCCGATCCTTTTGACGGAAGCCTGATACCGCTGAGCTAACTCGGAGCCCACCTCCAATGTTGAAATGAGAACAGACAATGCGGTAGTGTTAAGAAGGTCGTTGAGATGCGGGCTGCTCGCATAGATGCTGCGGTTGCCGCAATGCTCCAGGAGCATGCGAGTGAATAGCAAGACAGCCTCTATCAGCACCCTGTCACCATCGGCCGAGAAACCAAGCTCTTGAAGCTCCTCATATGTCCACTGTTTCTCGCTGCTGAATGCCGAATCTTTTGCACGGTTGAGGAGGACGTCGGCGGCGAAATCTCGAGACTGTGGACCCTCGTTCAGGGCATAAGTTTTGTTGAAATGCTCCAAAATGCTATCAAATCGGTTGAGAAGCGGTATCCAGTGATACAAATCTCCACGTCCGAATGGCCATCTCGATGGGAATGTCGACAGATGGTTCGGCAAGGACGGCAAATCTATGGCGGAGGCTGTTTCGACGTAGTTTTTCAGCCAAGGAGACTGTGAGATGTGGGGTTAGAGAGGCCGCGTCAAGAACGAGTCCAATCACTCGGGTTGATGGAAGGGAAGAAGCTTACCAAAGTCTCTTTGTGCTTGGACTGCATCGTCTTGATGATTTTGCCCATGGTGAAGAGAGAGGCGGCAGAGCCGCGGAAGCACAAGCAAGCTCCCCCTCCACTACGATTTGGCTATTAGCCTGGGCGACAATGCTGCTCTGCAAGGGGCCGGAGTGCCCTTCAACGGACAGCCCCGAATATCTCGCTCAACAGAACCCGTAGTCTGAGGTGTAATATTGATGGTGATACGGACAAGTGCCACTTGATCCCGTCAGGCAGCTGCTCGGTGAGGGGAGCAAGAAGCCCGCGGCAGCGGAGTCTAACGGACCAGAAGCTAAACCAACAGCCCCTTTTAGCAGGGCTACTATATTCGCGGTAAACTTGTGAAACGAGGGATATCGAACGCGGGACTAGTTTTTGGTGGGTGGCCGTTCGGTTGGTCTGGTAGATGAAGCTAGAGAGCTGGTGCAAGGACGGGTGCAGGACGTCCCAGATTAGCTTCCCCAAAACGTTAAATGACAATATGGCGGATATAGAAACAGTAGATACAATCTACTACGCGGCCCTCAGCAATTCGATATAGGTTCGCCTAGGTGCAGAGGGTGTGTCGGGGGGTTGAGGAGTAGCTGTGATGTTGGGAGTGAAAAAGATGGAGGAGTTCGGATGTCAAAAACGTCAGGTTCAGCAACAGAGTGGGCCTCTGCGTAATAGGCGTCCGAGTCTTGCGGCTGGTGGTGGGCGTCAACTTGGTCCGATCATGGATGTTTGCTTGGGGGCACGCTAGTACCTAGTACTTGGTAAGTACCGGTGTACTCCATACCTGGTAGGCTGTCGCGGGCGACGTTGAACACTTGAGGCAGCTACTACCCACCAGGTAGTACAAGGTAGTTTTGGGAGCGCTTGACTTTGAGCCTTAAATACCTGGTGCACTTTTACTGGCTGCATGCATGAGTCCAGCTTGCGGAACAAACTACTTGCAATTGAACATTTTGAACCAGATGCAGACGGTTGACATTTGAGGGCCAAGAATGTCCAAGTAGAGGCGCGTACCGATTGACATCTTTGGTAAGCAGCACCGTCATCCCATGAACGACGTTCAACCGGTCTCTTGCTTCAGTTCCTAGCTAGGTACATGGTATAAATAAAGCAGTTATTACGCAGAATGATATGAAAGGTCTTGATTCTGCAAACTATCTGGGGCCATCGAGGCCAGCTACAGCTGATATTGACCATATGTGCACGTGCAACACGTGACAGCAGTACAGTAAATGTTGCTAACACCTCCCGTTCAAGTTGACGCGTCAAATTCTTTTACTACTCCGCGCGCTCCTTCTCTCTTAGCTGCCGTGCAAATGACAAGACTCCTCCCACTTACAAAGTACAGTGACGGATGGCATTGGATACCACATGCAGTTGACATCTGGACTTTTTCATGTCAGAAACTTTTGAACACACACATCAGGGAGTCTGAGGTTTATCCTCGCAATCTTAAGCTTTTCAGTAGGTACCTAGGTACATATATAATCTGTGGCAGAATATGCTTAACCACTGAGTAGCACACATTAATATTATAATATAATGCATATATATCTACGGTACATCGTAATAGGAAGCGCGAGAGCCGGGTACCTGACGTGACTAAATACTTTTTACCTCCCACTGTAAGGCTACCTCGAAATCCTGCACATCAAGTATTTACTAATAAATTGTTGTCTATTATAGCACCTCGTCAAAATAACACACCGCGCCATCGTTTTCGGATTCACAAGCTGAACTCGCTTCCATGCGATATGATTATCTTGCTCTGCGAAAGAGTTGGACAAGAAAATAAAACCACTTCAAACCTATACCACTGGTCAAACTCAGCGGAAGAAAATTTGGAGCAAAAAAAACTAGGCAGGGCTCGGACATTTCCACTTCTCATTCTATCGAGGGCTGGTCTGAACATCAGGGATGCCGGTACTAGAAAGCGCAATCCTTCTCAACAATCGAAGATGAGAGAATAAATGATTAAAGCATACTGCCCAGAAGCAATGAAGTCTGATAAACACTACGTGTTTGGGAACCAATCAAACGAGAGTGGCTGGCCCCAGGTTTGCCTAGGGCCGCTCACCTTTATCCTTGGAGAGCCGAGGATAACATGGGCCTTGTCTTTGGTAAGGGGCCCATTGATGAGATGTTTCTCACCACTAAACGGTCTGTTTCCAAAACATTGAAGTAGCGCTTGAAAAGGGCTTGATTGCTATTGCCCCAGATCCTGACTTGGAGAACTGTGACAAGGGCGGGTCAACTGGGGTTGGAAGGTTGGGTTCAATATCATTTCAATAAGCAACTATGCGGGATCAAAGGTCCTTGGTTTCCTAGGAAGACTTAGAGGGTCAGAGGTCTCTATAAATGCATGAATTCGGTGAGCCCTAGTGCCTGAGGCAAACCTCGCCAAGGTCCGCTCGGGTTTTCATGATACTTCCTTTGTTGTTGTGTGATCTTTGTGGCCGATGCCTTTGTTGTCATCTTGGACGTGTGACAAAAGTCAGAAAACACACATTTTAGAATTCTCTCATTTAAGCTAAAAGAGGAAAGAGATGAACTTTGCATGAGAGTTCAGATAGCGAGGTTCCCCCAGAAATTTGTGCTGTTATTGCAGAAGAAACATCAATGAAGCATGAAGATGAGTCAAAGGCACTAGATGAGGATTTAGACAAGGACGATAGAGGAAGAGGAATACAGTCTGATAAAATATATTTACCCGCCAAGACATAAACATTAATATACTGTAGTATATTATAGTATGAAGCGCGATAACCGAGTACCTGATCTGGTTCAATACTTTTTCCTTCCCATTGTGGCTAGTCGCATCCATGACATAAGACTTCCAATGATGCCATGAACATATGTACAGGTCGTCAGAACATGCCAGTCCGTACTATGGTGACATGTGGGTTGCCATGTGTGCACAATCAATAATTCCAACGGCGCTCGGCCAGGCTTGGCGTGCAAATGGCGAACCTGTTCCTTACAATGAGCACGGTGCCCTTGCCAGACCCTCTTTCACGCTCCTGGTGAAGCAAAGAAAAACGGACAAGTGGTGACATTGCGGCAGCCAATCAGCACGCCGGATTTGAGGCTATGGTTACGGTTACATTCCAAAGGGCCTGCAGGATGGATGCATGTCTGGCGCACATGCGCATGGCCACCCACAACATGGTTGATGCAGTTTAAACTTGAATTAGGATTGTATTTCCTTTGGAGCACTCATCATATGGCGGATCAACCACGCTCTATGGAATACTCCCGTATTGAAATGTGGTCCTTGACGACACCGCCACCATCACCAGTCTGGTGCCAGATGGCTGGAGTCAACGCGGCAGGTGCAACTGAGCAGCAGCATAGTCTGGAGCTTGGAGAGGAGAGAGACCCCGCCAAATCTGCCTTTGGAAGCGGAATACTACAAAGATCGAGCTGTCATGCTAAAAATGACACGTTGAGTTGGCTTTGACGGCCCATGCCTCGCAACTTGTACATACATTGGTACTAGACGTCGTCGTACATGGTAAATGTGCGGCTAAGCGGCGCTCCTTGGGATATCTGCCTCTCCGCACCTGGGGAATATAGAGTTTTCTCGTGGACGGTTCCCCTGACAATGCGGGCAAAGCAGAGTGGGAAGCATCAATGATGTTGCTCCTCGCCAGTATTCAGGCTTCCGCAGAGGCATGTGGTAGCAGGACCAACAAACCACTTGATCAGTGAATGCCAATATAAGCACCTTTTGAGCCTTTGAAGCGAAAGCCCCTGGCGGGGGCGAACAATGTGGTTGACACGCGATACGAGCACAGGGCACGAAGCACAGATTGCATACTGGAGCACTTGGAAAGCAACATTGAAATTCAAGGTTCATAGCAGAACAATCCTGGGCGCTAACATTGCCATCTTTGTACGTAGTATCAACCTCGCTTCTCTGCCCGCCTTTCTGATGAATGGATGCCATGCTTTTTGCGTGTCAATCCGAACATTGAATGTTTATGGGTCTTCCACAGGTGGGCCCACCAGCCGACCTCTGAAACCTGACTTGGACCCGGAGCCCCATCCAAGACCCAGTCTGACGCTGCGATTCGAAGGGTCGAGGGTCGGTGTCAGCGGCCAGAGCTCCCCAGTCCAGGTGGGCCTGTCTGCCTCCATGCCCACTTGAGCACCAGACCGCATGCACGCCTAACTTGAGGGTTGGTTGCCGGGTGCTGGTTGCTTAGAGCAGACCAGGCTTCTGGTAGCGTTGGGTTCAATGTTGCTGGTGCTGTATCTGCCAGCTGGCCATTGAGGCGTCCAGAGCCCCTATCTCGCTCCCAACTAGCAGGTGCCTGTTCCTGGGCTAGCAAGCTTGCGCATTCAATGCCCAGAAACATTCAAGCCAGCCGCCACGAGCCATTGCACACATTCCCCCAACTAACCGCCAAACTCCACCAAGTATCTCCTCGGTCTTCAATGTTCCACCTCCCGCTAAGAAACCAGGGGGGAGGAGACCAGTGCCCGTTTGCCAACTCACCACCGCCTTCTTTATTACTCCCTGCTTCTGACTTCCACTCTGTAACTACTTTTCCGCATTCTCAATAATTTTGTTCCTGTTCTGGCCGTAATTGCGACGCTGCGCGGCACGCTCCTTGCTTACCATCCTTAGTATACGAGAGAGTCGACGGCTGAGCAGACAAGAAACCTCCTTTCCCCTTGCCCTAGGTTCGACGTCACACGAGCAGTCGTCACCTCATTCGGTGCTGGTGGCCACGAGCTGAACTGCTCCAAACCACGAGCAACATAAACTGACATATACAACCACCGCACTCAAAGGCGCCCTGCGCTTACGCACAAATACAATGTCGCTGCAGGGCGGCGACGTTTCTTCTCCTGATGATCAGGAGGAACGGAAGCCGAGGCCCTCCTCGGCCGCCAGCTCGAGCCCAGATACGGTACGTCGAGGCCAAAATTCACTTGTTTTTGCCTGTAGCTTCTGCCCGCAAGCTTTATAGAGCAATTACAAGCCTCCCTTCCCACACTGTTCCCTCTTGGAATATTTGCTGACCTTCGCTTGTTTGCAGGGCGGAGACAGGGACTCGTTCGAAGATGCTGTAGACAATGCAGATACTACTGCAGATACAGTTGATGCAGGCTCTGTACGCTCATTGACCAAAAGATCCGTTTCCCTTTCGAAAAGGGCTTCGCGACGAGACGGAGAAGATGAGGAGAATGAGGGAGGCGAGAAAAGCGACGAGGACGAGAAGGACGAGAAGGACGAGAAGGAAGAGAAGGACGAGGAAGACGAAGAAGACAAGAGGACTTCCAGGGATGAATTGGTGGACTCTGACAAGGCGGAAGTAAAGCCAGCCCCGGGCAGGACGTCGTCACCGCTCTCGCGCCGCATTTCCAATACATCGAACCTCGATAATGTGAACCTGGATGACGAGACGCCTGCCAAGCCAGAAGGTGTGTTAAACAACTGACCCCTATAATTCTTGCCCACTAAACGAGTATCTTGGTAGCACCCCCGATTCCACCTGAAAAGGACCATGCCAGCAAGACCTTGTCTCTGAGCAGCATTACAAATGCTCTCCCATCTATGGCTTGGTCTCCCTCCGCTGAATCACCCTCGAAGAGCCCTAGCCCTTCAAACAATGCAGTCGCCGCTCCTCCACCGCAACCGGCCCCAAGTCCTCCTGCCCGGAAACGCTCGGCCCCATTTTCCTGGTTTTCCACAAACAAAGACACCTCTACGTCTCCGCCAGCTCAGCCTTCTGGGAGAAGAAACACCGCAAGCTCCATTGCTACCCTGACAAGCAACCCAGAAATGATGCTCAGTACGCTCACGGAGGAAAACCAAGTTACGAATGGCGCCAATGGTAACCATCGGAAGAGTCTCAAGGACAGGTTCAAAGTTCTACGAATGCGCGAGGAAGCTGGTATACAGCTAATTCCTGGCGATGGAGACGGACAAGAGGATGCGCTTGGGCTCGTCAGCACAGACGGTAAGACTGTGCCCGGTGACAAGAGCCCACTGCCTCCAGTGCCGAGTCCCAATCATGAATTGGCCCCTGGCACAGCATCTGGAGTTAATGCCGGGCCTTCAGCAATGCAGGAAGCCCAAGTGGATTGGGATCTTTGGCAGTCTGTCGTCTATGAAGGTCCGGCAGCGGTAGCCCGAACCAGCCCCGAGGAGTTGAACAGGGCCATTGCTACGGGCATTCCCAACGCTATTAGAGGAGTCATCTGGCAAGTCCTTGCGCAGAGCAAAAATGAACACCTTGAAACTCTGTACAAAGATCTCGTCACCCAAGGTACCGACAAGGACAAGCAGAATATCCGCAGCACAGCTACTAGTCCCACTCCCAGTGCCAGTGGCATCGCCTCCTACACAAATGGTGACGGCGTGAAGTCTTCCGCATCATCTATTCATTCGAATAAGTCGGCTGGCAATGGCAGCACGTCACCTAGGAGCGAGAAGAGCCAGGAGACGATTGCAAAAGCACAGGCTGCATTGGTCGCGGAGAAACAAAAGAAACAGAAAGAGCGGGCAGCCAAAATTCAGACCCTCGAGAAAACTATTCGACGTGATCTTGGGGCGAGAACGAGCTTTTCCAAGCATGCCGCTGCTGCGGGGCTTCAAGAAGGTCTGTTTGGCGTCTGCAAAGCGTATGCTCTCTACGACGATGGTGTTGGCTACGCACAGGGCATGAATTTTTTGATCATGCCATTGCTATTCAATGTAAGCAAAAACACCCCCGTCTAGCCAGGCCACGACGAGAACATGACTGACACTGACACTCTTCATATCTAGATGCCTGAGGACGAGGCATTTTGTCTGCTCGTTCGTTTAATGCACCAATATAAACTACGGGACTTGTTTATCAAGGATATGCCGGGATTGCACATGCATTGCTACCTATTCGAGCGTTTGCTGGAAGATTTGGAGCCAGCACTGTACTGTCACTTGCATCGTCGCGATGTCTCCCCACATCTTTATGCTACGCAATGGTTTCTCACCTTATTCGCCTACCGCTTCCCGCTTCAGCTTGTTCTCCGTATCTACGACTTGATTTTGTCCGAAGGCCTGTCTGCTGTTCTGCGATTCGGTATCGTGTTGATGCAAAAGAATGCTAGCACGCTGCTGGGATTATCCGACATGCAACAACTTACAACGTATTTGAAGGACAGGCTTTTTGATGTGTATATCGACAAAGATCCCAGCCAGGGCAGTATCCTTGAAAATGGATTCTTTGGGAGCTCCAGTTCCAGCATAGACAAGGAGGTGTATAGAGCGGACCAACTTGTCCGAGATGCATGCGAGGTCAAGATTACGCCCGAGATATTGAAGATATATACCACGGAATGGGAGGAGAAGACTCAAGCTAGGAAGAAACAAGAAACAGAGTTGCAGGATCTGAAGATGGCTAAAGAGAACCTGGCTGGTCAGGTGCGAAAATTGGAAGAACGAGTCCAGGCTCATGATGCCGAGCAAAAAGATCTTTGTAACAAGCTTGTTCATTGCACGGTGGAGAGCGATCAGTTGCGAGAGGAGATGGAGACGCTAAGGACCGACAACGAAGAGCTACGGACCGACAACGAAAAGCTACGGAAAGAGAACGAAAAGCTACGGGATGAAAACGATACGCTACCGGGTGAGAACGATAGGTTACGGGACGAGAACGAGGGCCTCCAGGGTCAGGTTAAGGAACTGAGGAACGTGATTCAGTTACAACCTGAGGAGATCGAGAGGAAGTGGAAGATAGAGCGGAGTGAAATGGTGAAGAAGAATGCAGACGTCTACCAAGAAAACGTAGATTTGCAGAATGAATTGCACAGACTCGCAAAGGAGCTGGCGGATTGCAAATTGCGCTATGCCCAGGTAAGTGACTTCCAAACCCTGAATGGTAACCACATTTGGTTTCTCACTGAACGACTAACATGTGCTTGTTTCACTACAGATCAACGATGAACACGAAACCCTGAAAACCAAATGGACCGACATGGGTCGTCAATTTCGCACATAACACTGGCTCTTCTCTGCACAATTTCTTCCACATTATATACTAGTGGAAAGCAACGCGTATAAAATTCATTCTCTTTCGTCCTTCTGCTTCTCCTGTTATTGGAAGCATTCATGTACAAAAACAAAAAATAGCTGTCATAAGCTACCGCATGGCGTTATAAGACCTCTCCTTGTTACCTGGATACAAGGTGGTAGAGGAAGGAAACCATAGCTGACTTGATGTATGATGATATCGGCGGGCTTGCATACTACATTCTTGGTTCTCGGTGCATTGATGGATTTCTTTTGTGGTGGGCTGGACCTTGACATGACAACAACATGGAGCGGGTAATCACAACGATAGGATGAGTACTTTGTAGAAAAAGTGTCACAAGAGAATAAGTTACCGTACGTGGATATCGAGCGTGACTTATCACAAGTATTCGACCACCTGGCTAACGTATCGCCCTGTGATACCTTGAGGGCCCGCGGAAACTGGACTGGTTGTGTCGTGATGCAGGAGGAAACATTGAAATACAAGGTTTATCTCAAGGGACATGCTTAAGTCCCCGAAACACAGCAATACCTCGTCCACCGGGGACGCAACTCTACTATGTGACATTGTCTTGTCCGCTTACTGCTATGGGCATGGCAACATGGTTCAGGTATTATTCATGCATCATATACAGCAAATAAGTGTAATTAAATTGTACAGTGACATTTCACGTTAAAAAAAGTTTCTTTTGTTTTCATTCCCTATGGACCCATTCCGATGCTTCATGTCAAGCTCTTCATGCCCTGAAAAAATATGCCCAAGACAATTGAGAAAATCCCTTGAACACCATTCCCGTGAGGGGATTGATTTTTGGACACCAGCGGATGGGAGCTGCCATGCCGACTGGATCTCCAGCTTCCCAAGCACAACCTCTCCCCGTTCTCCTTGGCCAATGCGCACACAACAAAAACACACTTTACTTGTGCAGCTTGCGCTGGTAGAAAGCAAGCTCCTCGCCCTCCAAGATGTAGCCATCGCAGCGGCCGGACTGGCCGGGACGGCTGGAAATAATGGCGTACAGGCGACCGGCCTCAAACTGCTTCTCGAGAACGGCGTCGACCTTGCCGGTGGCGGCAAAGCGCTCGGCCTGCTTCTTCTCGACGGCCTTGCTCTTCTTGGTCTCCTCCTCGACCTTGCCCTCCTTGGCGGCCTGGGCCTTCTGGCGTCTACGGCCGAGGGACTGGCCGTAGTGTGCCTCGTACCACTGCCGGAAGGGGGCGGCGTCGACCTGGACGACGGCGCTGCGGGTCAGGGTGTTGGTGCGGACGAGCTCGTTGTTGGAAGGGTGGTACGCGACCACGATGACACGCGTCTTGCGGGTGCATCCCTCGGAGGCCCAGGCGAAGTTGCCCGAGTCGAGACGCAGAGCACGGTACTTGTGGTTGCCGCCGCGGGTGCGGACGGTGTGGATGCGCTTGGCGCCGATACGGGTGTTGGCACCCTGGCGGCCAGCTTCGAAAGCGCGCTTCTTCCCTGTTGAAATAGGTCAGAACGTATGCTTTTTATTGACGAGCAATAGCATACGGGCTTTCGATTGTAGAGGCAGAAAAGAATATATATGTTGCTCAGGGGGGTATTATTGTCTGTACGCACGGTAGAAGGCACGCTTGGCACCGGAGGCGGAGCGCTTGTGGCGGGAGTCGCGAGAGATACCCATGATTGCGAGCTCTAAGAAAGCAGAGAGTTAGCGGATTGATATTGGACAGAGGCGTATTTCAGAGCACATCAAGAGTAGAGGTCGGTCGGTGATGCTTATCCAAATGACGGAACACGCCGGGCCGCCCTATGGGAATTATTCGAATTCGAATGACGGCTTCGAGTCGATGGCTTGTATTCGTCGTTGTTTTGGTTCATCGTCGACCTCTCAACTCTCGTGCTGCGTGTGTAATTTGCGAACTCACCTGATGATTATGCTGCTTCACCAGTGCAATCGAATTGGCGGCGGATGTGGGAGGAGGGAACTTTTTGGGCGGAGTGCTCGATGAGGGCTGAATTGGCAATCGAAAAATTGTGGTTGTGGGTTTTCGCTAGCCCCAAAGGTACCCTCCTCAGGGCTTCGGAAATTCACGTTCTTCCGGGAACAGTAGCGAAAGATCGCGCTGGGGACCCTGACCTACAGGGCACGTTGGAAATTGTGGGTCAGTAAGGATTGCCTACAGATACCGCATTGGAGCCTTCGCACACCAGAGGGATAATTGGAAACGCGTCACGTGCAGACTGGACCCATAAAAGTGAGTACAATTGGAAACGCGTCACGTGTTCATGTTTCCAACAAGAAATACGCAATCGTTCCCACGTGATTCTTTGATAAGAGAAGGGGTGTTTTTGGTCGTGTTCTATGGCTTGATATTAATCTATGTAGGGAAATCGTTGGTAATTCATGTTAGTTCTTTCCTATGTCTTTCCTCGCGTCTTTGTATCGCTCTTTTGTTGGCGCAACCTCCCATTCTGCAGTATTACAAAACGGTCTCGTCTTTGTTCACAATGAACAAAGTGTTGAACGTCTAGACAAAGCCTTGCCGTCGTTCAGTGGCTGCAAATCAATCTTTTCGTAGGCTATTCGAAACGCCCATCAATCTTCATGCCCGTCTCCACTGAACTGCCCAGTTTCAACAGCCGTTGTGGCCAAATCATCCATCTTCTTCTCCAAAGCCGTCGCCATCGTCCAGTTCTCATCCAATTCTTTCTTCATGTCTTCTATCGCCTTTTGTAGGTAATCTGGCAGTTCCTCGAGAACCAGTTCCGTCGCCTGCGAGAAAGGGGGCTCGGTGGGAGCATTGGGAGGGGATATAGAGGGAATGAATCGAGTGTCAACTTTCCAATGCCTCACGCCGCCAAGGTCCGTCCCGTCCGCAGAATAACAATGCTCTTTCTGATACGCCGCGTAGCCTTTGACATCGATGTTCAGCTTTGGGAGAGGGAAATATCGCTCATGTCCACCCGACCGTTTGTCGCCCACCTTCTTGAGCTCCGCCAAAGACGGCCATGTTACCCATTGAGCATCGTCGTGAGAGATGTGTTCTCTGAAACAATTTCGCGACGCAAACACCGTTGAGAGATTGTCTGAGAACTTTTTCCCATGAAGTAATTGTACCATGTTTACATGCTGTTCATCTGGGTCCTCGGCAATCGCTTTTCTGCGGTCCCGTGCTGCCTCTAGGCGTCGCATTTTTTGTGAACACCGTACCTTTTTTTCCTCTGCCATATTTACCCAAAGGCGTGCCAGCTCAGCTGTGCTTTCTGGTAAAGACGGAGAGCTATCAGCCCCAATATGGCGTAAATTTTGCATCATCTTTCGAAACATCTTGAGCTTTTCAGTCAGCGGGCTCTCCCATCTGTTAGACTGGGACCATGACACTTCGCCGCCTCTACTTGCAAGGTCGGATTGCATGGGCCCTTTTATTGCGCTGAAGGCACCTTTATGTGACATCTTCTTGGCTATATTTGTAGCGGCTCCGTGTTCAGATATCGATGACTTGATCGTTATGCCTGCATCTATAGATACCTTTCGATGTGTTTGTGATTTCGAATGCAAATTTCTCGATATCGCTGGCACAGAATCTCTCATGCCCCGTTTCTTAAGACGTGACGTCTCGTCGTCACTCGCATAGGAGTCGAAATTCCGAATGTGAATCTGACTAGATTCGGCTTGCTTCGAATTTTTGACGGGGACGCTCGTGGTTTTCTGAATGGTGTGTCTTAGTATCCAACTAGAGATCTGCTGTATTGAGGAGTACGAGGCACACTCACACTTTTTGCCTTCCCCGAAGCAACCCTCTGAAAGTATTGAGATTGCTCCAAATCGCAGCTCCTCACCTTGGCCCTTAGTAGTGGCGCTATATCTTGGGACGGTATTTTATATGGCTTAGAGGTTCCTGGCGAAGCAGCATTTCGACAAAACCTGCGGGGCGGCAATTCGGACTCTTCATAGTATGGGTGTAGGGGAATAGAATCTGCATCCGCATTAAGTGAACTTTGTTGTCTATGATTGTCAGCCATATTGCCGATTTGGGTCGAAAAAGCGTTGGAGAATAATGGCACAACTTCAGACCAAGGCTGAGATGATGGTTTTGGGCATTCAGAGCTTTGTTGAGCATTTGATGAGAGGCAACTGCCGAAATCAAGATTCGAAGAGTCGTTGTACCGCAAGAGTCCATGAGTACTTTTGGCAGACACAAGCGGTTGTTTCAGGACACCTTCTCTGCTCTTCCATGATTCTGGCTCTCCCATAACGTTCAAGACTGTAGGTGGTAGTAAGTTTAAGCTAGAGACGAGACTCTGGGATAAATTTTCTGGGTGAGGGTTTACAGAGGGCTCACTGATAGTCTTGTCAGTGACCCCTCGTCTAGGCCGTGTCTGGGTTTGGGTTTGTTCAATGTCAAAGATATGCCCGGGCCCAGGTCTTGAAATTGCCGCTACAGTGTGAAATTCTTTGTCTGAATATGCTAGTCTGGGAACGACTGGACCGTACATAAAAGAACCTGGCTGGGGATGTGTAGGTGTAGGACAATAAGCCCCTGCGACTTCGACAGGGTTGTACCATAGAGGCATACTCCAGCCCGGCGGCGGAACGGCATAATTTCTCAAAGAAACACCAGGATATAATGATGAGAATCCATGGGATGGTGTCTGGCGAGGAGTTAAGGGCTGATGAGGATGATTGTATAAGGGAACAGTAGTCTGAATCGGGATCTGTTCTGGTGAAAACCTCCCCAACGTGGGTCCATGGTAGTCATCGTCCAAGGCCAATGCAGATGAAGATGACCCCAATATAGGAGTAGAAAGAGGAGTGAACTTGTTGGCGCATGGATTCATTGTTGAACTGTTCTGTCAAGGAGAACGTTGTACACCAAGAGTTGACAGTGTCAAGTATCAGAAAAGAGCAGAAGGCAGGAGAGAAGGCGGATAAGACTTTTTGAGGATGTGATGGTCTAGTTCGTCGAAGCAGCACAAATGAAAGCCTAACATATGCCCAGAGGCTGATGATATGAATCAGAGAAGATTTGGTCAAGTGATTTGGTGTTCATGTTGATGTGCGGCGGCGTAGAATCGGCGCTTAGACGGCAAAGTTTGTTGCTGGACGCCATGCACCGCTGGTCGGATTAACGGACGTTGAGGGCGCACAAAAAAAAAAAGGAAAAATGAAAACAGCTTGATGAATCCTGCGAGTAAAGAGAGGCTCCAAACGACGGTACTGGGCCGCGAATCAAGGCATATGAAAGAATAAATGCCCGTGGCGCAGATCCAAGCAGCGACTGAATAAGCTGAAGCAAAAGGAGCCCGAGGGTATCGTGCTGACAGCCGGGGTCCCAAGCAGCAAAAGCGAAGATGCAACGATGCAGAGAAACAATGAATGAATAAAAGAAGAAAGAAAAGAGCTGACGGGCAGCCGGCCAGATGTTGGTTGGGTTTGTTGGCACTTTGGAGCAGTGAATCGGCACCTGGCAGATGTGTAAAGCTGTGGTCTGTGTTTGGGGCTGCCCGACCTTGTCGAAACGTTATTACGTGCAAACAGACGCTTCTGGCTGAAGATGACCCGGCGGGCCACATGAGCGTTTAACCAGGAGTACATTTCCTGGCTGCAAGTATTGACGTATCTCATGTTGCAGGCTTCGGATGCTGGATGTCATCGTAGCCCAAATGGAGGTTAGATGGCTACGGCATGGCGGACGGTGCATTGTTACACTCTCGACACCAGCGTAAATCGAATAATGACATTGGGTGTTTTCGGCGTGTCAAATGAGATATCGGCTTCACCGTCTTGTAGGATTTTATACAATGCTCGTCGGGAGGTGTAAGATGACGAGACAACTTTCTAGAAGTCGACACTGCAGCATCCGTTGACGTAAACTATTAATAGCCCTGGCGGAAAAGCTGACCAGTCCGGGGTCGCAGCCGTGAAAGGGATGGTAATGGACTAGAGAGGGCATGCTCTATGTAAAGCACGATCCTTGCTCGTGAGCGAATGACTTCTGCCAAAGATTGCCATACGCAACTATACTCTGGTAAAACTGTGACGCGCAAATATATTGGCACTGATACTCCGTACCGTGGTTGTAAATTCATGTACACGCCCCTGCCCCCCTTCGACAATGCCCAGGCGTGGTGGCACCTGCCAATAATGCCACAGATGGTACGCCGAGCAAGGAAAGCGCAAGCAACACATGCAGACCGCGACCTGCAGCGCAGTGGCCTTGGAGACCCACAGCCATGCCGCGGTTGGCCTGTGGACTCTGGACTAGCTACGACACGTACCTAGGTAGTACTTGTAGAGCGGTACAATGAGCAAGGGGCCGTCACATCCCATCACTTTTCCCAACAGCTTGTGATGGTGCCAGCGGATGTGTCTCCTTCACCCATTGCTAGAGACGCAGCATCTACCCACAATGGCTAACACGACGCTCAAACTCACGAATCGCTGTAAGTGTATTGTCTTGCAGTTCTAGTAGCTAACCCGCGAAACCAAGCCATTGACACTTCTGCTAATCACCACCCATGCCCATATCTAGCTCCGAAGCAGCCCATCAAGAGGCTTCCCACAACCGTTGACCTACCTGCCGATGCTACTGTCGACGACCTAAAGGCTGTGATCGCCAAAGAAGCCAAAATTTCCGACTTGAATCGTATTGGCATCTATGACCCCACTACCAAGAAGACATTGAAGAATCGTAAAGCTCGCCTGGCAGACGAGCCAAATGTGTCTGCCGCCAACGAAGTTCTGGTCAAGGATCTCGGTAAGGAGCCCGCATCCACATCATGGAATTGTTGAAAACGGCAGAGTCTAACAGACAATTCACGCAGGGCCCCAGATTGGCTGGAGAACTGTCTTCGTCATCGAGTACTTTGGCCCTATTTTGTTTCACGCCCTAGTTGTGGCCGCCCGTCCCTACATCTACAAGAATGGTGATAGCGACATGTCCACAACACAGTGGCTGGCCTTTGGCATGATTGTGGCCCATTTCATCAAACGCGAGATCGAGACTCTCTTCGTTCACAAATTCTCCGCCAACACCATGCCAGTTTCCAACGTCTTCAAGAACAGTTTCTTCTACTGGGCTCTGTCCGGCCTTCTTTGCGCCGTGTCCATCTACAACCCCAACTCCCTTGCCGCTCGTGCCGATAAGCCTGCTTTCGACCTCGTTGGGCTTGCTCTTTACCTCTTTGGCGAGACTGGTAACGCCCTGGTCCACCTGTATCTGTCTTCTCTGCGCTCTACCGGTGGGACTGAGCGCAAGATTCCCTCTGGTTACGGGTTCGCCATTGTCACATGCCCCAACTACATGTACGAAGTTTTGTCTTGGGTCGGTATCATCATTGCCAGTCGGGACTGGACGGTGGCGCTTTTCATCAGCATTGGCGCCGCGCAGATGTTTACCTGGGCCAAGGGTAAGGAGCGAGCGTATCGCAAAGAGTTTGGCGACAAGTACAAGAAGAAGCGTTTTGTCATGTTGCCTGGGCTGTTGTAAGTCGACGACGGAACCATAAAATACGCAAACTGTTGCATAAATAAGCAACAAGGCATGCTTTTTTTCCCACAAGAGCCTCAACTGTTAGGGCTCTAGTGGGCTAGTAGAAATGGGCAAACGCACATCGGATGCTGGAAACAGGGATATTAGGAAAATATAGCACAGTAATGCATCTGATGAGCGATGATGAGGATCAGGAGTTTGGGTGGAGGGAGATTAATTCAGAATGAGGACGCCGTACGAAATATACTAATGCAAATTGGCGGTTGAATATTCAAGCTGCTCCTGTAATAAGTTCCATACACACAAAACTTGCAACGTCTGTCCATGCTAGTCACAAAACATCATTCCATTGCATTCATACCTTGTCATATCGCCGTTGAAGTCATAGTCATGTCTCATAAGATGCCCAGGTCACATTCATCGTTCCCTCTTCCTCCCCCTTCCCATCCCTGAAATCAAGAGCCCAACATACTCCCATCGACATCCTTCTACGACTCCGTCGACAAGCTCGCCGTCTCGGACCCCTTGGCCCTCCCCGTGCCCGTACTCGAATCCGGCTCCATCAAGCTCCTGCTCGCATCCGACCAGGTGCTCCTCCCTCCCTCCTCGGCCTCGGCCTCCGTCGTCACCATATCGGCATCCGCGCCAACCGCCAACCTCGCCTCCAAGCTCACCTTATTCCCATCCCGATGCATACTATTCGCCAAATCAACGTCCACATCCATCATGCCCTCCTCGCCATACTCCCCGTCGTCGTCCTCCTCCTCCTCCTCCTCGTCGCCGCCGCCGCTCTCATCGCCCCCGCACTCACTACAACTACAACTACAACTCCCGCTCCCGCTCTCGCTCCCGCCATCCTGGCGATTCGCCAACCGCACCGTCTCCTCGAGCACCAGGAATCCCCTCTCCAGAACCTCGGCCCAGTTCTGCACGTTGCCCAGCTCCTTGACCCTCCTCGCCGCCGCGTCCGCCTCCCGGGCGAGCTTCTCCGTCTCGCGGCGCAGGCCCTCCGTCGCCCGGACCACGTCGCGCTCCTGCTTGTCCAGCGCGGCGGCGTTGTCGTGCAGGATGCCCGCGCGCGACTGGAGCTGCGAGTCGATCAGGTTGCCCATGGAGGCGACGACGGCGGCGCGGGCCTCGGCGACGTGGCGCTGGGTTTCCTGCGAGGGGAGCGTCTGCTGGAGCGGCGCGGGGGGGGCATGCGCCGTGATGGCGTGAGGCTGCGTCGGGGCGGCCGTGGACGGCGGGATGGAGAGAGATGTTGGCGGAGAGGCATGGCGGGGTGGTGAGGATGCTGTCGTTGGCATGTTGGGTGAATGTTTCTTGTTGTTGTTGTTTTATTCCCTTCTTTTTCTTGCAGATGGATTGCTTGGGACTTTACGTAGTCTTCTGCACGGCTGGGTTATGCCGTGCTTTTTTTGCGATGCTGGGTGGATCAATAATCGTTATTGTGAAGACGAACTGTTGGCGTTGATTTGCGTCGAGTGTGCTCGACTTCAATATGCGCCTTTGCGCCGGTCCGGTCCGCACGTCATCGTGTGCACATGATGCGACAGCGAGAGACGTCGTTAGTCAAAAAGAGGCGGGGGGTGGGGTCAAGACTTTTATTTCATGTAACAGCCGCGCGAGCGGCAATGACCTGCATCAAATCGGCGAAGCGGACATGAAGGGACAAAAGAGGGCAGATGGGATAACAAAACCCCAGGGTATAATAAAGTGCTCTGCATGTGTAAACCGATCCGACGCAATTTCATGACATGCTAGTTGTTGGGCATGAATTCTGACAACATATATTAACATAGCAGCATGATGATTATTTGTACATGAGTTGGTTGACCTTATCGTCCTTCTTTTGTGCCCGTGTCCGTGCCCGATGCATCACTTTCAAAGTTATCTAGCATCTTCCTTTTTGTAAAGCCTGTGTGGTTGCATTATAAGCTCCCTTCCCTTCCCTTTTCTGCTCCCCAAAGAAAATTCACGAGATAAAAGCAGCCTCCTCCCTTGGAACGCCGGGATCGAAACGTCGAATAATATGCCCTCCCTCTAGACTAAGTATGGCATGATGGAAGAAGAGCACACAACAAAAAAAATCGCATATCCTTGATTACATTGCCATTATTCGCGTCATCATCGAGAACACATTCTATAGCACACAGATTCCCCATAACGCCAGGCTATGCGGAATATTGAAAGAGTGAAGCCGGATGATTAGAAATTACCATCCCCAAAAATAAAAAACTGGGCCAGCAAAGGCGGCCGGTCTGTTAAAAATCGGTCGTGTATCATCCCCAAACCATCATCGTGGTCGAGATTCTGATAATGTTGTTGCCCATCATATCGTTACAAAGCCAACCTCCCGCCATGTAGTCTAGATAGCCCCAAGCCTCCATTTGGTGGGCTAAAGGGTGCTGATATTGACGGGATTCCATCCGACGACATTGACGAAATAGACGAGAGGGAGTTGAACCCAGAATGGCCTCGCGACATTGTGCCACTGCGAGACATGGATATTCCAGGATTTGCCATTAGAGCATCCGCGCGATCAAAAACGTTGCCATGGAATGCCGCGGCAAACGAGGCGCTATGCGGTGTTGTAGAAACGGTCGCCTGCATGGCAGGTCCAAGTGCAGCACTTTGCGGCGTAATCGGAACCTGGGTTGTCGGCGAGGCACTCTGAGAATAGTGACCACCCAGACTCCCATTAGGCCCAGAAGATCGCATTAGATTGTGCCAGGGTGATTGTACGATTATGTTGCCAGTCTCCTTCATGCATTGCTGAATAGGTCGCAATCGCATCCTTGTATCGGGCGGCAGCGGAAGGCCGTCGATGGACTTCTTGATCTTGGTGATCAAGGACCACCAAGAGTTGACAAAGTTGTTACACAAGGTCCAGAATCCGGGGTGGGAGCGTACACTGGGGTCATTGAGTTTAATCAGGGACAGTCTGTTCCGGAGGATTTCTGTCTGCTGTATGGTATAGCCACACATGGCAATTAAATGTTTCCAGTCCTGGACGAGAGCCATTGGGGCGCGGCGCTGCATGGCCGTCCTCAAATCACTCTGCAGTTGACCGTGGAAGCTTGGCAGCGTGCGGAGAACTATGTCAGTGGACTTTTGTAGTGATAAAAAGACTTTGTCAAACTGTGCATCCTCTCCCGTGTAATCATTGGCAAGATCTCGGCTGCCCGTAGAAGAAAAGGACCCGCCGGACCGTGGTGTTGCCAAGGCGAGTTTTGCGGTCCGAGTTGAGCCATTGGCGTAGTGAAGCGGGAGGTCTGTTGCGACGCGCAGGCCAGCAGGATTGTGGACGACGGTTCCATTACGACTGCGCAAAAGCCCAGTCCGATCAGCCGTCGGGGTCGCAAAGGGTTCCCGTTGGAATGGTTTTATCGTCTCGCTAGCGTCTGGCATGCTGCGATTCGATGATTGAGATCCTGGCCGCGAGGCACCAACAGTGGCTAAGGTTACACGAAGTTCCATGATACTATTGTAGAGTAACATCAAGAGCGTGCGGATATATCGCGCGTCTCCGTTGTTGACAAAGGTATCAATGTTCTCGGCCAGAAGGGTACAAACGTGGCCGTATGCGCTGACAAGGGTATGGCAGGCTCGATGCACGTTTTCATTATCTATGGCAGAGTATTGGCCATTCTCTAGGAGCGTCGTGTCGTGTCTCTGGACCTCTTGTTCAAGCTCCTCAACATGCGAGTTGGTGTTGTAAAAGACGATTTCTAGACTTGACCGTTTTGCTGATCCGTCACTTGTCAAGGTCATGAGCATCTGTATCATGGGGTGGATCTGAAAGACGGAATACAGGATGCCCTTGGCTGCTTCAATGATAGGGTCAAATATCTTTGACTCTCGCCGACGTTCGGGGAGGACAGATAATCGGCGAACATAAATGGGTCGCTGGAGGTATGGGTCACTGGGCGTCGCCGGACTCTTGACACCTTGGGGCGTTCCTTGCATGGCAGAACCGTGGCTCAGGCCGCGATAGTGGCTAAAGCGATTATTTGCCTGTGTCTCATCGAGGGTGCCCAGCTCAGATGGCTTCCTGGATACGATTCCCATGCGTCGACTGCGGCCGTCCGGGCCTCGATCAGATCGCAGCAATGTCTCGGAGTTGCTGCGAAGCCTCTCATTCACATTTCCGATGGTTAAAGGCATGACGCCCGGCCGACGCATCGCAGTGCTTTGTTGCGATAAGCCACGGTTATGCGACCTCGTCGGGATTGGGGGCGGTCGGGGTGCACCGTTAGGAGACCGCATATCAGGTACGTCAGCGCCATTGACCTTGATAGGAAATCGACCGCTCGCGGCTCGTCTCAAAGGAAACCGAGGTACGTCGGTACCACCCTCGCTGGACTCATCACCAGTTGCGTCACCTTCCATCCGTCCCGTCATGGCAAAATGCCGAAGAAACTTCTTAATTATGGCCGTGACGGCGACCTCGGTAACTTCGGTTTCTCTCATTATGCCATCATGCGGCGGGCTTCCGGATTGTGGTCGTATGGCGTCCTTGGGTGGGAAGCTAATTGGGTTGCCTTCAAATTTGAGCACTTGGAGGGATCCCATATCGGCGAGGCACAGAGGCAATTCCCGAATTTGGTTCTTGGGCACAGACAAGACCTTGAGTGACGATAACCTTGCAATGTCTTGTGGCAGTATTCGAAGCTGATTCCGTCCGAGGTCGAGAATTTCGAGAGATGTCAGGTCGCATAGCTAGACAGAGTTAGGATTTACTTCAAAAAGAAAAGCGAGCAGCCAGGGGCTTTAGGGAAGGAATAATAATCATTACCGCTATCGGGAACTCTTTGATTTGATTGCCTCTGATATTTAGGTACCGCAAAGACGTGCATTCGGAAAATCGAGTCGGTAAACTTGACAGTTGGTTGTGCGACAAAGCAAGTCTACAATGCCAGAAGAAGAAAAAGGGTTCATGTTAGTCAACTGGAGGTGCTTTACGTAGAAAGAGAAGAAAGAAGCATACCGTTCTAGTTGATCCTTGACAATATCTATCACTTCTTCGGGTAGTTTTTGGATTCCCTTTCGACTCAGATCGACAGTGACGCCAGCTCTTAATGCAGTGCCGACAGCACCAGCCTCAGCAGCCTGACCCTCGCTCTCAAGGGCCGTCTGCATAGCCTCTCGAGCCAAGCCAATAATCTGCGCGGCGCTAGTGATGGGACTGGACGCCGACAAGGTCGCGTTGGAAGACGTATTTCGAAGGCCGGGAATCGGGGGCGGCGGCGGGGGAGGGCCATTTGAGGTGGCAGCGGAATTGGGAACGGGACGCCGGCCTTGAGCAGGATTATCGGGCAATCCACGAACAGACGACGACGACGTTCCCGGATTGCCAGCTGGCATCCGTTCTAGCCACTCCATGGTGGAAGATGGAGCAGTGCTGGCACTTGCGAGAGAGGCGAGGGGGTGATGCTTCTCACGCGTACACGTCGCGGAGGGGAGGAGCAAGAGGTTGTCGGTCGGCACGCCGACAAATAAATGGACAGGGCAGCAGTCGGATGGCCGTGAGGTCGTGTGGTCTGCTGGACGTCGCCAAAAAGGTTTCAGAGGTCCCTCACGCAAGCCAAGTCAGGGCCCTGAGGGTCTCAAACGTCGAAGCCGATATGCTAGGGTCGAGGGGTTGCTGCTGCTTCAAGCCGATGCAGGCTGCGACAGGATGCTGCGCGAAACACACAGGTTCATGATGGTAGTGACAGCAGCGGAAGGGGGCTTCGAAGTGGTCGACCGCGAGGTGATTGTTGGGTGAAGAGGATTGATCACATTATCTGAGTCGACATGCCAGGAGGTTTGGGTCTGGGTCTCGGGGGACTGGGCTGGGCTGGGTTGGGCTGTGTATGGACTCAGTGCTGGATCGACGGTATTAGACGGTGGACGGTGGACTATGGACTGGTGGACTGTGGACTGGTGGACTGTGGACTGGTGGACTGTGGACTGGTGGACTGTGGACTGGCACTGGGACCTGTCGATGTGGTGGGCTGTGGACTCGAGTGCTGTGGATTGGTGGTGACAGGGACATGGATTGACTCGACTCGACCCGTCAATGGCACCAGACATATGTACAGGGAGCTGCCGCCGTCTGGACTGACCAGCTGCTCAGTGCATGTCTGGTCAAGGCTGGTCTGGTCTGGTGGTTCCATGTCCAGCTGCTCGACTCGGTTGTTTCTGGACAGCAACAGCCAGGGGCCATTACGGAGTACAGAGTACGGAGTACGGAGTACACAAAACCTCAGAGCCACATGCAGTTGACAATATTGGAAGGCTGACTGTGATGGAAGGATGCATGTGCACCACGCAGCCACCCAAACAAAAAACTGCGTCGACATGTGGTGGCGGTCAGGCACACCGGTTGACCCCAGCCAAACAAGAGCGAAGACCCTGCTTCTGCGCCGTCGAAGCCCTGCGGCGCCAGCTTGTCGACATGGAGTATTATTCGTCGTGTGGAATATTACTCCGTACCTCAATGTTGAGAGCAACACAAGCTCCCGCTGCACCAATCGACGACGCCTGCATGCTGCGGCTCGGGAAAAACAGACAGGGACCAGCCTCCTGACGTGCTTACCATGAATGTGTTTATAATAGACGGTGCTCAAGCACTTGCACGGAGTACGGAGTACCCAGTCATGGATTACGAACTACGGAGTACTTAAGTACCTACCTACCTAGGTAGGTACCTAAGTACGTAGCATGTTAGTACCTGCCCTTGTTTTTTTTTTTTCTAACTCGCTTGGCCATAAGCACACATGCGTTTGCCAGAGGCTGCAAGTTGAACAAGTTGAGCTTGCTTCTGGCGCAGTCTTACTCAAACACTAGCTGCAGTGAGGCGCCCGTCGACCGACACCAGGAGAGGCAAATCGGATGGTCAGTAATGCCAACAATTGCTCCTCCGTCCCCTGCCCCTGAATGACCCTGGTGACGGGACGGACAGGCATGCATGCGTTTTATAGACACAAACACACGCCTCGAGTTGCAGCATCGTGGCAGCCACCGTTGTCGCGCCATAAACAGAAACGTCGTCATCATTGTTTCTTCTGTTTCCTCCCGTCATGGTCCTTGGGCCCGTTTCGTGTGATGCAAACGAGTCAAAACCACAAGTGCCTCGGGGCTTTAACTTTATTTGGAGCCCTACGGTGAACGACGTCGGCGTTTGCAACGTCGAATGTTTTAGGGGCTTGCCGAGAAATTGCCCTTACTCGGATCCGTGTATGTATTGTGTATTGGGAGCACGGAGTTGTTCACGTCTGGTACGTACGTAATATCGAGCACCCCTTGGACCACGTTCATGCTTCCTCCCGGCCTTCTGGGTTCGGAACTTCCAGTGTTCGGAAGTTCGCCTTCCATGGCTGTTGTGTCTGTAGAGAACGGCTCGAGCCGGCCAGGCCGGGAAATGAATAAACAGTGCCAAGGTAGGTAGATATCCAACATGCTGCATGTTTCCATCAGCAGTGCATTGCAACGCATGGAGACCCTGGGACGATCCGGGCATCCCTGTGTGATAACCGGGCGTCTCCCTCCTGCTGCACTACCTTTGGTATATTAAGAGCTCTGCAGACTATGCTTGGCCACGTCGTACACATTTATTAGCCACGTTTGTCAGTCCAACATATTGTTATTCGTGGTGGACAAATCATAGTCGAGAACACGCAGTACGGGGTAGGGCTGGTATGCTTGTGCAGGCTTACCAAGAAGCAACGTTCCAACAAGGTGCTGCTTGCGAGGTGTGTGGCCGAGACAAAGCGAGCCCTCGCCGCCGAGCCTCATCATCAAATATAAACGGGTCATGATATTCACTACAGAATATATTAGCCCGTCACCAAACCTGCGGAGTGGCAGGAACCCGGTCCTTGACAGAGGTTACACTCACTGAGTAAGATAAACGTGCAAATGACGACAGTCCTTCTGTCGGCTCCACCACTCTCAGACGCTCATTTCGCCCACGATAAAAATAATATAACGTCTGCCCAGTTCTAATGTCTAAAGTCCTTTGCTACCATGACTCTATCTCGGTGGACGTGCTAGCTCGAGTGTCGCTGGCACAATATTCAATTAATGTCTGGTTGGTGGGTGGCGCCTGCTACCTCTGGACGAAGCACTTGCGGACTGGACCTGCCTTCTCCCGCGCTGGGTCCTACCTGCCTCACCCGTGCACCATGAACCAGTCAAGAAACATCAACTGCTACTCTCTCTAGCCAAACCCCAACACGATGTCATCAATATGCTCGTGACAGATTTCAACATCATTGGGCCTCCATATCTGATTCTTTTTGTTTGCCGCTGTACCCCGCCGCCCATCCAACCGCTTCGCTATTTGACATGGTTGAAATCCGAACATTGAGCCTGATTCTCCCTCATCACGACGCGTCTGACAGTGTCTGCTCGCCCTTGCATCATGCCAGCTCTGCAGCGAACTAGTTCGTACACAGACATTGGATTCACCCTGCGACGGCAATTCAACAAGAATGAGTTCAGGTATGTAAGATTAATGAGAAGCGATACAAGGGGAATATTTAATAGAGCTCTGATGTCCGGATGAAATACATCGTATCCGCCTACATTGCTGACCTCGGCGTGTTCTTTGCTAACGGCCTGGCACGAAGGCCATATCAACGTGAAATCATTGAAGCCGCTCTCAGTGGACACGATGTTTATGTTCAGGCCGCAACCTCTTTCGGAAAGAGCCTGTGTTTTCAACTTCCGGCCGTGATAGACCAAGGAAGTATGTTGATAGTTACACGTTGTACAACCACCCACTGACCCTGATTTCAGTCACTCTAGTCATCTCTCCTCTGCTGAGTCTTATGGTACGGTTAATGGAAGACGCTTGTAACAAAAAGGCTCTTCAGCTGACATGCAACTAGATAAACCAGGTCGAAGCTTTGAGAGCATCAGGTGTCGATGCCAGCTCCCTTAATAGCAACACGCCATATCCAGAGAAGGATCGCATACAACGAGATCTAGAGACTGGCCACCCCAAAACGCGTCTTTTGTATGTCACTCCGGAACTTTGTTCTGGTTTCAGATTTCGTGAACGACTACAATTGGTCCATAAGCAGAAGGAGCTGGCTAGAATCGCCATCGATGAAGCACATTGCATTTCTGAGTGGGGGCATGATTTTCGCAAAGACTTTAAACGGCTTTCTTGGTTCCGGGAGACTTTTCCTGATGTACCCATCATGTGCCTTACCGCCACCGCAAACCCTCAGGTAAGGGAGGACGTGCTCCGCATTCTGAAGTTGGACGAGACTCCGGACAGGATTAAAATGTTTCTCATGAGTCCGCAACGGCATAATCTTCATATAGAGATTCGATACACTAAAGACCAAGAAGACAATCGGCTTGCAGATTTCTTGAAGTGGATGCGAGCCGTCTACGAGCGGCGACGAATCGAGTCCAGGAAAAAAGAGCTGCAAGACGCGGGTGAACGCCCGGAAGGCGTCTCAGGTATTATTTACACCATATCGCGGGACGAGTGTGAGACTCTCGCAGCATCTTTACGCGAAGAGGGAGTTGGGGCCCGCCCCTTCCACGCAAAACTCACCAAGGAAGTGAAAGAAGAGACTTTAAATCGCTGGATCAATAACGAACCTGGCTATGATATTATCGTGGCTACAACGGCGTTTGGCATGGGTATCGACAAGAACAATGTTCGATTCGTCGCCCATTGGCGTATCCCAAAGTCTTTTGAAGGATATTACCAAGAAGCTGGTCGCGCAGGGCGTGATGGCAATGCCAGCTATTGCTTCTTATACTACAGTCGCGAAGATTTAGAACGCGTCATGCGAATGATTCGCAGCGATTCAAAGGAAGGATCAAACCTTGACGCTAGGCTGCGTAGCCTTCAGGCCTTGGCTACTTATTGTGAAAACACAAATTCTTGCCGTCATGCACAGATATGCAAATATTTTGGCGATAGCTCTTCGCCGGCGTGCGATTTCGCTTGTGATTGGCATAAAGATGTTCATGATCTGAAAACGAGATTTCTGAAGGGTTTGGCGAGCCCGGACTGGGTGAGCTCGCAGGTGGAACAAGGCACATATGATGGCCACGATTACTACGATGATGATTAACAACAAAGGCAAGGATCCAAAATGCCACAAAAAAATTCAATTGCTTTTCTCTTAGGCAGCTAGAAGGTAAGTAAAAATAGAAAAGAATAGACGTAGCTACAAACTTTCAGGGGAGTTGCTCTCGACAGCCACCTCTTCTTAGGCTAGTGAGGCAAAGAGCTTTATGAAGCTAAGTCAGTCCCGGCAATAACTACAAGCACTGGCTTTGGTAGCTGTCTACGTGATGCACGATGGGATATGCTTGAGGGCCCAATAGTAGCTAGGTATATGGTCTTTGGTCAATTTCAGCACTATCTGGTTCCAGACTCAGTAATATTCAACTTAACAACCCCAAGACACAGTCAACCAGTCGATGTAGCATTCGCAACATGTTTTGTCGCCATTTCAATGCCCAATAAAGGCACAGCCCAGCTCAAAATTCATGCTACTCTAAGCCGCACGCTTTCCCTACTCCTTCTTCTTGCAAAAGCCCTCCTTCCAACCCGGCTGCATAACGCAGTAGAATTCGTTCGAATTACAGCAGACTTTACCGTCGAGATTGCACCCGTTGGCTGTGTTATCATTAGTATTTGGTTACACTAGAGGACAATGAGATGCTTACCTCCTGGGCTAATGCATGTCTGCGTGTTAGGGTCATCAGCCTGGACTCCAAGAGCCATGGCGATGGCAACGGCGACAGCGAGGAACTTCATTGTGAATACTGAGTCGAAGGTAGTAGGGTTGAGTAAAGTGATGAGAGAAAAGGAGGTGTGGTGCTGTTGTTTCTGTTTCTGTTCTTGTTATTGTTGTTGTGAGTGATGGGTTCGAAGGGTCTGAATTGGGCAGGGCAGACTCGAGCTTTTATAATCGTGGACAAGTGCCGGAATGACTTCATGTCAAGCACGATGAGGCAGGCGCAATGACGCCGCGGAGCTGGAGCGTCGATTGACGGACCCAGATGCGTTAGAGCTTCCTACGCATGAGGCCCTGAGCCAAACTTGCAACAAACGACTTTTGCCGCACACATTGCATCATGACACTTACACCGCGCAAATTCTGGGCCTTGGTAAACATGGCTTGTGTTTTACCGTGCTTTGGGCAATCATTGTGTCTTTCCGGTATCCTTGTGTTTCGGTCTTTATGTGTGTATAAATATATTCGTCTTGGGTGTAATCATCTTTGTATAAACCCGTTTAACCAGCCTTGCAGTTTTTGGGAGCATGTGAAGCACAAATTCGGTCAAATTTTGGAGCGAGATTGTATTATTATTGATTCGGAGCCAAGAAGGGGCAATGCTCCCCTCACAATGTCTTTGTGCGCGAGGGCGTCGTGTAACGGACCACCTGGCAGGAACCTATGGCCTTTGTGCTGTCAGAGCATCCCCGGATGGAGGAGGCCAAGCAGCGGCAAGGTGACTGGCGATTCATACTCTTCTGAAACTTTTTCACTTCCTTCTTTCTTCTCGTTGCAAATTCAATATTGGGTGTCGTATCGGACCCTGCAACTACGAGGCAGCATGGTCTGGGACTGGCTTGGCGGTGCTTCTTGGTCTCCAAGAAGGGGTTAGAAAAACAAAGATGTACAGGTTGGACTTGTAAGAGTGCACTTCTCGGCGTCACGGGATGGGGTTTCCAAGCTCAACCGCTACAAAGAAGAGTGCCACGGATTGCGTCTTGTGTGGACATTAGCCGAGGCTATTGTTGGAATTCGAGGTGACTTGACGATGTGTGGGTGTGTGGTCTGTCCGTCGTCAGATGAGATCTCAGCATCGCGGTGTCTTACGGAGAACGCTACTGTTGCACGATAACGGGCCGGCTATGACTTTCATTGTAGCCTTGACCTCACATGATTTGAATCTTGTTTGAAGTGGTTTGCAAGAGAGCCCCTGCTCTGGCCAAGCCGTTTTGTTTCATTTGGGAAGGAGGTTGTTGGTTCCGACTGGCCAAGACCAATCAGGTGGTTCTCCGAGTCAAAGGATCGATTGGCCCTTGGCAGTAGGCCTCAACCAGTGTAGGTATATGTATCTCACTCTTTTCCATCTTCCTCTTCTACGCTCATTCCTCATATCCTCCATTCCTTCACTCGGGTACAGTACCAAACCAGGCGACAGATGAGGTTGTAAGTCCAGGTCGGTGAGCAGCTATACGACATGTATCCCCCCAAATCACTCTCCATCACCGTCTCATGGATAGCTCTTCTCAACCGGCATTTACTCAAGCAAGTGGGCTGCGAAAGCCACACAGACGGGTCCTGCTCCTTCACGTCTATGTATCGTCCCGCCGTGAGGTAACGTACCTTGGTGCATGGAGGGCAGCCAGAACATACACCTGAACCACTGGCTTGGGGGCCTCTGCTCCGTATGCCGCAAATAGGCATAAAACATTGCAGTATAGACTGCTGACGTGAGATTACTCACTGCGCATTTCGGTCTTTCGGGGCTTGCTACCCTCAGTCGGCTCAGTCTGCAACTTGGCGGTCCATGCACAACCAAACACGCTCCTTTCAAGACGATGTCGGCGGTGGAATACTTGCCATTGCATACTATGTGAAGATTGCAAGAGAAATGTTTCTGGGGATAGAAGACGCTGCGTATAGGGGGTTCGGCAAATCAGCCCAGAACCATGCGTGCGTTTCCAAATATTGGAGTCTGGAGCCACACAATGGGCAGCCTATCCCAGCGAAAGCAAGTTAGCATCTTGTAAACAGAAATCTGGAAAGAATTTAGCAGCTGTGCTTACCAACTACATCCTTCCAAGAAAACACAAGATAATTTGTCAGTTGACGAGTGTGTAGAGGGAGAAGTTCCTGAGGGTTGGGCTTAAAATATCTTGTACAGGGGCCCAGAGCATTTGTGCCCGAGGCTATGCTGCTGACGCATTCACGGTGGATTGCCTTTCCAGAAGCGACATGTGACGAGGCTGCAATATGCTATAGGAGTAAGTCTTTCTATGTTTATATACCTGGCGAAGAGGTTGGCGAACGCGAGGCCGCAGGGGGAGGGTCGATGATATATGGTACGCTTGGTAAAATGGCAGAGTGACTTCAACAAGGTGTTCACCGACGATTGAGATACTCGATTTTTATCAGTTACGTGCGTTCTAACACTTCTGTTATTTGTCCAACTATGACTACGACTGAGCCATTCCACCGAGAACCCCTTCTTCAAAAATGCCACTCGTAGCAACTGAATAGGCGGAATTTGAATACACCATCATCTAGTATAAGTCTAATGAATGATCAACGTCTAGATACTTGCTCTGCAGCACAAGTAGAACGCTCAGCAAATAAATTCCACAAACGCAAAGCTCAACATGTCAAGGCCCCCGAATCCCAGCGACAAAAGGGAGAGGCAAGTGCCACACCATGCATCCAACACGTCGCATCCCACCACTTTGTATGCTTTAAAACCCCCCGTTGGGATTGGGGTTGGGAATGACCCTGCCAACGTTATTCACGGGCGGGATGACACTCGTGCCCGTCAAGGCCGCCGCCTCCTTGTACCTCTGCAGGCTGACGCGGGGATTATCAAAGTTCTGGTTGATAACGCCAGCCATGCCCTGCTGGCAGTGGTTGCCCTTCTGCTGGGGGCAGTAATACCAAAGCGGCTTCTTGTGCTTGACTTGGAGCTGGAAGACGTTGGGCGCCTGGCCCTGGCTCGTGACGAACTCGAAGCCGGGGAAGAAGCCGGTCCCGTCGGCCAGGGGCTTGCACGGCTCGGCAAAGGAGGACTGCACGAGGGAATGGTTCTGCGGGAGGAAGTGCCATTCTACAATGTCCCCAATCTCGGCGACGACATTGTCCGGGTCGAATCTGAGCCCGCCCAGGCCGGCGACGACGGAGTGTGTTACTCCCGTGAGGGTGGTGGTCTTGGTGGCGTCGCTGGGGGAGGTGTTGCTGGGTGCTGGGGCGGCAGAGACGGCGGCCGCCAGAAGAAGGGTTGCAATGGCTTTGAGAGACATTTTTTTTTTTTGGATCTTTGTGTGTGTGAGTCTCTTGTGGAGAGATGGAAATATATGTATGTTGTATGCTGGGACGTGTAGACGGCTGTAGGAGTGAGCTTGCTGAATGTTGAAGTTGGTGATGAAAAGGACCTGGTAGTGAGGATAACAACCCCTTTATTTATTCCTCCAACGCGTCTTAGAATACCATCATCCCAATCTTGAATACTTATTTTTATTCTATTCCCATCTCATGACCTTCTCAGATTCCACATATCGCGTATAAGCCGACAGGCATGTGGCCAACGGCGCCATCCAGCCTTACGTCCCAAAAAACTAAAAAAACATGGACGAATAAACCAGGCACGGCCGCCAATTGGCTGAATCGGGCTGCTTCTTACCAACTGGAATTATTTTGGCGTACGGAACCAGCTGTTGCCGTTTGGGCTGTGCTGGGTGTTCGCTGACGTTGGGGCCTCTTTTTGGCGTGTGATCCGTCAAGCCTGAGTGTGTTGTTCTGTATACAAGCAGTGCGCCAGTCAGCGTGGCGTAATGGCATAGCCCGACTTGGGACGAGGGGCCAATCATGACGATTTTTGTACCTGGGCTTGGCTTTGCGCACGGGGATGTGAGTATTTTGGATGAAGACATTTGGCCCGAGTGGTCAATTGAGTGGATGGCCCTGCTGGTCATGAGCATCAGTTTGTGCTGGTCGTCTTACACGTGTTGTGGTGGTTGTGGTGGTGGTGTATTGCATGGGATGGATCCGCGGCTCCAAGTATAGATGTGATATTTCGACGTTGTTGGTTTGAACAAACGAAGTATGTACACATGGATTTGGTCTCCTAGCAAGAACGCGGTGATTGCTGGTCAAATCACCATGGCATTGACATGGCTGTGCCTCGCTGTTTGACCAGAAGCGTAGAGAGCTTTCTCTTCATTTCTCTCATAACGGCCCAATCGTTCGTTTTGATACTGCAATCATGGGGAGCGGAAAGGAAACAGGTCGCCAGGATGATGAGGATATATTCATCTAAGCTGCATCACCCCGCAACACACACAAGGGTCGTCATCAGCGCCCGGATGTGGTTCATTCTGACAAGTCTCTCCGTTCTTGTGACAAGGCCATTCTGCCACATCATCGGAGTTTCCTCCTTGCTTTCCCTAGCTGGTGCCCAGGTTAATTATAGAGTATCCATTACGCCTTGAAGGGTTCGCAAGTAGGCAGCCGCTTCAACAGCGGCCGCAAATGACGCAACTTGAGACCGGCATACATTCGGCCCCATGAGCATTCGTGGCCACTACGACGGAGCATTAGCTACAGAGCAAATCTCAGGTAGTCGAGCGTGGACATGTTCACGAAAATGATCCATGTCCCCATCAGCCACCTCCTATACAGGCTCTTACCTAATGCTTCTTCGCTTCCTTTTGGGCTCTCTTTTCAGCAATCACGCTATCAAACCTCTTAAACACCATGAGGCCCTCAAAGAAACAACTCACTACCCACATCCACCACTGGCCGGACCACCTATCCACACCATGCTTCTGCAGCCTCGTCGCATCCAGCACCATAGGCTCAATCAAGTGGATGGCAAGCACGGGGTAGAAAATAAGCTTGACGGACCAACGGAACATTTCAGGCCCACCAGGGAAATAAGCAGTGAGGATACTCCAGATGGAAGAGCCGGGCACGATCCAGGGCAGGGCGAGGAAGGAGACAAAGTAGAAAGCGACGGACGCCATGACGAGAGCATCAGCGACCCGAGGAGCGCGGTATGCCGTCATGTAGATATCGCTGATGCCTAGGCTCTTGCGGGCAATGGCATCCATTTCAATGACTCGGGGGCGCACGTCGTTCCACGACTGCAAAGCGGGCTTGAAATGGACAACGTAGTCGGCACCGCCGGCGCGGATGCGCATGCCCTGAAGGGTGACGTCTCGCAGGGAGGCTCCCCGGGCCTGGCTCGGGGTGAGGCCGCAGTAATGACGGAGGTAATGGGTGAGTTCGCGCGTGTGAGAGGTGTTCATGTGGCTGAGGATGCGGTCTTGGAGACCTTGGTCTGCGGGGGCGGGAGCAGCCATTGCGACGGATAGCTATTCGAAGATTGGCAACTCGGCAATGCTTGGAGTCTGTAAGAAGACTACGGCGTCGGTACGGCGGTGTTTTTGGCTGAGAGAGAGAATGTCAAGAGACGGAGAGCTGTAGCCGAGGGAACGAGGTAACGAGGTGAGACAAGTCTGGTGGCATGAGGCATCAACAAGTGATGTGGGAAGCTCTGAAGCTTGGGCACCCCGGCACTCACGCAAGCAAATCACATTTGAAAGGTGGTGGGGTGCCGCGGGACGGGATTGTCAGAAGCACCGATGCCGTCTGGTTTGCTGTGCAGGTTGTGCAGGATGTGCACATGTGCAGGCTATGTGCATGGTCGTGACGGGATGAAACTGGTCTCTATTGTGGTCATTTGGTACCGCGTACGGAGTATCCCACGCAGAGGAACAATTAAGCAAGGAGATGGCACTTGAAATGCACAATGGACATGAAGCCGGTAATGCAGAGAGCACGAGGACGGTCGCGGTGGACTAGGATGGCTGCAGTAGGTACCGGTAGCAGTTACTAAAGTAATTTTGCTTACGGCGTGACGGCCCGCCTGATACTCCGTAAATACATACATGTAGTAACCTACCTCTGAGTTTTGTGAATGCATTTCCAGATGTGCATGCATCTATCTTTCTGGCGTTTTGTGCCGACTCCCACCCGCGAGTGGACTTGATATATGTACATACATGCACAGTCCATGATGCTCTCGGGCAAACAACCATTGGAACGGCCATGCATGCGGCAGAAAAAGAAAAACGAAAAACTTGAGTAATTTTAAGGGGTTAAAAACGCACGAAACGTGGCCCTGGACACGCGGTAATAAATCCACCACACCGCAAAATCTTCATGCCCTTCGATCTATCGAGCATCGTGTAAAAGCGAGGGGGTGCCACTCAATATCAATGCTCGAGAAAAAGCTGTGGCGGGTTGACTGGCATCACAGGTGAGCCAGGCTGCCTGTCGTGGAATACAATAGTCCAAGCCAAGATCAAAAGTGCCCCAATAAAACAAGTCCCTCAGCGTCCCCCTCATCTTGTTGGCCTCTTGGCACAGCGGCCATGCGTTTCGAGGCGCACACAAAAATGAAGCCGGTGTGGATGCTTCCCTTATCAATCAGTCACACCTTGGACCATCATCTCCACCCCGACCTCGTGCAGCTCCTCAACAGTCCCATACACGGGTCCACAAAGCGAGAAGAACTTGAAGCGAAATGCCCACCATCCCTGTCGCGATAATTTCGCTTTCGGTCAGGAATGGCTGTTGCCGGCATTATGAGACCATTTTCGGCAAGCGAACCGAAGCATGGAAGGGAGGGGTCCGCTCTCGGGGAGGCGATGCGGATTCTTATCAATCAGTGACGCGAGAGGATACCTTTTTGGCGCGCAGAGGCCGCGGGGGGCGCCATGTACCTCGCGTGAATGGGGCCGTGCTGGCGCCATCAAAAGCCGCACACTTGCACGCCTTCAATCGGCGTTTGGCGTCGCTGATGCTGTCCGATGCCCGGACCCTTGACACCGTCAGCCTTCCAATCGGCCATATTTATTCTCTGGATCCCCGAAAGATCCGCAATTTTATGACTCAACGCCTAGGTTTCAAGGTGGTTGGCAGACACACATTGATCAAGTCTGGTTGTAATGGGCATGGCACGCCAGGATGAAGACGAAGAAGACACTTTGCAGCTGGGTGAATAGGGGGGGGAGAAAAGGACCACGTATTTTCGATTTTGTATTTAGCTTCTGCTAAAAGGAGAAAACTAAACAAAACGAAGAAGGGAACGGCGTATACCAGACGCGTGCTAGTCCAACGTTTGCATTTCAAAGCTTCACCTGTCTGCGCGGCCGTTCGTAAGCCACGAGTTGGACTGGACCCTGCCGCTGCTGTTGTGGGAAACGTTGTCAAAACGTGGTGCGGCTTGCAATGACACACGCAGGCCAACGTGCGTCTATTTATTAAACCGAGAGATCCGTCTTTGTTTCCCCTGTGGAAACAAATGTTCCTGGGATTGTACGTACACAACTACTACTACATACTTCCAACGCCCAATTCGGCCCCTGCTCCGCCACCAACTCGGCGTCTGAGCTTCGCATCTTCATTGGCTCGTCATCGTGCGCTTCGGAAGTCCGAGGCCATCGACGCCGTTGCAGGACGCTGAGTCAGCCCACCTCTCACCCCAACCAACGGCCATTTCTTGGACCGCCCTCGTATTTCCGCTCGGTGTTTATCCCAAACAGGCTCGCGGGCAAAATTCTGCACCAGTTTTTATCAGATCAGATTGATAAAGATTCCTTTTACAAGCCCAAAGCCCCCCTCCTCATTTTAAAGCACTCGCTCCAAGCTTGGCCGCAAGGTCGTAACTCCGACACGCATTCGTGCATCCAGAGTACACACAATGCCTGAGAGAAGCGAGACCCCGGAATCCGACGCAGGTTCGCGCAGCAACGGTGATGGCGACCAACCACCGGCGCGCAAGCGGCAGCGCGTCCGCCTGAGCTGTCTCGAGTGTCGGCGCCGCAAGCTCTCATGCGACAGAGGCTTCCCGTGTGAGCGGTGCATCAAGAGTGGCACCCCGGACCGCTGCAGCTACGAGTCCCGGAACGGCGAGGTCGTCAACGCCTCCTCCGGCATTCCGCCGCCCTTTGCGCAGCTGGATTCGCGCCGCTTTGGAATTGGCGGCGGTGACGGCCCGTCCGGCTTCACGTCGAGAGAGGACCATGAGAGGATTCGGAGGCTGGAGCTGGAAATCGCACAGCTCAAAAATCACCTCGTCAGACCTGGCGGCACCGGCTCATTCGATGGCAGCACCGTCGCCGCCACCGACTCACCGGCGACCAGGAAGGATGAGAACCTGGCCGAGACTGAGGGAGTGCCGCGGCCCGACGTGCAGGAATGCATCGAGGCCGGCAGCATGAGCGGTGACAAGGGCGAGCTTCGATTCTTCCGCGGCAAGGGCTTCAGGACTCGCTATTTCGGCCCTCACAATGCCAGCATGGCCTTTGTGGAACTGACTGGGCTGTGTCCGTTCATGAGAGAGACGGCCGATGAGTGGCTCAGGCCGGTCATTCTTCACGATCGCAAAGATCGCAAGCGTCGCATGGAGGATCGCGAGGCCCTGTTCGCGAAGCAGGACCCGGAACTCGAGGCCTTGCTGCCCACAAAGGAGGAGACGGACGCCCTGGTTTCCGTGTACCTCGACCAGTTTGAGCAGATTCACCGCATTGTGCACATTCCCACTTTCCGCAAGGAATATGCCGAGTTTTGGAAGCCCGACAGCAAGCAGCGATATGCGGCATTTACAGCCCTAATTCTGGCCATGATGGCGGTGACCAGTTGTGTGCATACCCACGACAGCCTCAAGTTCATCGGCATGATGTCCAATGCGCGCCACTGGGCTGAGAAATGGATATGGGCGTGCGACGCATGGCTGTCGCGGCAGAGCCAGAAGCACCGCAAGCTCATTCACTTCCAGATTGCCTGCCTCTTATACCTGGGGAAGCGAGTCAACACCATCAAAAAGAAGAGATTCTGGACCAGCTCCGGCGCTCTCATCCAAGATGGTATTTCTGTTGGCCTTCATCGGGAGCCCAGTCACATGGGTGGCAAGATCACCGTGTACAATCAGGAAATGCGCAGGCGGATATGGACGACGGTGCAGGAGTTCGACATGCAGGCGTCGTTTGATCACGGCCTGCCCACCCTGCTCAGCCAGCTTCACTACGACACCAATGCCCCGAGGAATCTGGACGACGAGGACTTTGACGAGGAGACGACCACGCTGCCGCCATCCAAGCTGGCCAAGGAGTACACCTTCAGCTCGTTCCAGAACCTGTCTCGACAGAGTCTGCCACTGCGGCTGGAGCTCAGCCGTCTGCTTACGGGACCGCTGTCGGACATTGACTACGACCAAGTGATTCGATACACGAATGACTTGACGCAGGAGATTGACGCGCTGCCCTCGTGGGACATGAACATGGAGGGCTCCAAGGAGAAGAAGAACCCCCTGATTGCCTACACCCTCCTCCACGTCCAGCTCCGTCAGTACATCATCCCGCTTCACCAGCCGTACCTGAAGCTGCGCAAGCAAAACTCCAAGTACCAATACTCGGAGATTATCTACTACAACGCTGCGCGTGACATTGTGCTGCTCCACGACAAGCTCTACGAGCAAGGCATCCGGTCTCTCAACTTCCTGCGGGAAGACGCCCTCACCACGGCCATCAACCTCTGCAGCGTGACGATGCTGCAGCCACGCGGGTCCACCAACATGATCATGATCAACTCGCACCACACTCTCAAGCTCATTGAGAAGTGCATCGCCATGAAGGAAGACCGCCTCCTTCGGTGCGGCAATAACGAGCCATGGGGCTACTCCATCATGTGTGCCGCCCTCGGACTCCTCGAAGCGCACCTGGGCACCAAAACTACCGAGGTGGCCAAGTCGACGTCTGCAGAGCGCTTCGTCAACCTCCACTACAGGCTGCTGGCAAACCAGGAACCCCCCGTGCCATCTGAAAACATGCCCGAGACGCCCATCAGCGGCGCCACGACCCTCTCTGCGCCTGGCCTGGGGCCCAGCCCCGGCCTAGAAGTGCCTGACCGGCCCAAGGTATGTCTCTCCCATGATGTATTATACGAGAACCCACTCACTCTTTGGATTCTACCGAGTATACAAAAAGTTGCTAACATTGGAAACCCAGTCTGTTACGCCATTTATATTCCCACCTTCCATCCCAACCGTGCCCGTAGACCCAACTACGGCCCCTGCAACAGCATGGATGATTGGCGTGGGCGATCAAGCACAGCCCTTTAACATGGATCCAAGTCTGGAACTCCTTGGCCTCAACCTGAATGAGCTCTGGGGCGAGTCGTGGGAGCTCGGCTAGAAGAGTGATGGGGGGGATAAAGATCGTCTCGTTTATTCTTTTTTTTTTTCCTTTTAAAAAAATCATTCGTGCATATTTCATACATCTGGGCACTATATAGTCTCGGCGACGTACTTATACAGGGAGGGCGGAAGAGAAGGAAACGTCCGTAATGATAACGACTTGTTTTGCGAAATGACTGGGCACATTTATTGTACAATAGAGATACCAATATACATACCTAGCGGCTCCGATTCTCAATGACACGAGTGCATGTCGAGAAAATAAAGACTAGGATTTACATGCGTGTGCAATTCCTGCGCTTTGGAATTAATCCATCTTTTGCATATGTTTATGAATTTCTTTTATGCCAGTTAACTGTAGTATTCCGCACACCGTATTCCGTATGCAGTTAGACGCGAGGCGGTAAACAGCACGCGACACCCCGCATACACCCCTGTCAAACGCTCCTCCGATCCACCTAAAACAGGAACCAGCTGTGCAAAAATTATGAGGAAAGAAAAAAGCGCGGGCTACTCCGTGTCGAATATGAAAAAAACGCGTGTTAATGGGGCAATTTGCTGTTTGTTCTCTTTGAGCAAACACGTAGAGCCCCACTTGGCTCCATCTGTGGGTGCCGGTGCGTACAAGTATGACTCACAATGGTCTCCGAAGACGCGGAGCAGCAGACTGGGTCCCTTTATATGCCACATTTGCTTCGTCTGTTTCCAACAACAGGTGTTCAAAGCAACATAGCTCAGTGGAAGAGCGACGGGCTCATAACCCGTAGGTCCCTGGATCGACACCAGGTGTTGCTATCTTTTTTGGACTTTTGTGATTTGTTGAGGGTGTGGTGAGGTGGTGCATGGTGGTGTCCTGTGTTTGACTGAGGTTTTGTGTTTTTTCTTTTTTTTAAAAAAAAAAAATACATTAGTGTAACTTGGTTTCGTTTCTTGTTCTTGTCTTGTGTTGCTATGGGTTCGTGATATTTATAGGGTGTTTCTTGGTGTTTAGGTCTGGGAAAGTGAGGCGATGAGACATGCGGGTCACGGGTTGTCGATGTGCATGTTTCGTCTGAACTTGCATCTTCCTTTGGGGCTATTTGACCTGGCTAGCTTCATGTCCATGCCATGCCAGCAAGAGTCCATCAATCCGCGCTGTTTAATTCACCCAGACAGGGTCCAGTCTCGGCACTTGGTAGTATTGTGCACCACCAAACTTTTCAATTTGTACCAAACCCACGCATCACGACACACCCACCCTATACCCGTCAGAGAAAAAATATGTATATCAAAAAAAAAAAAGAAATGAAAAAAAAAATTCACGACACCTACTCCCAGCACCGCCCAGCTCACGCAAACCCGTCACAACATACTCATGCCCGTCATTCACACCCGCACCGTCAGCCAATCTCCCATGGCATCGGCTGGCATCGGGACTGTTAGGAATTCATGGCTGCATGGAGCTAGACAAGCTTGATGCGTCTCTGTAGACCATTTGATGAAATAAAACGTGTTAGCCATGTATGTAGTTTCGAGATGTCTCATGTCTTGTCCCTCTTCTTTTTCCTCGGCGAGCATAAGAGTCCAAGACACACGCCGCATCCCTGTACCGAGTCGGCACTGTGGAACATTCGAACCCACCAGACCAGCTCAAAAAACCTCCCACGCAGCGACATCACCTCACCTCACCTCACCTCACCTCACCCTCCCACATCACCCACACAACCATGCTCTCGCGCCTAGTCCAGCGCAGGCTCGCCGCCTCCCTGCGCAACTGCAAGACGACTCCCTCCCCGTCCACCAGCAGCCGGTCCGTCCAACGAAGATGGATAACGCCTGCCCCGAAACCCGGTGACGGACCTCTCATGTCCCGCCGAGCAGACCGCGAGCTCCCAGGTACGGCCGCACCACGACCCCCCTCCCCTCGTCCCGTCTCGCCAGCCCCTCGGTGCAAGATGCTAACCAGCCCGCAGAAATCAGCCAAGTCCGCTTCCGCTGGGGCCGCACCCTCCCCATCTTCCTCGCCATCGTGTCCGTCTGCTCCATCTCCATCTTCAACTACCAAAAGACGTCGTCGCCCATTGTGTCCTCGACGCTGTACGCCCTGCGCACCAACGCCCGCGCCCGCGCCATCCTCGGCGACGACATCTACTTCAAGCACCAGATTCCCTGGATCAGGGGCCAGATGAACCAGATGCAGGGCCGGATCAACATATACTTCACCGTCAAGGGGACCAGGGGCTGGGCCACGATGCGCTTCGCCAGCCACCGCCCGTCGTCGAGGTCGCTCTTTGAAACGACCGAGTGGAGCCTGACCACGGCCGACGGCGAGTGGGTTGACCTGCTGGAAGGGGGGGATCCGTTCCGAGGGCTGCTGGGCGATGACGGGCTCGCCGCCATGGAAGAAGACGACCTGCATGCCACGAGGGGATATCGACAGCAGGGCGCGCTGAACAAGTGATTGGCCCGTGGTGGGAAAGGCGGCGACAAGGCCGAGCTTGGAGTCGATGAGAGCATATAGTGAGCGTCTATCAATCACTTTTTTTTGTTTGTTTTGAGACGGGGCGCAAATGGAAGCATCTCATATTTTTGTACAATATAATTTGCTACAGTAACTTGTACAGTACTGAAAAAAAAGGCTTTGGTGTATCTATATATTATACATGTCCACTTCAGTTCATAATGGCCCCCTCCTCCCCCTTTCTTCCAGACATTGCAAATCCTACAGCTCGGCCGCCTTTGACTGCCGCTGCTCCTTCATCTCCAAGTGTCTCTGTCTCGCCGCTTCCAGCTGCGCCTCCCCGCCAGGATGCCGCTCCAGCATCTCCCGCAGGACCCTCTCGCGGTACGGCAGCGCAGGAGCCTTGCGCTTCTTCGCGTCCTGCAGCTTCACCGCGCGGCCCTTGGGCCCCGGGACGGCGCCGCTGACGAGCACAATGCCCAGCTCGTTGTCGACCTTCATCACCTTGAGGTTCTGCACAGTCACCCACTCGTTGCCCATCCGCCCGGGCATCTTCTTGCCCGGGAGGACGCGGCTGCCGCTTCCCTGGGAGGGGCCGGTCGTGCCGATCGTCCGGTGGTTCTTGGAGTTGCCGTGCGACGCCCCCTGGCCCGCGAACCCGTGGCGCTTCATGCCGCCCGCGAAGCCCATGCCGCGGGACTTGGCGCGGACGTCGACGATCTGCCCGGTTTGGAACCAGTCCGGCAGCAGCTGGGAGCCGACGGGCAGGAGGCCTTCCGTGCCGCGGACCGTGAACTCGGCCAGTTGGCTCTTTGGTGCTATCCCCTTTGCTTCGTAGTATCCCAGCATCGGGCTGGTCACGTTGCGGGGTTGTCGTGACCCGGCGCCAATCTGGACAGCCCAGTATCCGTGCTTCTCTCTCGTCTTGTTCGCGACCACCTGCACCTGGTCGAGTTGCAGGACCGTGCAGGGGATGCGCGTCTTGCCGACGAACATGCTCGTCATGCCCTTCTTGGTGGCGAGCACGCCCGCTCGGAGGGGGGTTGTGTTCTCCCGCCGCTTCAGGGCGGCCGCAGGGCCCGTCGTGGGCGCGGGTAGGCCGGCACTGGGCTGGTTGAAGCGTCGGTGCTTGGATCGTGGTGGTGCCGTTGACCAGCCGTATTGAATGCCGCGCTGGGCGGTCAGGGGGAGGAGAAAGCGGCGTGGTGCATGGCTGGCGATTACGGCCGATGGCCGGGGGAAGGCCACCCTTAATGAGAGGCGGGGCGGCATGACCGTGTGTGTTGTGTTGGCGATATTGCCAATGGAGGAATTGGACTGGATATGATGTTTCGCGGCTGTGGAGTTTTCTGAGTGCTTCTTGATTGTCGGGTATTCTACGGATGATGCTGACGACGGTGGGGTTACAGGGTAGGTCGTTTGACTTGAGAGGTCAAGGTTCTGTATAGTTGAGCAACTTGAGCTTCCCCAAGGTGGTGCAGCCATAAGGTGGCAGGCTGTAAAGCCACGGGGAATGTCAAATTCTATAATTTGTTTTCGTGATGATCCAGAACCAGTAACTTTGACCCTTGAATAGCTTCACAATCTACACGCCCGGCCCTCTGCCCCCAATACCACTTCCCATCTGATTCACACTGGTCCCCTTGATTTTGTGATCCCCCGGTTGCGCCGCGGCCTCGTATAAAATGTTTGTCGGCGCCTTGCCCAGCTTTGTCCACTCGCCCTTGAATCCAACATAACTAATCCGCGAAACATCTTCATCGCCATCCCCAAAATTATCCATAAAGAATAGCACCAGCCGCTGGACTCTGCCAAACAGCGCCCTCTTGACGGGAATCTCTTGCACGTCAGACGTTTGGGAGAGCTCAATCTTTTGCACTGGATCCATGTCTTCTGCCGTTGAAAAGTCCAGATTGTCGTGGTTGACGTAGAGATGGAGTGTTTTTGGGGCAGAGAGGGATGGGGATGTGCGGATGAGGATGGAGTGGAGTTTGACTTGGGCCGCGAAGCTGCGTTTTTGTCAGCTGTATGCTAAGAAAAAAAAGAGAAAAAAAGAAAAAAAGGAAAGAAGTAGACTGGGTTTGGTGACCAAGGTGAAATACAGAGAAGATCGAGTGTTGCTGGTGGTGAGAGAGGAAACGTACGGTACAGTCATGAGCAGCTGTTCATCGGCATCGCTTGCTAGCTCTGGCTCGGCACTTAGTCTCTCTGCCCACGTCTTCTTGACGATGGCCTTGCCGGCGTCTCGTGTCGACTCATTGAGTGTCGTGATTTCATCAAAGTTGATTTGCTGGTAGAGCGACGACTGCAGGGCTGGGGTGATGTCGTCTGAGTGGTCATGTTCGTCGCCATGGTGGTGGTCGTGCGCGCCGTGACCGACGTGTTCGTCGTGGCAGTGGGACATGGTGCTGCCCAGGTCTGACAGTGTGTTCCACGTGGTGAATAGTGAAGCTGTCTACTCTGAGAATGGGAGGTCGATGTATAGCTTTCCTGGTGATGGGTATGGTTGGATGAGATGGAGAGAGTAAGAGGCCCTGATGGTGGAGGTGAGAGAATGCCCCGCCGAGTTGACGATGTTTGTTACGGCCGGGATAATGGTTGTGAGTATAACTATAGACATGACCCAACTTGGATCTTACAGTCCACATATTTTCAGGTTCTGTTTTATCGCCGACAGTTTATCAAATACAGCTACAGCCGCAGTTTTGATTCACGCTCCTTTAAACCCTGCGGCAGATGGTCTGTCACTGCTGCTGCAGCCACATTGGGACTCGCCGCGTGTTAGTCTTCATTCAGTGGTCATCTATGTTGTCCTAACGCCATGCATTCGCTAATTGATCCAGCATCTCGTGGTATGGCGCAATATCTGGGGGCATGGCAAGCGATTTCAGCCACGAGTCTTGTAAATTGTTTTCAAGAAAACCTGGACTCGCTTTTCGATCCACGGCCTATGGTGTGGGAAAACTTTGGCACAGAAAACCCAAGGTCAGAAATATTTATTTGCTGTCAATTTCCTTCAAACCATCTATAAACGCCCGGGTATCTTAACAAACAAGTATGCAAACCGCCTTATCTGAATCCACTTTTCCTTTTCCCCTTCTTAACCTTCTTTCTATCTCCAAAAGCACCAGAAACCGGCTGGCTCATTGTCACCGAGGGCCCCGGAACACCAAAAGACTGCGACGAGTCTGGCATGCGCTGCTGACTAGACATTACTTGCACTGGGGGTGGTCGCATGTCCATACTCGAGGCATCTTCGCCCAGGCCATCGCTGGCTGGGAAGCCTTGTCGCATGAACGCAGGGCGCTTGAACTTTTCAGACTGTGCCTTTCTCTTGGCTTCGATTCTCTGCAGACGCCGTTTGGCATGAGAGAACTTCTCCTCTGTTGCAACCGCGATACTAGAAACGTAGTTTTCAGTGTCGATACCACGCTCTGTAGGCCAGTAGGAAAGAACCTTGGGCGGTTTGAGCGAACCTAGCGTCCCTTGTTTGATGGTCGGTGCGAGAAGCTTGAGTCGCTGGAAGGCAGCATCGGGAACATCATCTGCCAAAACAGATGCTTGCGATGATGAGGCACTTGCTTGGCTGGAGTACGGTACTTGATTGGAAGAACGTGGCGTGAAACTGTCCACTTGGCTCTCTTCCACAAGATCGTAACCGCTCGGTCCCATGAGGGGGACATTCTGCACCATGACGCCGTAGCTGGACAAGAATATGTCCCTAGCAATCTCCGCCACCCAGATTTTTCGAATCGTCTGCATCTCATTTGGCAGGGAGTCTGCTACCGCAGTGAGCCACAGTTCAGAAAGTTCTTCCATTAACAAGGGATAACCAAGAAGAGACCCTGGTGGTTCATCTGCATATCGTCTCCTCAGTTGCGTCACAACCACATGTTCATCTGCGCTACCCAGTAGACCTTCAATCTCGGCCTCCATCCCTTCGCCAGGGTCCCCATAGACGAGCGGTTTGTCGAGCGTCGAAACTATCTGTATCCTGCAGCTTATATTAGTATATTTGCCCCAATGCAGAACCCGGAGCCGTCGAACCCACCACGATGTAAGAGGCAAAGAGTTATCCTCTATACCATGCTCGATTATACGCTGAACAGCGTCAATCAACTGCATCGGTAGACCGCTCTCGCCTTCAGAAATCGCAGCTTGTAGATGTGACGTAATTGTTTGAGCTATGGAGCCAAATTTTAACAGCACAGGCCGAGCCTCGTTTAGCGTGACTTCGCCAGAGGTGTCGTCATCATTTGGTCCGGATTTCTGCTTCTGAAGCACAGAATCCAGGTCGTTGTCCGTCACGCTGTCGGGCAGCACGAAGGCTTTCGTCATGTGGTGCAAGAAACGTTTTCTCCTCCGCTTCCAGCGTCGACTATTGGCTGATTTGGACCAACCAATACGGAATGTAGGCAGACTTACCTCGAGCGACGGATCAATGGAGGAGGTGCATATGCAGTATCGCACACCCAAGTCTCTATCGAGGACGGTGATCTGATAAAACTTTGTGTCTGCATGGGCATATTCCGTCCCTGGCCCAGGTTCGTCGCCTGCAGCCGATAACTCAAGCTCTGCGGGCTGCACCCTAATAGACTGCGCTTTGCTTAATGACCTCTCTTTGCTTCGCGCGGACAAAGAAGTGATGTGACGGTGCCACTGCGGGAGCTCCGTATCTGAAGAAAAGTTGAACCAGTACACGGTCAGCTGATCTGCAAAAGGTGAAAAAACAAAGACCATGCTGCCATCTAGTTTGTTTTCTGACACCTGGCAAACAGACATCTTGCAGTCTGTATTCCAAAAGCCGACATGAGAGCAAGCGAGTAGAGTTTTCGGTTGAGCGATAGTTCTGGGCTCTGTACCCTCGGGAAGTACATCTAGCCAGATCACCTGACGAGTGGTCAGGACGAATACGTGGTTTTCGTTGCTTGGGCTTTTTTGAACGTCGAGAATACAAATTGGCTTTTTTCTTGACTGTGCTGAGAGAATGTCTGAATGTGGCGAAACGGAGTCGCTTTCTAGGTCCACGAGGGAGATGCGTTCCGAGTTCCACACCAAGACATGTTGGGAATGACCAAGACTCTGTCTGATATATTCCGCGCGCCTGGTGGTGACATGCGGCGAATCGTCTCCATCGGTTCGTCCAATTTGTAGCATGCCATGCCTCTGGGCTTGATAACTGCACACTCTTGGGATTGTTCCAAGAACACCCTCACATATGTGGCCGCACTTGTACAAAGACAGCCGAAGGGTCTTCTTGGCTACTTGCCAAGTACCTTGTAGACTCCAAACAGTCCAATAACCACATTCGTCAATGATGGCTATTTGTGGCGGAGATCCAACGGACGGCGGGTTGAAGCAAACATCAGAGAAGGCATTGCCACCTGTCTGATGATGATGTAGTGTGACTAAAGGATTTGGCGCAATAAAAGACGGCGGCTGTGACCGAGAGCTCGATCTCCCGCTATCTGGCTGTGGATTTCGATGATACTCAGGACACAAGATGGTAACGGAAGTTTGGCTTTGGACCAGAAGCCATCGCACTGAGCCTTGTTGCCAGTATGCTGTAGCAAATTTGATCTTCATAATGGGTAAACCGTCGCCTGGCCATATCGTCTCCTCTTCCTGATGTATAGAGTCAACAACTGAGAGATTGAGAATCGCATCCTTGTTATCACCCCACCGCCACTGAGACTCGTCCATCCTCGTCAGCCGTAGCCGTGCACCGGATTCTCCGGTGGCCACTGCCAACAGTGGTGTTCCCTTGAGCCTGGGGGGAGCTCGCACATCATTCATCTCGCCCACAGCAAGAAGAGGTCCGTCATTATCGCCGTCTTCCGATTTCTCAAATCGTTCCATATCCTCTTTCAGATAATCACCCAAATCTGTAGCACCCCCTACAAAGACTTCGGGGTGGGAGTTTAATAGCCATCTCTGCTGGACCCGGCGTTCTTTCCACAAGGCAGTTGAAGACTCTGAGACTTTCTGCTTCGATGCCGGATACAACTCTGCCAATGACCCGACAATCCTAAAATTCGGAGCCATCGATATTGGCGCATTTCAGCTCATCATTAGGATTAAAAAAACGGCGACGCCTTGCCTTTTGTTTTGAAGCAACGTGCTCATGGGCAAAAAAAAAGAAGCAGTTGGAGTTTGAAGTTGTTCTTGAAGACGGTGCACGTGACTGCGCCTCGCGAGATTGGCCACAATCTGGCAGTCGCGTCGACCCAGCAACAGCCCACACAAGGTAAACATCCAAGCACCCAGTTGTCAACTTGAGAGATTGTGCAACACCTCAATCAGCAATTCGAAACTAAAACGACGAGGAGAAACACGCACGCGCACAACAGAAATGGCTACAGCATTCGAACCTTCATTCTCTGCCAGCGGTAGCCGGCCAACTATGGCCCCCGTCGGGCCATCCGTCGTGGACTCTCTCCCAAGCATCAATTTTGGATTCGACGATTTGCGGGATCGCATGGCCAAATTCACCACCAAGTTTGACGAATTCATCGAACAAGGTCGAAAAAGAGTGTTGGAAGAACGCAACAAATTCCGCATCAATGTTGTCGAGCTTCAAGGTACGACGATTTCCCTACGAAGACCTGTGTGCTTGTCATCAAACAGCAGGCCCCAACTAACTTGACGAAACAGAGGACCAACGCATGAAGAAAAGAGACATCGAAATTGTCCAGGTCAAGACGGTATCCTACCAACAGACTCTCGAAAAGGAAGACGCCGAAACGCGAGAAATGGAAGCCGCCATCGCCTCGCTCTCCGCCCAGCGCGATGCCCACCTCGCTACTCGAGACAGTCTCAAACAGCAAATCGCCCAGACGCAAGCAGAGATAGAATCGCGGCTTGCGGCCCAGCGAGCACACGCAGCGCAGCAAGAGGCGCAGCAGAGGTTCAACGTGCCGGAGCTGGATTTTTGGATAACGAACTTGTGCTTGCGGATCGAGGGCGCGGGGCAGGCTGACCGGCTGAAGTTTGTGTATACGCACATCGATGAGAAGAACTGGGAGAGAGAGGCGTGGTTTGAGCTGGTGACGAGCTCGAGAGATTACGATGTCAAGCACTGTCGGCCGAAATTAGAGAGGGACGACGTGGAGAGGGTGCTGGAGAAGGTGAATGAGAGTAGAGAGTTGGTGGTGTTGTTGAAGGGGATGAGGGAGCTGTTTGTGGAGGCTATGAAGTCATAGTCAAAACTGTTTCTCAATGATTAAATGATTAATGTATCGGATCGGCCATGTTTGCATGCTGTGTGGTGTTTGGAGACATTCTGGGCTGTGTTTGGGTATATTGGGCTACGCGCGGGGCGATGTTTTTTGCTAGGGTCTGTTTGAATCTTCTGAAAGTACTGAATTGCCCACCTTCGGTTGAATCCTATTGGGATGTTCTCATCTATACAAGTCATCCGCCCAGCACATGTTAGATATTGGAGGGTAATACCTGCTCTGCCATACAATCAATCCATACCCATGAAAACCCACCGCGTCCACCGCGTTCCCCACCACATGGCCCAATCTCAAACCTCCCACCATCAACAACATTTAACTCGCCATGCCGGAGCCAGGCAGGAAACCCGAGCCCGACAAGCGCGCGGCCGCCCAGCAAGCAGTTGACATTCTCCATGAAATATCCACCCTCCTGGTCTGCTGCCTTCCTCTTTTCCTTCATCTCCCCGGCTGCAAGGTTAACACGTCGGTAGAACTGCCACCTGGATAGAAGAGCCATATCGATCTGTGTGTCAATGATCGAAAAGGGCGTCAACCCTGAAGCCCTGGCGGTAAGAGCAGGATGCGGGTCCTTTTATGCACCGGAGAACTGACCTTGGTGTGTTTGTAGGGAGTAATCAAAGAGTTGAGGCAGGAGGCTCAGGGTGTTGAGAGGCAAGTAGCTGGCAGACGGGCATGATTTACATGACGCGATGAAGTGTCATTTCCTCAAGGGCAATATATATCAGATATTGTTGGAGTTTGGGACAATGAGCTTGATTTTAATGATATGAATATATGATATTATGCTATTTGTAGAATGCAGTTCCCAATGCTCACTCTGATCGCTTGTTCCCTCTGTTCCTTGCAATGCGAATGAATACCACGATGCGCCAGGCTGCGTTAATTCCAACATGAATACAAAGACCTGATTGAAAAGCAACCCCCCAACTCCAAATGTCATGCTGAACCCCAAAAATACACACTGCTGTCGGTATATGATCGTTTCTCGTGGCTGCTTGATAAAACACTGCGAAACTCTTCACCTGTGTCCAATGAGAAGAATGTCGTCGTCGTCGTCATCATCCTCATCCTCATCCTCATCTGCACTATTGATACCGTCACTGTCCAGATCGGAATCGGACTCTTCTTCACTGAGATCATCTTCATCTTCATCCTCGGCCTGATCTTGGCTCCTATTCCCTCTCCAGAGCCCCAAAATATCGTCATCGGAGTCGATATTAGCGGCAATTTGAGCAAGGTGGGAGTCGATGCCTGATTCAAGGGGTGATAATGATCGCGCGAACCTATCCGGAGCATGGTGCTGAAGCTCAATTCCGTGTGATGAGTGCCGTCTTCTGTTTGGAATCCAAGTCGCTGCTCGGGATGAAGTCGCTGGAGGAGTCATGGCCGGGCGTTGAATGTCGGGTGAGGGCTGCTGCGCGCTTGCAGCTGCCTCAGCTCTCTCCGCGGCGGTTTGAAGTTCCTGGCTGCCTTGCCCATGTATTTGCAACTCCACAGTGTTGTATGACTGGCATATCGAGCATTTCAGGCCAAGCCAGTGGTAGGGAACAGTGCATTTCCCAGAGCAATCGTTGCAGAGGACAGTCGCTTTCGTATCTCGAAATTCTGGAGGCATAGGCTGGTTTATAATGGCGACATCTAGATTGCGAAATTGGGTTCCCATGTTGGCTAGGCTCTTATTGCAGATTGGACACTTGTATGAGACTTTCATGTGTTGGTCATAGCACTTCTTATGTATGCTGTGTCCGCATGTCATGAAGACCACTGGCTTGGGTGACGTGAACATATACTCTCCGCAGATCGGACAGTCGCAGTCAGTGGACCTCTCGATACACTTGTGAGAGCTCTGAATAGACGTGGTTATACACGCACGGCAGGTCTTGAAATTAATAAGCAAATGTGATGACGTCCAGATTAAGGCATGCTTTATGCTTACCTTGCAGTGAAAAAAGTCCTTGCCAAGACCAAGCCCTCGGCGGCAGATACCACAGTCATTACAATGGTAGATTGGTTTGCTCTTTCGATTCTCCCACAGTTTGCAAATATTGCAGTAATAGTGGGCGGAAACTTCGCCGCAGTTGATGCACATATCAGAAGCCTTTTGGGGTGTTCCACAGAGCATACACAACATGTTTCTCGTTTCCCTCCGAACTAGGCTGTGGTCTTCAGCAGCATCGTGGCAAAACCTGCAAGTGTACCATTTCTTGCATGTGAAACACTGCAACTTGACGTTTCGTTCATAGTGTTGACATCCCAGCGGCGCTTGAGATTCGGGTGGCGTCGTGGAACCTTGACCTTGCAGCTCTACATCCGAGCCCTTACGAGGACGTATCGGCGCAAAAGTCGGGGCGATGTCGCCGTCGCTGAGGATGAACTTGTCCGCCGTTGAGGGTTGATCGGTAGCGTGATTATACCATGATTTTAGAGACTCCAACGGGCCTGGGGAGGTTGAAGGCCCCCATTGATGGCCCAATGATTCTTCCTCCATAGGGGGTGTAGGTTTTCTGCGGTTGGCAACCTGCGAAGCCCGATAGCCTTCGAGAAGTAATTCATGCATGCGCCTGGCTTTCTCAGCTGAAGGGGCATCTTCAGAATTTATGGCCTGAATGCGTCTCCTCAACTCGTGCATTCCGTCATCCTCGGGGATCGCTCGACCCCTCCTCGGGGACAGAGGAAACCCCAAGTGGTCATGGGAAGTATTGTCAACTGATGGAGGAGTTTCCGGGGCGTCTGCCACTCTGGTTTCCTGCGTCGATGTGCTCACGGCCGGTGATCGGGGTGTCTCTGGCCGCCTCGCAATGGGTTCTTCCCCGGGTGTCTCAAGTTGCTCAAGTGCTTCACGCAGGACGCCCCCGGCAGTGCCGGAGTCGCTCACTGTATCAGGATCCGACGGAGGAGTCGGTTCATGGTCCTCGCCAGTTACAGTCGTGCGTGATATCTCAGAAAAGCGGCGAGCTTGGCGTAGGACGGGGTTAATAATGAAGTCGGACACGAGAGAAGACATCGAGTTTCGCCGCACTCTGGTGTTGGGGAACCACCGCCGCGGGAAGGCAGAGAGCAGCGAGGGCCGTTCGGTGTGATGGACGGTAGAGAGGTTGGAAGTGGGCTGCGGGCAAAATTTTCGTCCTCTCTCCTCTCGGAATAGAAATCGGTCTTTGAACACGTGAGAGGGAACTGTACGTGAAGCACAAGACAATGCGACGAGAGCAGAGGAAGGGCCTGGGTCGACATTTGCTGCGACGTATCAAATCATGTGCTTCAGCGCTCTGGAGTTCCGCTGTTTCGTCACCAGCTCCATAGCAGCTGGTTTATGTGGCTTCTAGCGGGCTGGAGGTGGCGGGATAGCGACCGACTACTACTGTACTTAGAGGTCCCTTACTTAGAGGGATAGGTACTTAAGTATGCACAGACTACTTGAGTACTTAAGTACCAAACTCAAGTACATACATGTACAGTGCATGTGGGAGGCAAAAAGTATTCAACCAGCCAGATCGAGTACCTGGCTATCGCGTCGCGCACTATATTATACTACAGTATATTAGCGTATACCTGTTGGTGGGCGATATGTTCTCCCACAGACTGTATTGAGTTCTCCGTATTGCACGCCTGGCACTTCCAGGCTGGTTTTGCAAGCATAAAGTACATAGGACAGAGGAGACTGGATGACATAACATGGATCGTATTCCGAGCGGCGTCGGGTGGTACCTTGTCGGTTGAGGGAAGAGGCTGGCCGTCGATTGATGGCGGTGGGCGCCTTGGATGGCAGTCACTAACAGTCTCAATGGTTCTGGTAGGCCCCTTGATCGCCCGAGAGAAGTCGACGATATCTGGATGCACCCAGGCTCTGAAGTCGTCAGTCTTTAATCAACCAATTGTTCAGTAAGTATCATGCTAAGTATTCAGAGAAAAGCGCAGGGAATGTAGCCCATGGGCTCAAGGGCACGGCGGGAGGATGTGGCCTTGTTCTTCATCTCTGCCTGGGGATCCCTTGTGCGCTATCGAGGACTCCATCTGATAATGTGTCCACTCAATGTCCAAGCGTGCCGTCTCTACGCCGTAGGCTGCTTAGTACCCAGGTACTTTTACCAGAGCGCACAGGGGTTGGCTGGTGCCCCATTCCGCCGACAATCCGTCGTTCGAAGAAAAACTTAAAAGTTTGGCGATGCAAACGATTTTAGACAGCTCTATGGAGTATACGACGAACGTACCCTTTGCTAAACCATGTCTGTCCGTGTTCTAGAGTCGTCGCCCTGTCTGTCCGCGATGCAGTCTTGTTTTCGGCAAGCTGAATCCATCGATCCATGTTGCTCTGGCACATCGCGGCCTGTGATTGGACCGTGCCGGAAGCAGCTGTAGAATACAACGTAAACCCTGCGCGTCAACGTCTCACCTCGTCCCGCCAAAGCATCCGAAATCTATGTATGCACGGGGTACTCCGTGCTGATGGCTTCATTGTCCAGTGCTCATCAGGTATTTAGTGCAGCTCAGGACCCGCTACTGCACCAAGACGGCATCCAGGAACCATCAAGGGCCGGCCTTTAATTGGGAACATGATCTGGATATCGGTGTCCTGAAGCCTAGAGACCCGCCTTTTCTGGAGCCACGCGTTCAGCAAGGGTTCTGGTTCGCTGCATGTTTCCCTGGACCGCCTTGTTTGCTGCCCGCAGTTTGTCCAAGCACCGGAGCAGGTGTGGCATTTTCGGCGCACTCAGCTGTGATGTCTGGGGGGCTCCAGTGCTCGAGTGCTGCATGTGCACGCCTAAAGTAGGTACTTGCCCCAGCAACTAGCTTCAATGTTGGCTTCAGCCAAATTCGTGTCGCCCGTGTAGCCGCACCCAGCCAGGGGGCGCGCAATCGTATTCTTAAGAATTGCCCTCGACATCAAATGCCAGCTTGGCTTCTCCTTGCCCTTCTCCTTGCCCTTCTTGGTAACCTTGCCATCTCCTGAGCATCGGTTCCCCCTTATTTCTCGGGTCTTTTTATTCTTTTCCCATTGACGACGAGCCTGCCGTCGTTGGTCAACGGGCGTCCTTTTATCTTTTTTTTTTTTGAGTTCTCCTAGCTCGTCCCGTCGTTTACTCTTCCTCGAGGCCACCGTCACCCAATACCTTGTTCCCATTTCGCTTCGAAAACACAATTGGCACTTTGGGCTTGCCATCGCCCGATAGTGTCTCTTCTCCCTGTTCCACGCCGGATGAGTCGCGTCGAATTTTTATAGGCTTTATTTCAATCCATTTACCATGGCAGGCGAAAAGGCCGCCGTCGCCTCCGGCGCTGACGTCGGCGAGGGGCTGAGGAAGCGTCCTGTCAATAACGGCACTCCAGCTCCCGTTGCACCCCAGCCCACGGACAACAAGAAACAGGCAGCTCAGAAGGTGAGACCGAAGCAGAAGATGATTGTATGCTGAAGATGCTCACGGCGGATTGAAAATTGACCATCAAGATAGGCAGAAAAGAACCTTATTGACACCTTCGTTGAGTGGGAACACATCATCGCTCCGCTCATCTTCACGGCCCTCGCATTCTTTACACGATTGTGGAAGATTGGTCTGAGCGACATTGTTACCTGGGATGAGGCTCAGTAAGTTTGTTCCGTGTAGCTTTCTGCCGCGTTCTTCATCCCAGCTATGATTGCTGACCTTGGGGAATCACAGCTTTGGAAAATTCGGCAGCTACTACATCAAGCATGAATACTACTTCGATGTCCACCCCCCTCTTGGAAAGATGCTTGTTGGATTGTCTGGTGTTCTTGGTGGATACAATGGATCTTTCGAGTTCAAATCTGGCGACAAGTACCCCGAGGATGTCAATTATACCTTTATGCGTGCCTTCAATGCCTTGTTTGGCATCGTCTGCATTCCCATGGCTTACTACACCGCCCGCGAACTTAACCTCCGCCGACCTGCTGTCTGGCTTGTTACACTGATGGTCCTTTGCGAGAACTCATACACCACTATTAGCCGTTTCATCCTCCTCGATTCGATGCTGCTCTGCGGTACTGTGGCTACTACCCTTTGCTGGGCCAAGTTCCACAATCAGCGCCACAACAGTTTCGAGCCTGAGTGGTTCTTCTGGCTCTTCATGACTGGTTTTAGCATTGGTTGTGTCTGCAGTGTTAAGCTGGTTGGTCTATTTGTCACGGCCCTTGTTGGCCTGTACACTATTGAGGACTTGTGGAACAAATTTGGTAACACCAAGATGCCGATTGTAAGCCCCAGCTGAATCGCTCATTTATTCTTTCCAAGTCCGCCTTCAGTACTCACTAACATCATTTAGACGACCCTGACTGCTCATGTTGGCACCCGTGTTGTTGGATTGATTGTCGTTCCTTTCCTCATCTACCTCCTCTCCTTCGCCCTTCACTTCGCCATCCTCGATCGCACTGGTCCCGGCGACGCCCAAATGAGTTCTCTTTTCCAGGCTAACCTGAAGGGCACAGAGGTTGGAAAGAACAGCCCATTAGAAATTGCCTACGGCTCTCGTGCTACTATCAAAAATATGGGTTATGGTGGCGGTCTGCTTCACTCCCACGTCCAGACATACCCTGAAGGTTCTCAGCAACAGCAAGTCACTTGCTACCATCACAAGGATGCCAACAACGACTGGTTCTTCTATCCCAACCGCCGGGAGCCTGACTACGACGCCGAGTCCCCGGATCTTCGATTCATCGGCGACGGTACCATCATCCGTTTGATCCACGCCCAGACCGGACGTAACCTGCACTCCCACGACATCGCTGCGCCAATGTCCAAGAGCGACAAGGAAGTCTCTTCCTACGGCAACCTTACTGTTGGCGATGAAAAAGATCACTGGAAGGTTGAGGTTGTCCGAGACGTTGCATCCCGAGACCGCAGCCGAATCCGCACTCTGACCACGGCTTTCCGCCTCAAGCACGAAGTTTTGGGTTGCTATCTGAAGGGCACCAATAAAAACCTTCCTCAGTGGGGTTTCAAGCAGATCGAGGTTTCCTGCACCAAGGAGAACAACCCTCGTGATGCATACACCCATTGGAACGTTGAGGCCCACTGGAATGACAAACTGCCTGCCGGTGACCCTGGTGTCTACAAGTCTCCTTTCTTCCACGACTTTATTCATCTCAATGTTGCCATGATGACATCTAACAATGCTCTGGTTCCCGACCCTGACAAGCAGGACGACCTTGCCTCGAAGTGGTGGCAGTGGCCCATTCTGCACGTTGGCCTTCGCATGTGTGGCTGGGATGACAACATTGTCAAGTACTTCCTTCTCGGAAACCCTCTAGTCTATTGGGGCTCCACCATCGGCATCGGCATTGTTGGCCTTGTTGTGGTGTGGTACATTTTGAGATGGCAACGCGGCTTCGCCGACCTAAACAATAAGGAAATTGACCAAATCCACTACTCTGGCATTTACCCTGTTGCTGGCTGGTTCCTACACTACTTGCCATTCGTCATCATGGCTCGTGTCACCTACGTGCACCACTACTATCCGGCTCTGTACTTTGCCATCCTTACTTTTGGCTTTCTTGTGGATTGGACCGTCAGAAACCGCAATACGATTATCCAGGGCACTACATATGGTGTCTTGTATGCTGTCATCATTGGTCTCTACGTCCTCTTCATGCCTGTCTGCTGGGGAATGGTTGGCCCCAACCAGCAGTATAGCTATATGAGATGGTTCGATAACTGGAGAATCAGTGATTAAGCGGGGTTGTCCATGCTATATCCTGCGACGCAGAGAGTGAACGCTGGGGCACTCTTCGTTCGTGGTGACGAACGCAAACAAAACTCCTCTCAAAACACACATCTATCACATTATGGCTTGTAGCTATGCCATATATTAAAAGAAAAGGGAATTTCCACCAAAATAATGGCGTGGGCATGTCAAAGGCGGTTTGTTTCATGATATTTGGGCCGGGCTGGGAATGTATAAAAGAAATGGTGTGTGTGTAGAATTCCCGTAGAGAATAACTCTGCGACTAATGCAATCGTGATGGTTTCCTTTTTGAACACGAGTAACAAGTGGGTTGAAATGTGGTGAGCAAAGCAATTGCATTACATTATGCATTAATTTCTAATTTAAATGCAATTTTATCCAGTGACGATAGTAATGACGCGCCCACAATGGAAGCAATTGCGCAACAGAAAGATGTTCAATGACAGGGGTATCATGCATACATGCTCTGGTGTATTTGCGTCATCAAGAGTCTCGAACCACACCGTCCAGACAAGGGCAAAGCCAATCCCTCGACATAACGGTCAGCAACAGCCACCGCCAGCAGATTTACTGTCCCCGCCCAGCTTCACCTGCCGGTTACCACCCGCGCTCGGCCCCTTGACGCCAGACCTCCTGTCATTCAAATCATACTTGCCCGCCTGGATGTTGTGAAATATCCTCTCGGCAACCCTCATAAAGGCCTGCTCGACATTTTCTCCGCTCTTGGCACTCGTCTCAACATACTCCAACACGCCGTTCCTCCTCGCCCACTCCTCTGCCTCCTCCCGCGTCACCTCCCTCTTGTTCTCCTCCTGCTGCGCCAAGTCCGCCTTGTTGCCCACCAGGACGACGACGATGTCCGGCTCCGCAATCTGCCGCAAGTCATTCAGCCAGTCCGTCACGTGCTGAAACGTCTGTCTGCGGGAGAGGTCGAAGACGAGGAGGGCGCCGCTCGCACCGCGGAAGTAGGAGCGCGTGACGGACTTGTAGGTCTCCTGGCCGGCCGTGTCCCAGAGAGACAGCTTCATGTGCTTCTGGGGCGTTTTGCTGGTGTCCCGGGGCGGCTCGGGGAGGCCATCCGCCGCGCCGGGCGACGCCGCCGCCCCCGCGGGGGGGTTTACGGAGGAGGAGAGGAAGCTGGAGGGCTTGGTGTGCGGCGGGCCGACGGGGACGATGCGCGAGCCGAATTCCACGCCGATGGTGACGTCGTGATGGGGGGAGAAGCGGCCCTCGCAGAGGCGGATGGTTAGACTGGATTTGCCGCATCCCGAGTCGCCTATGCAGACGAGCTTGGCGATGTAGTCCCACGGCGAGGAGGCCATGGGGATTCTGTGACGGGCGACTTGGGATGGGCGGCAGGTGGATGGGATACAGTCGTGTGGGTTGAGCTTATCGAGAGCGATGGGCGGTTGAGCACGTGTGGCTGCGTCGGGCTGCTGGCTGCTGGCTGTATACGGTACAATTCGAAGGAAAGACGGAAAACCTCGCCGAGACAAATCAATGGGGTTGGAGTGCTGCTGAGCTGGGCAAGCGGTATGTCGACGGCTGGCGATAGAGGTAAAGGGGGGAAAAAACCTCAGAGTGTCGGAAGAGCAATACAGATGATGTCGACAGCGACGGACTTAGGGCGGGTCTGTAGTTGTCGTCGTCACGGGGCTCATGGGGGTCGATGTCTCTTCCATGTCTGCGACATCTGGACGGACCAGACTAAAGGGTGGGGACCTGCAGTAGTGGGATTGGCGGCAAGTTGGAAAGCTTGGTTGACGAATGGGCGTCTCACCGCGCCGTCTATTTTTAAGAATTTTATTACAGGAAACAGAAGAGCCCTCTTATCCCCATATGTGTGTTTGGGAAGTGATTGCTTGGGATGGATTGAGCTATATCATGATGGTAATTCGTGATCTGCGCGCCAATTCTTTTCCAGGGCAGATGGCGCAAACGATGCCCCTGAAAGCTGGCTCCTTTTGTGTTTGAATGATAATCTAGATATTACAAACGTGCACATGTCTAGCACGACAAGACTCCAGATGTCGTGTTTGAGAAAAATTGGCGGCATGAGCTACGGAGGTGTAGCAGTAAACCGGCATTATTGGCCATATCAACACTACCAAGCTCTGTAAACTGGCTGGTCATTTCATCCTTTGATGCCAGGTCTCTCCTTCTTGGTCAGATTCATCTAGGAGCTGCTACGGGAGCTGATGTACGAGTCAAACTCGTCCATATTCCGCGTCTGCACATAGACAGCGCCTGGCCCAGTGAAGCGACACACCAAGCCCTCTCCCGTCTTCAGGCTGCTCATGGCACCACCGCCAGCTTTTTCAATCCTATAGTCGCAGCTCCAGGCCACGAGATGCCCGTTGTCAACAATGTGCTGCTCGCCAGGTTGGAGCTTCGAGGAATGTTAGCCCCCCGATCATGATACGGTCCGTCACAATAAAGGGTGAGGCGGCGACGACTTACGTCCAGACGATCCACGGCCCCAAAACTCGTCAGCCAGAGCAGTCCCTGGCCGCCCACTCGATACACAAACAAGTCCTCGCCGGAAAACATGGACTTGCTGATTCCCTGGGACTTGGTCTCCATGGCCACGTCGGGGGTACAGGCGAGAAAAGTGTCCTTGCCCACAGTCCAGGCCGTGCGGCCGTCGACGTGCAGGGTGATGATGTCGCCCATGAGCGTGGGGCCGAGGGCCAGCCTTCCCGGGCCTGTGTAGGTCGATTCCGACATCCTGCCGCCCGTAAAGAGCTTCTTCATGGAGAACTTGATGTTGCCCTGGAGCTGGATGGTGCCGGACATGTGTATCATGGCGCCGGACTTGGAGCGCACGGTGCCGCCGGGCTGGAGGTTCACGTTGAGGATGGCATTGGTGTCGCGGTGGGCGATGTTGTAGCTGCCGCCGGGGAATGAGCCGCTGTCGATCGAGGACTGTTGCTGCTGCTGCTGCTGCTGCGGATGATGCTGTTGCTGTTGCTGTGGCTGTGGCTGTTGAGGAGGATGGGGAGGAGGCGGCGGGTAATGCGGCTGCTGTTGCTGCTGCTGCTGCTGCTGATATCCCTGAGGTTGGTACGACATGATGCTGAGGGGACGTTATGTTGCTGCCTTCCTACTTGTACGGAGCACGTATTCGGGTTGCCGCTTGTCGGTCACTCGTGGCTGCGCAGACGCAGACAAGCTCCCGTCTCGTGATATTTATGCATTTCCGACGCGCAACAAAGCCTGCCACTGAATACCCAGCTTCCTCCACAATCAGCACCCAAGGAAATCTGCCCATACAAATCGGGCGTCGCTAGACTCGGACGAAGAGCATCTCAGCCGCGTTCCCCCCGAAATAGCCGCCGCTGGGCTGATGGGCGTCCCAGGATTTGACAGCTACTAATAAATAAGCTTAACCGTTTTCGAGAATCGGTTTTTGTTAGATACTGGTCGCCTTGCAACCCATCCGGCGACTGAGGCGTAGGGGCGTCCCACAACGATTTCCTAGAATAGCATTGCCATTTGGAATCGTTTCCGTCAATGACGCAGGTTGGAGTTGAATGGAGTTTAATCAAGAGCAGTACTCGATCTTGTTATTCCCGACTTGAATTGATAACTACCAGGTACAAAGGTATGTCACCTCACGCACAGACTGCGGGTTGTTCCAGATCGGCGCACAAAGCGTCATCACTGATCAGAGAGCCGCAGGCGTCGCGGGCTTCACGGGCTTCACTGCCCAAGCCACATGGACATCAATTGATTCTGCTTTGCGAATGGAATAATCGCGCAGCGGGACATGGAGTCTCGAGGGTCGATTTGTAATATTGAATATTGAAAGCACTGGTGGTGATCCCCAGCGCCTCCAGTGATCAGGGCTGCTCCATGTCCATCCCATGTCGAGTCTGGTGCTCGAGTCTGGTGCTTAAGTGCTGAAGTACTGGTGATTGTCCAGCTGGCAGCGAGTGGCCAGCAGCCGGTGGGGCGTGTGACTCCCCGCCTGACGTATTCGGCTGACCGCCTGGCCATCACCCAAAACGGCACAAATTCGTGACACCACGGTACATTTGTTCCTACCAAACCATCACGCCGGGCTAGGTAACTGCCAGAGGTATCCACCATTCCATCTGCCTATCAGCCTGGCCCCTTGACAGTCCAGTCACTTATCCTGCCTACTAGTAGGTACTTACCCCAGGGCCCCCGGGCCCCGACCTCATTCGCTTCACGTCGCATGACCACAACTCCCGACGCTTCGGCTTTCGGCGCTTGTGTTATCATCATCTCTATTCTTTCCCTTGGCTTCGATACCTTCCATCATAAGCCTTACTCGTCTGCTATTGCATCTTGTTTCGATACCCTCAACCTAGACTACTCGGGAGCTGCGGTCGCAGTCGAAGACGACGACTCCACATCATCGGCATCCAGCCCTTGAGCCCAGCACCTCAAGCACTCGAGCCCCGGGGGCGGGCCTGGCATCGGTCATTTCCATCACCGTGTTTGCCCAACGGCACAACTCGTCAAACTCGTCGTCGGAGAAGGCCTCACAGCATTAGGGGCCTGTGGGGGTGGATGGTGAAATAGGGGATACAAGCAAGACACGCAGCACCATGTTTTCAGAATGTTTGTTATTGGCCATTTTACCTTGCTGTTGTGATGGATGGAGCTAATCTTGGGTTTCGCAGATGCGTCACGGTTCTTGGCACAGTCACAGTCGAGACTCTCGGGTTTTGCTGGGCAGGGCGATAACGATAATAACCCCAGATCCAACGAGTGGCCGCCATCAAGGCCAGGCCGAAGCCAACGAGACGCCGGCAGGGTAGGTACAACACATCGGTCATTTCTATCGAGGGGATATGGTGGCAATCCTTATCAACAAAACGGCAGTGGCTCGAGGTTTGGTAACATAGGATTTGCCTCGCGCATATCGGCAGCCCAAGACGCCCCGCTCTTCCACAGTACCCTCGATGAGTTTCGGGAGGACGACGACGAAGAGGAGCGTGAGCGGGAAGCCGCAGACTTGTTTGCCTTGCAAAGGTCCCGGCGGGTAGCTGCAGCTAGCAAACTTGCAGAGAGCACCGAGTCTGCCAATAGTCGCGGATCTATTGAAGACAGCACGGGGGATGTGGACCATCCATATCAAGATCGCATCTTTAGCCGAGGCATCAGAAGTAGTTGGAACGGCACGAGGAGCTCGCACAAACCGCCTTTCGCCGGCGATACACTGTTTGAAGAAAACGAGGAACTTTCGAAATCAGGCGAAGAGCAGCATCAGGATGCTGGCAGTCATCCACAGGCAAAGAGCAAGATCATGGTCGATGTCGGGCTGGATTCCCAGGAGGAAGGAGATGAAGATCCGCCCGAATCTTTACTGGGAGGTGAAGCACCAACCGACTCTAGTCCGCCACCGTTTCAAAGATTCAAGTCTCAGTCAGAACGGGAACCCTTCATCTTGAGGAGAACATCTACAACAGAGTCCGATGTCAGCAGTATCCGGAGGAATGACCCGCTGGAATACGAGGTTGCCCAACCAGGAAATTTATTGACCGAGGGCGAGTTGTTCAAGCATGACCCTTTCTTTGCTTGGATATATCTCATCAGCTTCGCGGGAATGCTGTCGACATTTGTGCTGGTTTGGCTGCACACCTCTCCGCAAAAGAGTCCGGTTGGTGACACGATATACGCCACGCTTCAAAAGTCGTTTGACATGCTGGCAGTGGACACTGTAGTAGCCATATTCGTATCTTTCATATGGCTTGCCGCGCTGCGATCGTTTGTTCGCCCGCTCGTCAGCGTAATTCTGATTGCAGTGCCGGTCATCATGCTGTCATTTTCGCTGTACTCGTTTATTTCATCATTCCAGGGAAGGACACACGGATCCAGCTTCCAAGATTCCGTTATGCGCTGGGTATCGCTGGTTCCCGCTGCATCTTGCGTGTTGTGGCTCTGGCTGGTTGTCAAGGGCCGCCGGGCCATCCAGCAGGCCATTGAGATTTTGCAGTTTTCGTCCAAGATTCTGGCACAGAACTCAGGTCTGCTCCTCATTGGGTTTGGTTGCCTTGCACTGATTGTCTTGTGGACGTGGGCTTGGCTGGCCATGTTCACGCGCGTCTTCATGGGTGGTTACTTTTCAAAGTCACTGGTGAGGTTTGTCATTCAAATGTCAAGTTGGTGGCTCGGGGCTGCCTTTATCTTCATGTACATGTGGACTCTCTCCGTCATCAATGCGGTTCACCGTGCAACAACTGCAGCTACGGTTTCGCAGTGGTATTTCCACCGCAATGCCGGTCCCGCGACGCCATCCCGAGAAATCGTCACGGCAGCTCTTGGCCATGCGACTACGATAATCTTTGGCAGCATTTGCCAGTCTACATTACTCTCACTGTTGATTCGAGCGCCATTGCTGTTTCTTCCCAGGCGGATCGGCGGAGCGATTACAAACTTGGCCGGATTCTGGATTCCCACGCCGATTGTTGCTCTTACAAATCCTTTGACAATTACATACGGTGCCATTCACTCGCAAAGTCTTGCTGTTTCGGCGAGAGGACTAGACCAAATGGAAATTGTGTCGCCCACAATTCCCACGACGACACTAACACCCCGAGCACTGCGTCTTCGTGGCCAAGCCAACGGACTACTGCCTTATCGACTGGCAAAGCTGCTTCTCGTGGCTACACGACTGATTATGGCAACAGGTCTCGGGCTCGCAGGGTGGGTTATCACTGCGAAGCAGCTCCGAATCCAGCTACCCGACGGCATGGGCGTCCGCGGGTCAGCCTACGCGTATGTGGTGGGCATCATGGCCAGCTTTATTGGCTACTCGGTTATGGGTGCCATGGAAGGTATTTTAAGTGGCATCGTGGATGGGGTTCTTATATGCTATGGCAGCGAGAAACGTATGGAGAGGGGACATGGGCGATATTGTCTGGAAGCGGCGTATCTATTCGGGGAGCGGCGAATTGGTGAGGACCTGGGATATGTTTGAACTGACTAGCGTTTTGTCTTTTTTTTCCGTCTTGAATATTGTAAATACATGGGGAAGATAGAATGGTAGAAGCGGGAGATGATGCTTGGTGAAATTTTGTAGGGGATAGGCATGATATACACTCTTCTACTGGACTGGACGCCTCTGACTCTGGATGAGTATTTGCGTTGCGTGCGAGGACGAATTTGGAAGCACGTAGGTTGATGGGGGCACTGCGTCAGCCTCAGCCACACTTTGAACGAATACAAGTTTGCCACGCACGGAGATTCTTGGGGCAAGTCTGGCTACTTGAGATGGAATATTCTCGTCAGCGCGGCTGTGGCTAGGAGTGGCCGAGGTAAGCGTTCAAGTGAGGTGAGGAGTGAGGACGTCTGCACGCCGTGTGGCGACGTTGGTGGCGATTCGGCCAGCTTGAGCTGAAAAAAGAAAAGGCCCTTGAGGGCGGCATGTCGGATATGCGGCAGCGGGATCAGTTCGAAGCGTCTCAGTCAACTCGGTACAGGCTGCAGCAGTTCCAGTCACCAATTGATAGCCGCGTATTGCTTACCTGCAGACCAGGCCTCCTGCAGACCTGAAGACCGGGGAACAAAGAGTGGCAGTGCAAGTGTCAAGTAGGGGTTCATCAAGTGTTCCGTAGAAGCTTTCTCTCCGGGCCAAGCAATGAAGGGTCGCCTGGTACCCTGGTATGACGACAGCCTTTCCAGAACAGGCATCGTCTTCTAGCGGAGGTGGCTCCCTCTTGCTTGGCCTGGTTCCTTGTGGCTCTTTGTGCGCGGGGTCCGTCTGATGCGTTCCGATCATGCTCCTCGAAGTGCTTGCCTGCATGCGCGGCCTCTCATTCATAAGCGCGTCCAGGAATCCTGCCGGCTCATCTGGCCCCTTGATCCTCTCTTCTTCTTCCATATTTTCAATTGCGCTCTGTCAGATACAAACCCGCGGCGAAATCTCTGAGCGCGCACAAGTTCCCGGCTCTTGGCATATCCGCGACTTACCCCTCCCCGGATCGATTTACCCACCAGACCCCCCTTCTACGGAGTACTAAGTCGCAAGTCTCACTCGGCGCTTTGCCTTTTCCCTCATCGACCCAGTCCCTCGGTTCGATTCGATATCTTCCCACGGGTTCCTTTTCGCTTCCAGGTCGCCAAAAAAAATAAAGAACCGAACCCTCCCCCCCATCCTTTATTTTTTTTTTGTTTTTGGCTCTAGTAATGAGTGATTACGCGCCCCCGTCTGGGCCGCCGCCGCCCAAGGCTCCAGAGGTACCCGCCGGTTGGGTGGCACGCTGGAACGACCAGTACAAGGAGTGGTGAGCTGCGCCTTTTTCACCCCCGAGGCTCGATCCACGTCTTGCTTGGAGAGTGCAACGCTGACGCGATTGCCCCAGGTTCTATGTCAATGTGTACACCAAGAAATCGCAATGGGACAAACCCACCGCGCCCGTCTTCCCCGTCGACGAGAATGCCCCCGATGACCCCCCACCGGGGTACGAGCCTGGCAATGGGCCCGCGCCGACAGACACCAAGAAGAACCCTTACGAAGACCGGTCGGGCCAGAACAAGCACGCCGGCTCGTCCTCAGCCCAGGACGAAGACGCGAAGCTGGCAGCGAAGCTTCAGGCCGAGGAGGATGCAAAGGCCCGTGGGGGCCCGACACCACCTGCCGGATATGCCACCGGCGGCGCGGCCGATTCATATGCCCAGGGCCAAACCGGACAGTCACAAGGCTCGTTTCCCACCGAGCTGCCTCCCAGGGACGATGCTAGGGGCAAAGATCGCGGCTTCTTAGGAAAGCTGTTTGGCAAAGGGAAAACCCCACAGAGCGGGCAGGCCAACTACGGCGGTGGATATTATCCCCAGCAGCAGCAGAATTACTATCAGAGCCCGCCGCCTCAGCAGTATGGCGGATATGCACAGCAGGGCCCTCCCATGGGAGGATATGGCGGAGGCTACGGCCAGCCCCCGTACGGAGGTTATCCTCCCCAGGGCGGCTACGGTGGCGGATACCCGCAAGGTGGTTATCAGCAGCAGCCGGGAAGGAGACCCGGTGGTGGTATGGGCGGTATGGGAATGGGCCTTGCGGGCGGTGCTTTGGGTTTGGGCGCTGGTGTTTTGGGCGGCGCGTTGATTGCCGACGCTATTCACGACCATGACCAGTCCGAGTATAATCAGGGATACCGTGAGTTTGCCTGTCTCCTTACACCCATTTTTTTTTAGGATAATGCTAACATGCTTACAGAGGACGGCATGGATAATGACTACGGCGGCGGCGGTGATTTCGACGGCGGCGACTTTTAAGCAGGATTGGGGTTTTTATGAGGAACGGCCTTGGGTATGGGAAAGTATTCTATTCTAGAGCGTAGCATAGTTGTGGGGTATATAGAAGTCGACCTATCTTGACCCCCCGCCCCAAGGCGAATGTTTGTGTAATAATAACTGCCGAGTATTGTCGTTCGCAATAGTCGTCACTTCGTTTCTCAGTTGTTCCCGTGTACACTGTTGGCCCCTACAAACCACATCGGCTACAAGTCAACGGATACAACATCCACCTTTGTATCCATCCATACGCCAGGCCCTATTACTCTGCCCATCTCTATGCCCCAGTCCCCGCGGTTTCGCTCCGAAATATATACACACCTTCCCGCCAGCGAAATCACCTTCTGACAGGCTCATTCCTCCCATCACTGACGCTCCCCGCACCAGCACCGCCCTCCTTCTTCCCCGAACCCGCCAAGAAGGCAGCCATGTCAAAGTTCCCCAGAGGATTCTGCTGCTGCCCGCTCATAGCGGCCATGGGGCCCTCGCGCTGCCGCGCCTCGAACTCGGCCTTTAAATCGGGGTCCACTGCCTTCCTGTCAGTAATTCCGGCCGCGCCGCTCAGTTGTTTGTAGTTAGTTACGCACTGTTCTCCATGAGCTTCGGCATGCCAAAGAAGATGAGCATGCTCACGAGGCCCATCAGGATCATGGGGTTCTTCAAAATACTCAGCACGGAAACTGGCACGCTGGTTAGCCCGGGCTCGCCCGCAGAAGACTTGGGAGAGGCTCAAAAAAAAGGGCCAACTAACACTGCGGCCTGTCCACAAAGTACATCTTCTTGCCTAGGCTCTTGGCCTCCACGCCCCATCCTGCGCTGCCGTCCTTGACGGGCAGCGCCTCGCCCTTGTTGCCCCATTCGTTGCCGCGGAAGGTGTCCCACGCCTGGAACGTCTCTTTGCCGTCGGCGTCGCGGGCCACGTCGATGCGGAGGGGGCGGAAGCCGTCTGTTTTGCAGTGGATATCGGCTAGGTACGAGCCGGGCGTGACGTTGTGGAAGACAAAGGTGTTGAGGGCGGATATGGGTGCCGAGAAGGCGCTGCCGAGCGTGGACAGCGTTGCGTGCGTCGAGGCCGGGAGTGTGAAAGGGTTGGGAACGGGTGGCAGGTACAGAGTTATGGAGGCCGTCAGGGCGGGCGCCGCGAGGGCCGGGACAGCGAGGGCCGGGAAGCGCATTGCGGCGAGGTTGTGGTGATGGTTGGTGTTGCGGTGGTGAGGTTGGAGGGACGGGCGAGCTTCTTGAGGTGAGGTGTGTCTGTTGGAGCTGGTGGGCCAATCACAGTGGGCGCGTACGGCGTATGCGTGGATGTACGGAGTACTAATGCTGACGGTAGAGCACGTGAAATTTTTATCAATCAAGGTGATTTTGGAAAGGGTTCGGTTTGGAAGGCGCATTTACATTGTGTCATTCTGCTGGTATTTTCTTTTTAAATATTGTATGTGATGCGCGCATTGGTGCAGATTACCCGCCTAGATGCTCATGGCAGGACTAGCAGTCTCTCAAATTTCACAAAACACCTGCCTACTAGTACCTAGTAGTAGTCATCAGTCTCGATAAGGACACATGTTTGACCAATCTTAGAAATTTCAGTTTTTTTCCTTTTTTCTTTCTATTTGTTTAAATGCATCACTACCAGTCAAACTCATCACTGTCGTCCATCCCTAGTCTAAATCCAGCCTATGACTTGGTGGCGGCCGCGGCGGCCTTGAACGACTGCTCGAAATCGGCAATAATGTCATCAATATGCTCGATACCGACCGAGATACGAATGAGATCCTAAACATGTTAGCCCATGCTCAACCGTAGCACCCATATGTACACGCACCTCGGTGACACCAGAACTGGCCTTTTCGTCGTCGGAGAGCTGCTCATGGGTAGTTGTCCAGGGGCTGCAAGTGTTAGCAACTCATCTCATGAAGAAGACGCAAAAATGGAAATATCAAAAACTTACTGAATAGCCAGCGACTTGGCGTCACCGACATTGGCCAAGTTGGAAATCAACTTGAAGCCATCCACGACCTGACTGCCAGCACCACCGCCCTTGACACCAAAGTTCAGCACACCACCAAATCCCCTTTTGAGGTACTTCTTGGCAGTCTCGTGATACGGATGGCTTTCTAAACCAGGGTAGCTGACCCAGCTGACATAAGGGCTCTTCTCGAGGTACTGAGCCAAAGCCAGCGCATTCTGGGCATGTCTTTCAGCGCGCAGACTCAGAGTCTCAATGCCAAGCAGTAGCTGCTGGGCAGCAAATGGGTTCAGCGCGGCGCCCAAATCTCTCAGAATCTCCACCCGCGCCCTGATAATGAAGGAGATGTTGCCAAAGGTCTCGAAGAACTTGAGGCCATGGTAGCCCTCGGCCGGCTCGACAAATTGCGGGAAACGCTTGCCATGCTTGCCCCAGTCGAATTTGCCAGAATCGACGACAACGCCGCCGATGGTGGTGCCGTGTCCTCCAATCCACTTGGTGGCAGAGTGCACCACGATGTCGGCGCCATGGTCAATGGGACGAATGAAGTAGCCGCCGGCACCAAAGGTGTTGTCCACAATCAGGGGGACGCCCGCGTCATGGGCGACTTTGGCAATGGCCTCCAGGTCGGGCACGTTATACCGCGGATTGCCGATGCTCTCGACATAGACGGCCTTGGTATTGTCGTCAATGGCGGCAGCAATGTCCTCGGGCTTGTCGCCGTCGACAAACTTGGTCTTGATGCCGAGACGCGGCAGGAACACTTTGAACTGGTTGTAGGTGCCGCCGTAAAGGTTGGACGTTGAGACGATGTTGTCGCCAGCGTGGGCAAGCGTATTGATGGCGATGAACTGGGCGCTTTGGCCGGAGGAGGCGGCGAGGGCGGCAACACCGCCTTCAAGAGCTGCGATGCGCTTTTCAAAGACATCGACGGTGGGCTTTGGAGAAAGTTAGCAGATTACTTTTTCACGTTCTTTTTCTTTTCTCCAAAGAAGCTGAGTGTGGAGGGTGTGCGCACGTTCATGATACGGCTGTAGATGTTACCAAACTCCTTGAGGCCAAAGAGCCTCGCGCCATGAGCAGAGTCATTGAAAGTGTAGCTCTGCCCTTGTTAGATTTCATTTCCAAAACTTAGATAGAAAGGCGTGACCAGAAATTCCTCACGGTAGTTGCGTAAATAGGCACAGCACGCGCCTTGGTGGTTGGATCAGGTTCCTGGCTAATATACAACCACATCAGCTGTTGTGCAACGTCTCACCACCCCCCGTTGCAACCATCCCTACTTACCCAGCATGAAGCTGCAGTGTCTCGAATTTTTGGCTCAAATCGGCCATTTTCACGTTCCTTGGCAACAGGAGAGAGAAATAAGAGGAAGTCCACGTAGGAAAAGATTCAATGTGTGAGGAGAACAAGGGGAATGGTTTCTGAGGGAGCTGGCAGCACTTGACTTGGTCTTGAAGGAGGGGGAAGGTACGAGAGGGGATGGCAGCTGCCCGATCTCTCGTGAAATCAATCAAGGCCACCGACGCCCGCAGGCCCCTAGTCCCTTTTGTATTGATTTCACATCACATAGCACGCGAAGTCCTCAACGACTGCCAATTGCGTTATTGCAAACACGCCTTACGCAAGGGAAACCGCCAACTGCTCAAATGCTACCCAGTGCTGCGGGCGGCAGCGAGCTACATCTGCGCCTCCTCGACGCTTATTTGCTACCCTTGTGCTTAACTTAATATGGAGATTCGGACCCTGGCGTCGGACGTCGACGTGGCGTGGGGTACCAACTGGAAGTTGGAAGCGCCACGAGAAGTTACTCGCCGCTCGATTTCATAACTCCAGCCTACTGTACTATCAAGCACGCCATCGCTCACCGAGGTTGGGCTGTGTGCTAAACTCGCACGCCATCGCTGTCGATTGGTGGGTGGCCGTCCTTTGTCGAGACTCGATACCCCACGAGCATTGAGCTGTGTGCCTGAAGCTTGCATATCGCCGGTGTCGCTACGTTGCAGAGTGCACAAGCAAGGGTCTTGCAGGCTGTCGGCTGCCAAGGGTCCGCCGACGCCCGTCGATGAGTATGAGGCAAAGAACAATGCCAATGTACTGTCAGGCATGGGAAGTGGAGCGTCGAATGAGGGTGAACTAATAAGCTTCAAATGTTGCTACTTGGTAGCACTAGATGATGATGTTAATCTGTATAGTTCAGCCTTAGTAAGTACCCTTGTAACCTCTTTTGCTTATCTATGACTTAATCTCATGTAGTTCAACTAACAAGACCATAAGTTTTAATACGTGCTTTTGTTTACGATCGGTCATGTTGCGACGAATTGATCCGTCCAAGTATCTACTAGGCAGGTACGTTGTGTGTATCAGTGTGTTGGCCATTTGGCTCAATAGAATGGATCCTTTACTGACCTTTCATTCATTTCATAGAACTGTTAGCTACTAGGCAGTTGGATCTGTCTTCAACCCTGTCTAGCTTCTAGTCCCCATTGTTGAGCACTTTCCATGCAACTACTACAAGCAGTCAGACCATTTACTCAGGCCGTGAAGCGGTATAGGAAATTCATGGCTTCTCCATTACCGTTAAACCCTCGCTGAACAAAACCTACATAGAAGGACATATGTATCCAAAAGAGTGAATCTGCTGATTCCAGGCTTGGAGTCAAATAGTGCTTGAGCCGCACTCGTGTTCTATCTGCTTCGCAGGTCAATGCTCCTTTCCAAACTCTGACGTTACGTAAATAATCAACGCTGAGTATTCGAGTACAAAGACCTGTAAGACTACTAATTCAGAACTTTGTTCGAATAACATAACTGAAACATATAACATGGCTTCGCGTTGTCATCTTATCCTCCGACTGGCCCGTTGAATGTCTAATCCTCCCCAAATGAGCACATTGACATCTCACTTCTTTCAAATTAGAACAATCTGCAGGATATGAGTCCTCTTATAAGATATAAGAAAAAAATCAGCTACAGCAGGACTGCATCCATCAAAGGATTTGTGTGGCACATTATCAGGTCTTTTCACATCGCTGCAGCGATGTGAAAGGTTGATACACAGCAGTAACAGGTCTTGCTCCCGTGTATTTTCCTCGACACTATCGCAAATGAAAATCATATTGAGAAGATTATGCTCAGCCCTTGGTTCAATCTTGTCACACCACCTATGGCGCTTAATTTCCATCGCCATTGGTCTTCTTCACCAGTATATCATGCATGTCAGCCTTGCTCCCCTCCCGATGACACCAGGCTGTCAAACCGCCTCACCTAGTTTTTGCGAAATATTTATTCCAAAAAAATAAAACCCTTTCAAATTATTTACATGTAAGCTGACCATTTGCCCTGTCAACATGGCGGATGCAGTCGGTCTCGTGGCCAATGTCATTGTACTTGGCGAAGTTGCAGCTACGGTCATTGCGTTAAAGAGGTTTTTGGGAGCAAGTCCGAGATCTGCCTCGGTGTATCCAAATCCAAGTAAATCAGATTGAAGCCCTGAATTCTGTGATGGAAGACCAGATGAAACACCGTTTTGGGCATCCGCACCGGAGTCCTGAGCATGAGGTATTGTAAACAAGCCGCAAACGAGCTGGGTGAAGCTATCTGAGAACTACGACAGCGAATCGAATCGAAATCTCACATGCGGAGGACGTTTGCCAAAATCAAGACGGTTTTGGAGCAAGACTCGATCTCACTAATTAACGTTTGGATTGTTTCGCTCTGTAGTCAAATGAAATTACAAGCATGAACAAGTATCGATCTTACGCCCTCAAAATCGGCTCCGAGGGGCACTGCAGATGACGCAATTGGCACTCACGCTTCCTGCATGGTTCGTAAGGCACGATAGCTATTTACACAAGACATTTGACACGATGGAAGCTGATTAATGGTATATATCCTCGAGTTACAGTTCTCTAGCGGAAAGTGCGCCGGAGCGGACGGCTTCAATCTTCTTTGCTCGACAGGCTGAGTCCAATGCGACGGCAAGAACAAATCCAATATGAAACACTATTCAGAGAATAGAAGATATGCCGGCCGCGGGCTCCAGGACTCTAGCTGTAGAGCGGTCCGGTCCCTACCATGGATGTCCAGTTCCTTATTCAGAGGTATCACGATTGGCTATCATTCTGGTATTTACCATAAAGGGCATGATAAATGCCAATAACCAATGGGTTAAGTCTCTTGGGTAGCAATCAATGAGGATGTATTTGATCTAACTGCGCATTTCAGTCGCAGCGGCTCGTATGAGACTCCCCTCATGGTTCTCAAACAAAATCTGGGATGCTATCGCTTACCGATCGGAGCACGGATTCACTTCGAAGCCGTCGAGGTCGAATTTGCGCCCACCGGATAGTCCCATATTTAGGGGTGTCAGGAAGGGATCAGTCCCGGATCTGATGAAGACATTATCTGCTGGTAATGGCTCTCTATATGATTCATATGAGTCTGGCGATACGCTGCTCCACATCTTCTTTAGAGGAAAGTTTGAATATTGAATGCTTAAGCTAATATGTTTACAATTGACCATCTCAAACTATCGAGCAACCGTATTACAACAGACAACAGCAGTGGTTCAGATGCAGTGCCATTCGATCGCTTCTTACCCTGTTTCTGTGTCAAATAACTATAAAAACGCATCGACATTGTGTAGAATATCCCGGTCACTGTCTAACCTAATCATCACATCGCACATAGACATAGACTCGCTGTCCGCAAGACTTGAACCGGACAGATATTGGGTTTTGCATAGTTCGTACTCAACACACACATACTTTGTATCTCAACCCATGTATACAGTCAAAAGCCATCACGTACCAAGAAACGATGCGTCTTAAACAACCATGTCTTGCCCATGTTCGCGTTATAACTTGTACACATGCTCGGAGCCCAAGCAAGCTCACTCACTCAACATTTGATATGTATAGATAAATATCCCGAATAGCGCCGCCGAATTCCATACCCGTTCTATCTCTGTGTACTCCGTATAATTCATCAAACCCATAAAGACGCCCCATTCGTGTATATCAGGGTATCCCCTTCCCCCTTCCGTGTTCCCATGCCAACCATGGCATTGCCGCGTCGGTCCCCGCAAGAAGAGTAAAAGATTGCCTCGAATTATTCCCAATTTCATCCTGAAGACAGAAATCCCCATATCACGGGAATCTAGTCTAAACCTTGCCCATCGGTGCCGCCTTCTGCCTTGCCGCGGCGCCTCCAACAATCATCTGCTTGGCCGTCAAAATGGTGGACGCGATCCACGCACAAAACGCACCCGCCGCGACAGCGGCGTCCGCCCGACTCGCCCTGCAGACAGAGCCCTCACAAAAGGTCAGGTTGCCGACGTAGACGGCGAGGGCGATGAAGCCGGCAAAGTAGAGAGCGGTGTTGAGCCCCTGGACCGCCAGTGCTGCATAGGGATGCGCGAGTCGGCTGACGAAGCGCGGCACCAGCTCCAGGTACAGAATCGACAAGATGGATATGACGGACGCGGCGAGGAGGAAGCTGACGGAGCCGTCTGGTGACTGAGACGTTGACGTCCGGTACCAGTTTACGACTGCGCGGTTCTGTTAGCAATTCGGTCATGCCCCGACTCTCCAGCAGCGCTGATGACGCACCGTACGCAGAAAGGCCGAGATTGGCCACGGCCAAGATGCCCTGGAGGGCCCGGAGAGAGACACTGCCTGCTCGGCTCATGCTGGGCAAGGGATCAGTTCGAGGGTTTTGCTGTGGATGTGATGCTGGCACTTTGGCAGCCGTACATGCGATGTCGAGAGGAACGAAAAGACATGAGAGATGAGGGATCAAACGAGGCAAAAAAGCGAGAAGAGGTCTCCAAGTCCGAGTCCAAGGATGCTACACACGTCTACAAACGCACGCGTTTCATTCATACGCAAAGTCTTGGTGTCTTATATTGCAGATTGCAAGCAAGGAGGCGGTGGGAGGGCCGTGCAAAAAGGGGATCGTCGCTGCGTCACTCTGATCGCCCCAATGCGGTAAATGAGCCATTATGCATTCGATTCGACGGCACAGCCGGCCTGGCTACGTATCTGCGGGATCAAATTGGCTCCTTGGGCCATTTGCTGCTTGGCTACCGAGGGGGTGGTTGGGCCATTGCAACATGACGCTCGACCCTGAGACTCCCGAGAAGATGTCTGAAACAAGAGGGTGGAACCCGGTTTCGACAATGCCACGGCCAAATTAAGCAATATACTAGCAGCATGGGACCGTAGAAACATGGAAAAGAAGAAACCAGCTCGCCGCAGGCAGAGGGGACAACTGTCATGAGCTACATTCCTCGTCGACACATGTAATTGCGGACAAGTCGACTCAAAGTGGTTGAAGAAGCAAGTCGAGTCTCTGTCGGTATTCCTGGGCTCGTAATTGAGGCGTTCCTCCTCCTCCTCCTTCTATTTTCCCATCGTCGTCTGTACCAGACCGGGTTCGTCTGCCGAGACTTGCATCACACTTGCCGTTTTCGGCGTCTCACCGGGACTCTGGCATGAGCCTCAGACTTGGTCGTGCATCGCGAGAAAACAAACTGCCACCGCACAAACATGTTCAAATACGATTGACGCTGTGTAAAGCTCCAATGTCTGGTCCAAATGCCCACGTGTAATTTGCAGCACGCTGCTGCCGCTGCAAACTTCTGAAACGGTGTCGGCGAGGTGATTATGCCTCAGACTTTGGGTGGTATCGAGAGAGCTTGTTTTGAAGCCAAGCGCTTGACTTGATAGCCATCTATTTTTAGGGCCTGGCCTGCAAAGCCTGCTCACATAAAGCAGAGTCGGTAGACTCTCCATGACCAAGTAACACCAACGAGACATCCATCTCACTTCGCACTTGTGGCCGTGTACCTGTCATGCAGCCCAGCAAACACGTTGAGGGCATGTTCATGGTTCCACCATGATGAGGTTGCATCATCCTTCGCAGCCGATGGCCTATGTGCCGACTGATAATACGAGACGCTTCATTGTTGTTAGCTAGAAAGCTCTAAATAACGGCGACAATCCTCGTCCCAACTGCCAGAATGGCCATACTTGGCCGTCGTATTTATCATGTAACAGTATCAGACTTACAGCTGAGTCTGTTTTATGCATGAGCACGACAAGATTTTGCCATGCCTCTACGAAGGAAAAGCCACAAGCTTGTCAACAATTCGACTTGAATCATGGGGGTTGCATCACTCTGCTGGAATAGATGACGATGACAGAGAACGCTACTCTTTCGCAGTACGGCAACATGTCCTCGATCGTTTGGGTATTGCTATTGGTGTGCTTTGTATACGTGTTTCTTGCCTGGTAATAAGCTTCCGTCTAGTCGTCAGTCTCCTCTCCGATCTCTAACTTGGTGGAGCTGGAGACTCTGGCTCATGCTGGAATCTGGAAATCTGCCAAGGCTCCCGCAACCAGGCCGTCAAAGTGTCGACTCTGTTTGAATTGGCACAGCTAGCAAGTAATGTAGTCGGTCATCCTTTGAGCTCCCTAAAAGTCTGGATTACGGTTCCGCCATGAGAACCCCGATGGAATTGTTGCCTGTGAGGTGCCTGTGTGTGTCTTTAGTCGTCCGTCTTCCGTCTGCATCACATGTTGCGCCCGTGGAAGAGGCATTTGCTGAGTGAGCGTTGGCACCCATGGGTGCAAGCACGCACAGGATAACGTTAGCTCCTGGATGGGCCCCTGCCAACCGAGTCTACAAGAAGGGGCCGTATTGATCTCGGTCAGACGGCGTCGATCTCGGCCATCAAAGTGGCACCGTGGCGGCTTGGTCTCGTGCTGATGTCCGCAATGGGTTGCCACCAATGCCAAGTCGCGGCACGAGTTGGTCCTTGGTATCACTTCACATGTTGCACGTCAAATTATTGGCGGACAATTGAAGTGGTGGCTGGCGGCGTGGATGGTTTGAGGGGGTAAATGTTAATGGAATCAATAATGCATGCGTGGGCGCTGTTGGTAGAAGGTCAGGTCAGCATTAGAATTGCCACCAGACTCACCGGGAAATGTAGCAGGTGCATGCCAACTGGGCTTTGGCAAGAGCGCCAGGACGGGCCAAAATGTGAGGGACAAGTGCTCAACCCTAACCCTGGCACCACAGCATCGCTCTCCACGAGTTCTACTCGGTACCGCCGGCGGAATCGCTGCCAGCCTCAGGTTGGAAATGGCCTTGATTCGTCTGTACATACGGAGTACATGTGCATCACTTGACAATGGGAAAGCTAAGCCTACTTTGTTGCGCCCGGTGCCCCTGTGCCACCAACCTCGCGCTGTCACTGGCCCCTGACCACGTTTCCAATGCTCATGTCAACATTGAAATCTGGGGCTGCCTCGGCACCAGGCTGCCTCGGCCCAGAGCATGCCAGTAATAATCACGGACATGGATCAATTGATGACGACCTACCGACGCTGCACTCCGTAAAAACCACACATTGCGTTCGGCCTCATGCCCCCATTGAGCGTCTGCGCGGTTGCATCGGCTCGAACCGCCATCGCCTAGCCGTGTGTCTGGAAACTTACCTTCAGCTTCCGCCTCCTTCCCCCTTCCCTCCCCCAGCTTTTTACCCCAGAGTCGGTTGCTGCTCTGCTCTCTTCCTCCTTGGAACCCTCCCCCGCCATCCTCCCCCCAGCGTCTCAAGTGCTCCTTCTTTGACTCTCTCCTGCCCGTTGCCATCCTCCCGCCCGTGACACAATTGGCATTCTTTGGCCCGTCGGTTGGGAATCTTCACAATGCCTCCTGCCCAAGATCCTGCCACGCTCCAGGTCGAGCTTGGTGCTGTTCCTCCCGCCGGCTCCCCCTACGGTGTTCCCGTCCCCGGTTCTGAGCGTCCCGGCCGCAGCGCTGTCTACAGAGGCTGGAGATTCCGCGACAGAGAGCTTCTGACCACCTTTGACCCCAATGTGCGCTCTATACACGACTTGTTCGAGGCTTCAGCTCGCAAGTGGCCCAAGAAGCGATGCATGGGCACTCGCCAATGGAATTCCGCCACCCAGACTTGGGGAGACAAGTTCGAATGGATGACGTACGGCGACGTGGCAGAGCGAAGAAAGAACTTTGGCGCCGGTATCGTTGAGATCCATAAGCGCATCGGGTATCCCAAGGACAAGTACGGTGTTGGTGTTTGGTCCCAGAACCGTCCCGAGTGGCAAATCGCTGGTACGTCTTTGACCAAGTTTATCAATGAGTGAGATATATCTAATCGCTTGCCGTTGCTCAGATCTCGGTGCTTCCTCGCAATCGCTTTATACTGTCTCGCTGTACGAGACTCTTGGCCCCGATGCTACCGAGTACATCATCAACCATGCCGAGCTGCCTAGCGTTGTGTGCTCACTTCCTCACATCTCCAAGCTCATTAAGCTTGCACCGCGCATTCCGTCCCTCAAGCTCATCATATCCATGGACCCGCTTGAGCATGGTGAGCTTCCTGGACTGTCCAAGGCCGATGTTTTGAACGACCTTGCGGCCCAGCACGGCATTAAGATTTACTCCATGGCCGAGGTTGAGAAGATTGGCGTCGAGTCTGGCCGTTCCATGCGCCCTGCTAGCTGGGATGACATTGCCACCATTAACTACACCTCAGGTACCACTGGCGCTCCCAAGGGTGTTGTTCTCTCGCACGGAAATGCTGTTTCTGCCAACGCCGCTGCTCGTCTGGGTGGTCATGTCAAGGACAACGACGTTCACATGTCATATCTACCGCTTGCGCACATTTATGGCCGCCTGATTGATCACATTGCTCTGTCAGAAGGCGCTGCCGTTGGTTTCTTCCGTGGCGATGTCTTGGGTCTCGTTGATGATCTCAAGATCCTCAAGCCCACAGGCTTCATCTCCGTCCCACGTCTGTTTAACCGATTCAACTCGGCCATTCGCACCGCTACTGTGGAGGCTGAAGGCTTCAAGGGCGCTCTTTCAAGGCATGTCGTCAACTCCAAGAAGGCTGCCATGAAGGCTGCTCCCGGCCAGGCCTCCAACACCCACTTCTTCTGGGACAGAATCTGGACCCGCAAGGTCAGGGCTGCTGTTGGTTTAGACAATGCTCACACAATGATCAGCGGAAGTGCTCAGCTTGACCCCGATGTCCAGGAGTTCCTGCGCGCTGCTTTCGCCAACACGTTCCAGCAGGGCTGGGGCATGACCGAGACCTATGCCACCGGCACTGTTCAGATGAAGGGCGACTTCTCTACCGGCAACGTTGGACCCCCGATGGGTGACGTCGAGCTGTGCCTTGAGTCCGTCCCCGAGTTCGACTACACCGTCAACGATAAGCCCAATCCCCGTGGCGAACTACTCGTCAGAGGCCCTGCCATCTTCAAGGAGTACTACAAGAACGAGGAGGAGACCAAGAAGGTTCTTGAGGCTGATGGCTGGTTCCACACGGGCGATATTTGTGAGATTGATAAGCTTGGCCGCTTTAAGATCATTGACCGCAAGAAGAACGTCTTAAAGCTGTCTCAGGGCGAGTACATCTCCCCTGAGCGTATTGAGAACGTCTACGCTGCCAACACCAACCTCGTTAACATGGGTTATGTTCACGGTGATGCCAAGGAGTCTACTCTCGTTGCCATCTTTGGCGTCGACCCTGAGAACTTCCCTGCCTGGGCCTCCAAGGTCCTGGGCCGCACGGTCTCCAATGACCCTAGTGACATGCGGGCCGCTGCCAAGGACCCCAAGGCCAGGCAGGCTTTCCTCAAGGTTCTTGACAATATTGGCCGCAAGCACAAATTCAACAGTTTTGAGAAAGTCAGGGGCGTTCACTTGGATGTTGAGCCCTTTACAATTGACAATGAGCTCCTCACCCCGACGTAAGTTTTCATCCTGCTGCAGCGCACCTTTGATTTAGGAGTACGGATGGCTGACTAACCCATGATAGTCTCAAACTCAAAAGACCCCAAGCCGCCAAGAAATACCGCGCCGAAATCGACGCCATGTACGCTGAAATCAACAATGCCCAGCCCGCTGGCTCGGCGAAGCTGTAAAAAGGAGAAATTGTTCATTTTAGATTATAGTGGCGGCTTAGCGCGGAACCTGCAAACTTAAGGCCGAGACATGGAATTATTTGGTTCTATTTGTTTTTACATTGGCGCATCTTGAAAAGAATCGCAGTTATAAAGAGGACATATCTATTAGACAAAGAATAGAGTCGAATATACTACCTAGGTAGTTATTGTATTGTAGCGTCGTGTTGGGACTATAAATTAATGCTGGCCGCCCCGCTTTGTGCACAGTTTATACGTGGTCATGTTTACGGCTCGTCAACCCAATTAATTCACACACTAACAGTAATATTAGACATGAAATTACATATTTGGTAAGCTAAAATACAGGTATTTTATTAATTAAGTTTTTCTTTTCAGCCTATCCCAGGATTCGTGCCAGAACTGCAACAACTTACAAGTAGGGCCCAATCGTACACCGTGTGCCTGGTCGTACCCAATATGGTAATTGTATATAAATGTGCTCAAAACCATACGCGACTAGGTTTAGTTGTAATATTTTGTAAGGGCGCGAGTTAGGCATGCTTGCGCTTGCTTTCGAGAGCTCAGTCGTCAACTAAGATACCCAAGTAGGCAAGTAGCTAGTGTGATGTGCCAGAGAGGTGTGCCTGCCTGACGCACCAATTGAATCAATTGAACGTAGAGAAAGGTCCGGCAGCACATACAATCAGCTGGTGACCACCCCGCTGCGGCGTACAGTGCGCCTTGAAGCTAGAAACCCGACATGGACATTAATAGTCAATGCTTGGCCAGTTCAGAAGCCTAGATCCGGTTTACTAGTTGTTAGTTGTCGGCTAACACCTCTTATATGTAGTAATTGCAGGACGTTCTTAAGGACCAAGGCATAGAGATGTCGTTAAGGCCCCCCCGTCGGTCAGACTGTTTGCCAAGGCATCCTGTGCTGGCACATATTTGTGAAGTTAAAAAATGATAAAGAGCAGTAAACGTTTTGCGACTCTGGTTAATAGTTGACTAAATGGTTAGGAGTAAGATTTGAGTGTTTAGTAGTAAAAATTCGTTCAATTGATACTTTTAGCAAAAAAGTTAGAAAGACTGTTAACTCTTCACCATGTATCTGAAGCATTCTCTAATTTCATTTGAGGCCTAGCGCTTATCAGAATTCGGCTGGGGGAAAGGGGGTATCGGGTTTTAGATATTCCGGCCGGCTAGGACCTTTAGTTACCCGGGTAATTAAGAGGCCGAGTAGTGGTTTAGGCAACCTGCCATTCTTATTACCTCCGCCAGGCTAACCACAGTGTGAACCAACCTCTCTACGCGAACTATCACCACCAAAACGCGCCGTTTGTCCCACTTTAAATATTATATTAAGCTGATGACGCTGTGTTTCCAGTGGAACGTCGTGTTTAAAGTCTTTTCATCTCAAGGCTGTGCTCTGGGCACGCTTTGGGAAGGAAAGACACGGTCATTGTGACTTCTCCAATGAGTGTCGCGTTAACAGCCACGGCTGTTCCAGTCGTCATCGACCTTACGCTCGACACGCCAACGACGGTTACGCCTTTGACGTCCCCTTATAACCATGGAGATCCTACCCAGCAGTTTCAGTTGGCTTCGCAACAGCCGCCTGCGAAGAAGAGACGCGTGGAAAATGACGGCCCAGGGGCAGAGCATGTAGAGATGCGTATGCGGGAGTACCTTCTTCCATATGTGCAAAAAGCTGTTGATGAGCTGGCACGAGATGCTTGTCTTGTAGACACAATTGCAATCGAGGTAGGTGGCTATGGGGGGACGTTGCTTGCTGGAGAAGAATTTCCATGGTGAGAAAAAAAAAACGGTCTAACAAAGTGCCCGTAGGCTGTCACTACTTTGCTTAAGAGCGCAAGATTTCGAGAAAAGGTCCAGCTGAGCAATGGACTGCTTACTGCAGAGGATAGAGCGGATATTGAGGGACTGGCTACCCAGGCTGTCCAGCAACTGGCAGGTCTTACTGTAGGTTTATTGGAGCCATATATGCGGCGTCCAGGTCAGCCACTGACATTGTCTTAGCAATACAGAAGACCGCAACCACAACCGATCAAGGAAGAAGCCCCATCGTCAGCACTGGTCAGACCCAAACTCACACTGCGAGCGGAGCAGAGGGCTTTCCAGCGTCTCGAGTCCGCTGAACCAACTTCAAAACCCGACACAGGCCCAACACGGGTTCCTAGGCCGAGAGTTCGACGACAATATGTCGTACCGAAGTCAAGTGACGGCTTGCCAACTGCCAGCACGTGGTTACAGCTGCAGCGACGGCCGTACTTGCATTATTCGGCCCGTCAAGATATTACCCTAGGCGTGAATCGTCCTGTCAATGTAGCACGTCACAGGGTGCAGCTTCCCGCAGTATATCATGCCGACTTTTCCTCGCTTGAGATTGCAGAAATTATGAAAATTGTGGGACAGCACCTTTCACAGCACATTCCGAGGACGAGGGAAGGTCTAGAGCAGATATTACGACATTATAATGTTCCCCGAATTATCGGGGACTCGATAAGCGGACGAACACAGCAAGATATTTACAACTTGTGCTCTGATTTATGTGCTGGCAAAGCCAGCCAGCCAGATAATTCACGGGTGCTGTCCCTGGAAGAAGTCAGCCCCGAGAGAAGAGCAAGGAACCGACGTGCCAATCGCTTGCCAGCCTTGCTCTTGGCTCGGGAAATGGAGGGAAACGTTGGGTTCGGCCGAATGAGACGGTATGAAAATTTCCAAAATGAGTTTCAAAAATGCCATGAAGACGGCCTGTCACTCGTTGCCGAGTTTACCAACTGTGCGGGAGATATTTCCGCCATGTCTTGGGTGCCTGACGGTAATATTATATGTGGTACCACGGCACACTCGGATGCGCATAACCAGCAGTACAACAAGCCTGGAAATCTACTACTCTGCTCCACAGAGAGAGGCACGCTGCGAGCGTTTCCGGACCATCGAATACCACGGCCATTTGTGGAAAAGGGAGAGAACTCGACGGAAGCTATGCGCCAGAGCCAAGACCCATGGCTATACTCGTCCGTCGTGTCGACCGACTACGACGAAATGAATGGTCGAGCTTTCACCTCGAGCTTTGACAAAACCGTCAAGGTGTGGAGCGTAGCTCAAGACGGAACTTCCATGCAGGCCACGGCAACTTGGCACCACCAAGGCAACGTCAACTTCGTTGTCGCCGCCAAAGACGGGTCCGGGCGAGTGGCTACTGCTGCAGATGTCCCTACCCAAGCAATTCGCATTTATACTGTTGATCCGAACAACGTACAGGACAGTTATTACTACACCATATCTTGCACCCGAACCGATGCTGATGGATCCGACAAATGGGCTTATTGCCCTGCTACCATGCAATGGGGGCAAACACCTGGAACACACCATCTGCTGGCCATTGGCTACTCCCCTCGCAGCTTCACCGGTGACGATGCCGATATTCCAGTGGACAAGCTTCACAGTGGCGAGATTGTACTTTGGGACGCCGAGCGACGATGCCGAGTTCCTGTTCTGACCGTCACAACCGCCAATGTTTTCGAAATCGTGTGGCACCCCATCCTTCCAGTTTTCATCGTTGCTACCTCGCCGTCTGGACTCATTGTTGAGCACGGCGTACGCACACATGTCCACATCTTTCAACTGGACAGGGACCGCGAGGATGGCGCGTACAGCGAGTATCAAAAACTCGATTGCTATGCCTCTGATATCAATGAGCTTACCATCATGCCCAATTCTCTGTGCCACTCCTATATCTCAGCTGCCTGTACAGACGGACGTGTCTACATCTGGGACACGGCACAGGGCGATCGACCCGCCCACATCCTCAAGCACGGGGAACCCCTAGGCGCCGTCATCTGCGACCGAGAAAAGGAAGACGAAGGTGTCAAGTTTACCGCCTGGGGAACAACACCAGACCGCTTCTATACAGGCTCAAGTGATGGCGTCGTCAAAGTGTGGGACGTGCGACGGAAGCGCCGTCCGTTTGTAAGGAATCTCCTCGAGGGACCCGGCCCCATAACGTGCGGCGTCTTTTCCCCAAACCACAACAAGCTCGTCGTTGGCGACGCAACAGGCCGCGTCTTTCTCTTCTCCGTAGATGACCGAGACGAGATGGACTCGCACTTCCTCACAATCCCAGGCACGAATCGCCGCGTTCGCCGTCCAAAGCCGTTTATCCCCCACCCAGAACCCGAACCTCCAACGACGTCTTCCCCCTTCCCCGCTTCCACTCCATCAGATGCTTCCATTGCTCAGTACTCGCGAGACCGATACCTGTCTTCAAATAGTCTCATCCTCCATCCAAACCCAGTCATCGGCGCCGTCCAAGGCCCGGCGTACGCCTCCACAGGACTCTTTCGCCTCGACGCCCACGCCTACTTTGACCCGCAGGGCCCTTTGCTCCCCGAATTCGAGAGGAATCAACGCGCAGCGAGGGAGGCCAGTCTCGGTCCTGAAACAAGGTCTATCCGCAGGTTGAAAGGACCTCCTGTCCAAACGTGGGTTGAAAAATCGCTTCATGATGAGAATGTGGCCAAGGATTTTGACTCGCGTTCCCTAGACAACTGGTCCTTTTGCCAGTTGGTCAATCTTGGAGTCCGGTTCAACATGGATGGAGATGAAGGGTGGGAGTTTATGTACGAAGAGACGCCTGTGGACACCGATTGATTCCACGAACCGATTGTTGCATCATCCATCTTGTTTAGCCCACTGGTGCTTGTACTGAAATATAGCTGGAGTTATATAGGCTTGATACCCCTTGATTTAGAGATAGCTATGGGTAATGAATGCTGCTCCGTGCATTACACTACATGAGCAAAATCTGAGAGTAAACGTGGCGCGCTTACGATCCTCGTGCTTTGTATGCCTGAATCACATGGATTCAGCCATGGTCACTCACACAAAATGTTCATCCATTCCGTCTATTTATACGCCCAACGGCACGTCTACAACTAATAAACACAAAAATAAAAGACTCTAACTACAAGGTCCATGATCGTACAGATTCTTGTCCGTTTGGAACAAAGCAAGCACAACCATTTACCCCCCTTTTGCCTCACGCATTTTCATAAAATGTAAGAGAAATAAACTTGATTTGACCTCCATAGAAATCTGTTGCGAAATAAACCCGCGTCGCACGATTCTCATGATTATAATGAAAAGCCCTGAATTAACGCCGCTTAATGCTTAGCTGAGACCGAGTCACCGGTCACTTTTTCAACATAAGTCTTTGCCCTGCATGGTGTCAGTACAAGCCTAGTCAAGGGATTTGTAGATTGCAAACAACTCACATGTCACCAAAGGCAACCATGCAAATGGTCTGCCAGACACCGAGACCAATTCGTGGAGTGACACCGCGGTACAGGCCCTTGATGCCGTTGTTGGAGTAAATGTATCGGAAAGTGTTGCCGACAGTCATCTTCTTGGGTCGGTTAGGATCCTCCTTTTTGCTCTGCATCTCGACGCGGATGACCTCAATGGGCTGGTTCCAGGCGCTGAGACCACCACCGAGACCAGAGGCAATAACCTTCTCCATGGCGGACAGCTTATCCTTCTCCGACTTGCCAGTGGCGGAACGAATCCAGGTCTCGGCCAGACGGCTGAGGCCGAAGCGGGAGCCCCAGTTGGTCATTTGACGGATGGCGACGGCGTTGACACCCTTGTTGATACCCCGGATACCTTCCTTGCGGTAGATGTCCATGAAGGTCTGGAACGTAGACTGCGGCTTGACGCCGGCAGCCGCCATCTTGTGCTTGGTGATCTCGACCGTCTTCATGCAGGTGCAGAAACCCATGGTGGCATAGGCCTGGGCAACACCACCAGTGATGCCGCCGAGGATGCCACCGCCGAACTCGGAGGCGCCAGCAGCGCGAGCATAATACTCGGCCTCGGAGGCGACGAAGAGAAGAACGGCGCCCTTGGTTGAGGCTTCGATCCAAGCCCAGGGGATGAGACCTTGGTAGACTATGTTGCGCAGAGAAATGGCCGGGTTAGCATGTGACTCGGCGAGTGCATGGGGGAATGGACGAGGGCATCGATGTTGGGTCCCGAAAGGGGCAGAACAGAGTAGAGAAGAGGAACAAAGGAACAAACATACAGCCAAAAGGACCACCGCGGGCCCAAATACGTCCCAAAGCCGTGGCGAAGCTGTCACCACGGTTGGCAGCCATGGTGGTCTTGACGACCTCGAGAGGCTGACCGAGGGTGGTGACCTCGAACATGTTGAGACCGGCACCGAGGAGCAAGTTGGAGAACTTGATGGGTTTCTTCTCCAACTTCTGGGGCTCCCCAATGGGGGCGGGAAGAGTAGCGCTCGCGACCATGGCTCTGGGAGTTTTGTTTGATTCAAAGGGGCCCTGACCAAGGGAATAGGGTGCTTCTTCGCGAAGAGGAGGTTGGAGAGCGGGTAGGTAGTAGATAGGTGGAGAGAGACGGAGAAGCGCGAGTTGGTGGTTGTGCTGAGTCAGACGGAATATAAATTCAAGCTGTTACGGCTGCGGCTGCGGCTGATGCTGCTCCTGTTGCTTCTGACCGAACGAGGCCCGGGCAAAGTCAATGTCTAGACAAGGCAAAAAGTGGAGGATGCACCTCCGAAGACCGTACAGCGGGATTGGATGGAGGGTGTAGATGGACGTGAGATGCGCCCAAGTGGATTGTGAGATGGGGAAGGCGACGCTGGAAAGATTGGGATGACCGAGGCTGTTGGCGCGTGGGCGGCTGGTGGCAGGTCCGTGAATGCCCGGAGAGCGAGAGAGATCTGGATTGCACGTGTTTCTGGCCAGGCACAAGTTAGCAGAGATGGCCGTGGCCCAGAGTCGAGACAGGGATCCATTCTTGATCCATTACTGTGCCTGCTTACTTAAGTAGTACTACTATGTTCTTCCAAGAAGAGAAACCTTATCGGCCCGTGTCTTGTTGGACGCAACGGAAGGGGGAAAGGGGGGGTTTCGAGTGCGACGAAGAGAAGAGTGTCATGGAATGACCAGACAGCAATGTGGCAATGCAAGAAAAGGGGGAAGATGATCCAAGACCATATGCGGAGGACGAGTAGGATAACAGAGGAACAGGCGACCTTGTCAGATCCGAACTCGGATAGTGATTTTTGTTGACTGAGGCCAGGGAGCAAGTACACGGTACGGGTCAGCAGTACGCAACAAGACGGCACCTGGGAGGACACTCACACGTACCCCGTACTTCGTACATTATTGCTCCTCCGTACAATGGTCTTCCTCTCCAATTGAATTTATCCGCCAGCAGCCACTCCCGTCCGCACCTCTCTCTCCTAGCTCCCAATTCGATCTTGACAAAAAAAAAAAAAAATGCATTCTGCTCTTTAATAATGACTGCGACGCAATGCGCAAGCCCCCCTTCCTCCACCAATTCCATTGCAGTCATCCCAACAACACATCACTGCCATTAGCCATCAACCCTCAACGCTGTTCAACCCCCAGGCCTGAATTCAGCCACTCCGTTCAGGGTTGAACGTCCAGGTGCATCTGTGGGTCCCTCTTGTACCAGCCATGGGGCTCCCCAATGTCTCAACCACTCGATTGTTGAGGAAAAGCTGCGAGGCACTGTTGTGCTACTGTCAACGTCAACTTTTCCAGTCTCGATCCCAGAACCCCCACGTGTGTCGCGAATGGTGAGCACCATTGCATCTGTGCTGCCCTTGTGCAATTGGCTCGTATCTGTGCACCTCTTCTATGCCAAGAGCGCAGGGCTGTTCTCTACAGGCGTAAGAATTGTAGGGCCCCTACTTTGTACTCCGTGCTCTGGAACCGTCGTCCGCAAAGGATGAGCCCATCAATGGGAAGTGATACAGGCGCGTATTCTCCAGGCTCGTCCGCGATGCAGCGCAAGTCTACAAATGCACGTAGTCATGATTCTGGGGCGCGTCTTGTCTCTCGCTAGTACTTCGCAGCTTAGCTCAACCCTGTCGCCTCGGCTCTTCGGCGCATCTGCATCTGGAGTTGCACATCATAACCACTTGGAGCTGCACAAGTTGCCATCAAAGGCATCTCTATCTCATTATTTCTATAAACTGTCCCAATCATAGTGTACAAATAAGTCTAGCGCCAGTGGGGTTTGGTATCTGCCGAGAAACCTCAGCCCGTCTATCACTCCCCTCAATTTTGTTCCCTCCAACACGCTGCCGTGCCCTGGTCAAATCAAACAAAGGCTCCGTCTAACACCGTCGACTCGTATCTCCCTTTTAAGCCTGCTCTGAACTCCTCCAGCTATCATTCATTGTGCCGCGCAAGGCATTTTACAGCTTCTTGACAATCTCAACCCACTTGTCGGTGGAGAACGACTTGGGGCGCTCAATGGGAGAACCAACAGCGCGGTCGATGATCAGCTGGGGCAGAACACCGATGGCGCGAGAAACACCAAACAGCACGGTGTAGTAGCTAGCTTCCGTAAGACCGTAGTGCTGCAGAAGAACACCAGAGTGGGCGTCGACATTGGGGTAAGGGTTCTTGGTCTTGCCGTGCTCGGTCAGGACACCAGGAGCAATCTTGTAGACCTGGCTGACAAGCTTGAACATGGGGTCCTCAGGCATCTTGGCTGTAGAAGAATTAGCTTCTATACTTGGAAAAAAAAAAGAGCTTTTATATCTTGAGACTCAAAGGCGCGTGTGAACATTACGTACCGAGACCAAACTCGCGCTGAGCCATGTATCGGGGGTCAGTCTTGCGGAGAACAGCGTGGCCGTAGCCAGGAACAACGCGACCAGAATTGAGGGTAGACCACAGGTAGTCAGTGATGTTCTTGTCAGAGAGATCATCACCAACAACCTTCTTCATCTCAGTGAGCCAGAGAAGCACCTCCTGGTTAGCCAGGCCGTGCAGGGGGCCGGCAAGACCGTTGAGACCGGCGGCAAGAGAGAGGAAAGGTGAGCTGAGGGCCGAGCCGACCAGGTGAGTGGTATGGGCAGAGACATTGCCACCTTCGTGGTCAGTGTGGATGGTCAGGTAGAGACGGAGCAGCTCAACGAAGTCTTTATTGTTACCGAAGCCCAGCTGGTTGGCAAAGTTGAAGGAGTAATCCTTGTCTTTCTGGATGGGGGCAACCTTGCCACCCTTGAAGACGTTCTGGTAGATGCGAGAAGCAATATTGGGCAGCTTGGCAATGAGGTCCATGGAGTCCTCAAAAGTGTGGCCCCAGTACTCCTTCTTGTTGACACCCTTGGCATACGCCTTGGCGAAAGAAGAGGTGTGCTCGAGAGCGGTGACAGCCAGAGAGAACTGAGCCATGGGATGAAGGTCGGTAGGGCAGTGATCGATCAGCTCCTCGACAAACTTGGGGATGTCGGAACGGGCAGCCCACTCAGCAGAGAGGTCGCGGACCTGCTGCTCGGTAGGGACCTCACCAGTCAGGAGAAGCCAGAAAAGACCTGCGCATCCATTGTCAGACATTACATTTTCCGGTCAAAGCTCATTGTATCCGCAGCGATAAACTTACCTTCAGGAAGCGGCTCCTTGCCACCGGGAGCCTTGGGCAGAAGCTCCTGGCACTCGGGGATAGTCTTGCCGCGGAACCGAATACCCTCCTCAGAGTCAAGGACGGAACCCTCCCAGACGAGGGCCTTGATGCCACGGGCACCACCATAGACCTGGTCAAGAGTGACCTTGTCAACGACCTTGGAACCATGCTCCCTAGAGGAATCTTGTGTTAGCAATTGCTAGGCGCATGCCATACGTCTCTGTATCCAGCTCGCTCGAGTCTCTGGAGAAGTCAAGGCTAATGACTTAGGGGCGCGGAGACGTGGTCGACAGGGTCGGTCCTTACTTTCGCAGAGCCTTGATCTGCTCAATCTTCTCAGGGAGGAGTTCGGCGAAACGTTCTTTGAGAGTCTGGTGGGTGCGTCGTGTTAGTGTACGCGAAATCTACAACAGCGCCATCTCTGATCAATCAAGCATACCTGGGTCTTCGCCGAGTAGTAACGGGCGCCATTGAAGGCTACGGTCCGGCCATTGAAGGCTTGGGACTTAAGCGAGGCCCGGAGGGCAGAGCTGCTAAGGCGAGAAACAGAGGCCATTGTATAACGGCTGTGGGAAATGGATGTGGGTAAAGAGGAGGAGGAAGGACGAAAGAGCAGAGAGGAAGGAGAAACGGATAATTATTAAGGGTATGGATCCAACGGAAGGGAAAAGGCCGCGGGATGAGTGCCTGGCGTCTCAAGGCTAATTTAATTACCTAGGTACGGAGGTTCTGTCGCGTTGGGTGTCTCGGCAGGACAGGACAGCAGAGCAGCGAGAGAAAGAAAAAAATTGTTGCTGCGTACGGAGTACTACACGGAGCACTAGCATGGGCCAGCGATCCCTGGCTGGCACCTCGGAGAGCGCGGGCCCTTGCGTCCACGTCCACGTTGGGTCTGGTCAAGTGCTGGGTCTTGGACGCCACCAATCGAACACTGACGTCTGGCATGGGGTGGCTGCAGACGCCGCCGTCACTTCGAAAGCCCGGCGGAGAGGCAACGCTCACCTTGTCCAGCTTCGGGGTAATGTACATGCGTTCATCTCAAGCTTGAGCTTCCATCAATGTCTGGTGTTTCCCGATCGGCCCCAACGCCCGCAACCGGCGACATTGCCAACACAGCACGCAGCGCCGGCAGTGTCTTTTCTCTTGCCAGCTCTAGAGATCAACCCCCGTTGATGGCCTCCCAACTCGACACTGCGTACCACGCCCTGCACCTTGGTATTGCCGTTGGTTCGGGGGAACGGAGCCCTGGTCGAAGTAGCTTTGGGGTTCCTTCCCTGCGTACCGAGTAGTACTACTACTACTACGAACATGTACCTACTACGTCTGCCCCAACAGCTCCGTGATTCCGACCAGACGCCATCGGGCCCACTGGCGGGGCGCCGCTTATCGCTGCACCTGGGCACGAGAACCAGTTGCCCTGGGCACACGACGGCTGACCACCCCGACCACAGGCTACTCCAACAGCAGGGTCAATACGTCACACCAACTGAAGGGCTGATGACGGATCCGAAGTGGAAGGCCCCAGGCCAGATAAATGCCCGGCGACATACATAGTGGCGCACTCATGACTACAAGCCCCTAGGCGTACCAGATGTGACGGAGTAACTGTCCATGCGAGTTTGTTACGGGCCAGCCGCTGCAACGTACCCTCTCCCACTCCATAACACGTCGACTGGTAACTAACCGTGGTTTGTTCGACAGCACAATATCGTGGTCCGCCGTGTATAAAACGACCGAAGCCAACCATGCACTTCTGCAGCATGTGCCACTCCCGCGCACACTGCCGGTGCATCAACCGTTCCAGGTTCCTCGACCCACACCAACTTGGAGGTGCCTCGGGAAAAGGCAGTCACCCGGAGCTGGAGACGTTGGAGTCGTCGGCCAAAGTTGACTTCGAATAGTGTGGAGCTGTGCATGGGCGGCTTTCCGCAAAGGCCCGGTCCTGCCCCGGCGACAGAATGGTTGCGTATCAAGTCGAATAATACCCAGCTGTTCACGGCTCAACAAACCGCGGGCAACGAACTTCTGCCAAACAATCGACGATGAAAAGCCAGGGGGTTCAGTTCAGTTCTTTGTTGGGATGGTTCGAAGGCATACGGAATTATGTTCCGTCAGTGAGCGGACCACCCTCACCTTGTCTTGCTTGGCCAATTTCGCTTCCCAGGCCCCTTTGCTTCATTTGCATGGAGTATGGAACACACTCCTTATGCCCGGCATTTACTCCGTACTCCGTCATGTTGCAGCGCTAGCCAACAACGTACATATGTGCGTACTATTTTAGCCCTATACAGGGTGAGCCGCAACCAAATTAGTTGTCGGTTAGCCGCGGGGACAGCCGAGTCTATCAAAACTAGGCCTTCTCGAACACATGTTGCACCACTAGATTGATAGTGCGTAGTTGGCACATGATACGTATAACCTGATCTTTACTTCTGTCACCTTATTCGTGTCTCTGTATTCATTCATGTAATAGCTGAAACATCGTCTTTATTTCTATTGAGTCGTCTTCTCAGAAGCTGCGGGGGGTTGAACGCTACGTTTACATCAGAGCAGGCCGTGGAGTCAAAAGACGCGCCAGGACAAGCAGCTGCTTGTATTCCATTCAATGTTGAAATCCTGGCATACCTTCCATTGGCTGACAAGGCCTGTGCCGTAGGGTCTGGTGGTGCGTACTGAAAGCCAAAATTGAGACACAGACTGCCATGACATCGAGTCAACAACTTTTCGTTGATATTGCATCATGGTAGAATGCGCCAGCCATAGCACGAGGGTCACCTAAAGATACCAAGGCCCAAGCTAAGTGGTGGGAGAACCAGCTTTCCGCCCTTAAGCAGGTCGTCTGGTCAATGGAATAAACTTAGTGCTAGCCGCTTGACAGATATATCATGGTTGTAGGTAGAGAAAAGGCTCGAAGATAAACATCTTGATGACCATCTTGAATGCGTGAAACCCATCCATCTATACAAGCAGCTTAGCACCACTTCGATGCGATCCATAGCTGCCAATCGTGACACCTGATGCCGTGATGTTATGCGGCGGAAAAATGAAGAGGGATGGTGGTGTGGAAATTAAACAAGAATGAACGACGATGAAGTTTATTTTTTTTTCCTGAACCAACGTGGACACAGCGTCATGCTGGAACCCACCTGACCCGGACGCGATTATGTAGAAGCGAAATCCTCGCCGACGCGGCTAAGAACGAACCAGACTTGAATAACCAAATCCTATTGCAGGCTCCGAGTATGGAGTACAAGGAGGAGTAAAGGCCGTGACGCCATCAATGACAATGAGTGACTGTGCATATGTCGGGCAACACATGCTTGTTCTTACATTACTCGGGTTCCCTTTTCTTTTCTTTTTCATCTAGGAGGTCTGTGACCTCTCCCAGTGCCGTGAATGTGAGAATGCCATGAACAAAGGAGAAGGGATTCCGGATTGTGGGATGACTAACTTTCTGCAAAGACTGATGAACAGACTGGACCCAAGACCTTGGTTCGGCCATTAGCAGACAAAAAAGCCAGCATTGAAAGGAGTCAAGTCCGGTCTTGGTTGCTTTGAACACATCAATTGATGCTGAAGTCAACTAGGCAATGGGTTTACAAGACAGCAGGAGCAGGAGTGGTAGGTAGGAGTGTTGACATCGACCAATTGGCGCTCCCACCAGGGCGCTATCTGACCCGTGGTTCCAACTCTGTTTTCGTTTCGGGGGCTGTTCAAATGCTGTGGCTGGTAACCAGCAAGAGCAAGAGCCATGCAAACTTTGCACCATGAGAACGGCGTACTCTGTGCTCCAGGTACGTACCACCCACCTTGCCAATGCTTAGGTCCTCACACGGTGCATTGGCTGCTCCTGCAAGTCACGTTTTTTCGGATTTTTTTTCTCGCACCTGACTGGCCCCTTCCCGCTTTGAGTGCCTGCTGGGTAGAAAAATGCTCCTCCCCTGTCCTGTGCCTCCTTTCGCATCCGCATCGAATTTTCTCTCCTTCATTATCACCTCCATCCATTTTCATCCTCGCGACTAAGACATTATCAGCCGGATCTCGAAATCATCCAGATACTCTCACCCCCGACAGAATATCTGCGTTCTTCACGCCCTGACGCCTTCTTCTCCGCCGTTGTTCGCTATCTGCTGTTTTTTTCTTTTCGCCACCATCTGGCTTGATTGTCGTACTAAGCAAAAAGGGTCCCTCTCCTCTACCTTGTTGACCAGCCATCTGTGACCACGTCGCGCCTTCTTTTCATCACAGTAGAAGACGATTTTGATAATCTGTGGTGCACCTCTTCTTTTCGTCACTATAAGGAGGTCGTCGCGTACTCTGTCTCTTAATACCAAGTCCACCACGTACACCCGACACGTTTCCGCCTGGTCGTACAGTATCTCGAGCCTTGTAAACTCTTCGTTTCGTTGATATTGGCCTCTCAACTTTCTGTAAACGAAAAGAGAACAACCAGGCGTCAAACCATCCGATAGAAATAGGGACTTGTCGTGTATCTGCTCGTCATTGCATTCCGATCAAAAGAGAGAAGAGTTGACAGGAGAGGTGATTAGCTTCCTTTTCCTTCCCAGTGGCGGCGCTCGACCGCATCACTGCCCTTTACTTTCGAAATCCTCTAGACAGTGGTTCTCGCGCAACTCTGCATCGCGAACGTGCAAAAATTATGGCGTCCGCAGTAACAGATTTGGAAGCCGGCCTTCAGGCCATGCTGAATTTGAAGCCGCCCGGTGTTTCTGGATCTCGTATCACTAGTCTAACATCACTCTGCGTCGCCAACATACAGGTATTACCATTCCATCACCTAATGCTAGTTGTTCGTCATTTCCGTTTTCCCCTCATGAGATACTAACCACAAAGCGGCACAGTCTGAATCCGTACTTATTCAGAAGATCTATACACACTTCAAAAAGGCGCCTGGAACACACAAGTTGGGGGTTCTCTACGTAGTAGACTCTGTAACCCGAAAATGGCTCGAGCAAGCAAAAGCTCAAGGACAACCAGTAAACAGCTCTGCGCCAGACGGTACATATGCCGCCGGGGTACACCGAGTGACCGAACTGATGCCCGTATTGATGAATGACATTCTCCAAACCGCCCCAGAAGAACAAAAGGTACGCAAATTTTCGAGTCTGCAAAAAAGACCTTCACCGAGAAAACTCCCCCCGCGCCTCTCTTTATGAATACTACGACGGTTGTTGGGTTGTGACAATGCTCAGGCTGTTGCCAAGAAAACACCACAGCTAGAAATGAGACTGCGCTGCTCTTTTAGCAGGCACAGGCATTGTCACATTCACCTCGGCCATCGAAGCAGTGCATCATCCATCAAGAAGAATCGCGACCTGAACAGTAGCTTACCGTACACTCACCTTGTAGGAGAAAATTAAGAAGCTCTTAGACATCTGGGAGAAGGGCCAGACCTTCCCCACCCAGATGATTGAGTCGTTCAAGGAGAAATTGACCGCTCCCTCGTCTAGTATGTTTTTCCCCTGCAATATTCGACGCTCTTGTCCAGAAGTGTCCGTCGTGCGGCTTCGATCAATCCTGGTCTCGCCGATACACGAAGTGACCATACAACACCTAGTTACTAACAAGATATGCTTCTCTCAGAAACCTCGACAACTCCCCCCGGCAGCCCACCAGCGTCAGCCTTGGCTGCTTTGCAAAGTCACATTCCCGCCTCAGCTGCGCCAGCTCCAAATGGATCTTCTATTTTGGAAGCCCTTGCGAATATGGCGAGGCAGAGTTCAGCTCCCGGTAGTGCCAACAATAATGCTTCTAACCCGCCAGCACCAGTAGCGTCAGCATCATATAGCATACCGCCTTCAGCCCTTCCGCAGCCTGTGTCGTCCTCGACGATACCGCAACCGCAACATCAAGCACAGCCATCTTATCCCCCGACATCACAGCCCGTAACCATGCCGTCCCTTCCATTCTCACTTCCTCAGATGGCTGGCCAAAGCCCAGCGTTGCCTAACAACGCGAGTAATCCTCCCAATCCTTATGCTGCTGCAAACCCAGCGGCTCCTGGTGTTGCCGGCGGAGCCTTAGATCCGGCTGTGCAGCATCAGATTATGTTGATCAAAGCCCTCGCAGACCAAGGTGTTCCATTTGATAAAATTCCTTCTCTGATCCAGAGCATGACAACAAACAGCAATAACGCTGCCGGCAACAGTGCTGCGGCTCCCCATACCGGCTTCCAGCCACCTGTTCCAGCGGCACAAGGAACTTTTTCCACCAGCGGTCAACAACCTTGGGGTGGCCCTGCTACCGTATCTGGCGATGGGCGTGACCGGGGATACGAGGACGGCATCAGGTCGCCCAGATATCGTGGCCGATCCAGGTCTAGGTCTCCTGATCGAGGCTGGGGTTCTCGTGACTCCCCTCGTGGCGGACGAGGTCATGGGCGTAACTCTCCCCCAAGCGGTCGTCACGATCGGGACCGCAATGGTCGTGGAGGAAACGACTACCGTCAACGTAGCCCTCCAGGTCGCCGTGGCCGAAGTCCCACTCCTCCCGACAGTCTTCCCCATGTTGAACGATGGGTCGACTATGATTCCAGTGTACCATCCGGTCACATTAGAGTCTACAGCCGAACCCTTTTCGTGGGTGGTGTAACGTAAGTGTTCCATTGACTCAAGCCCGGTGATTCCAAAAAGCTGCAGAACCATAATCTAATGTACTGTACGTAGATGCTCTGAGGCTGAGCTTCGACGGGTATTCAGCCAGTTTGGCACTGTTCAAACTTGTATCGTCAACAAGGACAAGCGACATGCATTCGTCAAAATGTTGACCCGCAAGGACGCTGCCGCCGCCAAAGAAAGCATGGAAGATAGTCGCAGTAGCGAACTTCCACTAAGGGTAAGTCGGACTTCACATCGTCGTATTTTTTGTCTTTGTTCTTTTTTTTCTTTCTTTCTTTTGTGAATTTGACCATGCTGACTGTGGGCTTGCAGACCCGTTGGGGTGTTGGTTTTGGTCCCAGGGACTGCAGCGATTACGCGACTGGCATCAGCGTCATCCCTATCCATAAGCTCACTGAGGCGGATCGTAAATGGATATTGACTGCCCCCTACGGTGGCAGCGGTGGTCGCCCCATTGAGTCTGGTCTCTCTGTCGAAGAGCCCGACATCGAAATCGGCGCAGGCGTCTCATCCAAGGCTATTAGCCGTCGCATGCAAACCGACAAGGGCGGCAGCAACGGACCCAAATCTACGAGAAACCGCGAGGACGACACGGGTAGAGGCGGCCGTCGTGGCCGTGATCAAGGAAACGGCGGCCAAGGCATGGCCTCTGGGTTCCCGTTTGGAATTGGAACCCTGCCTAATGGAATGCCAAATTTCCCTTCAGGGTATGAATTCTCCGACCCGAGTGGACGCTAATTAGGCGTTGTCGCAGTATTTTGTGTGTCGTCAGATCTTGATACCCAGGGACATTGGTGGTATGGGGCGGATGGAACTGTATTGTATACATGGAGTGTTGGGAGTCTTAATGAGCAGTCGGAGCTGCGAGCGTTGCCCTTTTTTTGCTTGGGGAAATGTGTGGGGTGTATTAATTGGTTAGGGGGTTGGTCGTTTTCGGTGTCTCCAAGGGCCATGATAGCGATTAGACACGCTTTTTCATAACTTTTCCTACGGCTCTGCAGTGAATGTTATGTAGCCTGCTCGTGGGTGTTGATGCTTGCCGTTGTTACATGTTGCGACTTCGTAGGTCGAAACACGTGCAGTGGCTTGGGTTATCATTCGAGCTGAACTAGTGCTCAATATTATCCTTTCTACTGGTTGTCTCATGGTGTCCGAGGCTACTCGGCGTACAATCGCGACTCATATATCCACGAGCCAAACGACGCTCCTTATTAACTAACATATGCGGTTCCTTTTGTGACCATGCTAGACTGAAAGACAGCCACTTATTTCGTGCGTCATGTGAAAACATCATGGTATTGGCCAGGGCCATGCCGCAAAATAATCATGACACTGGCATGAATTCTCCCCGTGGGGTTTTTTAAAATCCGTGACTACCCTATATGACCATTGTCGTCTGTTGTCTACACGGCGTTATGCTTATGCGCTCTGGCATTTAACCAAGCTTGCATTTCCTTAGTGCTTCACAAATTGACTAGTGAGCTAATTTACTCTCCATTGCGTACCCTGTAACTGTCCCGGACCCGTGGTCGCTACCTTTAACTTTGGTAGAGGACTGATAGCAGAAAGGAGTTGGGGTGTCGGTACGTTTACGTGCATCTTAGACTCTGGGAAGCATTTGCTTGCTGCCCATCTAACGTCTGCCAGCCATGGATATCTGGAGTAACTCACACCTGATAGTTAACGGCTGCATGCCATCTAGAAATACAACTTCGAACGCGGCACTTGCCACGAGATCCCCCATCGGTCTGCGACAATGTCTGGCATGGAAAACATGCAGTCGCGATTGGACCCGCAGTGCCCTGATGAATGCAGTGCCATGTTGATGATGGTACTACTAGTACTCCGTATGTAATATCAGACTTGAAAACACACGTCATTGTTTGTGCCTCCCTTGCTTTAAAATCTTGAGCTTTGGCGCTGCCTCCGGTTCCGGTGGACAATCCTCGGCCACGTATCGGTCGTACAGCAGAGCGGATCGAGCGGCTACAACGGTCGGGAATGGCGTTTTGTCAGGCACATGTTGTTCGAATCGTGCTCCGTACCTGGTGCCCGAAAGAGACATGGGAATCTCCGGTCTATCCATCCGTAAACCGGGTAACGAGAATAATCTTAAAAAGAGGCCCCAAAAAGTCCGGCCACACGAGCCGGTTGCACCAACCAGAGACAACGGGAACTGCGGAATCCACGGGCCTCGCCTTTGGTCGGTGATTATTCTGACCGATTGACCGCAACCAGCTCGGCCGGTTCATCTCGTCCCATTACATACCGTTTCGGAAGGGGGTGCAAGTTACAAGGACGGGAATAAGCAGTAATTTGGTCCATTCAACGAAAGCACCTCGTTTCCCAGCCTTGCCGGCAACAATTCCCGCCTCATACTAGTAGTGTTTGTGTTTTCACAGACTGGAAGCACAAACCGGGGCCATTTTATTTCGGAGACGCCTCTCTGCATCTGGATCAATTGGCGATCCGGTAGCGAGTGTTGGAGGAAAAATTCAAACATAATTCGGTAGGGCTGCGTCGTGAAACTGGATGAAACGAAAAATGAAACCATGACAATTACTCCGTAGCAAATCCAGGTACCACTCGAGCGACCTGGTGACTGGACTTGACATGCCGGCCACGGGAGTATTAGCATCCTATTTTTCTTCTTCGATATATGTGGCACGGCCATGGCGTTTCAACGCTCACTGAATGTAGCGCTCGGATGACTTTGTTAGAAATGTATGAAGCCCTTGGCTGTCTCCTGGGGACATTCTCTACCAGGTCCGTGAGTGTTTAACAAAACGTACCTGTGCGGCGCGGTCCACCTTATCTCGTACCCTTGCAAGGAGATCACGGCATATCGGAAAAGTAAGGGCAGGGCTTTTCTCATTCTAGAATGAGCATCAACTAGAGCGCTGACTTGCATCATCAGTTACCGGCAGGTTTTGTTGTTTTCAGTCCTAGAGCCACGCTCGTCGGCAATAGCGGCAGGGAGAATACGTGGACTATCTGTTTGTTGACAGTGCTCTCTTGTGGCTAGGCTGGACCGAAACTGGAGCCTCATCAAAATTATGAGCGCGTGAAATTACGATATGTCTGTCCTGCATTGCATGGTCCACTGAATCCACGGGGAAGTTGATGGAGATGCTGGCCTGATCGGACAAGGTGACACCAAACATGACGAGTCGTGCATTATGTCTTCCACTTGCTGAGTGCTCCGTCTGTGACGCGACCCAATTACTCATGTCAATAGCGCGTTCATTATTGCTGGGGACATGTGTATGGGGTAACGGGTTACTCACGACAACCGTTCTATTAAGCCACCAAGTTTCAATCGAGCCGCCAGTACGGATGGTGGAACCCTCCAGACCCATGCCACTACTATTCAATGCGCGGTAGTCGTGAGGAAACAGAGTGGTCTGCAGACGTTTTGTTCCATACCTGCCACACCGGCTAATATGAAGACAGATGATCTTCATGCTCCGTAGCTATTTTAACAGTTGTGAGGTAAAGGAAACAGGATCCTGAAAATAGGCCAAGATGGAGTGTTTTCGGCTGAGACAACCGGGAGATCAGAACCGTTCCTGGCTTTTACAGAAGAACCAATACTTCATTTCATGCCTTCGTGTAGGTAGAGGACGAGTATTCATGCGCCATATTGGAACTCAAATATAGAATGATGCCCCGAGGAGAACCATTCAACGAAATTATAGTGCTTAGGTAACTTTTTCTCAAGCACCTGCGCAAATGTGAGGACGGTGAGGACGGTTTCTAAAGAGAGCGTCAGCGTTACTTTTCCCCTCTCATCGCGTTATCTTGACTTACGCCAGCAGTTGATTTTCCAAGCAGCAGATTATTTGGCGGTAGGTACCGTACTCATTAATTTAAACATCAAGGTAAGGGGGCCACTTGCGAACTGTCAGAGCCTTGTCTTATTCTCTGATAGTACGTGATTTAGCTCCCATGAAGCATGTCTGGGTACTTTACAGAGATGGAGAGATCGAGCTGGTTCATCTACACATGTTATGGGCCTCTGCACCAGAGTCACGGGATTGATCACATACTGTACTATGATCAGGCATCGACCACCTTGGCATCCGCGATTGAGATGTGCTCCATGGTTCCTTCCGGTTTATATCATTCTTGCCAAAGGGCACCTGACTGACAAAAAATGGCTTTGCATTAAGATTCAAATACCGCAACCCCAAGTCGCACTACTACTCCATCCCTTCTTTTCTGGATCCTGGGGTGTATGATTTTACGCGTAGCTAACTGCGTGATTCGAGCTACTGGAACCAATGCGAACCCTGCTTTTCCCATCTCCCATGTTTCTCCCTGTATCAGGATTTGGGAATTTTTTGTGTCATCTTGACGATCTGGAAACTGCATCAAGCCTTTCCGCAGAGCAGGCGACTTGCCCCAATTCCCTGCCCAACAGTGGTATGAGTTACTTGTAACCCACCCCAATGCAGTTTCTCATGTGCTTGGTCACGGATTGAAAATAACAAGTTTAGAAATTCTGCCAATAGGTACAGCTCTAATTCGATGTAGCCAGGTCACATCAAAATTGTGATCCTACACCTGGCACTGGTACGCACTGCCAATCCAAGTTGAGAAGATGAAATACCCCATATTGTTTGTCATCACTTGCAGCAAAATTGGCGGTAGCTTTAGTTTGACTTCTTGCGATCGATACGACCTAAATTCTGCATAGCAAATTCCTCTGTTGAGAAGCTAGGGAGTCCCTTGCTCATGACATGAATGATGGATTGCGCTGTGACGCGGCATATTAAGGGTTGCATAACTTGAATGACACGCTGAAGTCTTCAGCACAGAAATCAACTAGTACATACTAATTTCGGTCGGAGGTGCAAGCCTCCCTTAGGAATAGCTGTGCGTGCACGGTCGACTGAGGCGAATGAGAGTAAGATCGCCGCGAATCATACACTGTCAATGCAATCATGCAAGACTTAGCACCCGTCGAGAGTGTACCGCCAGCCGCCTCTCATGTTCCAACTGCTATGTGAGGCTGGATGGACAGGCTCGTAGCTGGACATACCACTGCCAACCGAGGCACAAGAATCGACTGCTGTTGGGTATACAAATAGAGGTTGATATGGAAACAAATTGTTCGAGCGCACGGGTACAGCCCGGAAGGGCCCTGCATTTGCTAGTTACGGAGCAGAGAAGCCCTTTTTATTCTCTGTTTCTGTAATGTCACTACGGAGAGGCTGAGACGCCAATGGGTACGGGTCTTCGAATGACGGGGCATTACAAGGAAACCGAGGACCACTTTACCCCATATGGACGTTATGAAATGGTCTTGAAAGGGATATCTCCTGTGCATGTACATTGTACAGTACATGCACACGGAGAGACAGGGTGCATCAAGAAATACCTCGGGGCCCACGCACAACCACGCGACCAAAAGACGCCGATGTTCTGTCGGTCAGAGAAGTGGACAGCTCTACCTGGCAAATTGCTTCTATAATACGGAGTAACGGCACGGCTTTTGCAAGAGAGCGAGCGTTTTTCACAAATGCTAATCCGGCTGGGAATCATTGCCACAAGAGCCGGGAATAAAACCTAAAATCCAATCCAAGACAAAATTAATACATAGAGCACACATCTCCTTTCTGGCCAGGGTCCAAACAATCAAGGGATCAGCAATAGGCGTGACCGAGTGGTTTGTGGCAACAACGGCAGGTGTGGACATTTTCCGAATGGCGAGCCGTAGCAGCAGCCGGGCGGCAAGACGGCAAAGATGGCTAAAACCGCACCGAGCAGTGGCCAGGGAACGCGATTCATTTACGCCCAGAGATTGTTATGCAGGGTTCTACTTTGCCATCTTGGAGGGACCCAGTTCTAACTGCACTAGAACAACAGGCGGTCCGGAAGGAAGACGCAGAAAAAACGCTCATTTTCCATGGAAGAATTTGCGATATCCACTGCGGGAGCCAGAAAAAAACTCGTCAAGCCATCCCCATTGTACATGCAGGGCTCGACAGAGTCCACAAATTCTGCTCCGAGTCCAATGTCGTATTGTATGTATCATCATGAGTTACCGGATTTGTATCCCAACTGATACTGATAGCCAGACTGTAGACTGCCTGAGAAGCTTGTACTGTATGGCACCCTGTACATGCGTGGTGGCCAACGAAGGTTGCATCCCCCACGGACGGCGAAGCCGAACTTGTTATCCTGGCTGGGTCAATGACTTGGCATAACCGATACTCCGTACGTGTCTTCCTTTTTTCTGGCTCTCCCATCGTCTGATGGAGCAATCACATCGCCGTCCTAAAGCGACGAGAGAATAAGCATTGAGGCCAATTGGCCACTCCGGATTATGCCTGGTCTGGGGAATGCATGAATCCCAGAGCATCCACACGGAAGTGCTAGGTAGGCTCGTTGCAGGAGCTGGGATGGCACCGCCCTTCGCGAGCCATTCCTATGACTTGCTATGACGTAGGAAAAGCTGGGGCGACGCAGAATGCTGCATCGAACGCAGCGAAGGTGAAGCTGCATGCAGGCAGAGACACAAGAGCACGGGGGCGCACCCACACATAACAGTCGAGCACACCACTCCTGCGTGGAGGCAGCGCCTGAAGGGTACCAACAGAGCTCTGACACCTTGCTTGGGGAGATTTTGCACGACTGTGGCTCAATCTATGTACCGTCTTGTGGAGGCAAATTGAAACATCCTCCATCTGCGTTCAGCTCTGCCAAGCTTGACGGGAGCGAGTGACTCATTTGGTAGGAAAACATTTTGAACTTCACCATTTACTATCTCGTATCAACCCAGTTAAAAATGAGGCAAATGAGAAAGAGGAAGAAAAAACATGGACGTGGCTGCCGTGACTACGGGAGGCAGACAAAACTGTAATGCAAAATAAACAAGCTACTAATGTGGTAGTTCTCCAACTTTCTTCTCCATTTTAGTAGCTTGAGTAGCTAGCGCACCGCGGAGTGTGTAGAATGACAATCACGGACGACTTGACGAGTTCTACTCGATGAAAAAAAAGATTGCCCACAGCAGCCGCATTCTGAGACGGACAGGCTTGACCAGAGCCTGCATGAACTAGGGCCGAGAGGGGCGTGCGTGCACGATAACAAGATGGGCCGAGATGGATAGAAGCAGCAGGTACCTTTCGGCTCGCTGTCGGCGCCGTGTGGCACACAGTGCCCCAAATTGCTCCAGATGCTCCAGATTCTTCCCCGTCCCAGCTCGACCCAGCTCGACCCGGTGGTCAGCCCGAAGAGGGCCTGAGCCTTTGAGACGGTGGCGCCGCATTTTCTGTTCATTGTTTTCTTTTGTTTTGGACATGAGAGGGCCATATTTACCGGATGTCATGGCGCGGCATTCCGCCGATTTGCGTACGGAGGAGTACTCAGAGCTTGGACCGCCGCCTCCCGAGTCACGAATGCAGTTGTCGCTCTCGGGCTCTCGCGAAGTAGACATACATGTTGGTCAACTGGCTTTCTAGAGTTGCGCTCGGCGGGTTAACTTTTCGCTGACATGGAGAGCCAGCAGGTCAGAAGATGCTGAGGTGGACATCATGCGCTGCCCCGGTTCGATCTCCCTGATACCTCCATCTTTTTCTCCAATGCGTATAACCTCGATATATCGCTGGCACTGATGCTTATCTAGCATGGTATGATCAGCGACGGCATAATCACGGCAGGCCTTCGCTCTGGGCAAGACTGCTGAAGGGAATGCGCCAAGAGACAACCGACGTACAGGCATACTTTTCTGACACATCCCCTCGTGACATTGCCCCGGCCGATCATGCGAATGTCGCATCTGAACAGGCTGAGACCCCCTATGTACATGTCTTCCAACCATATCACACATTTGGACTGACATCAAGTGTGGAAGAGAAGGGCACGATGCCAGCGATCCTCCCTTTGCAGCACAGGTGTCCCTTAGACATGGCTTGGAATAGAAACAACCTTGAGCTGAACCTTAATCCAACCTTGCTATTGTCAGACCAACAATTGATCAACATGCAATCAGAGTTGTGAGACAAGACACATTGAGATGGATGGCCTGTGATGAACCGCTGAACAGTCACGGACAAGGCTAACTGGTAACACACTCTTGAGGGGGAGGCCTTTTGCCATGCCAATGGTCTTGCTTTAACATCTCACATGCTGACATGTGCCCTTTGGTAGTACTCGGTATTGCATCGTACTGGGAATTGTCCAGTTGCCAAGCTGGGCTTGCACACACTCTCCATGGCTTTCACGCAGCATTGTTTGAAATTTGTCATTGGCTTTTCAGCGCTCTGACAACATGATACAGCACGCTGACGACGGGAACGATGAAAAGGGCATCGATCAGAGCCCCATATTTCGCCGTGCGCTACGGTCGTGTCAACCTACTAAACGAGAGCTGTAAGATCAACAGCGACGGGCATGCTGAAGGCCAATGATTGTCCTCAGCGTGACCACAAGCAGCTATAATACCGGGACCTATGTATGTATTGCATGGCCAGTGTGTACATATGGCCCAACTGCCTACCTACCTGGGTAGGTACACAGTGAGAGTCGCTTCATAGGGAGCCGAAGCGAACTTGACTTTGAAGGACTGGTCGACTGTAATTGGGAGTAATATTGACCACTGACCGCCGGCTACAGGTGGCTCGTACTTGACGTATCCTGTGCCTGTATATGCCGTGACAGCGAGGACTGGGACATGAGTACATTGCATGCAGCCCCAGTGTCGTCATCACGGGGCCTGGATTTTAGAGGGTCTTCAACAAAAAATAGCTCCGAAATAAATGCCTCAGCGTGGACCAAGTCCAGAACACAGCGAAGACGAAGTGCATGCGCAAGTGTTTTGTGCGTAATGTGTGACGCCTAACAGACGTTTAAGCGCAGTTCGGAATCAATCGGACAAGATGGACAATGCATGATTCTACCGACAGCATACTAGTACTCGATTTGAGTTGTCAAAAATAGATGTACACGGTACATACGGCTCAAGGGGGATGTGGAAGCTCCATCCTGGTACGAAATAACTCGTGAGCCAGTGTCTCTCTCTCTCTTCTTGCCAATCATATATACATACACGCACACACAGTAGTGCTCCGTACACAATACATGCTCTCAGTCCTTCGTTTTTCTGGCACTGCGGATGATGGGACGTGCATAGCTATGCTATCTCTTGGCGTTTTGGGGAAGGCAACCCTCGGTCAGGGCTTGTGCAGGGTTCATATTTGATATTGGAGCAGACGAAACGACGGAAGACGATGTTTGAAACAGAGAGCGGCAGGGTGATGGCCTCGAGGTGGTGAAGAGATGAGCAGGGCCCGGATGCCGCACAGGCATTTGTTTCTCTTTATCAAACAACCCGCTGATCCTGCTATCCCCAGAATCTGGAGATTAACCGCATGTGCACCCTCTTGGATAAGCTTGTGGCCGCTGACTGCCAAGCTTTTAGGGTGCAACCTTTGGCAGGAGGCATCGCAACTCTGCGGCTCTAATAAAACACCCAAGGGCAAAGGGGTTTACCGGCCGCACGCTAAGATGCGGCACTTGCCTGCCATGCTTATCCTGATAGCTAGGTCGGTGGCGGGCTGCTGTCAAACGCAATGCTCTCTTAGTTTCGACGCGTTGAAGCTAGTGATATTGTATTTGATGCTAACATGCTATTATAAGCACCAAGCTGTCGGCTACCAAACCAGCGGGCAAGTGACAATGACTACTGCGTACATACTTAAGTACTTAAATAAGTACGAAGAACTACGTACTGCGTCACCTGCTTCTGTGGCGTCCTGGAGGAATGGCAGGTGAGGCTTGTCGCCAAGCGTTTGTGTCTTATTATGACGGAAAGTCAGGTGCACAAGGCGCTTGAAAACCTACCGTCGACCTCTAGGTGCCTAAAGTACTTAAGAAAGTACCTAGGTACTACGCGGTTGGGCGGACCAGAGCAGTCCTGCGAGGATATCGGCATAATCAAAGGCAATGCGGATTGACACGAGTGCAGTGCGTACTTGGTGCCTACGAGGGACACAACTCGCTGGCATTTAGCATCAGCACCATGTGCAGCTTTACTAGTAGTGGAGGGATCGGAGGAAGATCGCGGACAACGGTGAACGAGGTGTAACTTATTAGTAGTACTAGACTCAAATACCAAAAGACGCACACAGCAAGCACCAATCGAGAAGCGAAGCAGCCTAGCCTCCGCAGCACCATTGAGAGCAGGGGCGAGTCACTGACACCGGAGAGAAAATGATGATGAAAAGACGACCGGCGAAGCCATGGGCGAGACATGGGCGCCAGTATTTGCGCGCTTCAGCATAAGACGAGATGCGCCAAGGACGCACTTGGACACGGGGGGCTCCAGGAAATGGCTAGCAGGGGCCGTCTGGAACCTGACTACGGAGTATGTATTACGAAGAGAACGGAGCAGAAGACGGGAAGCACTTGTTGGAGCCTTGAAGGTGATGAGCTTCAGAAGTGACGGCTCCCGTCCTGGGTTAGCATCTCGAGGCAGTAATGCTTAGAGGTGCCTGGTATCGTGCCCTGTGCGATTCCGCCATCAGGACACTGTGAATGCTGGTCGGCAAACATTGGACAGCGACCGTGTGCAGCTGTAATAATGCGCACTATAGGTACCTGGCGGCTTGGCATCGCGCCACAGGACAAGACACATCTGCGCGAGCTTCAATCCAAGCTCCGCGACGGCGATCAATCATGACGGGCTTGTTTACCAGATGTGCTAGAACGTTCCCGAAAGCTGGAGCAACTACCGACCTAGTACTCCGTAGTCTAGGTTAGGTAATCGAGTAATCAATTGACGAGCATGACAGTGGCCTCTTTGCGTCACAAGACACTACTTAGATGCACTGGTCCGTATTCAGTCATCAGCGCCCAGTGTCCTCCGGCGTCCGTCGACAGTCGCCGCTAGCTACCAAGTATGGCCGGGAGCAAGGACTGGCACGACTGGGCCGCAATAGCCGTCGTCGCTGGTCGCGCATGTCTGGTTGTCGTGCTGCGTGCCTCTCCCTCTCTGCGTCCGGAGTTGGTGCCTGCGTGCCCACGGCGTACCGGCCTAGGTACCTGAATAAGGCGCTAGCCTTTGCTGGGTCGGCTAGAGTGCAAGATACGCACTGTGCGGCCAAAACTCAATTCGTACGGCCGGGTGCTCAGGTACACATGTACCCACGCACTCCAGCTTCGCGAGCCGTCACCATCGCCCAAGCCCAAGTCCAAGCCCAAGCCCGCGGCCGCACACCCTCCATCCTGATTCACACTTCGGACTTGGTTCTGGCAGCCTGGCGATAGCGTATGGAACAGGCGCAATGGCGTGTGCAAGGTTCGTGGTGCAGACGCCGGGCTTCACTCTCTTGCACGCTCTTGGTGGTGGTACCAGAACTGGTTCCTGGGTCGGCCAGCGGGCATGACTTTTTTTTTCTCTCCTGTGGAGCCGGGCCAAGCCACACCCCTCCCCCATGTTCGGCTCCCCCCCATGCCACCCCCATGGAAAATTCGACATGGAGCGAGCGAGCCAGCGAGCAATCGCAGCCACGTCCCCGAGCCCACAGGGCCGGAGTACGGAGTACGGCGCTGCCTTTTGTAGCTCATATTGACGGCGCCCGCATCCCAGTATGAGCGACTTGATGGCCAGAGACAAGAGACGTGAGGCGACAAGGCGGCAGCAGGGCCCGGAGAAGCCATTCTGGCTGTGGCCCTTGTGCTGTCTGGATTCTAGCTTTCGCGGGTGCGCCAGGAAGACGCAGACTCAGACCCAAAGTGGGTTCCATGCTGGAGCCGGCTCTGCATGGTTGAAGCTGTGTTGCTGCATGCTTTCCTTGGTGCTTTCCTATGTCGACGGTCCTCTCTGGCCCAAACGCTATTGGAATCGTCGCACTCATTGAAATAGTCCCTCCCACCCATCCCTCCATACTCCGACTTTCCTCTCCCCTTCCTCTCTTCTCGATACCCACGAATGCGTTGCACCTAAGTGACCATTACATCTCCTTCGTGTGGTGCTTCGACACTCACTCTTCTCTCTCATCCCCTCTCCGCTCCTACGGTGTCTTGCACCTTGCGCTCTTGGGTAATTTTGTTATTGTTTCCAAGACTGCCGACCTCAACCTAGAGACACCCCGTCTCCTACTGCATCTAATAATACCCTACAAGATTTTGATAATCTGTCTGCACACATCGCCATGGCTGACGACAGGATCGGCGCACCCGCGCTGAACACCAACATTGAGTCGGGCCAGTTCGACGAGAAGTCCCAACAGCACCGACAGCAGGCTCCTGCTGAGCAGGTCCCTAGGAAGGTCGCTGCTGCCGAGGACGACGACGAGGATGAGGACATTGATGCCCTGATCGAGGACCTCGAGTCACAGGATGGTCACGAAGGCTTCGACGAGGAGGAGGAAGAGGGCTCACCTGGTGGCGGCCGCGTCGTTCCCGAGGAGATGCTCCAGACTGACAGCCGTGTTGGTCTGACCGAGTCCGAGGTCGTTACCCGTCGCCGCAAGTACGGTCTCAATCAGATGAAGGAAGAGAAGGAGAACTTGATCCTCAAGTTCTTCTCCTACTTCGTTGGTCCTATCCAGTTTGTCATGGAGGTGAGTCTCGCGCACTGTTGTGGTTTTTTCTATTTGACACTGTCTGGCGCGGCAATGGCTGCTGCGTTTATCTGCGCTTCCGACCAAGAATGCCATGGCTGTCCATGCGCCTTCATCACCATATTCCTTCTCTATCCCAGCGATCTGCGCTTGTTCATGTTTTCTTCTTCTTTGCCCTTCATTCTCCATGTACCGGCCATTGGAGCCATCGCGAAAAAAAAAAAACAGACGATGTTTTTTTTGGCAGCGATGCAGCGACATTCCCAATGGCCATTGTTTTTGTCCACACTTGCATTCTTTTTCGCGCGTTTTTTTTTTGGTCTGCTATGGCCGGCGCAGATTACTGGCCCCACAGGAGCTCGAGTGGGCCGACAGCAATTGGCTCATGACACTGGCTGGCTCCATGTGGGGGCGTCGAGTGGGTAGACGTGCGGAAGTGGGTTTGATGGGTTTTTTGATGGCGACCAGTCCAAGCCGATCCATCCGACGCATTCGCCCGTCCGCACGTTCCCACGGCCTGCTGCTCGTTCTCTCGTCTCTCGACTGGTCCCTCTGGCTTGTCTTTTGGGACCTGGCCTGGGACCTGGCTCCAGCTGCGGCTCCACCGGTCCTTTTCTGGACCGGCTTGTGTCATGGCAAGCTTTTTTGCATGGCTCTCTCGCTTTGCGCCGCGCGCCGATCGTCTTGGTGTTCCAGTTGCTTCCCACCTGATTTGTTTGTGTTCCGTGCGCTAACCGGGGTCTCTTTGTGTTTTGTTTATAGGCTGCCGCTGTCTTGGCCGCCGGTCTCGAGGACTGGGTCGATTTCGGTGTCATTTGCGCTCTGCTGCTGCTTAACGCTGGTGTCGGTTTCATCCAGGAATACCAGGCCGGATCTATCGTCGACGAATTGAAGAAGACTCTTGCTCTCAAGGCTGTCGTCCTCCGTGATGGCACCCTCAAGGAGATTGAGGCCCCCGAAGTCGTTCCCGGAGATATCCTCCAGGTCGAGGAAGTGAGTTCCAATAATTCCCAATACCCCCGGGGCCGCTTTGTTGTGCTTGTTGCGCCATCAGCTCCACCCAAATTGCCCGCCGGCCCGACTGCCCCCAACACGAATCGCCATGGCGCAATTGCACACATGCCAGTCTGCGCAACGCAATTGTTGTTGTCTGCGCATCCCGTCACTTGGCAAATAATGTCATGCGTCTCGCGCTTGGCACCTGGCGATTGGCACATGGTCGGCGGTCCAATTGGTGGCGGCAGATGGTCGGATACAAGGCTGCAAATATGACGTCTAGAGAAAAGTCTCCGTGTGCAAAGAGCCAAACCAATTGCGTACTAACCGCCATCGTTTGCAGGGTACCATTATTCCCGCCGATGGCCGCATTGTCACTGAGGATGCCTTCCTTCAGGTTGATCAGTCCGCCATCACTGGTGAGTCGCTGGCTGTCGACAAGCACAAGGGCGACAACTGCTATGCTTCCTCCGCCGTCAAGCGTGGCGAGGCCTTCCTCGTCGTCTCTGCCACTGGTGACAACACCTTCGTCGGCCGTGCCGCTGCTCTCGTTTCTCAGTCCGCTGGTGGCACTGGTCACTTCACCGAGGTGCTCAACGGCATTGGTACCATTCTGCTGATTCTCGTCATCGTCACCCTCTTGGTTGTCTGGATCTCTTCCTTCTACCGATCCAACCCCATTGTCGAAATTCTCCGCTTCACCCTGGCCATAACCATCGTCGGTGTCCCTGTCGGTCTTCCCGCTGTCGTCACCACCACCATGGCCGTCGGTGCTGCCTACCTCGCCAAGAAGCAGGCTATTGTCCAGAAGCTGTCCGCCATTGAGTCTCTTGCTGGTGTCGAGATTCTCTGCTCTGACAAGACCGGTACCCTGACCAAGAACAAGCTCTCGCTGTCTGAGCCCTTCACCGTCCCCGGTGTTGATCCCGATGACCTGATGCTTACTGCATGTTTGGCCGCCTCCCGCAAGAAGAAGGGTATCGACGCCATCGACAAGGCTTTCCTCAAGGCCCTCAAGTTCTACCCCCGCGCCAAGTCTGTCCTGTCCAAGTACAAGGTTATTGATTTCCACCCCTTTGACCCCGTGTCCAAGAAGGTCCAGGCTCTTGTCGAGTCTCCCCAGGGCGAGCGCATCACCTGCGTCAAGGGTGCTCCTCTTTTCGTGCTCAAGACTGTCGAGGAGGACCACCCCATCCCCGATCATATTGACAAGGCCTACAAGAACTGTGTCGCCGAATTCGCTACCCGTGGTTTCCGTTCTCTTGGTGTTGCCCGTAAGCGTGGCGAAGGTGCTTGGGAGATTCTCGGCATCATGCCTTGCTCTGATCCTCCCCGCCACGACACTGCCCGCACTATCAATGAGGCCAAGGTTCTCGGTTTGTCCATCAAGATGTTGACTGGTGACGCTGTCGGTATTGCTCGTGAGACCTCCCGCCAGCTTGGTCTTGGTACCAATGTCTACAATGCCGAGCGTCTCGGTCTTGGTGGCGGCGGTGACATGCCCGGTTCTGAGGTTTACGATTTCGTCGAGGCTGCCGATGGTTTCGCTGAGGTTTTCCCCCAGCACAAGTACTCCGTCGTCGAGATTCTGCAGCAGCGTGGCTACCTCGTTGCCATGACTGGTGACGGTGTCAATGATGCTCCCTCTTTGAAGAAGGCCGATACTGGTATTGCCGTCGAGGGTGCCTCTGACGCCGCTCGTTCTGCCGCCGATATTGTCTTCCTTGCCCCCGGTCTCGGTGCCATCATTGATGCCCTCAAGACTTCTCGCCAGATCTTCCACCGCATGTACGCTTACGTCGTCTACCGTATCGCCCTGTCCTTGCACATGGAGATCTTCCTCGGTCTTTGGATTGCCATTCTCAACCAGTCTCTCAACATCGAGCTCGTCGTCTTCATTGCCATTTTCGCCGACATTGCCACCTTGGCTATTGCTTACGACAATGCTCCTTACTCTCAGACCCCCGTCAAGTGGAATCTGCCCAAGCTCTGGGGCATGTCCGTCCTCCTCGGTGTTGTCCTGGCCATCGGAACCTGGATTGCCCTCACCACTATGTTTGCTGGCACTGAGAACGGCGGTATCGTTCAGAACTTTGGTAAACTCGACGAAGTTCTCTTCCTCGAGATCTCCCTTACTGAGAACTGGCTGATCTTCATCACTCGTGCCAACGGCCCCTTCTGGTCTTCCATCCCCTCGTGGCAGCTCACTGGTGCCATCTTGGTCGTCGACATTCTCGCCACCTTCTTCTGTCTCTTCGGTTGGTTCGTTGGTGGCCAGACCTCTATTGTTGCTGTGGTCCGTATTTGGATCTTCTCATTCGGTATCTTTGCCGTCATGGGTGGTCTCTACTACTTCATGCAGGGAAGCGCCGGCTTTGACAACCTCATGCACGGCAAGTCCCCCAAGAAGGACCAGAAGCAGCGATCGCTAGAAGACTTTGGTATGTTCATCCTTTCCCGCCATGCTATACATGTTCATCACTGCCAAGGTCACTCGCTAACAATTTCGCAGTCGTCTCCCTCCAGCGTGTCTCGACCCAGCACGAGAAGTCTTCGTAAATATAGAATGGCTCTACAATTACATACCCGCATGGCCTTGCGCCTGCTCTTTCGCTTTCACTATGTTTAAATTTGCATTGTATGAGTCTTGAACGTGAGCATCAACGCGGTGTGGATGAGGAGGCCAGTTTTCTTTTTTCTTTACCCCTAGAGATACCGTCTTCTAGACACCTAATGAATAAATCAAAAAAATAATTATACTTGATGTGCCTACGAGTGATGTTTACTATGCGGTCGCCATGCGGACATGTGTTTAGTGAATTTTCTTTCAGTGTAATTCTCCCATGTACATGGTTCCAATTCCCAATTCTGCAGTGAATGGTATCGGAGTTGATTCGATCCCAGCATCCGCACGATCTGTATTGATGCAATGCCCGCCTCTGGGGAAGCGGTAGTGTATGCACTTAAGTCTGGAGAGGTTGCTTTCTGGTCATTGCCAAAAACAGACGCGGTCCATGTTCGTGCCATCTTGGCCGGGGTAAAAGCTTAAAGTCGCATCACGTGATTGTAAAGTTACTCGGGTCTCAGCTCGACGGACTTGCTCCATGGCCTGGATGCGTTTTTCTTCATCTTGTCAACGAAATGCCATGATTTCGAATGGTGCTTTTCGTTTTATTTATTGGAAAGGATTGATTATCATTGCGCGAATAGCTGAAAAGGGCACACGCGAGTGATTTTGCTGATGGCCTCATGGGACTCGAACACGGGATTTGGTTCATGAGGTCCTGGCATTGGTACTGTTATTTGTCTGGCGGCCATTCAAGGCGAATGAATGGGCGAGAGAGACTGTGAAAGTTATGGAGATTCCGGGGTATTACTACGGTACGTTGATGTGTTGCTATTTATTTTTCCATTCTGGTTGGTTTTGGATGAGTTTGGTGGGGGGCGTGGAAAGGAGGAGGACCGAGATGTGAGAGAGGTGAGGAACGAGGCCGTGAACCAAGGCGTGAGCGAATAAAAGACAGAGATGAAGAGGGTGGTTAGGATGAAAAAAAAAAAACAAAAAAAAAAAACAAGACGGACGATCAGAGAGACCAAATGGACTACGGGGAGACGAGCGATATGAGAGCGAGGAGGAGTCTTGTGGAGGAGCCAAAGTCGTGGGAGGAGAGGAAATAAAACGGAGAGGACGGCATGCTAATCGTGTACAGATGCTGCTAAAAAGAAATACTTCAAGGTAGAAAGCGGCTCGACTGCCTTGTCGACGTCCTATTCCTCTGACGCTGTCAAACGGCGCAAGATTCACGACGCAGCTCGGCAGGAGGCCCGCCTTCAGGCTGAGTTGGTAAAGAGGCACATCAAACGACATGGGCTGCAGAGGAATGTGATTTCTGGGGGTTTGTTGAGCCGCGAGGTGGAGTGTACTCGTGTTGCGGAGGACGGGCGAGGTAGGAGATTTGATGAGGACATTGGTGCTGCGGCATGGGCTGGCGGCCTGCAGAGCAAAGGGCGCGTTCGGTTTATGCCGAGTTTTGGGAGAGGAAGGGAGGTGAATATGAGTTGTTTTTGGGTTGGGAGTACGGGAGTTGTGTATGCGAGTAAGTTTATGTTGTTATTCTTTTCCAGCCGTCTTTTGCTTTCCTGTTGCTTATTTTTTTTTTTCGGAGACGGAAGATATGAATGGACTGCTGATCTTGTGCTAGCATTGGATGAGGAGTCACTGCTGGGGACGCATACCTCTACGGATGAGAATGATGTGTATGCCAACTACCTTTCTTTGGGTGTGTGTTTGGAGTCTCCAGGGGTCTGACGTGCCATATAGATTGACGTTTGGGACGGATCCGGTGACCCTCGAACGTCGTCGAACCCCCCAGTTCCGGACTGAGATGATACGATGTCCGCAGATGTCGTCCATCAAGTACCATGAGCCGTCGCACAGGATGTTGCTGACGTCGCGGGAGCCGGACCATAGCTGCGGACTGTACTTGTTCTCGCCGCTTGTTTCGGAGGAGCCCAGGACGAGGGGACAGTGGTTGTTGGGAGAAAGTGAGTCCTTTGCGTTTGTTTCTACGCCCATCTCGCCTTGTTTCGTCTCCTTCTCTCCCCAGTGGACGGCGTTGATATCGCATGTATTAGGCCTACGTGGCAAACCCAGACGCAGTAACTGACCTCACATAGGTGACCACTACCAACGCCTTGCCATCCACGGCCGCATCCGCGACGAATGGCTCGTCCACCAGAGCACGCCCGCGCCGCCGTCATCCGACCTCCTCTGCGTCATGGGCACCAACGCCGGCGTCGTGCTCGTCCGCTCCAACGACTCCATGTCCAGGGCGGCACCGGCCCAACCCCCCAAAGGCACGCAGCTGCCGCAGGAAATCTTCGACCAGGACTTCCAGTTCTCCAACCACAACGTGCTCCTCGCGGGCGGCCGACAGCCACGCCTCTGGACGACGGACCTGCGCACCCCCGTGACGGAGTGGTCATGCTCCCGCCAGCCCAGCGCCATAGCGCACCTGCGCAGCGTCAACGAGCACCACGTCCTGACGGCCGGGCTGCAGGACAAGATGGGCCTCTACGACATGCGCTTCTTCAAGAATGGGCCCAACGGGACGGCGCCGCTCCTCTCGTTCCCGGGGTACAAGAATGCCGCGCACTTCCATACCGGGTGGGACGTGAGCCCCGAGCTAGGCGTCGTGGCGGCGGCGCAGGACGACGGCACGGTCAAGCTGTTCTCGTTGCATACGGGCAGGGTACTGAAGAGCAGGGCACTGGGCGCCGTGAGCACCGATACTCCCATTCGGGCGTTGATGTTTCACAGCATGGCGGGCGATAGATTCCCGAGCCTGTGGGTGGGCCAAGGGCAGTCGTTGAGGAAGTTTTCCTTTGGGGCAAGGGCCTTCAATGACCAGGCTTGAGGGCTGTTTCCCCGTCCGTTGGATAAGGTTTTTGACGTTTTGGTGTACGGCGTTGCCAGGTTGGGTTTTCCCAAGTCAGTTGACTACCTACCCAGGTGCCCAGGCTCAGCATACTGCTCTTTCATAGATAGATATACACGCAAAGAACTGCTCATGATACTGGCTACTGTTGAACATGTCGTCGTCACACACGCGAGATTATCCACACCGATTTGGCGCCTTGTTTCCGTCTCACATTTTGATTAGAATATAGCCTCTCTCTCCGTAGGGTATGCGTTGGACACACACATCCTGAGCGGTTCTAGGCAATGCCAACCTCCCTTATAGCCACCACCACCTAAATAGCCACGTCCGACATATCCCATTACAAGTTCCCGGATTTTGCGTGCCAGGAAGACTTGGTCTTGCAACAGCCAAAAGGTAAAAAAAGAAAAGAAACTCACACATGCCCCCCACAACAGCAATCCGCAACTCCCTTCCTTTACTCGCGCGATTAACACAGGCTCTCTCTCTCCCCCGCCAAAAAAGGAAACCCGTTCCACATACTACACATAACGAAGAACAAAAAGAAAGCGATTGCGTGATCTGGGAATCGAACCCAGGGCTCCCCGACGTTGCTGATGGCAACGGAGAATTTTACCACTAAACCAATCACGCGATTTGCTGAATCAGCTGCTATTGAGGAGAGGGCGAGATAATGTGGTATAATAAGATTGGAGGAAAGGGAAGAGGAATGGCGGCTGGGAAAGGGGAAAACCAAAAAAAAATAGGATCTGTGGTTGTGGATGAACATGGTGGGAATTTTGTGGACTAGGCCTTCTTGCGTTGAGGGTTTGGTGGGGGCAGTGGGACGAAATGGAGGGAAGCGTTGAGGCGGTCCGCGCATGGATAGAGAGAATGGGGCGCAGGAAATTGTTTTTGACGCTTCTTGGTGGGATTGTTCCTTGCGGATAGTAATACTAGTAGTAATATGTGAGACTTACATAGTAGTAGTCTGCAGAGATTAACTGGTCAATAGATGGCTGCAATTTCATGGCACAACATGATACCACTGACGACTCCATCCCATCCTTGAATAGCACCGTACATGTACAATACGCCATACTCCAGCCCCACTCACCGACAAACAGCCCGTGGTTATCCTAGCAATCTATCGAGGGGTCCAGTTGATATGTGCCCGCCAATTCTGGGAATGCTCTTGCAAACCTCTCTCCGAGCTTCCAGTTGTCGGGATTCCGTATATGCCTCTCAAACACTGGGTTTATCACGACTTCGTCCGAGTCTGGAAGCATTAAAAGCGCATCCGTCTCCTCGTAGGGCCAACTAACCCGCAGTGACGTCGTAAAGGGGATGAACCAGTTGTCCAGATCATATTGACGAGGGTTCCATATTTGGGTTAGTCGTTCTCTCATGGTAGGGAATGGTAGCAGGTCAAGCCATGCCGGGTGAGCATAATCCATTTGTGGCTGTTTGGGAATCATACATTCGGGGATGAGCTTGAAGTTGTCGCGAGTGGGTGAGATTTGCCAGCGCATTAGATAAAACATGACGTAGAGGGAAGCGACGCGCTCTGGTAGCCGCGATATACCGGGGAATGTGGAGAGAATGTCGGTGAATACTCGAGAGAGGGGATGGCTATATACGCTGTTGGACGGATTGAGAAGTGATGATACAGACGGGTATCGCGGACCAATGACTTCTCGGATGGGAACACCGTCGGCAATGCGCTGGCGACGTTCGGAGAGGAAGTTGAGGAGCAAAGAATCCAACGGACACGAGGGATGACTATGCTTGAGTTGTTGTGCGTAGAACGGAAGACCGTTGGGGTTTGTTTCTGGATTATGTTGTTGTTGTGCCCCGGCCTGATGTGGTACTATGCCGGATGGACTGCTTTCTGCCTGTCGGTACCCGTCGGATCCTGAGGACTCGGGCAATTGTCCAGAAGGGTCAGACGAGGTCCAGGGGTGATGGCCTTCTTGCTCGTTCTGGCTGGCCGCCCAGTCATGCTTCATGGGAACATGATGATACTGTTGTGAGTCTTGAGCACCGTTGGCGCCAGCCTGAATCCTACTCACACGCTCACCTGGCCGTAGCAAGAAGTCCAGCCCCAGCCGCTCTCCACTCATGCTAAGTCCTTGACGCAGCTGAAGCTTCTGGTTGTGCAATTGTGCTATATATAATCCCGTGTGGGCATCTGGGGGCCCAATTAAGTCATCGCTCAGGCCAGGGGACACATGCTGCAACTGTGGTTGGATTTGATCCAGGTTTGCGGCAGGAGAAGCTGTTGTTGCGGGTGTAGTAGCACTGTATTGATGAATGCCTGGGCTTGGCACCGCCGTTGTTGGCGGGGAAAATGTATGAGTTGGTGAAACGTGTGTGGCTTCTCCCGATGCTGAACAGGCCGTTAGCTACCCAGCTCTTCTTACTTATAACCGAGTCCTGCCGGTTGCCTGTGCATGGCAGGTGTTGAAAGGTGGCATGAGACAAATTATTCACGTACATGATTCAACAATTGGTTTCAGAATGCTAATAATGTTTGCCAACTGACGTTTGATATCAGCATTCTCCTGCTCAACTGCCTGCTTGGCCCCGACAACTGCCTGAAGTTCCTGATAGGGCTTCTGGTTTGTCAGGTCCCGAATGCGTTTTTCCAGAGCTTCAATCTGGTTCTTGGTTCTCTCGCGAATGGCCCGCTGTGCCTCCCGGTCTAAGCATCGATATTCAGCGTTAGCCAAGTATTTCCATCAAGATATCGGAATACTGCGCACAGACTGTCTTGTAAGCTGGCACCGCAGCCCAGAATATCACGTACCATTTGCCCTTTTCTTGGCCAATTGCTCGGGTGTCAAATTGGCCACGCCTCGACTCCCAGACCCCGTCTTCTTCTTCTTCACTCCAGCCTCGCCATCGCCGGCGGCATTCTCATCACATCTGGCCTCGCCGTCCAGGCCGCGTTTAATGCCAGTTGCCCCAGGTCCAGGTCCAGGTCCAGGTCCAGGCCCAGTACCGCCAACGCCAGGAGTGGGAGCGGTACTGGGCGACCTCGCATCGGAGCTGTCAACCGCATCGCCTGCTGCGGAGGCCATTCCGAGCCCTGATGGCCGACGGCCACCGGATTCACCGTCCGTCCGTCCGTGTGGGCCAAGAGTTGCCGATGACGGCTGGCTGCTCCGTAGTTACCTGTTAGTTGGCTGATATCCTAGCTTGCCTAGGCAACGGACTCAGCTCCGTCCGAGGAAAGTATGACGGTATCCACGACGCGTGCCGACACCGTGCGCCTGGAACGGCCGGGCCCCGAGCTAATCAGACCAAAGCAATCAGACAACAAAAGACAGGCCTTCCTGCCCTGGCTCCAGGGAAGGGCACAGCGGCGGCTAGATAGTGCTGCACAAGGGCAACCCAGAACAAAGGGTCCAGATCAGGGCGGTCATGCTCGGTTGGACGTAACACGATACGCAGCGTGGTGCATGGATGGAGAAGGTTGAGTGGGGAAGTGATTCTTGGGCAAAACTCTCGCCTATGGGATGAGAGACTGAATCAGAAGGAGCGCTATGTTCTCGTCCTTCCTGAGTCATGGAGGGGAACGAGTTCAATTGGCAAGAGGGGCTGGAGCCATGGGGCACATTTTTTGTTGTCTCGTCACGTGGATTTCAACACCGCAAGAGTTCATAACTACATTCGGAGTACTGAGGTAATGGAGCAGGCATGCGACGTGCTGAAAATTTTGTATCATCGGCAGGTCTCATCATCTCGAAATTTGTCTCTCAAGCCCGTAGCCAACAATATCCGAAAAGCTGCAAACAAGTGCAGCGTCTGCAGGTCCAACAGCCCCACTACTGGATGTCCCCTGGCTTCCCTGCCGGTCAAGACTCTGCAGAGAGAAATACATACTCAAGGCCGGGTTTCTCTCCGGCCACAGCAGACACGGCATGTTGTTGCAACACTCCCAATCATCTGAGCCAATTGCATTCTGTCTCATGGTGCCTTGCAGCAACGCGACAAGTCTCTCTGGCACCTGAACGACATGCCAGCAGGATGATATTCGCCCCATCAGTGTCTAACCGTACATCATGCCTCACCAACATAAACAAGGCCCATAGACCTGCGTAAACCCCATTGTAAGAATGATATTCCGCAACAACTACCTGCTTTCCAAGCGCTCAATCTCAATAGCCCATCATACAAGAAAACCTCCCGCAGCATAACAGCTACTCCGCCGATGCCCTCGCCAACGCCTCGTGCAAATGCGGCGGAAACCTGTACCTCAACTGACTAGTATATGTCGTCAAATCTAGCGTCATCTGCTTCAACTGCTCCACCATCATCCTCCTCGTACCCTCATTGCCACTAAATTGCCCATTGCTGAGCTGCTCCCTCTGTCGAACGCAGCATATAATCGTCCACATAAGCAGGTTGGGAACATTGATGGAAACTGGCTGCGATAGACCCGAAAATTTGGATGCGTACGCACGAATGGTGCTTGCGTCGCCGGCTGCGTGGAGAGGCAGGATTTCAAGGCCGCGGATTTTCTGGGGGCAAGTGTTAGAATATCAACTTCCATCATGTTTGCGGCACCGTGCAGTTAGGGGAGGCGTAAACTTACATCCAGTGCCTGAGCCCATTGGCCGGCCTCAACTAGCTTCTTGATGCTGCTCATTTCTAGGAGAACACGGCATGCTGTCTTGTTCTGGTCCTGGATCTTGCGATAGAACATGACCTCGCGCTCATACATGGTCATCATGGTCCTTGCTAGCTCGACGGGGTCGTCGATTGACGCTAGGCTGAGACTGCTGCCCTGCTGAGAGTCCGCTTCCGCGCCGCCGGCTCGGGGCTTGACAGGCATGAGACGCATGGGATCTTCACCAATCTCCAGAGAGATGGCCTCGCTGAGCGCCCGGCTGACAATGGCCACAACGGTATCATACTCACCAGCCAAATGGTACAGGAGGACCGAGTCGGTGGTGCGGCCGCTCTCATCTGCAAAACTAGCCGCCTGCAATGTCACTGTGTTGACAAAGTCCGTCTCCTCCGTGAGGCCGATCAAAGCGCCGCGCTCTTCAATGATGCCACGGATAGCGCGGCCGTCTGGTCGAATATCGCCAATAAGCTTGCTAAATTCACGAGTCTCCAGCACCAATTCGCGCAAAGCCTCGTGGCACAGGTTGCTCTGGCGTTCGCCGGCCTCACCGCCCAGGTCCTTGTTGAGGCAGATAAGAGTGAGGTAATCCACAGCAGACACTACATCCGCAGCTCGGAAGTCTCTCGTATAGTACCCAATCATGCGACCAAAGTTGATCTGGGGCAGATTCTTGACACTGTAGCTGCGCAAATCGTTTGATGCCGACATGGGATCGCTTGGACGCAGCAGTCCGTAGTACACCAGTGCCAACGCAAAGTGGACAGCATCCACATACGAAAACGGATATAAGTATGCGATGGCATCCTCAAACATGCCTGCTAGAATTTGCAGATAGAAGAACATGCCGAAGCTGCCGTTCGTGGTATCCTCCGAAGTGGACTTTGGAAAGTGTTTGAGTCCAATTTCCTTGATGCTCGATTGCAGCTCTGCCAAACCGTATGACTCGCCAGCCATCTCGACTGTCTTGTCCCCTTCCCTAGCGAGGTTGAACTGTAGCCAGATCCAGTCGTTGATATCGGTGTTTAAGCCATCCAAATTACGATTGCTCAGCTCGATTCGTCCAATTACCTTGTAGCAAGCCATGCGGAACGGATCGATAGAGTTCTCGGGAGCATTTCGCGATCGCTGGATATACTCATTGGTACATCGGTCCAGCAGCTTTCTACTTGTTATCCGCCGATCCTCGCTGGCGGCGTAGTTGTTGAGATATGTCGCAAAAGTGCGATCAATTCCCATGAAATGGTTGCTGTTGTCGTTGACATATTGGGCTGCTTCATTCACATGGCCAGATCTCAGCAGGTAGAATACTACAGCCCAGACAAACTCGCCCTGAATCTGCTGGAGCTCTGTATTGTCAGGCACCAAGTCTTTCCTGGCAGAACGAAGACGGATATACGCCTTGATTTTGCTGGTGATGTCTGGCAAACCACCAAGCTTCGCTTCGTGAGGATGCTTGGCAATCAGAGACTCAACCTCCCTCAGGAACTGCTTCTCAAGGAAGGCGGTCGAGCCATGGAGAATCCGTTTCTTCATCGCGACAGAAGCCGCAGAGTTAGGGTTTTCATCCAAGTACATGCCGGCAAACTGTCGCTCCTTGGCTGTCGCACTGTTGATTGTTGTTTCAGCCTCCGGATCTTCGCCTACAATCTCAATCATAGCGCGGTAAGCCTCAACTACATGCGACGCATGTGGCTCGTGAGACTTCTGTTCCACCTCACCCAGTTCCGTGAGAATAGGGAACGGATGCTTTCTGACACGAGCAACGTTGAGCGTGCGAACCTTCTCCGCCAACTTGGCCTGTCTCTCACGAAGTACCCGGTCTTCAGTGGTACCGCGTGATTTGAGGGATCCTGATGCATCAGCGGAACGATCCATATCAGAAAACTCCGATTGGTGAGTGCCAATCCGGCTGGGAGTGCCAATAACGGATCGTTGGAGCATGGTGTTACCCAGCACACTGTTTCGGCCGGTTCGAGCACCAGCAGCCTGCGATTTTCTCCTAGAACGACCAAACCCACCCTGGGACTCCCGAGCAGCAGCGGCCGAGTCCTCTCGTGGCCTGATGCCAAAGTGCTGATAAATACGCTTGCGTTGGGCGTCCCACTCCATGGCCACGTTATCCTCAAGAAATGTATCAAAATCGCGGATGGATCGTTCCAAGCCATCAGAAATCATATCGAGTGTCGTCTTCGTTTGTAAGTTGGACAAGTACGTCTCAACATCGATCTCACTAGGAGCATATCCATGTGTGCGCTCAACCCGCCCGCCCTGAACGTCTAGCAGGCCAAGGTCCTTGGCAGCCGCGCTGGGATCGACTCCCGAGGCAGCGAGCAAATAATGAGCTTTGCCATCCAGAGGCTTCTCGTTCTGCTTGGACTGAAGTTTCCTCAGACGATGTCGCAAATCACCTAGGCCAAGCTCGAGACTGGGGAGGTCCTCCATATTGGTCTTGGCGCCACCCTCTTTCTGTGTTTTGGCAAATAAACTGTCAAAGTAAGCGCCCGCGGGTTGGGAAGCTTGAGGCTGAGCTGTCTGAGTCGAGGCACCCCAGAGACTACCACCTAACAAACCAGTATTTTGCTGAGGCTGCTGCATGGCACTGGCAGTCGTTGTCGAGCCAAACGCAGCGGGCTGGGCTGAGCTTCCTACCAAAGTACTTCCTCCAAAGGCGCCCGTCTGTGGTGCTGCAGAGGCACCGCCAAAGAGTGACGAGCCGGTTGTTCCTCCGAATAGAGAAGGCTTCTGCTGCTGCTGCTGCTGCTGCTGCTGCTGCTGAGCCTGAGGCTGTGAGCCAAAGATACCGCCTCCAGCCGTGCCCATCGTTTGGCTTTGTGGTGTTTGCCCAAATAACCCGCCACCCGTAATTCCAGTCTGCTGCTGTCCGCCTCCAAAGACCCCCCCGGTGGTCGGCTTATTCTGTTGTGCAGCGCCAAAGATGCCTCCAGTTGTACCAGTTGTAGGGGTCGTGCTCTGCTGTGTCGATTGTCCAAAGAGTCCTCCACCCGTAGGTTTGTTTTGCATTGCCGCACCAAAAATGCCGCCGCCGCCTTGAGTCTGCTGTTGATTCTGCGCGGGCTGCCCAAAGGGCGACGAACTAGCGCCAGTGGTCGGCTGGCCGAAGAGAGCCATGGTGGCGTGTCTGCCGTGGGCAAGAAAGCGAGGGAAGGAGCCGAAATTAAAATGACTTGATGAATAAATTGATCGATCAGTTGGTCAGAAAGGTAGTAATTGAAAACAAAAAAAAGAGTATGAACTGTCCGTAGGTGCGTAGAATCGTGCGTTGGCGAGGCAATCCGACTGAACAACCACGCGCGAGCGTGTATTGTATGCTTCAGAAATCTGGTGATGGACGAGGCTGGAGGTTTTGGTCTGTTTTTCTAGGAGCTGCCAGCTTGGACCAATAAGCGCTGACAACGGCCACGTCTAGCAACCAGTCATTGGTTGCTGTGGATCCACAGCACGAGGCGGAAACATTGGCAATTTGATACAAGGCATCAACTCACAACTTGATTCATCATACTCTTCCCCATGTCTTCAATTTCTTCCATTTTCTATCGAATTGTAGTACACTTACTCCGGAATTATACATCACTATGCCATTGGCAATCAAATACGTCTGAAAAAATTACCTCTATGTACGGCGTACTTGACCTTGAAAATGATAAAACGAATATCTATATGCAATCATTTCATGAAAAATATCCCAAACTCGATACCCAACCCGTGTATAGTACCTCCTAATGTTACCTTATCTACCTGTTCATTCATTCTGTTTGATATGGTATGCTCATCCACGATTGTCTAGTCGCCACCAAACTCGGCGCTCCATTTCTCAACGGCCTTGTCGATCTTCTTGCGGTACAGCTGCTGTGATTGACACATCTCCAGGAAGACTTCGTACTTAGCATTGAGAAGCGCCTTCTCACCAGCATCAGTACCCGGCTCGACCAACCGGCCGCGCTTGCTCATGCGGTCCATAATGTCCCAGAGGGTCTCTGGCTCGGAGCCATCCTCTTTGTTGTGGCTGGCTGCCTTGGCACCTAGCATGGCTGCTCCGTGGACGACGGCAGCATGAACATATCGTGGGATAAGGACTGGCATGCCGCAGGTTGTGGCAAGCAGATTCATCAGCACGGGATTCTGGCACTGAGAACCGGACATGAAGATGGATGAGATTTCGTGGCCGGCCGTGTTCATTTGCTCAATGATCTGACGGGTCTGCATGGCAATGAATTCCATGGTGGCATAATACCATAAAGCCATGTTGTCGGTGCTCTTGTCGCTGTCAAGGCCGATCATTGATCCCTTCATGTTGGGATCAGCGATTGGAGACCGGTTCCCCCACAAATCACCGTAGAAGAAGTGATGCCGCCCAAGATAAGGAATGCCAGGAGCATTGTGCTTCGAGGCCATATACTCCAGATGAGCGTTCAAGAAATCGTAAATGTGCTTGTCCTCGGCCTTGGCGAGCGCGCAAGTCTCGTTGTACGCCGGATGAATATCCAGCATGTGTCGCAGAAGCTCCCCGGTGGCAGACTGACCACCCTCAGCCAGCCAGTAGCCAGGAAGCAAAACATCTCGATATGGGCCCCAAACGCCAGGAACAAAGACAGGGTCTTTGGACATGGCCAAATGGCAAGTTGAGGTACCTGCTACGGCAGCCAAGCGAGTGAAGGCCTGTGAAAGATCGTTGTGAGGCACATTGGCATTGAGTTCGTCATCACCGAGGTCGACCTTGGCGCCGACGGTACCAATCCAACCTGCGTAGGCATCAATGACGCCACTTCCTACAGCAATGCCCATGGGAAGACCCAGCTGGTAAGCGGCCTGGCGGCTCAATGTGCCGACAGACTCACCGGCGCTGAAATATGTTCCATTCTGCGGATATTGGTCAGGATGAATTGGCATAGACGCCCGCGGGTTATTCAACTCACCACACCATGAACACCTCCCATTCTCTCAAAGTTGTTCTTGGACAAATCCTCGAGGCCAATGGTCTCGAAAAAGTCCTCCTGCCAGCCCTTCTCACTATTGTCAACGCCGATAGGGACATATCCCTGCTTGCAGACTGTGCTGCAGAAGCTACGGGCCTCATTACCAGTGGCCAAGTGGGTAAGCGCGTCGCCCAAATCGTAAAACTTGCAGCGGGCAAACTGTTCTGCAGGCATATTATTCTTGAGCCAAAGAATCTTGGGGATCTCCATCTCGATGCTCATCTTGCCACCAACATATTTGAGGAGCTTGTGCTTGGTGCTGTTGATCAATTCAGTCTCGTCAACGGGTCGGTGGTCGAGCCAGAGAATAACGTTGCGGTCCTGGCCATCGTTGGTGAACTCTGGGCCAGTGACGGGTACGGGCTCATCCGTGTCGGCGTAAAAGACGGCAAGCGAGCAAGTAGCGTCGAAACCAATGCCTTTAATGAGGCTTGGATCGACATTCGAGTCAATCACGACTCGCCGGACGCACTCGCAAATGCACTGCCAAATATCTGTGGTAGATTGCTCCTGAACGCTGTTAGTGGTGGCGAAAATGCAAGCTTGGGGGACGCGGGGAGGCAGGATCTCGTACATAGTATCCCGTTTCGGGCTGCCACAGCTTGATGTTTTCCGAAGCCAATGCTTTAATATCACCAGTTTCGTCAATGATACAAGCACGGGCAGAGCCAGTACCAACGTCTACTCCAATGTAATAGTCCTATGTAAGCCACTCATGTTAGTCAACTATTCGTGATGCTCTCGAGACTAGCTTCTTCAGGTCGCCGATATGCAATAATGGAGCTCTTCTCAACATCCGCAAATGCAAACTGAAGCTACAGAAAACAGCAATCCATAGTAGTGCTCCGTAGAAGCTGTCAGGTTTGGGATTTGGGGGGTTGGGGGGGGATTACCGAGACACTGGGCGGCCTGCTCACGGGTGGCAATCCGTCAGTATTAACCATTCGAGTAGCTAAATTGTCCATTGCGGAAGCTTCTAAAGCACAGGAGTGTCCAGATTTGAAACGTATAGCCGGCGAAGATTACCAATTGATCAAGACGCAGCTCGAACAATGAAGAGATGTCGAAGGAAGGTGAAGCAGATTGGGACGGCAACAGGAAGAAGGGCGAGACTCACTCCATGGCCTTGATGGGTTTATTGTACGCGTACATGATTGTCCCAATCAAGCAAGCTCAAGCTCAACAGCTTCTGGGTGACAAGCGGGAGGGAGGGGCAATCGGTGGCGTTCCGGATGGATTGGAGGTGCGTCGTCTGTGCAAATAATAGCCCGTTCTGTGTGTGTGCTTGCTTGTTTCTCGCCCGTCGGAAGCCTTCTGACCTCGCCGAGCTACTCCGCACACCGAACCGAGAGAGAACTTGGCTGCGTCTTGCTAAACTGAGAGTTTTGTGGATGATTTCGCGTATCGAATGGGTGCGGAAGAATGCAAGACCACCGCCACGTTGTTGGCGGGGGAGGGTGTGAGAGTGAGGGGCGGAACAGACTTGATTCAGATGCTTCGAACGGTTCGGACGCAAAGGGTGAGGGGAGAGAGGTGTGACGAATGCAGCTTGGGTTTTGCTGCCGGATAACCTACCTAGGTAGATGGACGAGATTTAAAGGGTCAACTGCATTACTCTGGCTGCTTCTTTCTCATGGTCGAGTGGAGGACAATGACGGCACTGGGGCAGAAACCCAGAGACTGAACCCTGACACTGGAGCCACTCCCCGCCAAAGAGAGCTATTTTGTGGTGTAGATCACAGCTTACTTACGGAGTAGTTTGAGTCTACGGAGTACGATTGTGCAGTCAATCGTAGCTGCCGGCCAGTGGAGTCCCGACATGGAGCTCCAGAAGCCACCAGACCCGAAACCATCCAGAACACTCAATCTGGTTGAATTGAAACCATCATGGCTGGGCGAACTACATGTACCACCGCCAATCCGGTCCTGGGCAGCCCTGAAAAGCCCTGAACAAAGCCCCCAGCCCTTCTGCAGGCCGCCCCACCACCAGCGGCCCAGCGGGTCATAAAATTCTGGGGCCGGGGAAGCCGCCTACTCTAAGCGATCCTCTGAGACTACATGAATGAAGATGTTTTCGTGGTGCCAACTTTTGCGAGTGGACAGTCCGGACCTGCCTAGCTAGGTACTATTGTTTTGTACATATGGAGCTTGGTACTTAAGTAGGTTGGCACCCAAGCAACCAAGTCAAAGGTCGATGTCTGTGTAGAAAGTCTTCATCGCCTGCTCGATCCTCCGATTGCTGGCTCTCCGCTGTTGAAAACAACTGCCCTTAAGTTTGTCTTGGAGTGGGATCGCCATTGAATTTGAGAGTCCGTCGCCGCCCCAGCACAGACCTCTCCCGCCATGCAGATACCTGCGACTGGACAGCATTCCCAGTGGCGAGATTATCCATTGTCCCGGAATTTACTCCGTACGTGAGGACTGAGCGGGGGGCAGCTTTGGAGACAGAGAGATTGATGGCGCGGCTTCCGTCACCGAACTCCCCGCGGGTCCACACCTCTCCAGACAAGCTATGACCGACCGAGTACCACCGGCACGAGGGGGTCGGGGTCTCCTCGAACTTCTCGAGGCCCAAAAACACCCCTGGCAAATCCATACTTCAACCGAAAAAAAATAAAAATAAAAATAAAAATTGTCCGCGTGACCTTCAAATCAGGTGTATTCAATCCACAAAGCTAGCAATATTACTACAGATACGCTTCATCAATCATTCGTTCAATCATGGGCCTCCTCCCTGCCGGTTCACGCCTCCGCATCCCCATCATACCGCGAATCAACCATAATAACCACTGTGATAGTAGCAGCATATGCTTCCCGAATTGCACAAGCCATGCTATCCACCAAGTCAGCAACTCTATCCCCGGCACTCGGCAGCTCAGAAATGGAAAAAAAACTCACCACGTCTTTCGTATATCAGCCACCACCGCACTGAGTCCCCAGTGTGAGCACCAAGCTCTGGCCAGTACCTCATTGTCCGCCACGCCATATGCCTCCACCACAAGCACCTTCTCGTCGTCCCCATCGTCGTCAATAAAGTCGCAGTCGTCATCGTATCCCATGTTGTAGAACGGCGGCGCAGGGCTGGACCGCGCACTAGCCGAGCCACTCCTCAGGTCCTTGTAATACAGCCCTCCCCAGTCCCGGACACGCACCACCTCGTCCGCCTTGACGACGCGGTAGACGTAGTCAAAGAACAGCGGGTGCGGAGGCAGCGAGCACGGCCACGCGGTTACAAACGAGACGTCGTACATGAGTCTCAACGGCCACGACATGCCGTCAATGGCAAATTGCACCGTGGCATCAAAGACCCGCGGGCCGGGGTTGGCAATTGTGTCTTCTGCCATTGCCACGACGGGCTTGAAGCCCAGGAGTTCGATGCGGACCGTGTCGACGGCGAAGGAGTCTTCGTCGGGGACGACGAGGGTGTATTCGTCCACCGGGTAGGACTGAGCCGCGGGGCCCAGAGGGTCGGATCTCTCCTTCATGCTCTCCACGTCTTCGGGGCCTATGCGGCGATCCATTTGTTTGGGCCGCCGCGTGCGAATGCGTGCGATCTGGGACCGCCCGAGGTCCAAGGTTGGCCGTCCTGGGCCGACCCAGCCGGCCACGCAACAGCACGTCGGGGCGATGACTTTGCCGACAATGCAGCTTGCCGACCAGTACGTGTGACTATTACAATACTGAAAGCCGCATTGGGGGTTGATATGAGAGAGGAGAGCAAGCTCGTCGGTGCCAGAGTCGGGGTCGAGGTCAATGAGGGTATTCATAATGAGAAATGGGAATGTAGGCTGTCGTAGTGTCAGCTGATGGGTTGGAATGCAGTTGTCAAGAAAAAGGGGCGTCAAGATATCTCACCCCTGGCAGTACAAGACCGCTAAAGAAGGCAAACGCATCCGAACTAATCGAATCAAGTCGAAACTCTTCGTCATGAACTCTCAGACTCTCCATGGTAGGGTCCAAATTCGGCCACTTCATTGCCTGCGCAAACCGTTTGAGAACCTTGACCTGCCGCTTCTTTAATTTATACCGCAGATTTGCTTAAAAAAAACTCATTAACACCAGTAACAACTTGTGGAGCATAAAACAGAGAAAGCAAAAAGGAAAACAAGGCCAAAGGCGACATGGAACAAAGATACAAACTCACTCTGCTCAGGCATTGACCCAAACCCATCCACCCTCACATGTTCCCTCCATCTCCTCGCCAGCGCCAAATTCCACCGTATAGTTGGCGGAATCTGGCCCAACAGCCTCTCCCTCGCCCATTCCCCATGGCTTCTGGAATGAATTCTCAACTCCAGCTCGAGACTGAGGAGCAACTGATGGAAAAACTTGCGATACACGTCCGGGTTGATTTCCTCTGGGTTGAATATGAACCGCGTAACGACCTGGTTCTTGGGCTCCGTGAAATCAATCCAGTCGGGACGTGACAGGACGAGCAATAAATCCGTGATTTGTTTGTCGAGTGTCTTGTGGGGGTTTAGAATGCGTTCCGGGTCACGGAGGATTCTTTTGTATAGTATCCTATAAAGTAGGCCTTCGTCGTCGTCTTCCAGTCCTGCCTGAAGCTCCTTTAGACGCTCGAGGATGTGAGATAGACCCATGTTGCGGGGGAGGACACCCGAGTCTCGGAGGGCAATGGTTGGCGGAAGTGAAGAGGACATAGAGACCCATTGGTTCAGGGTTATAGTTCCAGGTCGTTGACCATAGAGGAATGCGCAGCTGGGTTGCTCTAGGGACTCCCAGGGCGTGGCTGGTCGTCCTGGACCTTGGAGACGAAGCGTCATGAGTGGTGTCATGGAGTCGTGGAGGCTCATGGCATCTGTGTCGTCGGATCGACTACTTGAAGTTGTCGAGTACAGAGCGTAATAATTGTCCGGTGCATGTGGGATGTCCCTTCTGTGTCCTTTATGTAGCGGTGCACCCCGGGTAATAAGCTCCATAGCATGCTGAGGTGGTAATTCGTCATCGTTGGACAGTCCTGGCGGAGGCCATTCTGTTAATGTCGGCGGCGGAGGCGTATCAACTCTACCCTCCCCAAAAGTCTTGCTGCTCTGCCTGTCCTTTGGATCAGCATGTCCGTCATCACCTTCTGGCTCAGGTTTCGGTCGTCGAGGCCGTCTTCGCGAAGATGGCGTTGGTTCATCTGCCAACGGCGCGGCCGTAGGTTTACTCGCCCGAGTGTTCTTGCGCGGTATGCTACTGTTCCCGTTCAATTTCCGCGATGTATGTTCCCCTCCGTTCCGGGATGTGTCGTCGATTGTGACCCGTCGTGGCACGTCACCTGCATTTCGCTGTGCGGCATCAATCTTGGGCCTTCGCGGCGCCTCATCGCCATTGACCCTGCGCGGTGTCTCACCCCCGTTACCGTACTCTCTTCTCTGCGCCTTTCTTGCCTTTGCTGGCTCTTGGTCAGGCGGTGCCCGTCTCGTCGCCGTCGTCGTCGTCGTCGTCGTCGTCGTCGCTCTATCCTGCTTCAGCTTATCGCCGTCCGAGGCCGAAGCGCCCCGGCCCCGAAATGCCTTCAGCCCCCGCGACGCCAGGCTTTTTGTGCGCAGAATACCGCTGAAGAATCCCTTCTTCTTTTTCGTGGTGGCCTTTTCATCATCCATCTTGGCATCGGAAAGGAACACGAGATCGCCGGCAAAACTGTCCCGCACGCGCTCAACTCATGGGGCACAACGCGTAATGGCTCCGAACGGCTCCGCTGTGTTCCCGATATCACACTCTGTCGCCAACCTTTGTCTGCCTTGAAAAAAGATATTGAAATAAATGAAGTGCCAAGCCAAATCGCTCGTAGACTCGCAGGCGTGTGCCAATTGCTTGATGCAAGAGTGTCGGCGTCTTATGGCGACCAGAAGGCAGCGCCACCTAATCTCTCAAATATACCCAATGTCATGCTCGCATGAATAACAACCCCAGTCAGCGCTTCGCTCGGTCGTGTCACAAAAAAAGAATAAGAAAAGAACGAACGGGTAATGAGCCAGGCGTCGGATAGCCGCATTACCCTATTATGCTCATGGTCCAAGAACAATGGCGGTAAGCTTTTCGGCCCGCAACAAACAATGACCAGAATATTGTTGAATAGGAAAGAGAGAAGACGAAAAGACAATCAGAACGCCCCAGAAGTCGGCAGCCAACTCTTGATGCAGGGAGGGCGAAGAATCGGCATGTGTCGTTTTGAGGATCCGGGCAAGCATACGAGGAGGCTGGTTGGATCATGGATCCGTCTGGTACGGAGTACATGAACCAGACTTGGATGAGAGCACACAGCACGAGGTTGGGCAAGACATGGAACGCTGACGGGGGGCGGCGCTGCAGCTCTCGCCCACGACCAATCGCCAACAACATGCCTCCCGCAAAGGATGGGTTGCCGTTGGCCAAATGAGGGACCACGTCAACATGCTTCTTTACGCAATGCAGATGCGTGCACCAACAAACCCGTTCGAATTTGTCTTCGAATTTTCAGCTCAACGAGCACTTGTTTACCAAGAAAGCCCTTTTATGCGGATCTAACTGGCTCCTCCGTCAATATCCCGTACTCCGACTTCAAGGACTGCACTTGCACTGGAGAAACATCCGTCCGCTCAAGCACGTTTCACTGTCGCATGACCGAGCTGGATTGTCGTCGTGTCGTTCGCATTCGTTTGGCCCCAGGTGTTGACGTTTCAAGACTCCATGGTCCAGCTGTTTAATTGACTTATCCAAACTATACAAAATGCTTCGTCCCAACAACCATGCTTTCAACGAATCCTCCTTCGTCTTACTAGTACTTGCGACACATTCAATCATAGATATAGGCCTGTCCAAAAAGCTTCATCTTACACAGCCTGGTACCAGCTCTCAAAGCACAGGCCTTGCTTCGACTCGACTCCCCATAGCGAGCATTGCGTCCACCACTCCGTCACCTCAGCTCTTCCGAGATCACGCCCGTGCCATTGTTACCGCGGTTCAATTTCGAAAACGCCTTCTGGTACTGCAAAACAATGGTCAGTCGGCTGTACAACACCTCCGGCCGCCAAATGATCTGCGTTTCATCTGAAATACTCACCTGCAACACAAAATTCACAACAAGCGCCACCATTAGCGCAATACTAATTATCATTGGCCCAAGCATATTATCAAAGTCCTTTCCGCTTCTCTCCATAATCATTTCTCTCCGTGCCTGATGTATGTAGTAGCCCCAGAGCCCTGCAAACGCCGCAATGATCACGTAGACAATGCCCATCATCTCTGCAAGCAAGCTTTCGCCAGCTGCGGTGTAAAGTGCCAAGGCCAGACTGCCCTGGAGAATGGCAATATTCTGCCACTTGAGAAATGTTCTCTCATTCGCCAGCCACACTTTGGGTTCGACCTTTAGCTCACCCATGTTTTTGATCCATTGCTTCGGCTCAACAACACCCTCGGGAAGCCGTGCCTTTTGGGCACGTTTCGCCTTGGCATACTTGGACAGCGAGAGACCGGGCAGCACAGATGAAAGGGTACCGTAGCCTCCACGTCTCTGTCTTTGTTCTTCTAGCTGCTGTGGGGAGTTGCTGGATTCGCCTTCTTCTTCACCGTTGGCAATGCCACTCTTCCTTCGAAGGGAAGTGGACAAGGCTGCCTTGGAGTCTGCCGCCATTCTGTCAGCCAAATACGACTTGCCCACAGGCGAGCTCTGCGCAGCCCTGTACGAGCTGGGCACTGTGCCAATCAAGCTGCCCACGGCAATTGCGTCGTCGGCCCTCTGGGCTCGTCTCTGCTCCTCTTGTTCGAACGCCGTCTGAGGATCCTTGCGAATGTCCGTCTCGAGATCACTGAGCCAAAAAGGCAGGTTGTTCACATGGTCTTCGAACAGCGAGGCAACACCATGAACAAACTTGGAGAACCTCGGTGACGGGTGAACAAGATGTGAGCCCATGAGATCCTCGATCCACACGGGTCGCCTACGATTGCTATCTTCCTTGAGTTTGATGTCCAGCACGGCGAATGGAAACTTGGAAACCTCGCTCTGGTTGATGTTTCGGAACGGATACGTCATGCTGCTGTTGTCGATATCGGCTCGATGCCAGTCTTTCGGGTCACGGCAGGGACGTTCAGAGTCGAGAGTATCTTCTCGAATGAATGCGAGATTGGTATCAATGGAGATGCGGACGCGATCGTCCAGAGGCTTCTGGAAGGCCGTTCGGGAGTAGTTTGCTCTCAAGACCGGAGACAGCTGCTTCTGCTTGACAAAGTCCTGTATCTTGGCCACAGTTGCCTTGTAGCTTTCAATCTTCTCTTCGGGCTGGCCCTGGCGCTCCATTTTTTGCACAGCCTTCTCCATGGCATACTCTCCATCAATAAACGGCTTGACATATTTGTCCTTGATGGTGAACTTGTGCTCCTCACTTAGACCGGAGGCATCGGCGGCCTTCTGCTCTACGAATATTTCGGGCCGGGTATTCAGCTGACCATACCAACGCAATCGAAGAGAAGACGTCTCTGACTGACGGTCAACTTTCTCGGAGTAGAGTTCAAACTTTTTATTGTCGAAATAGAGAGACGTAATGGCAGGCGAGTCGTTGCCATCAACCTCCTTGGATGTCTGGTCGCTGTACACAAGAGCGGGAAGTCGGCGGAGAATCAACGTCTTGACCTCGAGTAGGTTATCGGGATGGACCCAGACTGTGAGTGTGGCTTTGGTCAGCATACGTTGAACAAACAGAGGACTCCAGCTCCAAGGCAATAGTTCCACCTACACTTGTGAGCAGTGTACCGCTCCCCATTATGCGTCTCTCCCTGGGTGTCCAAATTCGGCACAGTCTGCTCCGCAGAAGCACCTTCGAGTTGCTGTCGAATAGCAAAGTACATGATGGACAGCTTGTTTAGCAATGGCGAGTAGCCCTGCTCCGAATTGAATGGCCGCTGCGACAGACTAAGCTGCATCATGGGGCGGACCTTGTACCGGTCCCCTCGCTTGCGGTCATGCTTCTTGACGATCTTCAAAAATCCAGTGTAATTGATGCTGCTGTACTTCTTGAGCTCCTTGACTTCGTTGGTGATGTTGTCAAGCTCCTTCTCCAGCTCCTTCAATTCGGACGTCTCTTCCTCTGTGCGCGTGGCAGGCTTATCGCCTTCAGCCGGCGACAGTTCCTTGAGCTTCTCAAAGGCAGCATCGACCCGTTGCTTGAGGGCGTCGAAACGCTCCTGCTGGAAGCGAGCGACCTTCTCAAGCTGGACATTGAAGATCTCGTCGCAAAAGCGGTTCTCGTCTTCCTCGGTCCACGGCACAGTATCGTCATCGAACTTGTCCTCGTGCAGCAAGGTCTTGAGCTTGCCATAGTCGATGTACTTGTCCTTCCACGGTGTGTAGACGGCCTCGCGCAGAGTCTTGCCGAATCGCATCGTGTCGTGCTCGCGGTGTTGATCGTCTCGGAGAGTGGGAAAGGGAGGAGGGGCGGTTAACGGCGAGGAGTCTTCAAGGAGCAATTGATGGGGTGTGCTAAGGTCGTCCCGTCTAAGTAGATAGATGCTACCGTCACACCAGCCCCAAAGTCAAACGCAGCAACCTGCCAGAAACAACAGACTGCAGACAGAGAGAGGCGGGGAGTGACGCCTCGCGAGGATTAAAAAAATTTTGGCAAGAGCAAAATTCAGCAGTAAGCCTCACCTCCGCCCCGACCGGACAAGATTTACCAACGGTCTACGGAGTAATACTGGGACGAACTATCGTCACAGTCTAGACAGCTGGGTGGCCCATCAACGTTGCCATGCTACTTGGTTCTGTTGGAGGTTGGGAAGCAGGGAAACATTCGACCAGACGGGGACCCCCACCACACTCTTTCAGTCTAGCATCGGGGGACACTAGCCGGGGATATTGAACCACTGAACAGCTCTTGGTTCATTGAATTGCCCTATCAACGTCATGGCGACGGCACGTGCTCCCTGGGGTCAGTTGGTCATAGCTTTGCCAGCTCTGCCAGCCCTCTTCATGTTGCTCTTTTCTGTTCGGTCCCGCCACCACTTCAGTTCGTATTACAGTCGAGTGTTGAAATGTAAGAACCGCTGAAAACGGCCACACGTGCAGCAGGCCGTTGCCAAGATGTGTGTTTGACCACAATTCTTTCCATTGAATCGGAATGCTGCATGTCACATGTGAGAAATACATACGCATCAGAAACTCGGCATGCTAGTCCTCCCGCATGACGTGGGTACATGAGCGCATCGGCACATGCAGGTGCAATGATTGGGAAGGGGAGAAATTCTCCCACTCTGCACATATTCATGCCGATACAATCATATCCGTCGTGGCTAGTGATGATCGCACTCATCTTGCCACAGGCTAGGATTGCTGCACATGGCAACCCTTGGCGTACAAAACTACAACATCGCATAGGTGTTAGGATGACGGTTGATTCAACAGGCTATATTTATTCCAGACGTAAAACCGCCATGTACTCATATATACGTGCTCCATCATCAATGTAAAACATCATTTCTTCTCATACCCCGAGGTCACCTGCGTCTTGTGGTATCAATGCCATCATACACAGTAACAAGCAAAACATAACCATAAATCATCATTTTGGAGAAGAAAATGTGCCCCAAAACTCCACTAAAATGAAATAGTTTCATTTCAATCTTTAGTTGACTTCGGCGACACGGCCCAGAATCTCCTGGGCGGTGCGCTTCACGATACCACCAGTAACGGGAAGATTAGTGTTCTTTTCAAGGTACAAATCAACCTCGCGAGCGGCCATGCGGCCTTCATTGATACCCCTACGCAATAAATATTAGCAAATTAATACAAGCCATTCTGGAAAAGAACACAAGACTTACCAAACAATGAGAGACTGTCCACGACGGGCATCGCCGGCAGCAAAGACACCCTCTACATTGGTGCAGTACTTGCCGGCAGGTGTCTTGACATTCTTGCGAGCGTCCTTTTCAATCTCGTCTCCAAGAACACGGGCCTCGGGTCCCAAGAAACCCATGGCCAAGAGGACGAGGTCAGCAGGGAAAAATTGCTGAGACCCCTCGACCTTCTTCATGTCCCAACCGCCACTAGGAGACTTGGTCCACTCCACACGAATGGTGTTGATACCCTTGACCTTGCCGCTGCCATCATCGACAAACTCCTCGGACATGATGCAGTATTCTCGGGGGTCCTTGCCAGTGTGCTGGCGAACCTCAGTATGGCCATAGTCAACGCGATAGATGCGGGGCCATTGGGGCCAAGGGTTGTCGCTAGCTCGCTCGGGAGGAGGCTGAGGCAGCAGCTCGAAGTTGGTGACCGACTTTGCACCGTGACGAACCGATGTACCAATACAGTCGTTACCAGTGTCACCACCACCAATAACGACAACATGCTTGTCTTTAGCAGAAATGTACGCATTATCGACGAGTTCCGAGTCTAGGAGAGACTTGGTGTTCTTGTGCAGGAACTCCATGGCGTAATGGATGCCGCCTAGCTCACGGCCCTTAATAGGCAGATCACGGGCAACCGTGGCACCAGTAGCAATGATTACGGCGTCATTACTGGCACGAAGGTCAGATAGTGACGGCTGACCCTCCTCACCGACGGCAACGCCTGTCTTGAAGTTTACGCCCTCCGCGGCCATAAAGTCGGTTCGGCGCTTGACGATGCGCTTGTCAAGCTTCATGTTGGGGATACCATACATCAAGAGGCCACCAAGACGGTCGGCACGCTCGTAGACGGTGACGCTGTGACCAGCACGGTTGAGCTGGTCGGCCGCAGCAAGACCAGCGGGACCAGAACCGATAATGGCAATGTTTTTGCCGGTGCGGATCTCAGGGGGGTGGGGAATCATCCAGCCCATCTCGAAACCACGGTCAATGATGGCGCATTCGATAGATTTGATACCGACGGGATCTTCATTGATGCCCAAGACACAGGCTCCCTCGCAAGGAGCAGGGCACACACGTCCAGTGAACTCGGGGAAGTTGTTGGTCATGAGAAGGCGGTTAAGAGCATCCTTCCACTGGTTTGAGAAGACCAATTCATTCCACTTGGGAATGATATTGGAGATGGGGCATCCCGTCTCAGACTGGCAAAACGGAACGCCACAGTCCATGCAACGGGCTGACTGATACTTGAGCTCATCCTCGTCAAGACGAGAGCTGAGTTCAGCCCAGTCCTTAGTCCGGGTCGAAGCAGCGCGGTACTTCTCAGAGCGGCGAGCATACTTCATGAACCCCTTAGTCTTGTCAAGCACCAAAGCCCTCTTCTTTTCGGCCTTGGCATCACCAATAGCCTCCTCCAAATCCTGCAACTTAGCAGCCTTCTCTTCCTTCTTGTGTTTCACTCCAGAAACAACAGGGAGGTTGTACTCAGCACGCTTAGCCTCAGCAGCTTTGGCAGCCTCCTCCTCCAGGACTCGCTTGTAGTCAACAGGAAGGACCTTGACAAAGCGAGGGAGGGCACGGTTGAAGTCAACCAAGATACGGGCAGCAAGCTCGGATCCAGTGTAGTGGTGGTGATCCTCGATGAGGCCACGGACAAAGGCAATTTCAGAAGGGTCCGTGATCGGTTCAGCCTCAACCATTTCCGTGTTGAGCTTGGATCGGAAGTCGCTGTGGATATCGAGCACATAGGCAATACCACCAGACATACCAGCAGCAAAGTTGCGTCCAGTACGTCCCAGAATGATAACACGACCACCAGTCATGTACTCACAACCATGGTCACCAACACCTTCAACAACTGCCGTAGCACCAGAGTTGCGGACAGCGAATCGCTCGGCAGCAATACCGCGGAAAAAGCAAGTTCCAGCGGTGGCACCGTAGAGACAGACGTTGCCAACAAGAATATTTTCTTCGGCCTTGAAAACGGCATTACGAGGAGGGTAGACGATCAAGCGACCACCAGAAAGACCCTTCCCGACATAGTCATTGGCATCACCCTCGAGTTCCAGTGTGACGCCAGGTGCGAGGAAGGCGCCGAAAGACTGACCTGCAGAGCCCTTGATGTTGACGTGAACAGTGTCCATAGGCAAGCCAGCCTCGCCATATCTCTTGGAAATCTGATACGACAACGACGTACCCATCGCTCGGTCAGTGTTGACAATGTCACATTCGATTCGGGATGGGAGACCCTTGTCGAGAGTCAACTCAGCTTCTGAGATGAGCTTGTTGTCAAGGCGAACATAAAGCTTGTGATCTTGCTTTCGGACATTGAAAGTGGCGACACCAGGTCGAAGTTTATGAGCAGGTGTCAGGAGCAACGATAAGTCAATATTGGCAGTCTTGTGCGTGCGAAGATCATCACGCATCTTGAGGTGTTCGACATGGCCAACCATTTCATTAATGGTACGAAAACCCAGCTGAGCCATGATGGCTCGAAGCTCATTGGCAATATAGTAGAAGAAGTTGATGACATGCTCAGGCGTTCCCTGGAACTTCTTTCGCAGTTCAGGGTCTTGGGTGGCGATACCAACAGGGCAGGTGTTTAAATGGCACTTGCGCATGAAGATGCAGCCCATTGCAATGAGAGGCGCAGTGGCAAAGCCCCATTCCTCAGCACCGAGCAAACATGCAATGGCAACGTCACGTCCAGTCCTTAGCTGGCCATCAGTCTGGACAACAACTCGGCCACGAAGGTCGTTCAAAACCAAGGTCTGATGGGTTTCGGCCAGACCCAACTCCCAAGGGAGACCAGCATACTTGATACCAGTCCATCGAGAAGCACCAGTACCACCATCGTGTCCAGAAATGAGGATGTGGTCAGCCTTGGCCTTGGCCACACCAGAGGCCACGATACCTACACCGACTTCGGAGACGAGCTTGACGGAGACTCGTGATCGGGGGCTAGAGCACTTCAAATCGTAGATGAGCTGCTTAAGGTCCTCAATAGAGTAAATATCATGGTGAGGAGGAGGAGAAATGAGGCCGACACCAGGAGTAGAGTGACGGGTGCGAGCAATAGACTTGGAGACCTTGTGGCCAGGAAGCTCGCCGCCCTCGCCGGGCTTGGCACCCTGTGCCATCTTAATCTGAAGCTCATCAGAGTCGGCAAGATAGGCAGAAGTGACACCAAAACGGCCGGAGGCAACCTGCTTAATGGCAGACCGCATAGTGTCACCATTTGGCATGCGCTCCGATCGCTCGGGGTCCTCGCCACCTTCACCAGTATTAGACTTGCCGCCGAGTCTGTTCATCGCGACAGCCAGGGTGGAGTGAGACTCCATGGAAATAGAGCCGTAAGACATAGCGCCAGTGCAGAATCGTCTGACAATTTCAGTCCATGGTTCCACCTGATCGATAGGCACAGGGGTAGCATCCTCAAAGTTGAAGTCCAAAAGGCCTCGGAGAGTGCAGTTCTTGATTTGCTCATACTCGGCTTTAGAATAAGCCTCGTATGACTTATCGTTCTTGTTTCGAACAGCGTCTTGGATATTAGCAATGGCGGCAGGGCTGTTGATGTGAGGTTCACCACCATCACGCCAGTGGTACTCTCCGGACTCTGGAAGGGCCTTGATATCAACAGTGTACCGGGACGGGAAACCGCGCTCATGGAAACGGAAGGCATCCTCAGCGATGAGTTCAAACGTCAAGCCCTGGATACGAGAAGCTGTACCCTTGAAGCAGCGTTCGACAACGGTCTCATCGAGACCGAGAGCCTCAAAGATCTGAGCACCCTTGTAAGAGGCAAGTGTGGAGATGCCCATCTTGCTCATGACTTTCAAGATGCCTCCATCGCAAGAGTGGATATAGTTGCGGATAAGGGCCTCATCCGAAAGCTTCTTTTTGATCAATCCCTCCCGGTTCAGCTTGAGTACACACTCCATGGCAAGATATGGGTTGATAGCGTCAGCGCCATAGCCAAGCAGGACACACATGTGGTGGACCTCACGAGCCTCAGCAGTTTCAACTACTAGAGCGGCCATGGAACGCCACTTGTTGCTGACAAGATGATGGTGCACCATGGCCGATGCTAGAGCAGCAGAGACGGCAACCCGGTCAGCTGAGGTCTTGCGGTCGGAAAGTACAATGATTCTGTCACGAGCCTCGATGGCAGCAGTGGCCTCGTTGCAAATTTCATCCAGATGTTTGATATAGCCCTGAACTCCTTGGGACTTGGGGAAAGTCAAGTCAATAGTCTTGACAGTCCATTCAGGTTGGACGGTGGACATGTTCTTGATGGCGTTGAACTCGGGGATGGAGAGAATGGGGCTCGGCAGTAAAAGGCGGCCACATTGAGAGGGATCCATCTCCAAAAGGTTGCCTTGGGGGCCAACATAGCACTCCAAAGACATGACAATAGACTCTCGAATAGGGTCAATCGGAGGGTTGGTGACTTGGGCAAAGAGCTGACGGAAGTAGTCATACAGCAGTCGAGGTGCTGGGGTTAAGCAAGCTAGAGGAGCATCATTGCCCATGGATCCCAGTGCTTCCTTTTCATCAGCAGCCATGGGAGCAAGCAGCAAACTGACCTGCTCATGAGTATATCCAAAAGAAAGCAAAAGAGGGTCCTCTTGTAGGGGTATAGCATTGGGCTTAGCAGCGAGGTCAATAGCAGACTCGAGTTTCTCCAGAAGCTTGGGCATGGTAAGAAGCTCCTTGCTAAGCCATGAGCGAAAGTCGTGGCGGTTGGCAACAGCAGCTTTGAGTTCTTTGTCGTCTATGATGCGACCGGCTTTAGTATCTACCAGCAGCATTCTTCCGGGTTGCAATCTACCCTTTTGGATAACACTCTCAGGCTCAACGGGAATAGTACCGACTTCGGAGGCGCAGATAATGCGATCATCATCCATGACGTAGAATCTGCAAGGGCGGAGGCCATTCCTGTCCAAATTGGCGCCGCAGTACCGGCCATCGGCAAATGTGAACAAAGCAGGGCCATCCCAAGGCTCCATCTGGCAAGCTGCCCATTCGTAGAAAGCGGCCTTCTTGGGGTCCATCTGGTCATTGCCCTGCCAGGCCTCGGGAACCATGAGCATGACAGCTTCGGGGAGGGAGAGCACGCCATTGATGGTCAAAAGCTCGAGGACGTTATCAAAGGCGGCAGAGTCAGAGCCACCGTCCTCGACAATTGGATACATCTGCTCCAACTCCTCCTTGAAGATATCAGAGTTCATTACGCCCTCCCGGGCGCGCATCCAGTTCTTGTTGCCTCGCAGGGTATTGATTTCACCATTGTGGGCGGCCCATCGAAGAGGCTGCGCCCTGTCCCATGAAGGGAAGGTGTTTGTGGAGAATCGAGAGTGAACCAGAGCAAAGTGAGCTTCGTAATCGGCATTGACCAGATCATGGTAGTACGAGTACACCTGGACAGGAGAGAGTTGACCCTTGTAGACAATATTCTTGTTGGACAAGGAGCAGAGGTAGAACCAATTCTTGAGACCGATAGTATGAGTGGCACGTTTTCGGAGAACATAGAGCTGTCGCTCGAACAATCTCTCGTCAAACTTTTGCGGATCAGTCATCTCCGGAGCGACACCAGAGCCATAGGCAGAGGCAAGGACGACAAAGGGTTGAGCAATGATGGGCTCACGAGACTTCGCCGCGGGGCCGAGCAGTGTCGAGTCGACGGGAGGCCTTCGCCATCCCAGGACCCGAAGGCCCAACGACTCGGCAACATCTTCCAGCTGCCTCTGAGACTCTTCAAGAGTCTCCTCGTCGGGCTTGAAAAACAAGTTTCCTACAGCGTATTGGCCAGGAGGGGGCAACTTAATGTCCTGCTCCTTTTCAAAGTTTTTGATGAAAAACCGATGAGGGATAGATGTCATGACACCAGCTCCGTCGCCGTCTCGTGCGTCAGATCCCACGGCTCCACGATGGGTCATGTTGCACAGCAAATTGCGAGCTGTCCACGCGTTAGCTCATGAGCAAATGTTTCCAGCGGGGATGGAAGGCAGCCATCCGCGAGCTACTTACCATCGCTGACAATCTTGTGGCTGGGCTTGCCCTTGATGTGACTGTACTCCTCTGTTAGCTGTTCCACATTCTTCACGGGAGGCTGATTGTTGTTACAACTCACCAAGCAAAGCCGACACCACACGCATCTCGTTCATAAGCCGGGTCGTACAGACCCTGCTTCACCGGCAAGGCACCAGCCCATGAGTCATTGTTGTCAGTTTGATACTCATATGGGTGGTATTCCTGCTGTTCAGCTTCGATGTGTCGATCGTCGAATTCAGGAAGCAGGCCCATGCTAGGCAAGGCTTACAAGTTGAAGTCTTGGGCTGAGAGTGTTGGCAGTTTGATTTTGCAGGGCAGGATCCGCTAAGGCTTCGTGCCTATAGAGGACTGCTATGGCTAGGTTTGTCGAAGGGGTGAGAGCAGCGCCGAGGGCTGCTCTGGAACAGATCTATCTAAGGAGGGAGGGCGGTTAGTAAAAGTTGGAGCGAATGGTATGAGTGCTCGATACGCAGAGAAGGAAGAAATGAAGGGAAAATCGTCAAATAAAGACAATTCACAGCTGTGCAACAAAATGATGTAAGACCAGCCGCAACGGGATCTGCCCGAAGCACTTGGACAGTAGGAACGGCGGATTGATGGCAGACAGGCCGCTGGGCCATCATCCAAGAACCTGCATGTGCTCAAGTGTAAGGCGTCCGATGCCGCTTAGCAAACGACTAGTACTAGCCCAGATACCTGGTAATTGATGTGCTTGGTGGAGACAAAGTGGCGTCGTGGATCCATTCGCACCTGCATTGGTGCACCAGCTTGCGGCCACTGAGCTGCTTGCTGACATCTGACTTCCACGAGGTTTGGCCCTTTGTTTTTTTTTTTTCCTTTCTTTTTTTTTGGCTTTAGCCGGGAGAGATCCGGAGCCGGGTCATCGCCCCACGAGCCCCTCCAAGCCCTCCAAGTCCATCTGCAGAGAAGAGCCAGTTGCGCTTGGTGATCCTTGCAGCCCGTAGCCGTCGCAAAACCAACCGTGCCAGCTCGTGAGGGTTTCCAATCTGGTTGCATTGGCTTTTGGCATGCGTTGCAGCGAAGCCCAGCAACGACGCATCATCGAGTCGAAACTGCCATTGATTCAACCTCCTAGCAAGGCCTGTAGGATCAGAATGGGAATATTTCGGGTTCCTCTTCCGAGCTCTGCTTTCAGCTCTTCTCAATATTACCAGGCTGCAGCCTTGATCCGTGGTGACGAGCGGCATTCGTTTGCATGATGCAACAGCAGGAGCGATGCAGATGTCAGCGTGCAGCGTGCAGCCAATAACAGTCCGCTGATTGAGACCCTGCGCCAGCCCGCCCAAGTCCAGGTCGCTTGTCCCTTGTCCTTGCGCATGTGTCTTCGTCCCATGAAGACCACATATTTTGCCGACATCGCCAAGCTGCTGATGTCTTTTGGTATGCCTGCTTCACTCCGTGTTTCGTCACCTTTTTTTTTTTTTGGCTGCCGATCAAATTGCCTCTGGGCTTATTATTGAGGATGTCGCGAAGTTGTCGTCTGCCATTGATGGCCACCACATTTGCTTCGTCTCGTTGAACCAGATCGGCAGTCACTGAAATGTTTCCAGAGACTACGGCATGACCAGAATAGGCCAACAACGTTCGAGGTCGAAGCTCCCTGCTGCCTGAATTTCACTCCCGCGACAGTCGATATCCCCCACTTGGTCGATTCGACGGCGCAACAGAACATCACAAAACGAAAGGAAAAGGAAGAGAAGAGGGGGATTGACTCAATCAACTTACCAGGGGGATGGGAATATTTTTTTCGGGTTGATAGATCAATGAAGGGTTTCAACGCAGCTCGCTACAAGTCAAATGCGGAGATAGAGCAAGACTTCAAAAAGAGAGAAAGCTCAGTAGGATGTCTGGGGGAGGGGGGAAAGAGCCATGCTTTTATTGTGCCATGGAGTCGTTCTCCGGCCTCGCCCGCTCACGCTCATCATCTTTCAAACATAATCCACAATAGCCAAAAAGTCAGTCGAGTCAACCAGACGCCAAGCCAGGGCCAAAATCCCAGCACGTTACTCCGTGCTGCAGAAACGATAACCCTTGGTGGTGGGCAACTCTACTAAGACGAAGAAAATGGACGCTCCCCCACCAGCGGCTATTTGGGTTACCGGGGGCTTGATTAGCTGCGACTTTGTGGAGTCTACTGGGATCATCTCAACGCCATGGGTGGTGGCCCTACACACAAAATTCACCAATGTTGCATTAATTTGCTGCTGGAGAGCTCACAAGCTCGGTGCTTCGTGTAATAGTAGCGTGGCCTACCCGCTCTGCGAGCGGTCCTGTCATGTCCGCCCAAGTAACTGGACAAGGCGACAATCCGACCGAGAGGCGTCCGAGCCGACGAGGCCAGCAGGGCAGCAACCAACCCCTCCACTCTCCACCACCCAAGAAGCACATGTCAGAAAACACCTCAATGAACAATGATCTGTTTCACTAATACTTCCACGCAGATTGGTTGAGCCGAAACGCGAAGGAAGGGGACCTCCGTGCTGGCCTTCTCTCCGTCTGCCGCCTCTTACGCCTCCGATGCCGCATACCGTTGCCAGCACAGCCAGTTCGCCTATGCCCACCATATTCAGACTTGGAACTAACACTGGTGTTTGACAAGCCCCCAACCCGCCGGTCTTGTGGCATGGGAGGGACTGAGTAGAACTATAATTTTCTGTACACATTCCAACCACGACGGCAGGGGAGCTGGGACCGGTGGGAAAACGTCCAGCCGGGATCCCGATCTATCCCGTCCCAGGATCTAGCCACACGCTGCAGGTCCGTACGTAATAAACTCAGATGGTGCTGGGCATGGTTTCTGGGGCCGTTGCCTATTGCGTCTGCCGAGCGAGATCTGATTACCCCCAAAATACTATTCCATTACCCCCGAAAAACTATTTTATTACCCCCGAAAAACCCCTAAATTACCCTCACAAAACCGCACCCCGGCTTGTCACCAGCGTTAATGGGCTCGGTAAGCCAGTGCGGTCCCAGAGATGCGGAGCAGTGGCAGTGGCAGTGGCAGGCATCCGCAACAGCAGACGGGCAGAAAGAATGGTCTCATTGTCTCCCCGCCCAGTCAATAATTTACGAGGGAGGGGCCCAGACCAGGAGCAAGAGCTAAGGTTTCCGTGCACAAGAAAAACCCGCGGATGGTGGTGTTGCTTTGCAACCGTATATGTGGCTTTCCACATTCGTCGGATGTATATCTCTGCCCTCACATCGGTGGTAATCATGAAGCGGTTTGCTACTACATTTTTGTAACAGAAATCTGGTGCCAGAATCTCCGAATGCGGGATCAGGGCCCACATGTGCTTCCAAGGATGCAGCCAGCCGTCATGGTTTGCCTCGGAAGGCTTGGAAGGGCAACGTCAAGGGTGCCGCATCTCACTAGGGGAGAAAACTCTCTTGCGCCAATCATGGCCTGGAATTTCAAAGCGTCTGACGCCGATGTCGCGCTGGTCCCAGAAGACACGGTCACTCTAAATTATTCAGACAAGGATGCTGCATGAGTGTCGTCACCGCGACGCGGGGGACGGGGCTGCTGCCAGCCATTCGAGCAGCAATATTTCCGCCTCGTTGCATCGTTGCAGTGGTTGGCCAAGGAGACGAGACGCTGCTTGTTGCCCTACTGGTCAGTCTCAACGTGGCTGCAGGTGTGTTTGTCCCGCGAGATCTCTGCTTCACAGGCAGACACATTGCATGGTCTAGCCCTCGCCGACCATGAGGACTGGCCGGTGCCACTGCGGACGTTTGTTATACGTACACGACATAACTTTTATTTTCTTTGTCCTTCATCATTGTTATGCGCGGCGTAAGGGCGGCTGACCATTTATTCCCGGTGGAGGATGCTCTGCTTCGAACACGTAGCGAATGATGTTTTGTGGCAAGGGAAATCAGCACCGACACGAGCATCAGCCGTCGGAGTTTCTGCGCACTTGGCGGCAAAAGGAATGAAATGGCCCTCCTTGCAACAAAGCAATGCGCAGCAGTCTTTCACCAACGATCGGAACCGGTTCGGATATACCAGTTATATTTCAGCCATGTTTCCTTGTTGTAACCCACATCCTCGGTCTAGCTGTTGTCAATGAATCGACAACAGAAAACGAGCAAGGTGAACCAATCATGGCGCTTCCGCCCTTATCTCGACGTGGAGCAGGCTGCCGGGCTGTCAACTCACATCGACTGATGGCGAGTGCCGCATTATCCTGCCTCTAGGAGTCCGTCAGAGTCGGTGATCAGCCTGGCAGAGTTCAATGGCGTCCATCTAGGTACAATACGGTATTGACATGCGATTCTGGTGGCAAATGAAAATGACCAATCTGACGTTGCTGTCACAGCCTTTCTGAAGCTTGTCGATCAACGGAGGGAACGCGCACATGCTGTGGTGCAACCGTAGCACAGGCCAGAACCAGAAAGACTGGCACAGGATGCCATGGTTTGACAAAATCCAGCCCCGTCCTTCAGGGTGTTTGTGTTCGCGGCAGGATGAAGCTCAAACTCAAATAGTCAATCAATGGTGGGATTTCGGAATGGACAGTGGCCATAACCTTTTCTTTCCATGGTTGGCGATTGGTATTCACTCGGGCGCTCTCTACTGATAATCAGCCTATCGACCTGGGTTTGGCGTACCTCGACAAGAAACGAGACAGGCTCCGAGAGAACGGCACACGCCCGCCCTACATGCTATTTCCAGCCGGAATTCTGTCACATTGCACATTGGTGCCCACTACGTACTCCGTAGTGTGGCTGTAAATGAGTTCAACCCTGAGCCCAGTATTACGGAGTAGTTGCTGACCGCCAGCGCATGCTGAGGAACATGTGTTTCACGCGGTCCATAATTTCAGAACTGTCTGGTGCGAGGTTGTCAGGACCCTGGGCCGGTTGCCTGTCAATCCCCTGCGGTGAAGGTCCAGTTTGGTCCAGTTCGGGCACAACAGGGCATGGATGGAAGCTGAGGCGAAGGATCCCGGAAAATCCCGATCATCTCTTCGTCCCGACGTCGAGGGTGCAGCTGCGGCAAACCAGTAAAAATATCACGCAACGTGGAACATGTTAACATGCAAACGTCTGTTAATACGCAGAAGACACGCGACCAAGCACCGCCAATCGCTAACGTGGTCGGCTGCCCTCATGGTCATGCATACATACCTAGAGCATCACGTAATGGCCTTTAACGGTCCTCTTCTATCCAGGATGACCGGGCTTGGAATACCGGCTCCGGACTGCAGATTTTGTGAAATTCCCGTCTGCACAACTGTAGGGTAGCCTTTCCGGGGAGGCATGACGTGCAACTTGCCTGTGACCTTGTCAATACAAATGTACATGCTTTCTGGACGGTACGGGGGTGACGTTGCGTTGTCTGTGCCAGTCAAGAGTCAAAATGGCTAAATGATTGGCTACTCCGTCTGTAACATATGTCCATCATGCGATGCATCTTGCTCTACCATATCGATACATACATACGCATACATACCTAGCATTGTACATTGGGAAGCCCAATACTGGCGGCTGTTTAAGCGCGCCACGCGCGGCAGCTGTGGGTCCTTTGGGCCAGGAACCATGTTGTTTACGACCACCTTCAACCTTCAATGTCCGCAAACATTCAAAGGACGATTAAGCTCAACCATACTACGGCGCGGTGTGCTTATCGGTGCTTGCCGTGAGAAATGCTGACGACTCTCCCCGACTTTACCCCGCGAGATGTAAGATTGGCGCCTGCATTATCCGATGTTATTTGACTTGGCTGACAATCACCTCCCAGTCACATTCGCTGTGGTACACGTCGTCCAGAGGAGGGACCGCGCAACCGCAGGGACTGCACGATACGCACCATGGAGACTCACCAACCCATAACCATGGTTCTGGCCAATCAAGGTCAAGAGGCCACATTATAGAACGAACAGCACTCGCGCGTCTCGCCGCCGACGAGCAATTTATGCATCGACGCCGAATGCAGGTACAAAACTTTGGAAGCGGTTGGCTACGGCCACCTGGTGTAGCCAAGACCCTACACCAGATGCGCGAGGAAAAGCGTGAACAAGAAGAGCACCAGGAAGCCATGCGTCGAGAACAGTTAGCTCAGGAACTTGCCGAAGCGGAAGGAGGCGGCATGCCGGAAGAAGGCATGATGGATGATGTACAACTAGACGGCGCACATGATCTCGACGATGAGATTCCCGATGCCGATGACCACTTTGGCATGGGAGACAACGATGAAGACGATGACGGAGATGAAGAGGGACTCGAAGCAGAAGACCCAGAAGAACTAGACGATGAAGCTCTGCGCGAAGAACGCCAAAACGACCTAATGGCAGCACGTATGCGTATGACCGACGACGCATTTCGTGAAGCTCTTGTCCGCGGGGACCCCGACGGCGATGACATGTACGGCGGAGTAGAAGAGCTCGAGGAAGAGCACCAGGGTCACATGCTCGACGAAGATGACTTTGCGCATGATGGCATGGAGGCAAATCTGGACGATGACATCCCCGAAGCTGAGAGCGGTCTGTACGAACACACGGATTCCGAGGCTGAATTAAGCAGCAGCGACGACGAAGAGCGTGATGAAGAGCAAGAGGATGAGGATATTGGATTCGTGCCCAGAACGGCACAGATGGCACCGCCTCAGAGCCCGACATTACGGGGGAGAAGGGTCTCGGGGAGGGAGAGTTTGGACTTGAGCAATATCCTGAGTCAGGATGAGAGTAGTTTTATGGACAGTAGCCCTGTCCAGAGAAGACGACATGGATGAATACGCGAGTATGAATATGATACCCACGATAAAGAAGGTTAGTCGATGATTAATTGGCGGTCGATGATGAGCGGTCGATACCATGATGGTGGGTGGCGTGAGTGTACAACAGGATTACTTGGTATTTTCAAGTATAAACCCTTCAGTTTATGCTATACCGCGCTGGAAGTGCCCGGAGCGACTGAATATGAAACCTTGAACTGTCTATCATTATTGGCCCATGCCCCACCGTGACTTGAATGCCGTGATTGATTTAGTATACTGACATGATTGCGGCACCTACCCGAGTACATAGACAGGCCGGTATTGCTTGTGCCTCAAACCGCTTCCTTTCCCGTACCAAAGGCAACGCAATGTTCAACTCAAAGCCACGGCATGCCCAATTGATGAATCTCATTTCGTAGACCCAAACATAGTCAAGGCTCAAACACGGTCGTCGCACGCACCAGCATCTCAAGCCCATGCGGCACCGCCAGACGAAATCCAAGCCTCGTATTAAAAGATCAATCTCCTCCACCATGCAAGAGTAAGAAGAAGAAAAAAATACCCCAAAAGAATAACGCCCGCCATATGCATTTTCAAAGCTCAACCGTAAAAAACCACCCACCCACTTAGTTCACCTCTCCAAGATATTCGTTTCTCTTTCCCCCCCGGGTGCAGCCCAGCCCGTCAGAACAACCACACGTAGAAGAAGAGCATGCCGACGGCCGCAAAGAACAGCAGCCACAGCCTCCACCCCACGCCCGTCCGCTCGGCCATAATCTTCATCCTATTCATGGTGCCCCTGACGCGCATCCTCGCGTCGTCAAAGGCGTCGTTCATTTTATCCGCCAGGGCGGAGGACTCGCGGATCTCGTCGCCGATGGCCACCGTCATCTGCGCACCGCCACCGTCAGCACACTGCGTCTACTTTGCGTTTCGTACCCGGGAAAAAAAGTCACATACATGTTTAAGGGTGCGGACCTTGCCCAGTATCCCGGCGACCTGGTCCTCGTTCTGGCTCTCCAGCTCGTCGAGCACGGCATCGCTGTATTGGCCCTTCCTGTTTGGTGTGGCGGCCCTGTAGCCGAGGCCGTGCCGCTCGCTGTGGCCGCCGTTGGGGTAGGCCGCTGCGTACCCGGGGTTGTAGGGGTTGGGACTGTGCCCGCGCGGAGTGTGGTCGCCGCCCGTGTAGCCTTCGAAGAGGGCGGAGCGGGAGTCGCGCTGGTGGAGGGACGACGCGCCGAACCTGGGACGCCGGTTAGCTTGCTTGTCTGCTGTGGGGGAAGCTGGTTTGGATTTCTTTTGTGTGGTTGAGGCGCTTTGGGGGAGGTTTGGGAATAGGAGGTTGACTGACCGCTGGGCCATGATGGCACGGGTGGGCTATTTTCCTGGTGTGCGGGAACGGACTGGGAGAAGGTAATATCAAAGGAAAATAGAGGGGGGAAAGTGAAAAAGAGGAGAAACAATGGACGAAATGAAAATTAAAATGTCATCTTCCAGGGTCGAGTTATGGCTTAGGTGGTCTTGATGCAAGTTTGGAAGATGGACGCCACAAGTGTTGCATTTGGGACTGGGAACTGCAAGTGAGCCGTGGCACGCGATTGGTAGGCTGGTTGGCGACGGGTGGTACGTACCGCGGCAGTGCCGACTTGCGTTGGGATGACGAGTGCCAGCGTGTTAGCCTCGAAGTATCGCGTCTACTGTATTCTAGAAGGACCAAGTCCATGTGTTGACTCCACGTTTAATTGTTTTCTGCAAAAGTAATATAAATCAATGCATGGCTCTTGAACCGTTTCAAAATCTCTTCAAACTCCTTTGCAGGCCAGCTCGTTAGCTCCGTCATAGTGCAACAAGCTACCTATGACGAGAGGTGAAGCTTTACCTCAACAACGGCGATGAAGATACCCGTTCTAGGTTCCGATTGAAGAGCTCTCGAACTGAATTTTAGGCGCGCAGCGGGAACTATTTTTGTGCTTCACCCAGCTGACTGCCGTCTACACTCCTGAGAGCACAAGCAGCACAGTATACCACACCACACTATAATTTCAACGGCAATGCTTTCATTTAACTGTGCTTCCCCCCCTTCAAGCAAATGTTGTTGCTCGAAATTGTACCCAGCAACCGGGAAAAAAATAACAGCTCACTATTGCCTCCCTTGCGTTTATATCCATCCACGGGAGAACCACACATGTAGATCCAAAGGCGACCCACCAGCAAGCAAGCGAATTCCCGCAGTCATACCACATCCGTTCTTGTTGTTCCAATTCACTTTTGATAGAAACCCATGCCCGTCAGGGCCCATGGGACCATGCTTTTGCTTTCGTAGCTCATACGCAGGTTCGCCCTACGCCCATTCACGGGGTTCATCTAACCCGACATCTCAGTGTCCTCAGTAGGGGGCTGGAAGTCATCGTCATCTTCGTCCTCATCCTCCTCCACGGGGTGCTGCTCAGCGGCTTTGGCAAAGTCGATGACGGTGCCGCGCGTGCGGCGGCCACCCTCAACAATATTGTTCAGATCAATCTCCTCCATGCCGTCTTCCTCGTCGCCTAGAAGAAAATCATTAGCAAAGTTGCCCTGGTCCCGTGTCAGAGCCGCCGGCTACTGCGCTTACCGCCCTCGCCGTTCTAGGTATCCGTGTTAGTTGGCTGAGCAGAATGAGAAAAGCTAGTTTGCAAGATTGGGTACATACCTCATCCTCGTCTTCGTCATCATCATCATCATCCTCTTCGTCCTCTTCATCCATGGCAGCATCCTCAGTGCGAGGAGCGCCCTCAGCGGCGGCCTTGCCCTTGCCCTTGCCCTGAGCAAAGCCGGTCTCCTCAGTGGAAGAGTTGGTGGGGAGAGTTGTGCCGTTCTCAGCCATGGTTGAAGTGATTGAAGTCGACACGATGCTATTTAGAGGGGTTTCAGAGCTGGAGTGAGATGATGAGAAGGGCAATTAGAGAAAAAAAAAGATTGGGAGTGAGTGTGAGTTTGGCGTATGAGATGGGGGTGAGCTTCAGTTCACTTTTCTGCATGGCGCTGGCAGGCTCTTAAACTGGGCAGGTGCTGTGGGTGCTGTGGCCAGCAGAGAACGTCTGTTTGTACGTAGCAACGGCGCTAGGGCAAATTTAGCTAGCGCATTTCGAAAATGTAGGTCACGTGCGTCCATCGAGGGACGAGTTCGATTTAGCAGCTGTTGAAGACGGGACAGAAACATGCAGCAGGCTTAGGCTTGGTAGATCAATGATTGTTTGTTAGAATGTAGATCGTTTTCTTTGCGTAATGATAGGAATTAGAGTCTCTCGGTGGTCGTATCGTACGTATGACATCACCTATGCCGCATTAACAGGAACGAATCCGACGCATAAAGTACATTATGTGCCATTCTAGGAACTCAAATAGCTTCGAGTATCGTTACTCTCAAGTCGTTTGGTCCTTGAACCCGAATGGAGCCGTATCCATGGTGATTGAGTTACAATCTGTAGCTCCAGTACCAGCATCGTCACCGTCGCTTACAGAGAGAGTACTATCAAGGATGGCGAAATACCCGCCCAACAAATCATCAAGTCCATATAATAGAATCGATTAACATGTCTATGTTCTATGCCTTCTTCTATTTGCCCTGCTCTCCACCGCCACCACTCAACGCTATAAACACTGCAATGCCAATCATCCACCAGTACCTGTAAATGGTCAGCACGCCCACCTTTTGTATACCTATCATACTCGATTCCTGAAATCCTGGGTATAACGTACTTTTGCAAGAAAGTCTTCTCAACCTCCTCCTCCACCTTCTTTCCGTCCTTTGACACAACAACCGGCTTATTCAGGACCGGTTGCGGGCCCCTTCCCTCCGTCAAAACCACAACCTTGGGGCCGAAATCCCTCGTCTGCCCGGCGTCAATCTGTACGCCCTTCAATGCAGCGCTTAGCACGTCCCCTCTCGAATTGACGGAGACTGTGATGGTGGGGGAGTACCCCTTGGCGAAGTTCTCTGTGGAGGCGACCGTTGTTCCCGAGAGCCAGGACTTGACTTTGGGGTCGTAGACGCCGATGCGGACAAGGGAAGATGAGTCGGGGATGTCGGGAGCGTCGTAGGATGTTATGGTTGAAGAGTCGAGGGCGGCGAGGTCGTAGGATATGGAGGCGAATGGGAGGGGGGCTTGAGGGTGGGAAGAGGAGATGGGTTGGATGGAGATTTCGGCAGTTTGCGGGTTGGCGTGGGTTGTTAGGGCGGCGCAGAGCGCGGAGAGGAGAATTGTTGTTCGCATGGTTGCCGGGCGGGAGGCGACGAGATTTGACCGTGATGCTCTGAGAGCTGGTTGATGACGAACGTCTTGTGGTTGAGACTGAGCTGGGGCAGGAAGCGCACTGGAGAAACGTATTGACCCTGGCCTACCCTAGGTAGTGGGTCTCGCCGTCGTAGTCTGGTGACTCTGGTCGAGTCGAGCACAGCTCCATGTCTCTCTCCATTCCGACGTTTTGTGCCAAGCATGCTCTTCATTTCCTATCCAGCACAATCGCACTCGAAATCAACCATTCGATCCTGCACCTCTTTGCTTCCTGTATAATTCTCAAAACATCTCCGAAACTAGCATGGCCCTGTAAGCATCAGGAATTGCTAAGCTCTTATCCTAGTCGCGTATCGTGGCGTCTGCACCACGGTAAAGTAGAAACGCGACTGACCAACGGTCCCAATCGCGTGCTGCGTAATGGAGCACCGTTCTGCCGCGCGTATTCAAAAGTTGATGTCAGCTCCGTAGTTTTGCAGAGTCTTCATCATCCGTCTGTTCTGTCTCGCGCTGTGCAAGAGATGCATGCGGTCGAAATCTGCCTTTGTAAAACCAAAATCCTCTATCAAATATTGGACAATCTGGACTTGATTTCTTTGCACACCCTCCTTCAGGATGTCCTCAATGCCATCACGCGACAGATACGCTTTGCCTCGCCCAAGGAGAAATCTGAGCATGCCGATTTCCGCCTTGACCGCGACTATGCATAGGCTGTGCCAACTATCTCGGTCTCCTTTTGACGGGGAGATCCCTGCTTTGCCGTCAAGCAACCAAAGAACCATTTCTATGTGTCCTCCCGCAACGGCAGCCTGAAGTGTCGTCCACGCTCCGGCATTCGAAGGTGATGTCCCGTCTTCATCATTCTCAACTATAGCCCCATGATGAAACAGTATCTCGGCGATGTCCTTGCGTCCGTGGAAACATGCCCAGCTTATAGGCGAGTGTATTTTATCAGTATATCCTTGGGCATCTTCCGGAGCATCTTCCGGAGCATCTTCCAGAGCATCTTCCAGAGCATCTTCCAGAGCATCTTCCGGAGCATCTTCCGGAGCATCTTCCGGAGCATCTTCCGGAGCATCTTCCGGAGATGGGCTCGGGTCTGCTCCCCCTTCTAGCAGACGCTTAACGATACTGAGCTTGACTTGTGAATCCTGTACCACAATATCCAATAGTCTTCTCGCCACATCCTCTGTGTATTTGTTCAATCGAATAAGCAGCGTTGCAAATTCCACTAATTCTCCCTCCCCTTCCACCGCTCTTTCAAAGACTGAAAGGCGTACGGGCGGGCCTTTCACAAGCAAAGCTTCAAGTCCCGCCCATCTTTTATGGTGGATAGCCATAGATAACTTTGTTGCGATATTTGCACTCCCAGATCTTATATCGGCGTCATATTCAAGAAGCAAGCACACCAACTTGACATCTGCCTTTTCTACGGCCACTTGGAAGTACTTGCATCCCCGGTCATCTTTGGCTTCCATATCTGCATTTCGACGAAGTAGGAATTCGACCATCTGCATGTTGTTTTGACAACAGGCTTTGGACAGCGGAGTTTCGTCCGACCCTGAAAGAGCATCAATACTGATGTGACTTGCAAGAAGTAGTTTCTCAGCTGCGCTCGGCTCTCTGATGTAATGCAAGAGCGTATCGCCATTTTCCTTCTGTTTTCTCAAGTCCTCGATCGAAAGAACCGGATAAAAAAGGGCACTATTGCCTGTTTGCATAGCTCTGTCAAGAATGCCGGCTCGGGTTTTACATGATAGTGTGTTGAGTCTTTCGGAGCGAAAAACTTGGGGGAAAGCGTCGAGCAGAATGTCAACCACATCGTAAGATTGCTCATCCAAAGCGATGCCCAGCAGTTCGTCGTACGCTTTCCAGCGCTTGGGGGGAGAAGTCGGTTCATCTGCCGCCTGCTCCAACAGAGGCTCCAACAGAGGCTCCAACAGCAGCTCCATCATATCCAATTTGTTGGCTTTTACGGCGCCACGAAGCCATGCCGGGATGTCAGGGAAGTGCCATGCTCGCTTGATATCTAACCTCTCGCATAACATTTGCCTGATTTCAAGTTGTTCACGGGAGTCGGAACCTCCCTGAAATAACCTGTCCGCGTGGCAAAATATCGTGTTGTTCACCTCTTGGATGAATACTTTGTTGTCGAGGAGGTGGTGGACAATCTCGGCATTATTCCCTTTAATCGCCGCTCCCAAAGTTGTAATCTGAGATGGCTTCACATAGCTTCCATTTATACTGGCTCCGCTTTTGAGAAGAAGGTCAAACAACTCCTTTTTCCCGGTGTTGCAAGCCACCATGAGCGGCCATTCACACTCAAGCACTCCTTCGGGGTCGGCACCCAGCGCAATAAGTTTTTGGACCAGTTCCAAGTTCCCAAAGCGGCACGCCACAAGCAAGGCTTGAGTGAGACGATGGGCTCCTTTGTCGTCATTACATGATTTGTCAATCTTGAGAAGATCAAGAAGAGCATCAGCAAGATCGTTTGTGGGCGGCTTTAGTGAAAGCTTCAGTAGATCATCGAACATTTGGCGTTTCTCGTCCCCCAGGTCCAAGTCTCTAAACTCCTCCCATTCTTCCTTAATGTTGGTTTCTTTAGCCAGTCGCGATATGATACTGCAGTCCGCAAGTTCCACGGCCAGCCAAAAATGGCCCAGCTGCAGTACCCGACGGTTCATGCGTAGAATGTAGTTGATCTCACATTCGGCTGTGGCGATGTGCGGCCTCTCCGTGGCGGCCTTCTCTCGGATGAGCTTGTTTTCGAACGCCCATCTTCGGATTTCCCGGGAAAGTGCAGTGCCGGCTATCGGATGTGAGCGCCTCCAGATGAATCCACGGAAGGCCCGGTAATGGTCTTTGCTTGTTCTGGTAAAGGCGTAGACGTCTTCGGCTGTCATGAGATCAAGGACCATGCCCTTGATCTCGTTGGGCATGAGAACGAATTTCCACATGACAAAAGAATTCGAAAATGAATGAATAGAAAATAGATTTAAAAAATGTAGGTATGATTAGATTTCCATGCTGTCAGTGTAGGACCAGGCAGCGCCAACCACTATATACTTCGGCCCTCTTCAAAACGATACAAAAGCCTCGCGCTTCACTCTCTGAACATGAACAACCCGTCAAACAAATTTCATGCCGCTCACCGACAGTGAAGCGAGAAAGCCCATGTCAAGGCAAGCAAACGCTGCCGGGGATAATAGCGCCCCATAAACCATAAAGACCAACCAGGTGCTGATAGGATGACAGAACCAAGCCAGCGGACAAACAAACAGCAGCGGCTTGCAGGCAACCGACATGGTAAACATTGAGCCTAGGTCTAAGAAACGCACAGCGGAGAAAGGGAAAAGGAATGAAATGAAAAACGCATCTGTTCGGCCAGAGGTCCTCACATCAAAGCTTCTTTTCAGCTAGAAGTACAGACGCGAACTTTTGTGCGCTTCTTCACGTCAAAGCTTCTGCATGAGATTAGCCTTTATCAGCGCATTTGCCTAGTTCATCGCGCGTATGTACAGCATGCGGATAGTTCCGGTTGCACCATCTTCAGAATGCGACGCTGCAGAGGACCTCAATGAACGAGGGCTCGCAAGGCCGTTTGGGATAAATATCGCGTTTGCAACTCATAGCGGTGACGGGACAGGATGGAGAAGATGGTGAAAAAGGGTCAAAGCGGCGCGCTGGTGGAATATTAAAGCAGGCTACCCCGTGACTCCTGCCCTTTTGGATGTGATCTGCACCACTGGGTGACCCGAGACGTAGAGGTATTAATCTACCCGACCCAGGTTAATAGCAAAATGGTGTCAGGTCACCTCAGATATCCTGCCTGTTCAAGTCTATACACGAGAGGCACATAAAGAGCACCCAGCCGCAAGTACTTCGGGTGATGGATCGTCAAGATGGGAACTCGTCCTCGTATATTCAAGTGTTCAGACCCTATCTGCATAGCCCGCTCCCTTATTTCGTCCAAAACTCAATCCCTTTCAACAACCCTTGGCATGAACAAAGCGCAACGCCGGAACCATACAACGCCATAATGCAATATGCTCCAAGATGCAGGGAGAGAACAAAAAAAAGAAAAAAAAGGAAGAAAAGAAGAAAGGTGAAAAAAAGACAAGGACAAAGCACGAAGGCAGCTGTCCCCACTTCTAATCATGGCCGTGTCCTTCTCAACTCCAATGTAGTGATGAAGACATTTGTACAAATTTTGAACAACCAACAGTCGTACATCGTTTGTCATAACCCTCCAGCAATTCACCCCACATGTAGTCGTGCGTTTCCATTTGGTCGTCTAATTGGGTATCATCCTTGCATCCTACTCCTGCCAAGTTTGAGCCTCCTCTTTCTGCTGCCGCCTCTGTTCCTCTTCATCAACATCTTCATCGTCACCAATGGACGAGTCGTCTGAGGAACCGTCGGACTCCAGTGCGTATTGCGGTGTCCGCTCTACCAAACCCCGATAGTATGCAACGAGCACCTCTGGATTAGGCACGATTTTCCAATCCACCCTATAGAGAAACTCTAGCTCTAACATCTTCAACTCGGCAACCCGGACGCCGCCAACCCTAGCGTAAGTCGTGTTGTTCCAGAATGAGTCGGAAAGCCCCTTGGCAGCTACAGTGGCTGCTGTGATCAAGAATCGATGAACCGTGAGAGTGTTTATCGTGAATTCCGGATACAAGGCGCATAAACGATCAATGTAATACACCATGGAGAGAAGTAGAGGAGGTGTAAGTGTAGCGTGTCTCGCCAGGCGGTGAAGGTAGTCTCGTACAGATATGCCTGGCGCAGTCCTGTAATCTTTATGTCAGGGGCACCATGCATAGGCAGAAGACAGGTTTTTTTTGGTACAGATTGGTAAAAAGTAAGGGTTCTATCAGGCCATAGCTTTTGCAGCCTTGGGGAACGTACCTGGAATGAAAACGTGTTAACCCTCCGCTCGATATCCGAATGGCGTCATTTGTCGAAATCAACTCAGCCAACATGTGAGCTATCAGCTCCACAATGTCTTCTACTGCACAAAGCTCGTAGCGCTGAGGCAAAATTTTTGGTTCCCCACTAGTCCTTGCTCGCTTCGGCGCAGTAGTTATTGCAGATGATGGCGCACGACCCGCAATGCTCTCACCAGTCTGTGAGGTGGCGGGCGTATCATCACTCAGGTGACCAGGAGACACCCTTCGCTTGTTTGGTGACAAGACTTTCTGAGCATCGTTGTCAGATCCGGTTGATAATTGAGGGTGCGCAGGTGTTCCGCTTGGCAGAGAGCCGGAAGCCGCAGGCGTGACAATGTGTTGGGGCTGGGGCTGCGGCGATGGAGGGAGTTGGTTGATCTTCTGGCGCGAAGTGACACCGTCATGATGCACACGGCCGTCGACAGCCGGTTCGATTGGTTTCGCGTGCCGGCGACGAGGGGAATTGGAGGTAGCCTTTGGCGAAGACGTAGTCGCTGACCGATGCAGACGTGCGGTCGAGGTTGATGGTGCCAATCGAGGAGATGCTTGGGGGGACGGAGGCGTTGCATGACCGCGGCGAAAGCTGGTAGGCGACGCATTGGCTGAGCCGGTGAGAATTGGAGATGTCTTCAACATGGTGGACAGCGCATCGTCGTCTGCACCGAGACGATGCTTTTAGGCCCTGTGTCCGGCGAATGCCAATTGGTTGCTTGCGATTATGGCGCTTCCGTGCGGCAATGCGACAATGAGATGCGCTTGGTTATGGAAAAGCTCTAGGACCTCGTCGCTTTGGATCGACTGCGCGGACGGCACCAAGACAGCCAAGACGATTCATTGAACAACAGAATGAGGTGGTTCCCTGTCTTGCAAAGGAAAAAAAATGCCCTTGGCTGTGGTCGTGGGACTCACCCTGTTCGCAAGGCAGCGATATGGGAGCTGGGCACAGCGAGTACGATGAGTGCAACGAGTGCAACGAGTGCGACGACCACGACGAGCACAACACGTTTGTATTTGAGGGCTGGGTACTCGAGTAGGCGAGGCAGGAGCGTCTTTCGACGGCGATGGCGACGTGTTGGTTCGCTGGCCGAGATTGTTCAGATGACTTTTGTCTGCAGGACTCGGGACTTGGCACGTAAGTTGCAGCTCAACTCGAGAAGCGAGCGAACGTCTTGACTGCCAGGGTCAGGACAGGGCGATCGATCTGCGGATGATGGACGACGGCCGAGTGCAGGTGGCGGAAAGTTCCAACTAGTAATAGCTGAAGACGGCGGCTGTTTGGTTAGGCGCGAGGCCGTCGAGTGGTTAGAACACACACCCACCCTCTTTAGGACGTGCTCAAGTGATGCAATGGCAATTATGGAGGTCAGCTGGTGGCCTCACAGTTGCCTAGTTGGAACAAAAATGAATCAACAAATCAAGACAAAGACAGTATGGGAGGTACTAGGGTGAAGCAAGGAAACTGGCAACATTTTGAAGTGTCGGAGAGAAGGGCAAATGAGGGAACGCCAATTGAATTGGGCAACTACGACCACTACATGCAGACAATGGCCCACCACATTATGGGTGTCCAAGCTGGTTGGTGCCAACTGGCCGCAGGTGCCAGCGACTGGACGCCTTACGTGTATGTGCCTGCTGCCCTCCCCACGCCCCGTGTTCCCCCTGTGGCCCCGTCGGGTCAATGCCTCCAGCTGTCTGGTGCGTTCTGGTCCACTCAAGTCAACTGGTCAACCTGCTGGTTCGAATTGTCATCGCTAAATGTTAGCACTTGCACTCGTCAGACTCCCCCGGCCGGCGGGGTCTGCGGGCTCCGACATGGCCAAAATGCTGCCAACTTCACGTGGGGCAACATGCATCACCAACGTCACCTTCTTGACCTCTCAGCCCCTCCGCTCGAGCACCACTGGCATCGCTCGGCCAGCCCGCGAACTGCATTCGAGTCTGCGACTCCGCCAGTGGGCAAAGCGACCATCTTTGATATTTGAACCAAGTGGGCCTCTCTTGCGAGAGAAAAAAGGCTTGCATTTCCGTTCTGGAGGTTTCTTCTCTAGAGGCACGAGAAACGCGCGGAGTACTCCGTATCATCAGATGATGCCGGGCGACTCAAGCGCAATTTGCTGCCGTCTGTTGGTATGATCGTGGTTTGCCCTACTCATGATCGCACAGTCCATTTTGGTCTTGTCAGTCAGTGTAGCTGTATTGTGTAGTGCTCTTATAGGAGCATGTATACTCCGTAAGGACAGACGAGCAAAGTATATTCTAACTTGTCAGTACTAATTCCAAGCAAGGCTTTGCTTGACCCAGCCCCCAGACCACCACCTACCCACTCGACAATGCCCAGAATAGCTTGCCCAAAAAGACTTCTTGTGCCATCGGATTGAACTTGTCCATGGGAGCCACACCGGTTGTCGGCAAGATTCCCAGTGTCAAAGAATTCTCCCTCGGGTTTCCCCAAAGTTCCCAAGTTCTACCCCGGAGTACATACATACGCACATAGCTACCTACTTACCTGGCTAACTAATGTAAGCACTCACTGCACCCCAGACCAATCCTCGAACAGGTCTAGTATGGGTAAATTAATCACTCCATCCCATGCTAGTCCAGTGGAGGCGAGGGAGCAAGAATGGATGTTTGTTGGAAATGGACCCTCGAGCCTCCTCGGTCGTCTCAATAAACTTACCGAGTACTCCGTAGTATGTTGTACGACTCACGTCACAATCAGAGACATTGGCCATCAACCCGGAGAGCAAATACCCTGGCTCGACCAACCCTCGTGTCAGCATAGGGCTACCTGATTCGTACCTGCAGCTGCATGGCCCGGCATGTACGTTGTCTCATTTGCGCCCTGTTTGCTGCCTGGGTGGTTTGCTGTCGTCAAGTGAGTAAAACCGACCCCTTGCAAAGGCAGACTCTGGCCCGACAGGTTCTGACGCACACATACAACATCAAAAGGAGGTTCTTGCATCTTGTATTACTTGACAACAAGTACTTGTTTTGCGGAGGCAAACGAAGCATGTGCCATCCGAAACCGAATGCATTCATCGGACCAGTATCCAATCAATGGCAAACAGGATTTTCTATTTTGGTCCTCGTGTGAGGGCCTGCCCGACGCGGCGGATGTGGAGTTCCATCGACGCAGCCTTCTCTCGTGGAGGTTCGCGGTCAACTCGTGTCCTCTGTTGGCCGTGAGTTGGATGCTCCGAAGAAGCTAATTCGGTAGGGATATTGGGTTGCCGATATTTTAGCACCCGGTGCCTTCTAGAAACACCCACGATCCAGTATTATCAAGATTCCGGGGTAAATCGCGACTAGGATAAATATCGAACCCCGTCGTAAACCCGAATTCGAAGGTTGGGTGCTGTTTTTCCAGCACGGCTGGGTTTGTCACTCGCACCAAGGTTGTACTGGTATTTCAGCAGACGGCATGATTCTTTGGCAGTGGACGGCTAGATGAATACTTGGTCAGCGATACACAGGTTAAGGTTGACGAAGATCCAGAGAGCCATGGCGAATAAGCATACCTACATCGGTAGGTATATATGCTCAGTTGGAAGATGGTGTCTCCAGGGTAGCTGGCGGAAATGCTTGCACCTCATCTTGTTGTATGAGTTCTCGGCTAATCCTCGGTCTTGGTCGAGTCTGATGAAGTCGTGTTTGCACAATATTTTCTAGCACCGAGCAATTTTTATTTTCTTTATTGCTCTTATGTATGCTTCTCATGTTTTGCAGAGTACCATACTGTCCAGGTAGCACTCAACATCGTCTCTTGCTACTGCTGGCTGACGATTTCAGGATTGCAATGCTCTTTCCTGTACCTAGTACTTTGGCAGGTAGGTCCGGTAGGCTTTGCCCACTGCATGCCAAGATGCGCGCCAACTTACTTCAGCCGATAAGATAAACGGAATGCACGTGCCCCCCAACTTAATGTCACCAAACCCGTTACTACAACAATGGGCATCATTGAGCTTCGTTACGTTGTAGATTCACAGCTTTGCTCCCCCGACATCGATTTTTCGCTTGCCATCGACACTGCACCTGGGACTACCATCTTGCTGTAACGATCGATCATCCTCCATAGACTAGCGCAGGAAACCCGGGTAGGACCTTGGGAATCGGGCGTCACGGATATCCGCTCCCTCGTGATGCCGATGCGCCAACAAACGAGAGCAACATCAATTGTAGCTCCGTTTCGTTGAACAGCTCCCATGGCTCGACCGCAGAATTCGCCGATTCTAGCACAGCTGCGGAATGCAAAGTCACTGCCCGAGCAGACGGCAGCTCTGCAGGCTCTCAAGAATGAAATAGTTGGCCATGTGCAGAAGAAGGAGGCATGGATTGGCCTCGGCGTTCTTGAACCCATAGTCAGAACTCTGTATTCCAACCGTTCACCCGCAAAATTGAACGGAAAAGATGCTACTGTCCAGCCTCCGTCGCGGCCTCTATCCGATGAAGATTCTGTCAAGCTCCAGGCCCTGCAGCTCGTCGCAAGCTTTGCCAACGGTACGACGATGACTCCCCTCCCGGCGGCTTGTCGCTTATGCGTCCTCGGCCACCCTTCACCAATTCTATTTGCCCGTCTTCTAATTCGTTGCATCTAGGTGGACCCGCGTTTCTTCACCCTTTACACGCAGCTCGTGTCGTACCGGCCATTTTGGGAAACATCTCGCCCTACACGAGTCCCCCACAGGTGGTCGTTTCTTCTCTGAGAGCGCTCCTCGACATCACTTCTGCCGCCCGTTTGGCCGTTTCGCCGTCACCTCTCGATGTACAAACTCTTGCCGACAATGTCTTCTCTTCCCACCATATTGAGTCGCTCCATGCGATGCTCTCGATGACGTCCTCGAAATATATCCTCCAATCCCAAGTTGTTCTCGCATCTACCTTGATAAGTCGTCTGTGTCGAGAAGACAGGCACCAACATGCCCTTACCGTGGGCGGTATTCTAGACTCCTTGGCTGCTCAATTGGCAAGGTTTGCAGTTGCAGATGGCCTTGTCGTGCCAGGTGCGGAAGAGCATGCGTACAGTGATGGGCTTCACGAGGTGTTTCCCGAAGCGGCCAACCCTGGTGCCCAAATTGGACCTATTCTCGAGGCCATCAGCTGCATTATTGGTGACTCCAAATACCGGGCGAACAGACTCATCTGCTCGCCTTCCTTGCTAGCAATTTTCCCAAGCATCAAGTTTGAACCATACGGGGATCCGCGGGATTCACAGCAGGCGCTGCCACCAAGACACAACGGCTTAACTGCTATGGAGTTTATTCTCCCCTCTCTTCCTATTACGACATCGAGAACGCCATCAGCCGCTGCATCGTCTTTTCCCACTCCAGATCGATCCGACTCTAGGACTTCTAGCAGAACATCACTGAGCAAGTTTGGTTCGTCTGCTGTGTCTGCTGTGTGGGACTCGCCTCGATTCCAAGCATTGGGAAATACCGTCGACGTCTCCAATGAGGATATTGAGAGCCCATTCATTCCATGGCTCATCCATCTAGTGCGATCACTGAATGATTACGATCGGTTGATGGCAGCCGCGGTTCTTGCCGCGCTTTTCAAGGCTGGGCTTGGTAGAAAGGGTGTTCGAGAGACCAGCATTGGCTTACTTGTGGTCCCCATTCTTGTGGGCATGATCTCAAAGAATGACAAGGACGGAGTCGAACTCCTAGATTCCTTTGAGACAAGTCAACTTCAAATCTTGGAGAAGGCTCCGGCGATTCTTGCCAGAACCATTACAGACAGTGAATACCTGCAAAAAGCCGCGTTTGACTGCGATGCTGTTAAAGTCCTCACAAGGCTTCTAAGACGGGCATACCAGCCTGTAGAGGACATGAGGCACCCCAAGTACTGGTCGCCGAATCCGGATACAGGAATGGATGTTGAGAGCACATTGCCTCTTGCACAACTCGGGGAGAATGGCCAGAACCCCTTGCTCGCTCACCGAATTCGCATCCGTGAATCTGCACTGAAGGCTATAGGTGCATTGTCTGCAGGCAAAGAGGATTACAGAAAAGCTCTTATCGCAGAAGACTTTATCCCATTTGTAGTCGAGTCTCTTAGCGAATTTCCTAGAAAGCCGAAGCAGGCAAAAGACAAATCACTCAACGAGACTGCGCGGACTGGGCCAGTATCGACTTACGGCACAAACCCGCAGTCCGTCATCATTGCTGGCTGCCATGTAGTAAGGACATTGGCTCGGTCGGTTAGCATTTTACGGACAGCTCTGGTGGATCATGCAGTTAGCATACCCATATTCCGCTTCATGAGCCATCCAGACATCACCATTCAGATTGCTGCCACGGCCACCGTTATTAATCTTGTTGTGGAGGTCAGCCCGGTCAGAGAGGTTCGTTTGCCCTCCATCCAGAAGAACTTGGCGGTTCGATGCTGACAACCTTCCAAACAGCTTCTTACCGAAAGCGGAGTAATGAAGGTACTATGCGATCATGCTCACTCTGATAACCACTCGCTACGGTTAAATGCCCTGTGGGCATTAAAGCATTTCGTGGATGCCGTGGGACCAGATCTGAAGAAAGCATGCCTAGAGCAGCTTCAGCCAGGGTGGTTGATGCAATTGATTCGCGACGACGACCAAGAAACTTCTTTCTTTGCTTTGAAAGCCAAAGAATCATCAGCCGATGATTTGGACGAGGACATGGACATGCAACAGTCTGATGAACCTCTGCGATGGTTCTTCGGAACTAATGGGACTATACGAGAACTAGATGCTTCTCGATCATCGAGGCTACGACAGGTGGAGGACCGGCTGGCTTCTGTACGTGAGGCAGAACTCAATCCAACTAGAAAGGCACGAAACGACAAGCTGGCGATCCAGGAACAAGGCCTAGATTTCATAAGAAACTTCATAGGAAGACCGGAATCTGGCGTATCATCAGAGGCTCCCAGTGAAACCACCGACATGATTGATTACTTGTTTAGCCAACTCGGCCAAGATCGACTCTTTGAGATTCTGGCATCAAAACTACGATCAAAGGTTCTACATCCGTTCTCAAGAAGGACTCCGGTCAGTGCTGGCGGGACTCGGGTGCTCCATCCGCAAGCCAAGATTATTGTGGCCGTCATATGCATCCTCGTCCACATGGCCGCTAGTATCCATCGACATCGCCAGCTCGTCATCGCGCAAACAGAGCTTTTGAAGCTCCTTGCCCAGCAAGTTAACAGCAAGGATCGAGGCGTGCGGGTATCGCTTTGTCACCTTGTTATCAACCTGACTTGGCATGACGACGAGACCGAGGCACAGGCCTGTTCACATCGAGCACAGGAGTTGAAAAGGCTCGGCTTCTATTCCAAAATGGAGACGTTGAAGCAACACGATCGGGACTTGGATGTGCGTGAGAGGGCGAAGACGGCTACGTTTCAAATAGACCAAGCGACCTATTAAGGGGCCGGTGTGAAGAAGAGCGACTGAAGACAAGCATGCTTGATCATTACGGCGACAGTGGCAACAGCTAGTCACCTGGGGCGTTGGAGTCGAATTTCTTGGTCGTGATGGCAGGACATGCGTTATCAAAGGTTCCGTATGACGGTTCGTGGCGGTTCGTTATGACTGAGCTGAAGCATTCAAAGAATTCATTATGGTAGGTTAGCCTACATGTTGGTGAGTAGGCACCGGCTTTGTGTATATATTAGTTGACGTTGCGGCATTCATATTGTTTCTTGATAGGGTAGTCCTAAGCTGTATAGTCTAAATCAACCTATCCTTCGTGTACGTACGCTCCAGCGCCGCAGCAATCTGCGAGCCTCGCCTCACCGTGACGAATGCATCGCAAAACCATATATCGAAGCAACAACATGCCGGTTCGTCGAGCGCGGCGTCTCGTATACGACCGATTGCTACTCAACACGGTCAGCTGAATTGCCTAAAACCCCGTACGTGCCTTGGCCACGCGCAACCGTTTGACGTCCGACTGCCGTCTCCAACGGCCCGCCGTGTCTTATCCCCCACAAGTATCACATACCTCCCGGAGTCGCACGGAAGGGAGAAATTCCCCGATCGGCGACCAAAAAGAACCCGCAAACGCCGGGGCCGAAGACAGACGTCTCTAGCGAAACCGCAGGGAGAACTAAAGGGCCCTAAGCTGGGCTAGTGTACGGGAGACTCCGTATACCATTTCTAATACCATGTGGGTATGAAGGGATCAAGGCGGCACGAGGGAGCGGTGTTGCAAGACTTTCAAGGTATTCACCTAGTGGATACATTACACATGGTGAGGCAGTCATATGATGGATGAGTTGACGGCATGTCTGGGGATTCCTTGGGGTGTTTGTTTTCCGTGCGACAGGCGCTAACTCCCTGCTGTAGCTATTCGTACGACTAGATCGGGATGTACTAGAGGATTCATCACATATTTAGCTGTGATACCGTGAGACGGGCGTACATGCCCTGCCTTGACGGCATTGTCTGGCCAGGAATGCCGTAGAGCGGTTGGCCGGATGGCGCGGTGGTTGGGAAGGAAAAAATATGAGTCAAGACGCAATATCTACAGAGTACGGAGTGCCTGTTCGTACGATTAAACTCTCAGGCGAAGGTGTGTTATAGTGTTTGATTGTCAAACAAAGGAAGAGAAAATGAAAGAATCGACTTGAACGTGGTCATGCTGCACGCCCTTGAGCGGATGGCTGCTGTACATACATACATATCGCCACGAGGAAACGAACCTGTGTGACGACAGGTTCTTTTCCCTTTTTTCAATTTCAGCCCCGGTAGCTGCACGATGCACGAGCACTCAGAGGAAAAGATGACGAGGGTGGACAAAAAGCAACGGGCATGTGTTTGTCTCAGACTACTTCACCGAGAAAGCCACGTTCCACCCTGCAGACATTTGAACTACGCTCCCGTTTCTTTTTGTCCGACCTGTCTTTTGAGATGACTACTACTTTGGCGTCTACGGAGTGGGATCTACTCCGTATGACACGATTGTCTCTGTTTATTTGTTTGAGCACGCCACGGGCTGCTGGCTGATGACTGGGAAAAGAGATGTCCGCCGTTGGGGCGTTTTCAACCGCCAGATCTGGGGTTGTCTCGTGCTCCGTACTAGTAGGAGACTACTAGTAGTACTACTAAGCTCGCTGTTCCCGATTCCTTGTCGTTTTGAGTCATGATCGTCGGCAGGGATGATGAATGTGTTCGGATGTGCGTGGTGTCGGCCTGCTTTGCCAAGTTGATACTGGACCCTGGACCCTGGACCCTAAACATCCCTTGGCTTGTGCTTGGTGTGTTGGTGTTTTTCTTTGTTGCTTTTCTATATTTTGCTTTTTTATTGGACCCGTGTGAAATACCTTGTGGCGGATGTTAGCAGTTGCTACGGAGTAGACAGCTGAGCATTTGTTTTGCGCAGACCGGTCACCGAAAGTCATGGTCTCTTGGCAGCCAAATTCCTTCATTGTGAGGAAGGGAATCTGCTATTGGGGATGCAAGTGCGGGACGTGACTTGGGGTAACACAGACAAAGACTCGATTATCAAACGCTTGGCGTGTTGTAGCTGCGAGTTTTCGCTTCACCCTTATTGAACATTTGGGCAGCTGGGGAACTTGACGTGTGCAATGGGGGCATATCTCCTACTTTTCGATTCTAGTCTGGTAGAGATGTTCCCATCTTGTCACTCTGAACTCGTCGAGGTAGCATCAAAAGCTTGTTTATATGAAACAAACCAAATGAAGCCGGGAGCTTGCTCGCATCCGCTAATACAAAATGCGACATGTGCTGTGCAAGTCTGTGTCAAAGCCAGGCCATTAGACGAAATGCGCGCTACAGACGGATGCTCACATTGACGCACATAACGTTGTCGACGAGAGCATACGCATTGCTCGAGAGGCAGTCCGCCCTGGCTAGCCACCTTGACGTACCAATCCCCTCAGCTACGGTCTGTACACGGTCGTGACAAAAAGAAAAGAGCAAATGAGACGCTCATTGACCATTGGAAGGTGTACGGGTCAGCACAGAGCAAAAGACGGAGAGCTTTCAAGACAAAATGCTCGTGGATGCCTGCCTCGGCTTGGCATCATTCCGCGGTAGAATTGTGAACTCGGGTAGTGGATGCTGGTTTAGATGGATAGACTGATAAACCCCGAGCTGGACGGTTTCTTTATTCTTATTGCGGCTAACATCGGACACAGGCGGTAATATTGTCGTCAACAGACTTCCGTCTATAACCATACGTTAACTAGGCCGTAGGTGATGTGTTTTATTTCATGATGAATGTCCTTGGGAGAAAAGCTTTGCTTGGCCGGTCACATCTATCAATCGTCAATATTACATTGCTATTTGCTAGATGAAACATGCACTTTATTGGCACGGAACCTCACCGGAGGACATAGTAGCGCGGCATTGGCTTGTCAGTCCAGTCTGGATTCTCCCACACGCGTAACGACGAGCGAAGAGAAACTGAATTATTGCTGTGTTATTTCGATAGTAGTTACAGTTAGGCACAGCCCCCGTAACCCTGTACATACTTCAACGAGCGTGAAACACTGCCTACTATACGACACCGACTTGACACTTTCTCATGTTAACGGGGGAGCAACCTGGCGACGTGTACTCACTTCTCACTTGTAGCCTACAACCGCCGCGGATGTAACATCTTGCAGGAAATTGTAAATTGTGACTACCTCCCCAAACCTGCATCATACTATCTATCTCTATCGCTTTTCAGGGTCACCCGATCAGCGGCACATGATGACTTGCATCAGATCGACTTGGCGGATGCTATGTTCTCGATGAAATGAAGATCACATTATACATACCTAGGCAGATGGCTAGCAGAAACCAAGTAGTAGGCATGTACTTCGTACTCCGGCACGTCTCAGCACGGAATATCCTCTGCGTACTCCGTATTCGTACTAGAGATGATTGGATTGATATGAGAGTTCCAGAAAACCGGCAGCTGCTCAAGTGTTGCGCCACCGAAGTACGTCATGCTTCTGACATGGTTACACTGGCATCGCCCCAGTTCTTCGTGATGGAAGAGTGGGCTTGATTTTCTGTGTACTCTGTACGATACGGACTGCTCCATACCCAAGTAGGTATGTATACCAGAGAATTGGGACATGACAAACGCCAAAAACACGGGCGTAGCCATCCATTTCGCCCAGATCTGGTGTGGAAATAAGGGCTTGCTCGACCCCCCCTCTCCATGAACAACAGGCTGGAGGTCGAAACGACATCGGTTAGTCCTGACGGGGGGCGTTTTCGTTTTCCAATCACGTCAACCGGACATGCCCCCGAGTAATGCTGCCATCTCTGTGCTCGATGAGGCTTGCAGGCCCATTGGTCCCATTGCTTCGGGGCTGCAGTGCATCGTATTGTCCTTGTCCGATGTGGCAGGTCTTATTGAAGCCAAATAGCACAGTCTGCCCCGGGGTTCGTTATAAATGGTGCGTGAGAGATGACGCAAAAATTCAATAGCATCGACGGAGTACTCCGTAGCAGCCGACCCAAAACCTATAACTTCAATGTTGGTGGTTGACCAGTAACTGCTCTTGGGATAATAACATTGAATGGGTGGCCAGCTGTGCTATACGTCTCATCGTTGAAGCGCCTCACTCTCGTCAGTCTTGCCTTGGTCCAGGGATGATGATGCACCGAGATGGACTGACGGATTCTCCAGCTGGCATGTGCTTCCCTTCCCGTGACGTGCGGACCTGGTCCATGTCGCTGCAAACGCTGCGAGCCACTCTCTGGACAAGCGAATGCATCGTCTGTGCTAGCACTGAGTGCATCGGCGTATGGTGATTGGACGACATGGTGGCAGTGGGGGGCGTCTTGGGCGTTTCTCGGCGACCTGCCAGGTTGCCAGTGAGGAGGGGGACCACCAGACCTAAAGTAAGGAACATTTGAACCAGGAACTGTCTGGTACCACCGCGCTCCAAATGTGCCCAGGTCAGCATCTAATTGCCTAGGTACTCGGTACCATTGCTTCGTACCTATTACTCCGTGGCGTGTGGAGAGGAGCTGATTTGGGCCAACATGAGCTTACCACTACCAGCCAAGTGAAGTCGGTCCAAGTTGCTGGTACAAGGAAAGGAGCAGCAGCCACGCGCCATCGTGCCCTTGTCCAGAGACAAAACAGCCACTGTCTACGGAGTAGTCTCCGACTGTTCTCCGACCATGCCTAGGAAGTGGGAGCGGGCGCGTAGGGCAAGTAGTACTAGTAGTAGTAATAGTCCGAGGTGTTGGTTTGGGAGCTTGGGAGCTTGGGGTGCCTGGTTGGCTGGTCCCAGGGTGTTGGAATATGAGACGGCCTCTGCTTTAGGGATGGTGTTTCTTGGCCAAACGTCTGGAAACCGTCCAGCTTCCATCATTCAGCAGCTAAGACGCACCATGTCTTAGTTTAGGAGAGGCCCACAGGACGGAATGGAAGCCCGACCGAAGGTGAGGGTGTAAGGCATGTGTTTGCATCGTGGTAGTACTAGTATCAGTCCGAGCCAGCAGCGGCACTAATAAGAAGCTGACAGGAGCGGTTACGACGCGGACCTTTTGTTAATGGACAACCTTGGCGTGAGCGGCGCCTAGAGCCGCACTCTATATTCCGTCGTGGTGATTGCGATCGGGAAGACGTTTTGCACCAGTTGAGATGCCCGGCTGGACGAGGCTGGGCTGCCATGACCTCTTTGGTAGAGAAACATCAGGCCACAACAACGCTTCTTCCAAGGGTCGTAACGCAACCTGTCAGGACAAAAGCCGCAAGTGTGGATGCCGACGCACGTAGGGACGGAGAGAGCTGCTCTTCTGAGGCAAGCATGCAACCAAGTTGGGAGTGTGATCTTGTCGGCTGCGTGTGTGACCCTAGGGGCCATCTTCATAAGTGTGCGGCATCTCATGAAGCCCGAGCCGTGTGTGCCATGTTGCTGGGTATGGAAGCCGCATGATGCAAGGACGGACTTTGTAGCCTTGTCGGACGTACGGGGTACAATTCATACTTGATATGTAGAGAACCCAATCCCGAGAGCGAATGAAGAAGAATGAAGAAGGAGAAGGAGAAGATGATGATGATGATGATGATGATGATGATGATGATGATAATAACAAGTGTCATTTCGGTGGTACTCCTTACGGGGCGGCCCAGCGATATCGCTCTGCCTTAATCATCTTGACTCGCGGACTCTGAGGCAAGGAAAAGGCCAGTTACGGTCAACTGGACGGGTTATTTGGTGGTTTGGAAGTATTGTCAGGGTCTGGCGCCACTTAGGTGAGGCGAGAGAGCACAAGCACTGACGAGAACCACGACCAAGATCTGTTCTACCGTATCCGCACAACATGAACACTGTGGGTTCTTGCTGAGCTGGGCCAGGCCCGACGTACAAGGACAGGGATTGTACAGTGCACACACCTCTCATCTAGAATCTCGGTCACTGTCCGCTAAATGGGTCGACATCCGGTTTCTTGGCCAATTGCAAACCAGAGTAAGCGACTCTCGGCCGGGCATTCGGCTCCACGGCGGGAAGGCAAGGGGTAATTCTCCGCACAGAATTTGGCGAGTCATGATGAGCCGAAAGAATCTACGAAACCACAACTCCGAACAACCCATGCATCCGCATCCGTGGGCTGCCCTGCCCAACCGACTTTCTCAACAGCCGCCATTCGCTGGCCCAAGTGCCTCCTGCCAGAGTTGGACAGCTACGAAATGCCGAAATGGAGTGAACCAGAGCGGTGGGACGTGCTGAAGCAACTGACGAGACGTCTCAAAAAACAGTTCTGTTGCAACCGACGTGGTGTCAAGGCGCAATATCACCCGGCAGCTTGAGGAGCTAGGGCATGAGAGCCAACATACATACATACGAAGACCAGTTTAGTAACTGACGATTCGGGTTTGCTGTAGTGGTTCTTTGGACAACACGACGAAGAGGGCGGCATCAGGTCAGGTTGAACGGTTGCCTGTGCTGTAAGCAAATATCCAGCATTTGCTAATGGCTTTCCACTAAGGCCATATTATTCAGAGATCCTGTCTCGATGATGACTTCCTCAAGCCCACCCCTCAATTAGCGCTATTTTCCCGAAGAATGGTATGCGACGCCGAAAGATGCGCATTTTGGACGGAGCATGTACATGGCTATGGCCAGAACAACCGTCCATTTTCGTGTTCCGTCTCGTACATGGCGCTGGAAATAGTCTGGGATGAGTTATTCATAAGCTGCGGCTCAAAATACTTCCCCACGATGACTTTGTCACATCCGCATGAAGGCTTGTGAGAATCCCAGGAAGGGCCACATGGCGAGCAAACAGAGGAATCGACTCCCTCTCGTCCGTGCTGACTCGATGCCAGCTTGCCAGCTCCACAGAACATGTGCTTCTGAGCAACAGAGTCACCCGTTCGTTTCATGGTCAATGAAAGTATGCATGTACCAGTATTAACAAAGCGGGCCGCATTTTCATCAACATGTTCCCGCGCCTTCCCACAGCCGTTCTGACGGACCTGAAGGGGATCAAGGGGCAAACATTTGTCCAGCTGGTACTCCGTACCACAAGCGACTCTCCCTCTTGGGACCATGTTTCGCCTCCCTGTCATCTGGATCACTAGTCACATGTATCTCACATTAGCGGGCACGCTAGCAATTGGGTGCAGATGACAACAGTTCAGGATTGGGTATGGCCGGGGACGGGAGAATCGTGATGGGACGTGCTCGGCCATGGCCCTCCACTTTATTTTCTAAAGTTGGGCTGAGGCGCTCGGTACGCAGGGGCTTGACTGGGACAGAGTCGCCTGGTGACATTCGATGTTCGGTTCGGCCCTGGCCTGTGGTTAGACTCATCACATCTCGTTTTGCGACCTGCCCTTCCCCAGGGCAAGAAGAGTCTGTAACATTGAAAATTCCCTGTCCCTGGCTGGTGCCTAAGAGAGAAAGAAGCCCGCTGGCGATGCCCTCGACGTCCGATTTAATTGGGGCCGGGATCGTGCTTCACTGGGAACATTGTTGAGGGGAGCTGAGCTTGCGCTCGCCTGACTCTGGTACAGAATAGGCCAACCTTTACGGCGCGTTGGCCGTCGTCTGAAACTGCCCATCCGAAGACTGGGTGTGTGGCGCTTACCGTTGGGTCCTTTAAGCTTTTATTGTCCGCCGTACAGAGTACAATACGGAGGACGGAGGACGGAGTACTAAAGTTAGAGTTCTGGCGGTTCTTGTTCTGCGACGGACAACCCGACCCAAGGCCGGCTTTTAGTGCGGGCAAACGCCGATGTGGCACTTAATTGCCGCCGCCCCGGAGGACTGGATCAGCGCCAGTCTGCCTTGGATCAAATGGATTCTTGCTGCCTGGTCTTGCTGGTCTCCACCACCAGATTTGCTGCTTCATCTGTGGCTTGGCCAGGACATGGCCAACATGGCCCTTCATGCCCTGTTTCCAAGGCCCCGGTTCTCTGCCTTGCTAGTCAACGCCGTCAAGCGGGTGAACGCCGAAGATGGAAAGCCCTAGTACTTGGCTCAAGATTAACTGAACGCGGCCCTGCTGCTTGTACGGACTGTATCAAAACCCCGGAAGCTCTTGCAATGGACTCTGGCTTGGGCATTTCGCTATAGAAGCCGACCGCAATGTTGCCATTATTGGGTACGGAGTAGTATTGTACAAGGCACCTGTGTCGATGCGCACCGACATGAGCAATCAAGTCGCCAGCCACAATTGTTACTCCCTAGAACCCTAGAGGCGTTCTAGCTGCCGGGATGGAGAAAAGAACCCCAATCCATTGTTGCAGGTCACCTCGTGGCATGCTATCTTCGCTTTTGTTGAAATGGCATGTCTTGGCATTTTCACACTCTTGTTGGACACTGACAGGCCGAGTGATTATGATGGGCATTGCAGAATCAACCTCAGCATAAATACAATACAAAGGGTTGCACGAGCGAGGATCAGACGATGATACTCCGGACTTTGGACGAAAAGGAAAGACGCAACGGCACACACGCACACGCACACGCACACGCATGCACAAGCACAAGCACAAGCAGCAGCACAAGCACAAACACAACATGTAGTCATACTCGAGCTATCATTGGAGGAGTATGAGCATACGTGGAGAGGACAATTTTAGAAGGTGCAGACGCACAAGTAGTACAAACACAAGGCTGGGCAAGCGTCAAGAAAAAGTGCACGCAAACACACATTGCATAAAGTAGTAAGTTGCAATAAAGTGAGGGTACGGAGTACAGAGGAAAAGATGCTGGCCGAGCCTTGACGCCGTCATTTGAGCCTCGGGCCAGAAGACGTCTTGGGATCCAGCGGCTTGGCCACAGGCGGTTTCACTGTTGTGCACCCATGCTCTACATGGACATGGGCAAGGTCATGGACGTGTAATTGCAGGCCTCGTGCATTTGAGGTCTGTTGCATATGTACAAATAAAGCTGTTGGCTATCACGCACAGTATCGTTTCTCTGTACGGAGTACAACATGATGCAGTGGACGCTTGGACAAGTTTAGAATCAAATACTAGTACTCCGTACCACCACTCGGTATGGCAAGGCTAAAACCAACGGCTTGGAGAGGATGGACCACAGAGTGGTATGAATTTTGGCTCTTGGCTTTCCATGCTCAGTACTCGATGCTCCGTAACGAACTCGGTACATTACGATGCATGCTTCACGACCCTGGCAGATTCTCGGTGCGAAGAGAGGAGGCGAGTTGCATCGAGTAGTGGAAGTCGGCGACCAAACCAGAGCAAATGGCTCGATCTTGACGCCGACATTGGTGTTGAACCCTGACGATATCGACCCAGCCCCAGACTTCCGGTGCCCCAGAGCTGGGAACTGGAATCCTGGCCAGGTTTGGGTCAGTCGATGTCATGTCGGCCGCCTGGACGCTGCGCACGATTAGGTAGTAGCCAGCGGACGGAGTTGCGGAGCAGAGAAGTCCAGATGTCGTCTGAGTGCCAAGCACCTCGAGGTCTGGTACCTGGCGACATAGGGAGAGGCCTGGTATGCTACTCCGTACTCGGTACATTGTACATACATGAGGTGCTACCAAGCAAGACGGCTCCCGCTGTCAATGGACGCTGTCAATGCGATGTGGGTTCTGTACCCCGTACATGTCCCCTACTAAGTACTTAAGTACTTGCGATACGATATATGGCACATGTAAGTATGATGCACCAGAGCGCTGCACCGGCCACCTGGGTCAACTTGATCAGCTTGATCTTGTTGGCCTCCTGCAGTGAGAAACTGTACATAGGTAGTTTATTACGGGTATCATCAAATGCCATTGACGGATGCATTGATCCATATTGATTGACTGCGCACACCAACCAGATGCTGTGCCGAGCACACCACACTGGCGAGACGGCACACCCTCAAGAATCGAGCCCCCCTTTCGCTCCTCAAGCCGCAAGCCTCAAGGCTCAAGCCTTTCAAATCGCAGCCTTGGGGGAAAGGGCGTGGATTGTGGGACATAGGCACTCTGCTCACTGGTCACTTCCCTCGATTCCTGTGACAAGCATTGATGAGTACCTATGTAGAAGTGTTGGCATGGGGAGCCGTCAAGCCGCCCATCGTCTCGATCCGTGATCAATGAACTGCATCTTGCCATGTGCCACCTGCCCACGAATGCCACGCCAGCGTGACAGCAGCCGAGCCGGCATTGTTCTCGGCACCCCATCTGTCAAGACTATTGTACATACACACCAGTTGACACCTGTGCTGCCGAAATAACCCGCTGCCATGTGCTCTCGTCAATGTTGCCATGCAATCTTCCGCATTCTCAGACCCGACCCGCCATCTGGTCACAGTCTAACCTGATTGGCTCTGCCCCGACGGCTGGGGTTGGGCGGGCAGTGTCGATTGACGGGCCAACTGGTGTCTGGTAGCACCCATCAGAGGCTAGTACTAACTACTACTTACTTAAGTACTTAGGTACCTAGGTAGTAGTTCAGCGAATGCCTAGCGCATCGCCTGGGCCGCTGCCTCCGACGACCTGCACCGGGCTGCACCCGCCTGTACGGCGCTGCAACGCTGCAACGCCGTAGCACCACGCATGCCCCTAACGGTCCAAGCCAAGGTCGCTGCGCCTGCGCTGCACTGCACTGCACTGCACTGCACTGCTCTGCTCTGCAACCTTCACTCTGTCTGCACTCTGCAGGCGGAGGCATGTCTGGCGCTCGCCCGCCCCCGACGCAGCTGCAACCGTCTGGTGCATGTGTGTCCCGCTATCCAGTCTCTCGGGGCTCCGGCGCCATGTCTGGTGCAGATGTTCTGGTGGCTCTGGGGGTCCCCGGGCATTGGCTCAGGTGCTCTGGGCGCTGAACAATGGACATTGGGACCCAGAATTTGGACACCCAGGCCACTGGGAGCCTGGAACATTCAACCCAGTCGGCATGACTTACTGGCATTTGGAAGGCAGACCGACCGACTGATGCCGTCAATTTGACGGCTGCTGCCCACAGAGCCAGCCTCCTCCTCTCCGCCACCCCAAGTGAGAGGCTATCCTGCCTTCGGTCTAGCCCGGTGGCCCTCGTTTTCTTCAGAGTTTTCTGGTTGACGGCCGAGACGGCTTGGACAAATCACAAACCCCACGCCATGCCTGGGGCGTGCCATGCGGCAAACGCCATTAATCAATTGACGGCTGCCAGAGAACGGCGCTGTCCATCGATCGTCGCCTCAGACAAGACCAGGCCATTTTTTCCTGGTTCGGACTAGCGAACCGGTTGACGTCTGGCTGGGGCCTGGTGGCCCTGGCCTCTGCCCTCTAGCTCCCAGCTCTTCTTGACTCTTGACTCTTGAATCTTGGCTGGCTCCTGGCATCGACTTGACTTTTGACTGAGGTTGCGCACCGGTGGCGCCGGCTAGTTCTAATGGAGTATTCCATCTCCCGTGGTGTGCATTTTGTGCATTTTGCATCTCCGTGTACAATACTCCCATGCTCCGTACCTGCCTGGCTCTCGATTGCTCTCGTTTGCCTGCCGTTGGCCCGCTGGCACTTGCTCTGGCTTCTCTGGCGTCGTCTCTGGCTCGTCTGTGGCTCCAGTCCTCACTCTCGTCGCCCTCCTCAACTCTCCCCCATCCTCCATCCCCTCCATGCCTCCCCATTTCCCCCATTCTCCTCCCCTCCTCTTCCCTGTTCTCGGAACCTGGTTCATGTTCCTTGGGTCCCTGCCAGCCCACCAGTCCGTCCTTGGCCCTTGGGTCCTCGGGTCCTCCTGGCTTTTTGGTTCTTGGTTCTTGGTTCTTGGTCCTTGGTCCTGGGTCCAGCACCACACCCACCATCCCGTTCATTCGCTCTCCACGCTCGACTCTGATTCGCTGCTTTGCGCGCCTCCGTTCCTCGTTCCTCTCTTCAACTTGATGCACCCTCCTGCCTCTGTGCTTTTGCCTCTTGTTTGGCTGACTTCCTGCCTTTGGCTCGAGCTTTTGGCTGTGCATTTCTGCATCCGTCCACTCCTCGTCGCCTTTCTCCTCTTCAACCATCACGACAATACCACGACAATTCCACGAGCGATTTCCTCCCCACTGACTTGAGGAGTTGAATCCCTTCCCTCACGTCATTGTCTCTTCACCTGGATAAAAAAAGTCGACGGCTTGCATATTACAACCCCTGGTTGCACCGAGCCGCTGGATGTTGGAACACTTCGTCTCAACACTCTTTGGCAGCTCACTTCTCCCCAACGCTCGCCGGCGTATCGTCCAAGGCTTGTCGGTTCATTAGCTGACTGCCTCACCGACACAAGCCGTGCCAGTGAGTAATCACCTTTGTTTCTTTGGCACTTCATAATCTCTGCCTACTCGCATGTACACACCTGATATCGACGCTTTTCTGTCAAAGGGCACAGGTCAAGCAGAGCCGTTGCCGTGACAGATCACATCGAGGGACAACTTGTTGCCATCAGGTGTACAGACTTTATCTCGTATTCTCAACGAGCTACAACGTGATGCATTGTTTACTGACATTCCTCAAGCTTATCCTATTTGATTGCTTTCTCAACTTGTTCAACCTTGAGACTGCTACGACAAAATGGCCGCCTCATCTGTACAGATCCCCACCCATCCGTCGCGGGACTCGGTGCAATGCATTCGCCGAGTCACGAGAGAGAATCGTACTCTCTGGTATCAGTTGACCGTCCTCCAGCAGCCAGAGCGAGCCAGAGCATGTGGCTCGGGCATGAAAGGTCAGGGCGAATTCCTAAAATCATTCCATTAATTGTCGTCGTTTACAGTCGGATATCGAAATGTGGCTATTCTTCTTGTTTGATGGGACCGGCTCCTGGGAATCTGTCTGCAAACGATGCCATCGTGCATGTAGCTGCCATTGACCTCTAGTTATCCCATGCTGACATCTTCGATAGCCAATAGCGACAGACGGCCAGTTGATCCTCACCCAGTTGTGGAACTACGCATCATCGAAGGCCCTTCGGTTGGTGAGGGCAAGGATATCACCTTCGATTACAATGCCAACTTTTTCTTATATGCCAGCCTCGAACAGGCACGCACCATGGCCCACGGCCGAGTTCAGAGCGCTGCCGCTACGAATCCTCCCATTCTGACCGGCGTTCCCGCCTCTGGCATGGCCTACCTGGACCGCCCTACCGAAGCTGGTTACTTCATCTTTCCCGATTTATCCGTTCGACATGAAGGGTACTTTTGTCTTTCGTTCAGCTTATTCGAGACTACCAAGGAGGAAAAAGACTTTGATATGGAGCCTGCCAATTCCGACCTGCCGCCCGGTGTCGACTGGCGGATGGAAATCAAGACGAATCCATTCAACGTCTTTAGTGCCAAGAAGTTCCCTGGCTTGATGGAGAGTACCCAGCTTAGCAAGACGGTTGCGGATCAGGGATGCCGAGTTCGAATTCGACGTGATGTGCGAATGAGGAAGCGCGATGGGAAGTCGAGTGCATTCGAGCGACGAGAGGAGGACTTTCGCCGCAGAACCGTTACACCCGCTCCCGAAGACCCTCATGGCATCCGAAACCGATCCTTGAGCAACTCAAGCGAGCATCGGGTCCCCTACGCACCTGAGCCGCATCGACGACCTTCTGCCGTTGACGCCTATCATGCTCCTCCACCACCTCCGGGTTATGATTCTGGTCCTCCGCCGAGCCGTAGTTGTCATTTGTCGTTTGGAGAGCATCCTACTGCCCAATACGCCACCCCGCGACATTATCCGGCGCCTCCCCCTCTGAATGGACACGTTCAACTGCCGGTTGCCGCACCATATTCTTCGCCTGGTCAGGCGACGAATTATGTGAAGCCGGAACAGAGCAATTACGGATACCCTACTCATACACGCAATCCGAGCTCGACCTGTCCATCTCCTGTTCCGTCAGTCAAGCATGAGCTTTCCTATGACAGGGCACCGGGAAATTATGTGTCACCCTCCCCATCGAGATATTCGGAGACCTCGAGGCGGGACTCGCATCAATCATACCCGCCTACGCCATTACTGCCACAACCACCGCGCCGGACGTCGCAAACGTCCCTGGCACCGCTCAAGATTGCTGCGCTGGTGTCCCCTTCACCTCTACCCCCTATCGAGGCCCAGACAGAGCCTGTGCCTGTGTCTCCTATTATTCCTACAGGGGGCAAACGAAAACATCAAGACGTCTTTATGCACGGTTTGCAAAACGGACAGCGCCAACAGGATACACAGTATGGCCGTTTCAAGGGTCTCAGCCCTGAGACTCTTGAAGGCAGGTATTCGAGGGCCGATGGCAAGGTTGACGTGATTCAGTTCAACCGGTACCAATAGGGGCTAGTTTGACGGGGAGTTGACGGCCTCTGTGAAATCGTTCGGGTCCAGACCCGAACCTCGCTCTGCTACTTTGCCTATACCCTTTGGCGTTCTTGTTGGTGTTGAATTTTGCTCATGTACGTTTTGTCTCACTGACGTTGCCAGTGGACAGTGTGGAGAGAATTATATCGAGACATGGAAGGAGTCGGCGTCGGGAGCAAATACCATTTTCTCTTTTCTACATTCGAATCTTTGTTCTTTTTTTTCTCTCTCGGCTAATGCCATACGATGCTTGGGACACCGGCAACAATCCCCGTATCTCGGCCTTTCCTATTGATTTACAGTGTGCTTTTATTATCAACTTATGTGTCGACTTTTACGCTTCATAGAGATAGCAACTTCGGGAACGGGAGATGGGAGATACTATACTGAGCTGCCCAGATGCTACGACTGTTAAGGCTTTTGTTTCCTTGGCTCCTCGGACCCAACAATGGCGCAAAAGTCGACAACCGGGCTCACCACTCCCCGCAACATCATTTTCTATCGATTGTTATTTGTTTCGGATTGGATTGAGAAACGGAACTACCTGTCACGACGTGCGTCCAATTCATGGCGTGTCATGTGATTGATGTTTTGCAACCATTGTATTTGTTTGGAAAATTTTGGGAAGCTTGGGCCCTCTGCCATGCACGGCTTTTTACGTTGGAAACAGGACCTTCGATTTTATTATTATTATTATTATTTCGCTGCCGTGCGCGGCAACGCGACACATACGTTTGAATGAAGCGTGCACTGAGTTTGACGGACAAAACAAGCTGGTTGTTTATTATTATCATTTTTTCTTCATTTCGCCTGGGCTGGCACGCTAATGCCCAAAGTTTGTGAGGGCTGATTAAAAAGCCGGCTCTTGGAAGGCAGGATAGGTAGTTGCAATTAAATCAACAATTCAACCAAGATAAGCTGTGTAGGTGTGACAACGGAAGCGAAAAATGACATACAGGGGGCTTGATGAATTATTAGTATGTGACTGTGATGTGGCAGCACAATGAATTAGAGTTGTCACATATCGATTATAGGAGATGAGCAAGGGCCGCTGACAGTCGATGAAACCGTCAGTGGGACCCAGCCATGTAGAACGGCCGCTTTATCTTTTCAACCTTGGAGCGCTGCAAATTTGACGATAGAGACCAGAAGTCGGCCGGCATGACTGTGGGGTCGGTCTTTTGGCTGGAGAGAGCACGAGAAAGAAGGAGTGGGGCACTTGGTTGCCATGGCGAGATCACGTGTAGGGTACAGGGGTTCCAGGCACGGAACAATGAGTGTAAGTCAACAAACGGCCAAACACAGATGGGGATGTCACCGCAGACATACATACACGGACGTCTTGCTTGTATCTCAACTATTTTCTCCTTTCCCGCGTTGGCCCTTTTCGTTGAGATTGCCCGTACCGTAAAGTTGAAAGGTAGCAGATACCATACGAAGTCGGTAACGAACAAAAGCCAATTTGATCGACCATTTATTTACTCGCAAAACCGGCGCGCACTCATTCAAAGCAATTGGAGGACCCTCTTTACTTACCACCAGGAAGAAGACTTCTTCACCATGGGCCCTCCCAGAACGAGAGCCCAGCATTTTCTTGCCCAGAGGGGCAGGTTCCAAGAAGGCTCAATGAACGACCGCGTGTCGGCCGTGCCGCCAGTGCACTTTCTTGGTCCGCAGGACAGAGAGGTGCTCGAGCGGCCTGTTTACGCGGAACAATCTGCATATGCTGCCTTTGACCCGGCTTACTTTGGGAGACGCGAGGAGAGGCAGCCGGCTCAGCAGATGCCGCAGGCGCAGGCGCAGGCGCAGCCCCAACCGCGGCCGACGGCGCGCAAGCCTACCACGAAGATGAACATTTTTGGCCAGGTGTGGGAGGGGGTCCGCGGCAGGCTCCGACTACGTAGGGACGCAGACGACAAGGAAAAGGTCAGAGAGAAGAAGGACCCCGCGAGCAGCGACGCACAAGACGACAGGCCCTCTCGGGACGAGGTCTTTGCCAGCTACCAGCAGCTCGTTGCCTCGGGGTTCTTCTCCTCGCACGCCATACAGTCCACCCGCCACGGTCCGCCGCCCAACTACCGGCCGTCTACATCCCACGGGGTGCCTTCCAGGAATGCCGGCTTTGCGCCGCAGTGGCCGCTTGCCCCCAGACCGCTCACGCCGCAATCCCTGCCCGGTGCGCACGAACCCACGCCGCAAACTGTCTGTTCCCCCGTCAGCGTGGCCTCGTCCCGGGGAACGAAACGCGCGGCCGAGTCGCCTGAGCCCAGCGTCGACGGGGACGGGGACGGGGAGCAAGGGGGCAGGGAAGAGGAGCGCGACGACGGCGAGGATGAATCTACGCTGGCGCATCGCTTTCTCCCGAAGCGGCTGCGTATATCTGCTTCGCGGGACATTTCGCTCCCCAAGTTGAGGAGCGTTGCGTCGAGGAAGAGCATGCGCGCGGCGGTGGCTTTGGCCCGGAGGAACGTCTCTGTGGGTGCGCAGGAGGAGGACGGCAAGGAGCGTGAGCTGCATAAGCTTAGCAAGAAGATGTCGTGGGCTCAGCAGCAGCAGCAGCAGCAGCAGCATGGCGAAGTGCCTGCTGCGCGAGCGTCAATGGATATGCTTCCCAGGGGGCGCAACTCGAGTGAGATTCACGGGAGCGTGACTCGCAGGATCCGACGGCCTACTAGTGCTAGGAATTTGAGGTCTGCGGGGATGAGGGACGGCAATGGGGGGCTGAAGGTCGTGCCGGATGCGAATAGGGGCATTCCGAGAGTGCCTGATATTCCGGCCAAGTTTACGTATGGGGAGGATAGGGAGAATGGAGCGCCGTGGAGGGGGTTGAGGAGATAGTGGGTTGGCAGCGCGACTTGACGAAGCCTGGTTGATGAGAATCAGTTTATGCTCCTGTGGTTTTTGAAATGGAGGCAACGGTCTTGGATGAGGTCGTGGTGATGTGTTGTTGAGGTGCACTTTTGCGATTTTGTATGGCATCTGGAGTTGGGTCGACAACTTGGGCGTGCGGCAGCGTCATGGGCTTTGCATGGCGGTATGGACCTAATGATTTCCTTGGCTGTATATGGATATGAGTTATGTTGGTATGATGATGGCGTTGATGCACATATATTGGAATGTATATAGGAGCCCCCTGCGGCGGATATGCTGCATACTGTATTGTATCCTGGTCTTTGAGGAGCGATACCACCAGCCTTTGGTCTGTCTACCGGTCCGGGCTTATTTTTGCCTTGTTTCACTGGGGAGAGGTGGTGGCCTGACTCTTTGCTCCGTGGTTCTTTTGTCTGCCTAGATACAGAGCACTCACTACCTAGGTATGTAGTTGAACCGCGGGGGGCTGTATGAACCAGAGACACTATCCTTGTTTGATGATTACTTTTAGGCTCTTCCTGTTCCCTCTTGGCCCAAAGAGACCATTGACAGTCCTGCTCTCGCTCCGCCATCGACTCGTCACCTCCCTCCCTCGCGCGACTGCGAACGCCCAACTAGACCGGCGTCCGTCCTAAGGCGCGCCAGGCCGAGGAGCCGCGTCTACATCTGCCGTCTCGTTGAGCGACCGAAGCGGCAGCGGCAGCGGCAGCGGCAGCGGCAGCACGGTGATCCTCTCGGCCCACGTCGCCCCGGACCCCTGAGACCGAATGCTGGGGATGCTCGTCAAGGCCAGGACATCCCGCGGCCCCTATCGCAAGTCGTTAGGTTCGCACGACAAAAACAACAACAAGAACAAGAACAAGAACAAGAACAAGAACAAGAACAAGAACAAGAACAAGAACAAGAACGGAAACTCAACCAGTCTCACTCCTCGTCGGAGCACATTCCACCGCGAGGGCGCAACGACGACGGACGGCGATGGCGACGGCGCGGGAAGCGCCGACGGGCAGCAGGAAAGCGGTGCCACTCTGCCGCGGCTGCGTCGTTGCAAGTTCGTCCCCCACGACGCCGTTAGCTTGGGGCCTCTTCATCTCGGTGCGCGCGCGCGCGTGTATTCATGCGTGGCGGCGTGGCTCATTACCAGAGGGGACAGGTCCGCGAGTGTCCCAGCAGCCAGGGGTCGATGCAGGCGCCGTGAAACTCGTGCCCGCAGGGCAGCCGGCGCGGCGGGGAGGGCGCTCGCGTCCAGGGCTCGCCGCAGATGGAGCATCCGGGCGCGTCTTGGGTCGTGTTTTGCTCCCGAGCGGCCGTGTCGTCGTGGCTGCTGCTGCCCTCGGCGAGGGGAGGCCTTGCTCCCTCAACGGGAGGGGGGTTTCGGGAGGCGGCGGTCATGCTGGAAGACGGCGATGGATGGGGCCTTGGGCTGCGAGAGCTCTGCGTTCTGGTCTTGTGCGACGTGGGATTTGGTATTTGCTATCTTGGCTTGGTTTTTTGGACCGAGGGGGGCGACGACGCAGCCTCTCTTTTCTCCTGGACAGCTCGCCTTTGTGTCGGGGGGCAAGGAAGTAGATATACATGCGTGTATTTACATGTATGCATATCCATCTTTGCGGTTCGGCAGTCAGGATCCAGAATCGAGATATGATGGTCGTGTGTGTGTGTCTGGTCGCATCCTCGAGCTTCAGCCCTTTCCCCCCCCCGTCTACCCAGGTAACCGACAGACAACGGCTCTTTCACCCACAAGATGCTGGCCTACGCGGTATGCCGAACTTCCGGATACTGACTGCTGCTGCTGCTTGAGGCAATTTTCTCTTTGGCCAGCATCAGGCAAGCCATAAGGGATAAAGGGGTTCCTTCACCGTGTCATTTGACCGTTGGCCATTGTGCTACCCATATTCCCTCCCACCTGGGATACGCCATTCCGATACCGCGCCAGCTGCGGCGTTTTATTGTGTGCGACACGTAATTGTTGCATGGCCGCAATGGGGCCATTGGCCGACGGAAGCATGTTCGTGTGGTGTCAGTCAATCTGGCTTGACGTGTATCCAGCCGCCCATCATCACCTTGTGTTGAAGCCAGACCAGCTTCAAGGAGTAGGACGCGTCACAATGACAGGCACTCGGCGATGCGCTCGCTATATACGGTACCATTTTCTACCTAAAGAGTACCACGCCCAGCAAAACCAACCGACAACCATCTATCTACCGGCAAACGAAAAACGTCAAGGCCTTATACTATACCCATTTCCTAACAACCTGTATTTGTCCGTCGCCAACATCAGCGAATGATACTCGGAGCAGAACCCCCCGTATGAGAAGAAGAAGGGGAAAAAAGAAAAATGTATAGAAAAACAAACATCCGCAGCAACAAGGCGGATCTTATCCTACTCGCTGTCCCATCCCATGCATGGCTCCTGCGAAGCAATTCATCGCCCTCCAACATCCCCCAGTTTACAAACGTTCTCAAAACATACATCCGTAGGTTTATATTGCCAGCACAGTCCTGTTCCCTCAAGAAACGCTGCTTCCCGACTCCATGCAAAGAATGTCAAATCAAAACGAACGTCGATGCGGGTTCCATAAAGGGTTACAGCATTTGTCAAGGCAAAAATGGTAGGGAAAACGCCAGCCCGCAAAAAGCACCATGTCGGCTCAAACTCTCAACGCTCAACACACCCTGCATGAAAGCTTCTTCTTTAGCAAAGGACAACCACCATCACCAAACGTGTCATATTTCTACAACGCGTTCGGGTGCTGTGCTCACCAGCCGAGATGCTCGATTATGGCCAGCCTGTACCAGGGCTCGGACTGAGGTCCAAAGGAAAGGGAACAGTGAGGGGAAATAGCTGTAAAGCATAGCGCACACTACTACCAGGAGAAGAGGAATCTATTACATTGTTAGCAAAGCCTGTGTCACATTTTGGCTCGTCTCCAGTGATGCTTACCCAAACGAAGAAGAGGTTTCGGTCGCTGCGGAGGCTCTTCAGCTTGATCTCACGTGCCCGCAGGAATTGCTCCTGTTGCTCCTTGGTGATGGCGTTTTTGCGTCCAATCTTGAGAATCTCCGGAGCTTCGGCCTTGGCACGAGTCGTGCTTGTCGTCGTGGTCGATGTGGTCTGATCGTACAAGGTTGCACACTTCATATCAGCCTCAGCTTCCGCAGCGGCTCGGATAGCAGATTCCTGCTTCCTGTCCACATCTTGTTGTGGGAAGATATCTTCATACGCAGGAGGTGGCACTGCGCTCGCGTTGTTCATGTAAGAGCTGATATCCCACCAACGGCCGTCCATCTTGCCTTGGTTCTCGCCGGTCGATCCAGCCGATCCAGGGCGGGCACCAGACATGCCTGGCATGAGCTGCTGCACACGCTGGAAATATGCCTGATAGTCAGGGAGCATCGCCATTCCTGGTAGGGCGGGCATCTGAGGGAAGTGGGCGAGGTTCTGCAGATGCAGTGTCATAGACTGTTGGAACTGTTGGAGCTGTTGCTGTACCTGATCCTTCAAGGCAGCCGCAAGTGCCGTTGTGGGAGAAGCCATTCCACTGTCGGGCCGAGCTGGTTCTTCGATATGCTCGGAAGATTCCTCGTCTTGCCTCATAGAGCTGGCGCGTCTCATCGTGAGGTAAACATCCTCGTCGGGGTCCTCATCCTCAAAGTCCCCAGATGTGTATTCAGGGCTCTCCTCGCTTGAATCTATCGAGATAGGCTCATCATGAGTGTGTGCTCTAGTCATTGGCTCCCACAAGGAACGTAGCGAGGTAGCACTGCTGGTTCGGCTGTGGAGAGAGCCACCGCTTCTAGATCGTACGTGTCGCTCAGAGTGGCGGATTGCACGCAGAACGGCTCGTGACTGGGCTACATCAGCAGGCGTGAGGCTGGATAAGCTTCGAATCGTCGGGTCTGCGCCAACAAGCATCAGGCGTCTCACAATCTCGGGGTGATTGTGGATGGCAGCCATGTGCAACGGCGTGAATCCTCCCTTGTCGCGGGCATCGGGGTTGGCGCCGCGGGCAAGAAGAGCAGCGACAAACCGATGATAGCCTAGCGAACAGGCCAAATGTAGCATAGTGTGGCCCGTGGATCTCTTCAGATCGAGGCGTGTCTTGTGGGTGCTGTCATCAAGGTCAATGAGATCCAAGCACTTGAGAAGCTGCGACTCGAGATGTTCACGAGAGGTGGCAGCGTGGTTGAACATTGGACCACCAGCTGATGATGATGAGCCACCCCCACTGGCCCAAGTTGAGTTGCCGTCATTGAGAATTCGGCGCGCCAAATCACTGACGTCCACCATTTGGCCAGACATTTTGTGTCCCAGCACAGACAGAGCTGTCCTAATGAGCTTGTCCTCGTTGTCGTCAATGTACTTGAACGTAGGCGGTTGCTTTCCCATGGCGAAATTTAGAGCCCCAGGGATGCCTTGATGCTTGAAAGTCACCGCAACAGCCCCGGCAACGGGTGACGGGGGCAGCAAGCAGACGAGAGAAGAGTCGCCCCAGTATGTTGTAGTAGTAGCCTTCTGATCACCAAAGAAGACCTCCAGGCCCTGGAAGAATGCAGCACCCAAGACAGTAACCTCGATGCCTCCAATTTTGGGTCCCTCATTTGGGATGATTTTGTGAATAGTTGGAGGCGCTCGTGCTTGGTTGACGCCGAGAGGCAGGGGATACAGGTTGGCTGCCAGGCTTTGCGTGAACTGATTTTGCATGCCGCCGGCAACACTGTTTCTCAGACCATTAGGGCTAGGGGCACGACTTGGGTGGCTTGATGCTGGCGCAGAATACATCTGAGCTATTGCCAGGTTGTCCATGCTCGCGGAACGGTTAGAGAAGAACGGTAGCTGGTCATTGCTACCCGGAGTAGGGGGCTCATTCGCAAATGGAGCTGGGCCATTCATAGGCCCAAATATCTGCTCTGGTTGTTGGAATGGACTTGGATTGGGAGAGAAAGGAGATGTCGCCGTAGAGATCTGTGCTGAAGTTATTTGAGAGCCTGGCGGCGGTGAAGTATCCAGCCTTGTCATCGTCAAGCCGTTAGGTACCCTCGAGCTGCTTGACTTTCTCTTCTTGGCCGGGCCGCCTTGGTTAGGCGAAGAAGGTCGAGAAAGAGTTCGTCCAGTTACTGCTGGGGTACTCATGGTGGGAGTCGTCTTCCCGGAGACGACAGAACCTGAGTAGGGCGACTGTCCACCTTGCTGGGAATTACCGTCTGCATTAGGCGAAGAGACCTGAAATGATCCGTTTTGAACGCCGGGCGCCGGCGCAATGTGATTGCTCTCCATAGGCTGGGGCATATGGATGGGGATTGTGGTCGAGGTGACCGTCTCTGATACTTGAGGGTTCGAGGCCTGAGCCATAGGATGAGTCTTGTGGTCGTCTGTAATCATGATTGGGTTGGACATGGCCTGTGCAATAAGGCGATCTCGAAAGTCCTTGATGGTGAAGATGACGTTGAAGCCCATCTTCTCGCTATGATGCCTGCAGTAGCAGGCAATTCTCATGGGAGCATCGATTTGCATAGCACGAGTGACTACTGGATCAGGGCGTCCGCGGGCGTCCAAGACACCGCTCAGGGGCTGCCATTCCTTGACTTCCTGGGTATTGAAGACAATGACACGTCGCTCCTCGTCTTGACCCCAAATCTTCTCCTCCTCTGGCTTCTTGATCTTCTTTCGCGCTGCTCGTTTCCGCTCTCGCGAGATACACCCAGCGCAAATCCGAACATCCCCTCCGTTTTGTGGCGAGTTCTTTTCATCATCAAGCTCTGGCAAGTATCCCTGTGGTACTACTGCGGCTCTCTCCAACGCCTTCTTCTTGAAATCCCCTTGCTCCATCGCACTTGTGCACACCAAGTTGACGTGTAATTCTAGGGTGTCGGGAGATCGTTCAGCGCACGGCCGAGCGAGTAGCTTAGGCTTAGATATGGTGTGGGTAGGCAAATGCAACTTGGTTACACCGGGTGGCAAAGGCGACAATGTCATTTTGATAGGAATTTGCGTCTCGACACGCGATTTCAGAGGTGTGGGCAAGATTCTTAACTCGTAGCCGCCAGTAAAGTTATAAACAGGAGTGCTGTTGTAAAGTGGGATATGTTGAGGCATAAGCATCGGCTGAGGCATCTGGTTGCTAAACTGCACGGGAGTGGGCAACGCATCCGGTGCTGTGGCCGGCGTGACATCTACTCTGTTAGGCCAGATGGTGTTTCCATTGATGTGGTTGCCAAGAGGAGAAGGCGAGTTGAGAAAATTAGCCGCTGGAGATGAATTGTGGCTCGTCACCATGGCCGACATGGGAGAGACCTCCCTCGAACCTGAAGTCTTGACGCCGGTTGACAATGTTGAATATTGCTGTTCAGGGTTAGATTCCAATAAATACTTGGAGCGTTACAGTACATAGAAGGGCCCAACAGCGATTGACTTACTGAGCTTTGCTTCTTATGAGTAACTGTCTTGGGCTTGCTATTGGGTTTGCGTGCAACCTTTGCGGAGCTGTTATTCGTCTTGATGGTGGGCATGGCTGGGGACGCCATGGCGGTTTGGCCAGCATTTTGTGCCTCGGGGCTACTTGAAGCGCTCTCAAAATCAAAAGAGCGGTCCATGAAGCTGTCGTCCTGCTCGCCAAACCCGTACAGCCCCTCCATGGCGGAAGAATCAGCCTCGCGGCCGAATGTGAATGCATTCTCATCGTCGTCATAGGAAGAATAATTGGCTGCACCCCACTCCATCTTGATATCAGCGCCGTCATCCATAGTGCTATCGCCGGTGGTAATAGGCGTCTTGGTCGAGTCGGAGCTGCCAGTCCTCTTTGAGGACGAAGCCGACTCGGAAGACGAGTCGTGATAAGAGTCGTTGGGGGAATCAGGAAAGGGTCCAGCGGTCGTCAGTTCCTGAGGGTTTAAAAAGGATTTCTGATCGGTGGAGCCAATGGCGTCCAGGCTCTGTAGTGTATCGGGGCTGTTTGAGAAGTCAAAGAGGTTGGAAGCCGCAAATTCATCGTCGGAGAATTCGTGAAATTCGCCGCTGGACATTCCTGCTCCCGCTATTAAAGGGCCTCCAGCGACGCTGCCTCCTGCGGATGTCATGACCAGCAGGCCAGGCCGTGCGCGATCCGCCTCGCGCGGTGGGAAATCGATCGGCTCAAGCCCAGTCGCCTTGGTAGGCAGGACGTCTAGATCGCGGCCGAGTTTGTGGAGTTGAGGCAAGATTTGAGAAAGGGAGGGGCTGAAGAATCAGTAGGGCCCAACCGCGGTGTACTCCAGCTGCTTAGGCGAAGAATAGGCGTGGTGAGAATGGCAGTGGTCGAGGTAAGTCTCTCTGGGCCTAGCTCGTTGCGCTAACTCGACATCAGAGAGGAGATTAAAGAGTAATAATGTCGAGGTTAGAAAAAAAAAAATAGGCCAGACAATAGCGGTGTCACGGCCCGGACGAAAAATAATGTACGGCTATGACGATGAATATCGGCTGAACAGGCTCCGCCGTCGATGGTTGGCGACAGATTGGCGAGCGACTGAATCAATGGAGCAAGAGGGCAGGAAAACCTGTCAATCAACGCCACGCACTCAACGTTCTCTCGGGATCGCGGGCTGAGTCGTGGATTGTGTTCGGTGTCGGAGCGAAAAGGGGGTGTCTGGGCGAGCAACAAGCGGGACGAAAGAGAAATGACGGAAAGCAAGGTCGGAGGGATAGAGGCTCGGCAGAGGAGAGAATCTGCGAGGCCGACCAGACGAGACAGAAGAGAGTTGCGAGTTGAGGGAGCGGACGATAGTATGGCTGGACCTGAATGGCGACAGCAAGTGGAGGGTGATGAATGTCAACCAGTCGACAACTGGGCCAGTCCTGGCTGGCTGGAGGCGCTGCCCTCAACGTTGTTTGGTGTCAGGCGGTGGGCAACATGGACCAGACATCAATCGTCTGGACGTGGGCCTGACAGGAACCAAGGCCTGCGGTGTACCCATGGGCTGGCTAAGCTAGCGTCTGGTCCCTTGAATTACATATACATACTCTACAAGTACAATGCAGACCTTGACTGATGAATGAATAGGCCTGTTGCCCGCGGCCAAGTGGGAAAGGGTTAGAGGGCCCGCCCTGTTCCTCCTCACTCCTCTTCAGGCTCCCGCTTTTTTTCACTTTTGATGGCTTCGTCAACCCATTTTTTCTTCTGCGCATGTGGCCAAGCCATGTGCACCCAGTGTACTCGGTACCTGGATACCTAGGGTACCGCGTACTTCATTTAGCAACCTGGCCTGGGCACTCGCGACCTGGACGGGTCAATTTGGCGTGGCGTGCGGGCTTCGCAACATGTGGATCCGAGGGTAAGGGGATACTAGTAGTACTTTGGTCGCTCGTGAAGGACGCTGACGGACAGACACCGACTTATCGGCGACGGACAGTACTCCGAACATTGACTCATTCACGCCCTACGTGTACGGTATACAGCGACATACATACATTAGGTATGTACAATTGCACACGACAGATACAGTGCTCACCGCTGACAGTCCTCCAGCACGACGTGCGGATGAACCCTTCCCCTCTCCCCGGCTCCCCTTCTGCCCTGGGGGCCAATAAAAGCCCGTCCGGTGGTCATGATTCTACAGGCACCGCTAAGCCCTCACAGTTCCCCCAAAGTCTCTCCCTAACAGATCAACAATGGCAGCCAAAGACTGAAGACTCAATTGCCTGGCACCTGCAGGCACCCACCGCCAAGCTTATAAGTAGATAGGCGTCAAGCCCCGGCGCCAGAAGTCAACTCATCACATGTAGACAACTGTCAACATTTAAACAATCAATATTCAAGTCCGGTACGGAGTACTACTCAGCCCTCCAGACGGAACATTGAGCCCCCCAGCTGTCAGAGACAGCAGCTGGCGTCACTGACGCACCAGACATCGGACTGCCTGACAATGTCCCACGGCAGGGCCCGCGGCACTACATAGCATTGATTTGGTCCAAAACTCCGACCGCCAGTTTTTGTTGATTATCTGTCCCCGGTGCCGTTCAATGCTTTCCCCATGCATCTTCCTCCCCAACATAACAGACGGTCGTCAGCATCGCCTCTTTCCCCCAGCTTTTCCAGCGCCGGGCCACCCGGCAGTGCCAACGCAAAGCGAGCAGAGCAGGTTCCACGTATATAACATCTCTTGCGGACTTGTCTCGTCATCACGCCCGGTTCGAATGGAGAACTCGGCGACAGCCATATTTGCCGTCCCGACCATGGGGTCTGGTTCACAGCACCCACAGACCATGTACATGCAGTAAACTGGTTGATTTGTGCTTCGTGGCTTCACGGCTCGATCATGCGCCGTCCGTTTTCGCAATACGCCGAAATATGCTGGCCAAATGGCGGCGTGAGACTGTCTCTGAGCCCTTATCATCAACATGAAGGACGGCCAACTGCAGCGCACGGATTGGCCTGTCTCACTGGAGAACTTAAGCAGCGATGCGATTTGGTGAATGGATGCCTCGCCGGATCTTCAATTGATCGCCAGCATCCGACATCTTCACACCTAGAATAACTGCAGCTAATTCCGGCGGTCTCCTCTCGCACATCACGACATCGACCTGTCCAAGGCCATGCGCTCGTAATTCCGTCACCGCAACGACCGCACGAAATCGTCAAACCAAAACCACTTGTCTAGGTACATATGTATCTTCCCAAGGTCCATGTCACATTTTCACCAATTGGACCCCGTTCATGCATGGCCCAAGTCCACAGGTCAATAAACCAACCGCCCAAGCACTTGATTTCGCGAATTCCCATCATCCCGTTACGCAGCCCAGAAGGCATGGCGTGCACTGTGACCCGCTTCCTCTCGTCATCTTTCTCAATTGATGCATATGTACATTTCCACCTTCCAATGCGTGATATTTCTCAGTCCCGAGTCCTGACAATCAGCCCTACTTGTCCACTCTTCACCTGGGAGGGTGTGCAACGAAAACTCTCGCCCAATCAGACAGATAAGCCATCTGCCTGTCCGCCGCTTAGCAGGCACGCCTCGAAACCAAGCCCGTCAACGTGCCGTTGTTTGCGGGCGTTCTGCGCCAGATGTGCTGTGGCTTCTCCGTGGCTTGTGATCCATTGTCCCGCGAGTTTGTGAGTGTTGGAGCATCCTGGTTAAAGACTGCATGTGCCACCTCGTCGGACCGATGCGCACATGGCAACGTTTGAAGCCACTATGATCTGCCTTTTACGACATCTAATATTTACGTGAATAAAAATTTGCTTTATCTGGATACCTCGCCACCTGTACGCCATGCCCTCTCCGAATCGGAGTCTTCACCAAATTCATGCCATGAATACACCATCACCCTTCCCTCTCTCCTTTCCACACACCTTTGCCACCACATATGAAGCTATCCCGATCCCGAAAGACGGTGATAATGGTCCGGAACGGACAACATGTGTGGCTTGCCCCCCACGATCGCCACCATCATCGGCAGACCGTTAATAACTCACCCAAATCCACTCTACTTAGCCGGAGCTGGTGGGCTCTGTGGCACTTCGTCGGAGAACTGGATTTCCCTTCTTGCACTTCGACCAGGAGTGCTGGCTTCTGACTTTCGGGCTTCAGGCTCGTCAGAAGATTGGTTCCTCCCCTTCGCCGGAGTCCACTCCCCCGAGACTCTGGCCTCAGCCTCAACATCTATTCGAGTTCCGGAGCTCTCAGCATCTTCATGGCTGCTTTGGCCTGCAGCCGGTGCTCCTCGGGAATCTTGTTCTGGCTGTTTTATCTTGGAAGGTACAACTCCCTGTCCGGTCCGACGAATCGGCGCGGTGCCCTGGCGCACTTGCGCCGCGAGGTTTGCCTCAACATCCTCAGGCTCTCTCACGAACCTGCCAAAGAAGGGAATACGTCTGCGAGCTTGGACGCTGAACCGATCAGTGCTAATAGTTTCGCTAAGACTTTCACTCAGCACACGATGGAGTCTGGGCGCGAGATACCCTAGCTTGCCGAGGGGAATGCTCAACCCATGAACAACCTGCGAAGAGTGACGACGTTAGCGACGTCAACCAAAAACGAATATGGACACGAAGGCACTGCAGCAATGCTACTAAAAATATATGTACCAGCGCGACACAACTTACAATACTACACACGACGAGGAACCAAACCACAACTGTAATTGTCTCAGCAAGATCCTTGACATCCGATCTGGGAACGCTGTTTTCATCACTCAAATGCTGCTGGATGAATTCTATGCCGATGTAGAGATAGAACACGGCCGACACACCAATTGGGCCAAAAAAGCCCACAAAGATAGCCTGTCGTACCTGGCTAATTTGATGGATAGCTTTGTGCATGCCAAATATCCACGGTAGACGCCGTATAAGTAGTACCAGAAGTCCAAGGGGGATCAACCGACTCAATGGAATAATGGAGTTGTGGGCGAAATCATTCCACGGAAGATAGGCGCCGTACCATAGGAAGATGGTGACGTTAAGAAGCATATCAATCGTCGGCTGTAACGAGTCATCCTTTGTTTGTAGGCGGAACCAATCGTCCCAGGTGAAGGCATTCCCAGCGATAAAGCACGCCAACACATCATCTGTGCCAATCAACCCACAAGTACCCAGAACAAATAGAGCCAAGGCGACAGCGAAGACGAGGAAACTCTCATGGTCAACATAGTTGCGTTTTTTAGCAAAGTAAAGCAATTCTTTGCCTATCCAACCCACGACAGCGCCATAGATGATGCTGAGAATAATGGTGTACCCCCACGTGATGGCAAACCAAAGGCCCATGGCATCCTTGGCACCGCCTTCTGTTGCCCCCGATCCTATGTATTTGATAAGGTAGAGGGCGAAGAACAAGAACGGGTAGCCCAGGCCGTCGTTCGTTCCAGACTCGGCAACGATGAGGTCCTGCAACTCTTTGGGGATGTTATGGTCGGCAAACTTCCCCTTGACAATGACGGCAGACAGGACGGGGTCGGTAGGAGTGACGCATGCCCCAACAGCCAGGGCATGCAAAAAGCTAGGTGTGCCAACCAGTCCCCAAACAAGAAGACTCGTAGCCATCCACATACATGCCATACCGGGGCCGACGAGTAGCAAGATGGGTTTCAGCTCTTTCCAGAGGTATTTGCTTGGCAACTGGACTCCAGCGAGAACCAGCTGCACACCAAGCACCAGTCTGGAAAAGTTGAGCGTGATGGCATTCAGCCGGTCCTGGCATTGCGCGTCCGTGAGACCATCTCGGTGACAAGCGGCATAGGACCAAGGCCGAATCCAATCGGCCGCATATGGCCCAAAGGCCACACCAACCAAGAGCGATATGACTGTACCAGTAATGTCAGAATCCAGCGTAGACTCAAGCGATAAGTATGCTAAACGTCTCAACTGCTTCCCGGAATGAAGGTGAATGAAGGTGATATCCAGCGTGGGAACACGACGAAGAAAAGAAAGGGGTTGTTACACAAGCCTCCCTGTCCCTTGCACGTCTGTCCCGAATACGGTTCCTGCATCATTGTCTCACATGCTTATGCACCACCAGTTCAGGAAACCAAAAAAAAAAAGCAAATCATAGCCCGAGAACTATTAAACGTCGCTCAGGTAAGAGTAGAGGGGTAAAAGGCTCAAGGTGGCAAACGAAAAGGTACTCACGAGCTTCAGATAGGCAAAATGTTTCCTTGAAGAGATATGATACCAGCCCAAAAACCGAAATGAATCCACCCAACAGAGCAACCAAGATGTTGAAGTCGGTGATTTCCAAAGGTACGGCCCAAATGCCCTTGTTCTCCTGTAAAGTGTAATTAGCCATTGCGGCAAAAGCTGGCGTTAGCAAGCTTCAAAGCAGGCAGTGGCGACGGCGGCTGTAGCAAGGAGGAGAAGGGTAGACAGCATTCTGGGACCGGGTGAGATAATAGAAGCGGTAAATAAAGACGTGCGAAGAGACACACGTAGAGCGAGTTTTTTCTGTGTGCCCTGGAGGGAATCCGTGGATGGAAGCTGTGGCCCGTTGTTGATGTAGGAAGATCCCGAACGGGTAATAGGCAATGTTGGACTGGGGCAGAGTAGAGCAAAACGGTTCGAATCCGTAGAGTCCGCGACAAGATGGATGGATGTAGTGTTATGTGCATGCGGGTTCTGAATCGAGACGTCGGCAACGACCTAGAAAGTGGTTTGGTTCCGCTCTCATCCGCGCCGCCGCAAAGCTATTTGCACAGATATCGCCTTTTTGGTATGGCATCTGGGATTTGCCGGTGCTGCCTCCACATGCGTGAACCACTTGGGAAGTCACGACTGCACAGCCAGGAAACTGCCAGGCCAACCTTGGCTCCCGAACTTCAATGTTCTTCTGGTCCAGCCCAGTTCTTTCAGTCCATGTTGATTGAGGTCAGACGCCGTATTAATACAATTTTATCCTCGTCACGACGCGCCGCCAGGTTGCCCAACTCTCGATGCCAATCTCTCCCCGAAGCGCAGAATGACGTGTTCAGAGGCAACTGCATCGTCCCTTCTCCTTCTCGACCCGCCGCACGCCGCCTTGCTTACAATATGAAGCCACAACATCAAATCCAGCCCAATTGATGGCCTGTACAAAGCGGCATTTCAACTTTATTGGTTGTCATTATGCTGGGTGCCCGGGGGCCAAACCGGTCCGCACATCATCGTGGGCATGTTGCCAAACAACTGTCAAGCCTATCAAGGCAACCCAAGGACATTGCAACCGCCGAGAACAAAAAACCGTCTCTCTTGTAAATCCTCAGCCGATGCCTCATTCGCCTGTGAGTCTAGTCAACTCTTTACGATTATTGCAGACGCCACCGGGCGTAACCGCCATGAATTCCATAATCCTTGTGATCGACTTCAGCAGAAGTTGGCTTACTCCTAACCCAATTCCTTCTCAAATCCACCATCTCGACTCATCACTATGCATATACATACAACACCTCGGGAGATGAATGCAAAAATACAAGTGTTGCAAGGTGAAGTTGACTTGTCAGGCGACACAAATATTCCTCCCCCTCCTTGGTACCACCCGTCTACTGCGAGCCTACCCGCCAATGTGACGACAAAAAGAAGAAGAAGATTGGCCCATGCCTTGCTACCCTCCCTGAATGTACTGTATGGGTTGCCGCCTGATAACCAATTGGGATGCCGTACACATCCCATTGGTTCATCCGTCCCCAAAGGGAGATAACAGGCCGCGGGTGCAACCTGCACGTTTGTCCTGATATGGATAATCCGGCACTGTGAAACAGACGCAAACTGGGAATAACCTCTTTTTCCGAGATCTGTGCGCTTTGTGCGCATAATGCTGTCCAGTTGAGATTTTCCAAGTTTATTTGATCTTAGTCGTGCAGACGTGTAAGGTTGGATCGGGTGTCGAGTGAATGAGACTTTAGGTGCTATCAGCGATTTGCTCGGTAAAAGTGAAGCGAATAAAAATTCAAAGACAAAGGAATGTTCTCATGCTATATGTGACAGAGTTTGATGGCTGCAAGAGTCAAAGTACGTGGTGTGTACTCGGTGGTGTACCACAACCTCCAAGGGATGGTCCCTGGAGGTGAATGGACGACAACCAAGAGGACACCTGCGAGGTATCGTGGACAGTGATCTGATTGGAAGAAGACTATCCAGATAATGACTCGCAAGTCATCAATCTCTCTATGCTACGGAAAAGCATCCAAGCCTCCTGTGGGTTGTTGACCACCAACATGAGGCAGGGGACAAGGAGACAAACACGACAGAATCGACGAATCCCACCGTACCAGAACAACTTGCTCGAGCTTGGGCATATCGGGCGCTATTTGAGGAGCAGGCTTGCATGATAGACCTCGCAGCTCCAATGCAATTCCACAAAACCTCATGCGCATGACGTTGCCTCCAGCAAGACAAGACCTGCGCCGGCATCGAAGCATCACGATCCCTCACTGGCCCCCACGGATCTATCTCCCAAAAATAAAAGGCTCGAACAAGCTGTCAACATGAAAACGTAGCTATACGATAATATCATTCCCCGCATCCAAGCCAGGAGCCACAGATAGAGTGTGCCGAAATTCCGTGGTAAGGCTGATCGATGGCAGCGGCCGCAAGCAACAAGGAATGGCTTTCAGCGCGACGCCCTCGAATACTCAGATAGCAACACCCGCCACAACATTCATCGGTTGAAACGCATTCTTCAAGTCCCTTGCGATAACAATACGTCACGGCGATGATTGGCCGTGGTGTAAAGACAAATACAGGTATCATAACAACAGTCCTCCATCATTGTTGTATGATCGTCAAGACGCCGCCAGCCATTAATGTGGACTTGTATCACAAACAAATTGACAAAATCCAAGAATTCCCTTCTTTTTCCCGGTCCTCAAAATATCCCAAGTCTCGAACAGAAAAAAAATTAAAACACTCCGTAACACATGCATATGCTCCTTAGCCGCTTCCATGAGATGCAACCCTACCCTTCCATCACCCTGCTAGTATCACAAAAATCCGACACAGACACAGGCTCTTGTGTTTTCCCAAGAGCTTCGAGCCTGACACAGTTCCAATACCCACCCCCCGACTCAACTCCAGCTCACGACACCCTCCTCAACAAGCCATTTTTGCCCCTCGTACAGCTAACCTGTCAGCAGCCACATTTCCTCTATCCGACGCATGTCCCTTAACCCAATGAAAGTAGGTATTAGCGCCGGTCTTGGTCCTCTCGTCCATCTTGTCCAGGACAGCCCGAATGATATCCTGGTTCTTGACATTCTCGCCAGTTGCCGTCTTCCACCCTTTGTGTTTCCATCCAATAGCCCATTGCGTCACGCAGTTGATTGAATACTGGCTGTCGCTGATGATCTGCACCGTCTGCTCGAGGGGTGCAATCTCTAATGCCCGAAGCATGGCCATCAACTCGGCACGCTGGTTAGTCTGCGGGTCGCCAACCAGTCTTTCAGAAACATTTCGGGGATCCCCGTCTCCGAAATAGACACCCACGCCTGCTCTGGAACCAGCTTTCCCGTTTGCAAGGCTACTGCCGTCTGTATAAATTTGCAAAACGTCCTCGGCTGGACGCTGCACCCCCGGTTCAGCTTTCTTTGCGGCCGTCTTAGACGCCGTCTTCTTTGTGGAAGCTACTACCGGTGTTGGAGATACCGGTAGTTCAACTGGCGCCGCTGCATATGTTTCCCCTAGAGCTTCAATGGCTTCCCTACTGCCATGTTGTTTAATATAGACGACCGCCTCCATTCGTGTTCCAAACCGCTTGTACTTGGGGCCCTTGACGCCCTTGATAGCCAGCGCCGCTTCATTCCAATCTGTGTAAATGCCCGTCGGATTGCCTACAGCCACGGCGTAAAACCTCTCTGGCTCATCAGAAGATGCCGCGACCTTCTTCCCCTCCGCAAATGCCTCTGCATCGGACCGCGAGGTGAAGGATTTGACTACAGCAACAACCAATTAGCTCAACCATGCTCCATTTGGCATCTCAAGGCTTGCGACAAGAACCACAGAGTTGACTCACAAACAGCACCCCTGAAACCAGCCGTTTGGGCTGAGCACTCGGCATATGTCATATACACCCCAGGGCGAAATCCAGCTTGGACCGCATAGAACTTTTGCACATTATCCGTCTTTCTTTTCTTGGGGGGGCTAGCTGTTGCATTCACCCCCGGGGCAGCTCTCTTGTTCATTTCGCTGTCTGGCAAGGCCGTCTTTATGATACGGTTGAGGAAGCCAAAAACGGATCGGGTCGCCGTTGTGGAGAGCAGTCTCGTAGGCACGTATACTCGTATTCTTGCTTCTTTCGAGAAGTAATGGTTTCTTCCGACCGTTTGGGTGAAGCGAGAGCCGTAGCCGGAGGAGAGAAGCAGCAGCAATGCCTTGGAAGCCAGCTTGGCGCAGTTGGCGGGTGTCGCGCAAGGCTGAGTTCTAACCGCAGGTAGTCAGAGCGATGGCATTCTCCTACACATTAATGCAAATGCAACAATGTGAGGCTCCACGTGCAGGCAAAATTTTCAACAACGTAAAATCAATAACGCACTTGAGAATGGGTTGGGAGCAGACGTTTGCCTTCGCACTGCCAGGGGGGGGAAGGAGGGTCGTCGTCAGATACAAAGAAGTAAGACCATTTGAAGAGAGAGGGGGGGGGTTGCTTGGGTCGGGCCAGGCACGGCGCCACACCCCAACCCTCGTGATGAGTACCGTTGAGAGGGGCACCCAAGCAGAAGCCAAACGTGTAGTCTGGTGCCCCGGCACACACAACTTGACGACTACGATGAAGCTGTGATCTTGCAATCGATGTGGTTCGCAGACATGGCGCCCTAGCTTTGACCTAGTGCCCTTTGGCCGAAGCAAAAACACCATGATGAGTGAAGAGTGGCCATGGCCCCTTTCGCCCATGCCAAGACTTCTGTCTTGGGCCAGCCATTCAATGTTACCAAAAAGCTCCAGTGTTGCTATTGCATAATCAAGCATTGCCCTGCATTCAATGTTACCAAGTCATGGGCTCAATAACAATATGTCGCCTATAGCTCCTGGTTTCTACTTCACAGCCGAGCTTTTATGTATATGCATATCTACAGTAATTACACAAAACGTAGCCATTCGCCTCGTCATGCCAGCGTGTATTCCCCAATTGCAATCAAAGATATAATTAATCCACAACAGCCATAACTTCTTGCCAGTGAACCGTGGACCCTGGAAAGATAGCCTAACCCCTCTCACTCTTTGCGCCGTATCTAGAATCGTTATCAATGTTCCACCAAGCTGTAAATGCAAGTGTGCTACTTCGTCAGTATGAGATAGAGCCATACAAGTAGTCCGTTTCAAAGCGAACTTCGTCCAGTCACAACCTCCTAGCCCGTAACGACAAGACTGCTCTAGGTCACCCGCCGTCTGATATGTCGTTCCTTGAGCATGCCTTGTATGTGATTGCGTACAAAAAGAAAATAAGCACCAAAATGGCAGAGTTCTAGGTAGACCTAGGAGGTGGTAATCCTAAACATGAGTGGTTGGGTCGATGGGCGGGAGGTCGGGTACGTTTTCACGTTCCCATGCCCAAGCCAGCAAACTCCAATTGAGCTCCCGTCTCCAGAATAATCCCAACCCTCGTCCACCTCCATCCGGACGATCATCCGAACTCAATCCACCAGTGCGACCCATCTGATGGCAAAAGACAGCTTTGCCCATGCGGGAATGAAGTATACCCATAGAACAAGCAACGCATGGCTCGTGGGTGACATACAGCTCCAATCCATGGCAAAGGTATCCATCCTTGTTTGGATGCTCTTGCTCAAAACAACGGCGTTCCAGCTCAATCAAGGGCTGGTCTTGAAAACAGTCGTAATATAAATTTGCCGCTTCAGCAGTTATGCCAGCCTCCCGGTGCTCGTGCCTTACGAGCTTTTGGGCAACCATACTGATTGCCCGAAGCACGCAGTGTGTCACGGTGTTGTTGAGAATTGCCCCGTTGCATTCTTGATGTTTACGGGCATCGCCAGCAAGACCAACCAACTCGGTTCCGTTTTCTCCTCTCTGAACAATCACAGCTCCCATGGCCTCTCCGATTCCTGCCTCTTTTGCTTGCAAGGCGACTTGATGGGCCAGGGCCATCCACAAGGATGCATCCTCCTTAATCTCATCTGTTCCACGACCCACCATGCTAGGATGAGGACCGAGGGGGTTGTTCTTGCGGTAAACCGTTGGCCAATACTGAGACGACCACAGCGCTGCTTGCACTTGGGATGTAGGTGCCAGCAGAGGAATGGTGATGGTGGCGATGAAGGGGTCGTTTTCTAACGCGTCCACTGTCGATAAAGTCTTGATGAGGTCTGATTTGCTGATCTCCCTGGCCTCGCCTGCAATAATGTAGATCCACGTAGACTTGCTGGTATGAATCTGGCGGCCTACTGGATCATCATTCATGAATTGTGTCTTGAGGTGCGCAGGCAAGTCTGTCGGCTTTGCACAGGTGCGAAGATGGGGTAGGGGATTAGCACCACCCTCTGGTCGTAATGTTCGCAAGGCTCTGTGAAGCAGTCAGGAAAGATTGTCCGTCTCATTTGTTCCGCTAAAGGTGGTGCTTGTACACCATATTGTTAAATAGGAGAGAGGTTCTTACGTTATGACGTCGTTAGCAGACTTTGTTGGCGCCCGAGTAATGTATGCATAAACGGTAGTATGGTCTTGGCGGACTTCTTGGGTTGTCTTAAGTGGGATCAAGACACCCTTATTCAAATGGTTTTTCTTCAAATCGTCCACGATGGGGTTTGGTTTGAGGCCTGGTGTTGGGAGCGGTTGGCTCTGCGAATCGTCCCCAGATATGTCCCCGGAGACAGGGCAAGAATTGCCACTGGTTTCATCCGCCATTGTGTTTTGCTTCAGAGACAGCATTGTTGTATGTGCCACTGTTCGCAAAGCTGCCAGGGAAAAAGGTTGCCGATGGACTTATACTGGCCAATTCCAAAAAGAAGAAAAGTAACGGGTTTATCTGACCGAATCGAGCAAAACAAATATCAGGTATCGAAGACAACCCTGGTTCCACAGTTCGGCAGACGATGGCTCCGGAGAGACAATGTCCCAAGTAAATGTCGACAGAGTGTTGGAGCGACGAGGGTTGTTGTTGGTGGCTAGGAGCTCTCCTGGGGGAGTAAGAGGATTGCAAGGCAAGGCGAGGCGATGCAAGGGCGGTTCTTTCTCGAGAGTCTAGAATACGAGGCAAGAAGGCGCCCTTTTGACTCTAGACCTCGGCCACTTGAGCAGCGACTCTGCACCACGCAGGCAGTAACGAGTAGCGACGTCCAGAACCAACCCTTGCGAAAAGAGGGTGTCAGCAATACCCGAACCAGGAGCGTGATATGCGCTTCCTCGCACTTGTCTCTGACGGCATGTAGGACCAGGTCGTAAGTCAACACGACGATAGACAATATCTTATCATCACGTTGTGTCCTAATCCGGTTGATAATGAAGATCACAAGTGAACGCCACGGGTATCTTTGGTTCTGCTGTATCTTGACGGCGCAAGAGTGAAGTTTTGGAAACAAGATTGAGCAGTATTTGGGTTAGGATTGCCAGATCATGTTTGGAAACGTTAGTGTTGAGATGACATCTGGCGACAGCTGGCAGAGCTGGCAACCTGAAACTATTCACTGTTGGTATAGTTGCTCGGGGTCGATGTCGCGAGAAGCTCAGTGCCTTGGGTTACAAATATCTGGCTGTCAGAAGTTGCGTCATCTAAAGCCAAACCTCGTCGCTTTTGGGACCAAATAGATGCGGTTGCCGATGTTCTTTGACCATTGTAGATTCCTTTGTCAAACAAGCCGATTTGCTCGTTTGTGACGTTGGAAGGTTTAGATGTGGCTGGTGCCTGTGGCTGTGATTGTCAAGCCACATCTTCTAAATGGCAACGCCTGAAAGGGTCAAAGCGACGTCTGTGGCGGCGAAGCATCAAGTCGAGAGTCCCCAAATATCAACGTGTGGTCATGAAGAAGCGAGACCATGGCATTATCAAGTTCGAGACCTTGACCATGAGGGTGTCGTCGTCATCTCGTCTACAGTCTAGGCTCGTGCATCAGCGGTTTGATCTACTATCTGTCGATATGTCATAAATGGCCGAGATCCACCAACTTGGGATGGTGACATGTTTCAACGGCACAATGAAGTAACGGTACGTGTCCGCCAACCCCCGTCCCTGGCGATAAGATCAACCGCAAGACGTATTGTAAAACGCCAGACTGCAACTCATCTCCGTCTGCTCACTGGTCCGCTATGCCAATGACGGACAGAGGCAGAACATCACTGCGTATTTCAGGCTATCCGCCTCACCAAACAAGAGTTCAGTATTATTTTCCCACTGCTGCAGACAGAGTTTCGCCTCCATCTCACTCATCCTTGTTTGCTTGGTTCGGAACCCGAGCTGTCCATGCCCGCTCCACCCAGGCTGTTGCAGCTGTGCACGACGGTGTGCTGTCAAACGGGCATTCGTATCAAAAATGAAAAAGAAATGCCGAAAAGTGGCCTGGGAGTCATTGATAGGCTTCTAATGGTTCATTGTTTCTCCGCGTTGGTTGCAAGAATAGAAGCTCAGCAATGACAGGCAGGCCTGGGACCAGTTAGATATCTACATCTCCAGGACAAGGCTGCTCTGCCCTGTCCTGGTGACGAGCTCGGCCATGCAGCCCCAAACTGCCTGGGTTATTTGGCCCCTTTCTACGGAGTACTCCGTATTCATAACGCAGGGATATTGGCAGCTTGAAGACAATAATCAGGCTATCAGGAGCATGTCAAAGTGCGTGCTACACAACCTTGCATGGAAGGGCTGGTGGCACCTTCCCCCATTGCATCTGGACGCCTGTTTGCAGACAAACTTGTCAAATGTCAACTAGTCATGTGTTTGGCGAAAAGGAGCCAGCAGTCAACAACATCAATATTTGTTAAACAACATCAAAAGCAAAACCCTGTCGACGCCGAGCCAAATCTCACTTAACTCAATGAGACTTTTATTTCCAGCGTCCAAACTCCCCAATGAGAGAAAAGCAACGGCTAACGCACTGACAACTTGGCCTGAACTGCAACACCACTGGGGCTGTAATTTAAGCTTACTACGGCCTTTTGAGTGGTTTCACACTAATTACCGCCGAGCCAGACAAGCTTACTCAGTACTACGTACATTCTACTACTAGTACTTCTGTTGAGACGATTGCCTGTCTCATCTTCTTTCCCTCTGTAGGAATGCTAGGATGGAGATAAGCTATTGCAAGACAGTTGAGGTTCTGGCCGAAGGGGTCTGAGGAGCTGGATCTAGGGGGGGGCAACACACATCCGACTTGTCTCACACCGAGCGACGCCTCCAAGCACGCAAGCACTGTCACTTGGACCAACATTGCCCAGCATTTTGGATACTGGCAATATCGTCACCGTAAAAAATGGACAGGTGTCATTTGGGACGAGTCAGTGAGGTACAGAGCTAGACTTGTTGAATCTGTGTTGCAAGCTCCAAATCAACCGACCGCTAACGAACCATAGCTGCGTCAGACTCGGAGCGATAGTCCGGGGCCAGAAGCTCCGGCTTCCTTGATTATTGTATTACGTGAAGCTGGAGGGTAACACGCACAGCTCTATCTTTGATCGACCTAGGGGCCACTCGGCGGCGGCACGTCCCAGCCAGGCACGGAGGGATATGGATCTTCACCGGTGGAGTCCGATGCTAGTCTTGTACCCTCCCGCGGGCGGCGACATCGGAAGCCGGCGGCTTGTTAGGAAATTTGCTGCTTAGGCATGTAAGCAAGCTGAGGAACAAGGTCAACAATGCTAGACTTGGCTTTGTGCCTCGCGTATTCGTTCAATCAACAAGATTCCCGGAGGATGCGATGGCACAGCTGGACAAGCTAGGCCCTGGAGAAAGACCAGGTTTTCGTGGGGCAAGCGGATTGTAAAAAGGATTCCGACTACCTTGGCGACTTGGTAGGTAGCATGACAGTCGAAACAGACAGGTGGTGTACAGCTCAGAGAGCTCAATGCCTCCGAAGTCCGGTTTCCAATAAGGAGCATGTCAGAGCTCCCCTCTACTCCCAAACTGATGAACAGCACTGCAACGAGGTGAACAACGTCTACTTACTCCATACGCGCTGTCAAACTGGAGAAGCAAGAAGTGAAGCACCAGTATTATTCCAGTCAACCAGGCTACGTCTGTCAGCAGAACCAGAGTTTGGTGGCTTCAATGCAAAATCCGCTCAAAGAAAACACAGGGGCCGCACACAGTAGTCAACAGGTCTGAACCCTTCCTGGGTACTAGTATCTGGATATTCAGTGCTGTTTTAAGCTGACACTTGCGTGGTGATCACCGCTGGAGGGATGATTCTCTGGGCACACCACGGCGCCACCTTGGAGGGCAATCGACAGCCCGGGTTACTCGGATCGAGTCCGACAGCACCACGGGACGATAGCGACGCGCCGCGGGCCTTCCACGTTACTGGAGAGAGCACTAAGGCTCTGAAACATGTTGTGCATGTTTGCGAACTGAATCGGTATTCACGGCGGTGCAGGTTGAAGTAGGCCTGAGCAAGGAAGTGTTTGAGGTATCTTTAGAATCATGGCATAATTTGTGACCCATGTCCTCGATATTTGACAGTTGTTTCGCGACAGTGCCAAGGCAAGATGCAGGACATATTTGGCGTGTTACATCTCCGAAGGTGAGCAGCTCTGAATCGGGGATACTTGCTGGATGCCTTACATATGGAGAATCTCGGTGTGGATGGTCTGTTCAGTGGGCTAGAGTGTTATAAAAAGACAAGATGCGCCATCAATCAAGTGCTTTACGTCGTTGCTCAATATTTCATCAAACACAAATTCACAGAGGTACAAAAGGCACATTTACGTCTGATCAGTTGCAACGAGGCAGTTGTAGGTCTCCTCACAAACGAGAAGACCATCTGCCGACAGGCCAGGCTTGACAAGACAACTAGAGAGCGCCACAAGTTGACAGACTCAGAACCTGTTGGTTGGGTGGGGTTTGACCGAGCCATTGACTCTGTTGAAGATATCAGCCCGTCCAAGACAACCTTTGCCGGACAGTATCGATTTGTGTCCTTAAACAGTCATCACCAAATCTAGGAGCGCATACAATATTTCTCTCGTTCTTGTTCCTTTTTTTTTTATTTCTCCTTCATTTGTTTGGGTCCCTCGGCCGCCCTCTTTATCCTGCTCATCAACCCTGGACGAAATCGCTTGATTTCCCGCTCCTCGCTGGTGTCTGTGGATCAAACCACAACCCAGACATGCTATAGCATACAACACAATACCGAAACCCTTCCCATCAGCTTTGGCATTGATCGATTCAGGCCCACTGCGCGGCACCTCTTCGGCGGTGCTGATACAACGCACCCGGGAGTGGACAGGTCTATTTGCTGGTAAGCCTCTGCTTTGCGAGCACACAATGAGAATTGCTTTAGGGAAAGAATGAGGATTAACTTGGAAATACTATCCAGCTAGGATTGTTGTTATCTGAGACGGGTGACTCCTCTGCTGAGTAGCCGTCATCGCACCAGACTTTGTTGAAGGGGCGAGTCAGACAAACACTGTCCGCCCTTAGCGCACAAGACCAACCCACGAGCGGAAAGGAACTGCATCAATTGGGCCGTTGGGAGAGGCCAACAAGCACAGTACGTATTTTGTATTTTGACTTCGGGGCACCTCCACGGAGTAGCTCCGTGCTAGGGCAAGTTTTCCAGCTTGACGGCACAAGTGGGCCAGGGTCCATCCAGTCTTGTTGCTTGGGCTTGACTTGGTTTATTCTGGAACACAGAACATTGAATGCTTTGAGCGTGCTCCCTTGATCTCGCTGCGCCGGCTGCTGGACCTCTGATCTTCCCCACGAGCCGGTTTCGCTGGCTGCTGGGCACCCTGCAGACTGTCAACGTCATTCATTGGGCAGGCGACAGGGCCACCCGGCGACCAAGCACCTGAGCAATCGACCCATCGCTTCCAACTGGTGGACAAGGTGAGGCGCATTGCAGCGTTTGTCTTGGACTGACTGACCTCGAGTCTTGGCGTTTAGCTCCTCGCGCAACAAGTCGCCAGGTTGTTGAGTCTCGCAGAACAATCTGGTTGACCAGGGCCAGGTACCGGTTACCTTTGCCCAGCCGCCACGCACTACTCCGCCCAAAGGTACTCCGGTACCTGATAAGCTACCTCACCACTTCGCGAGCGAGTTTGGGAGCTGGCACACGCACGCCAGCCCACGCCAGCTCACACAAGCTCACGCCATCCATCCTCCGGCTGCTAAAGCACTGAGTGCTGAAGTGCTGAGGCAGCCACACCAACCGACCTCGAGTCGCGCCTACCTGCGCCGACTTCTTCTTTCTTCTCTGGCAGCCCATTGCTTTTTCCTTTTTTACATCTCGCAATGCCGTCTGCTGTAGCTCTTCCCAGACAAGGTGTGTGATACATACTTTACCCATCTCTGCGTACAAGTCTTCCATTTATTGTATGGGCCTTGCCCTCTATTGCATTGTGCACTCTTCTCTATCCGTCTTCACTTCTACTTCTTAAGTACCCTGTCTTGTTCTGTCATTCTGCCACTCGACGGACACTCCACCCGCTACCACCCACGCAGCCAAGCAGCCCAGTACTCGAGTATTGTCTATTGTCTGGCCGGGTCTGGTAGGCCACGCCGACTGCAGACTGCAGACTGCAGACTACTGACTGCTCTGCGCGCGTCGCTGCTGCTTTCTTATCGATCAACGACCCTTGCTAACTCTTGCCTCTCTTTGCTCTGTACGACTTAGACGTCAGCGTGCGCCTCCGCCAAGCAAAACAGTCGGAACTAGCCAAGCTTGTCATGCAAAACCAGTTCGGTGTCGCCTCGTCTCGCTCTTCAACCTCACCTACGTCCTCGGAGCCTGAGCAGCACTTTGCTGTTCAGCCTCCTTCGCACTCCTCAGATGTCGCCTCTTATTCTTATTCTCCGCTGCAGTCGCACGGCACCACGCAATGCTACTCCATGTCCGCGCCTGTAGCTATACCCACCATGGCTTCCGCAGTCAGGATGATGAAGGACTTAACCGACACACCTCCGTTGTCGCAGAGCGTCAACTCCACTGCTCCCAGTTCACCACGCATGTGAGTCTTGTCATCTTTTTAGTGCCGCAGCGCGCAACAACCTCGTCTTGTGCCTTGCGCATGTTGCTCGCTGTGAATACAAGCTTGTTCAGTCTTTGCATTGCTCAATCTGGTTTCTTTGCGATATGACGACACTTGCTGACTGCTCTTTGCCACTGCACAGCCCACCTTTGCGCCAGAACTCGGGGAGCCAGACCCCTAGAGTGCGCCCTCATGCGACAACCCTCAACATCCCTGGTATGACCAGGTCCCGTGTCTCCCCCGATGGCAGAATTCCACAACGGGATGTTGCAGCCAAGCTCGTTATTGTCATGGTCGGCCTTCCTGCCCGTGGAAAATCATACATCACCAAAAAGCTTCAACGGTATCTTTCGTGGCAACAACATGAATCGCGAATCTTCAATGTCGGTAACCGCAGACGCAATGCGGCCGGAATCAAGACTTCTGCCCGCGCCAACTCTGGCCAGGCGCGCCGGGCCCTGGACCCTCCAGTTGAAGCTGCCACTATTCTGTTGAACGGCGTGCCAGCCACCAACAACGATATTCCTCCCGACCAAGCAGAGCCTACTACTTTGAATTTAAATTCGACGAATGGCGAGCCTCAGGAGGAAGTTGACCAGTCCGCCAGGTTTTTTGATCCGAATAACGAGAAGGCGGCAGCAATGAGAAACCAGGTGGCCATGGAAACCCTGGACGAGCTGCTCGACTATCTTTTGAATCAGGGCGGCGCTGTTGGCATTCTCGACGCTACAAACAGCACAATTAAGCGGCGGCAGCAAGTTGTCGACCGCATCAGAGAGCGTGAGCCCAAGCTTGGCATTCTTTTTATAGAAAGTATATGCAGAGATCCTCATCTGCTCGAGGCAAACATGCGATTGAAGCTGTCTGGTCCCGACTATCGCAACAAGGACCCCATCAAATCGCTAGAAGATTTCAAGGCTAGAGTTGCGGCGTATGCTAGCGCATACGTACCTCTGGGCGAGTATGAGGAGGATAACGACTTACAGTACATCCAGGTAAGCAACTACTGTGGCCCCTAGTTAGGTGCGACATCACCTTGCTGACACATCTGCTAGATGGTAGATGTTGGTAGAAAGCTTATCCAGCACCGCCTGAAAGGTTTCCTAAGCGGTGGCATCAGCACATACCTGTCAAGCTTCAATCTCTCACCTCGGCAGATTTGGATCACTCGCCACGGGCAAAGCGTGGATAATGAGCTCGGCAAGCTCGGCGGCGACTCTATCCTCACTGAGCGAGGCCATTGTTACGGCCTGGCGCTGTACAAATTTATGACGCAGAAACGCAAGGAGTGGCTTATGGAGCAAAAAAGCAAACTTGCCCAGGCAACGTTCCCACCTCACCCGGGCGATAACACACCTCCCTATCCGGACATGCACAAGGACTTGGACGAGAAGAACTTTTGTGTCTGGACTTCCATGCTTCAGCGCAGCGTAGAAACCGCTGAATACTTTGATGCCGATGATGACTACGACGTCAAGAATTGGGAAATGCTTAATGAGTTAAACACGGGGCAGTTTGAAGGCATGACCTATGACGAAATTGCTCGAAAGTATCCAGAAGAGTTTCACAAGCGCGCTGCGGATAAACTCAACTACATCTACCCGGGCGTCGGTGGCGAGGGTTACCTCCAGGTTATTAGCCGCCTACGCGACATGGTCAGAGAGATTGAGCGCATTACTGATCATGTGCTGATCATTGGGCATCGTTCAGTTTGTCGAGTGCTGATGGCCTACTTCATGGACCTGACACGAGAGGACATCACTGACATGGATGTCCCTCTGGGGATGCTCTACTCTATTGAACCCAAGCCATATGGCATCGCCTTCCACGCCTACAAATACAATGAGGCGAATGGCTGGTTCGATGAAATGCCCAATTACAGGCCTCAGAAGGCTGCCCGCGGAAGTGTCTAGCCATCAACTGACGTCTTCCAAGTGTACCAAAAGTCCTCAATGACCGCAGTCACAGCTGCTTTCTTCTTCTTTTTTATATTTATTTTCTGTGTCCTCTTTTCAGCGACATTGGGTTCCGCAGTCCCAGTAAAAATGTACAACACTTTGAAGACTCCAATGCCAGAAGGCGAATGGATGGCCACTTTTCAAATCAAATTAAGGCGTTGGAATAACAAAATGAAAGATGCGGAGAATCTAGACGTCAATTTCCAAAAGCAAACGACCAAAAGTGTTTCCAGAGCATTTTTGTGACTACTTCTTTCGAGTTTGGTGTTTTTGGCGAAATGAATGAATACCCTACACTGGTACTTACGAGTCTAGTGTCGACGAGCATCCCTGTCGTTTATCTTTTAGAGTTGTGTGTTATTTGATGACAAATAGCGATTGTCTTTGGCGGGGCCGAGCATCCCTCTCGTTTATCTTTAGAGTTGTCTGGTGTTATTTGATGTCAAATAGCAGCCCGTGTTTGGCGGGGCCAGCAATATGGGCAAACATCGAAATGTGTGTTGGGCGTTGATGGGCGGTTTGAAACGATGCATGATCTGGGTTTGTTCAACGCTACTCGGAATTTTCAGGGAAAGACTTGGGGCGTGTGTTAAAGACTGGTCCAAGGTAGACATATGTAGCCCTTGAGAAGCTCGAGAAACTGGTTATAATTGACCACTTTGCAACATGTGTGCAATGTGTCAATCTTCATGTGTGCATGTTCACTCCGTGCAATAAACGCTCCACGACGGCATAACAGCATATTTAAAACATGTGATCATCATGTTACATACATACCTAGGTAGGTCATCCGACCTCAAGGGTGTATGAAATTACCAGTCAATAACACCTACCCGAATCTAATCAAGACAAGTGTGCATAAGGTTGATTCCGAAATAACGCCATGCCATGCTCGCAACAGAAACTCCTGATTTTTCCACGTTCTTGTAGTTCCCACAACCGAAATGAATAACCAGAGGTAGAAGATCTACTTCTCCTTTGCCAACACCATCTTCTCCCTTTCGCTCCTCCTCCTCTCAAACTGTTTCTTGGAATGTCTGCGTTCGTTCTCCTCCTTCCTCTTGATGCTCTTGAGCTCCTGGCTCTTAATCTCGCCAGCCTTTTTGACGACGTTGGGAATATGCCTGTGTCTCTTGATGCGTCGAATCTCGGGCATGTGGGCGAAGCGACTGGTCAGCGCGTCGTTGTACTCGAGGGCTTGGCGCTGCCGCGCGGATTTGATGCCCTCGCTCTGGGAGGCGTTGGCGCGCCATAGGCGAATGTTGCCGTCGTCTGAGCCGGAGAGGATGTACTTGGCGTCGGGGGTCCATTTGGCGGCCGTGACGCGCTGCATGCGCTTGGTGTGGTAGATGTCGCGCGAGTGGCCGCGGTCACGGTTCCACAGGCGTACGGTGCGATCCCACGAGGCGGAGACGAGCTCCTCGCCGGTGGGGGAGAATTCCACGTCCATGACGGCGGCGACGTGGTCCTTGAGGATGTTGAGGGCGCGGTTCATCTTGCGCATGTCGAAGAGGTAGATGTTGTGGTCTTCGGAGGCGGTGGCAAAGTTGAATGCCTCCATTGGCGACCAGGCGATTTGGTTGCTGGCGAAGCTGAGGATGGTCTTGGTGACGGGCGTGGAGGTGCGGAGGTCGTAGATGACGAGGGAGCGGTCGTTGGAGCAGGACGCCAGGATGGACGTCTCGACGTAGTTGAAGGAGACGTTGGTGATGGTGTCGGTGGACGTGGGCCACTTAAGCACCTCTGGCGCGGCCGTATGTCGCTCGAGGTCGTAGATGGATATGACGCTTGATGCGGCTGCGAATGCGTTGCGGGAGCGGTGGTGCGAGAGACTCGTGAATGCTCCGGCTCCGAGCCACGATGAGATGGGTTTTGAGTCGGCTCGCGTGTTGTAGGGGTCAAAAAGCTTGATGGTGCGGTCCGCAGCGCAGGTGAGCAGCTTCTGATCCCGCGTCCATTCCATCCCCTTGACGATATTTTCGTGCGCCGTCGTGCGCCAGATAGAGTTGTCTCGATCGGTAAGATCCCATACTTTGACGACGCCGTCACCGCTGCCGCTGGCAAATCTCTGTAGGGAGTTGGGGTCTTTGGCAATTGAGTAGACGCCGTCGACGTGACCTCGTCCAAGTTGGCCGATGAAGGGCTTCGCGTGCATTCGCTCTAGTTTGACGGCATTGAGGGCTCGTTGGTATTCTCGTGCTCGCTCGAATGGATGGAGCGCTGAATCGAGATTGCGAGGCAATTTGGCGGCGTCGGAGCCGGGCGGTTGATGATCCACCAAGGAGCGGTTAAGGGCTTTGATCTTCATGGTTGGATCTTTGGCCCTTCCCTGGACTTGCAATTGTCACGGTTGATTAGAGATTTCGTGTAGACAAAGAGAATGGCAGTCGTTGAAGCTTGGCTGAGGAATTGGCGGCGGGGATTTTTTTTGCTTATCGCAGTTGGCCGGCAGGGCGATAAGAGGGTCTCCGGATTATCGCTGATCCGGTGGCATTTGCTCGAGCGCTAAGCAGAATCGCAGTTTATTGTGAACTGACGGGCCGGCCACTACCACAGGTTGTTTGCCCTCGACAACGCAGCTTTCGGCCATCGCATACGAACCCAGCGAAGCTTCGCCTCTGTAGTCTCGGAATACCTTGCGATTCGTGAATAGCCGTGTCCCGCGCAGGCAGGCGGCCGCTGCCGACTTGGCCACGATGGACGGCATGGACTACGACCCTATGGTGATGGATGGCGAGCCCGAGCAGCCCCAAGTCACCATATCAGCTGTATGGCGCCCCGAGTTTATAGCGGTGCGGTAGTCCTTTGCTATGGTTCAAGTCTCTAACATGGGTTGTCCTTTTTCTCAACCTCTCTGTAGGCCGACAGCACGCGCGTTGACTTTGCGCTCTCCAGAACCAACCTCTCATTTGCCAATTCGATACGACGAATCATTCAGGCCGAAGTGCCCACTATTGCTATCGACCTTGTCGAGGTCGAAGTCAACACATCAGTGCTTGCCGACGAATTCATCGCGCACAGATTAGGTCTCATTCCTCTCGACGCCAAAGGAGTAAACGAACTCAACTATTCCCGAGATTGCGACTGCGAGCAATACTGCGAACAATGCAGCGTTAACTTGACCCTACATGCAAGATGTACTAGCGATGAAATTATGAAGGTGTACGCGCGGGATCTGATCGTCGACGGCCGTCATGCCAGCCAGGTCGGGACGCCCGTTATTAACGACCCCGAAGGGATGGGATGCTTGATCGCCAAGCTACGCAAAGACCAGGAGCTAAAGCTCACTTGTATCGCGAAGAAGGGGATAGCAAAGGAACACGCCAAGTGGATGCCAACGTCGGCTGTAGGCTTTGAATATGATCCTCACAATAAGCTGCATCATTTGGATCTGTGGTATGAGAATAACACGGATCCTCAAAAGGAATGGTATGTCTTCTTCTCTATTGCTTGAATTTGGTGATTATTCTAATAACGGTAACCCCCAGGCCCAAGAGCAAATACGCAGAGTGGGAAGACCCCCCTCAAGATGGCGAGCCATTCAACTACGATGCGGTCCCCGACCGATTCTATTTCGAAGTAGAAACATCAGGCAGCATGGAGCCGGATCAAATTGTACAAGGCGGCATCCGCGCTCTCCAACAAAAGATCGGCGCGCTCTTAAAGGGTCTCGATCCAAAGAAATACGGTGGTGAAGAGCCAGCAGAGTTTGATGGCCCCAGAAGTCCAGATATGAACATGGACGGCGGCACTACGCCTTGGCAGGACGGCGGATATACTACTCCCTATGGCGGCAATATAACTGCTTACGGAGGTGGGAATACCACGTACGGGGGAGGCAATAACACTGCGTATGGAGGCGGTGCTGGCGCATACGGTACCACACCATATGGCCAGTCGTCGTGGCAGTAAATCAAAACGGCGTTTCATGGGATGTTTGGGAGGCTACAGGCAAACGGACCATTTATTGAAAGTATTGGTTTCGTGATAAATTTAGGCAAATATTTATGTAGAGGTGTCGTTTTAGGCTTTGTACAGTATTTTACTCCGTAGCGCAAACGGAAAATGGCGGCAATTGGGAAACACTTGTGCCGTGTAAAGACGGTCGACCATGAGCTTGTGTGAGGTGCTATCACTATTTGATGTTTGCTCTGGGTTGCGAATAATGTGCCGTTCTGTGTGTTATATGTCTATAAGTAAATTGCCGAGCAGCCAATCTAGAGTCCGTGCCCGTATCCCGTTTCAAGTAAATAGAGAGCGGGATTCCAAGTAGCCGATTGTGACCAGAATGTTGGTGGAACAGAAATAAAAAAAAAGTGCAACCGATGTAGCCTCCCCCATTCTAAATGTAACGCCTGCTGGTTGTTGATTTTGCTTTGTACATGCGTAGTCTCCAGTTTATAGATTTTTCTCATCTAGTCCTTTGACTTTTCTATATGTCTTGCGGTGCATCTCTAGGAAGACGAATGTACAGATGGTGTGTCTAACACGGGTTCGTTAGCTAATCTTGCCGATGTCGCGGGCGCGAGAGCAGGGGACAACATACGGTCCTAGTCGCAGGAAGCTGGGAACCCAGCCTTTGAACATCCATCTCAGACCGTCGGTCTTGTAGATATCTCCCACTATTCGAAGAATGCCCTGCTTCTGCGTCGACGACATGACTCTTGTCTTGATGACATCAATTGGGCTCGTGGCTGTCGCAGCCGCCAACCCAGCCAAGAAGGATGCGGAGAAGTGCGTTGTTAGGGTGTCCCCTAGCGGAGTGTAGTCAATAAGCAGCCTCTTGAAGGTATCGTACGTGGCTAATTGACCGGCCGTCATGACCGCCGCGCGGCTGCTGTTGGGAAGCCAGCCCCTAAACCAACTAAGTGCGCCCTCTTCCCTGGCCATGCGAGCCATGCCGTCAATGGCATGCTTGTAGTTCCTCCGCTCATTCACGGGAAGCGCAGCATCGTGCTGCATGCGCACGTTGAGCACGTCAGCGAAGTTGCCGGCGATGCCGCCTAGGAAACCGGACGTCATGGCTATGGCGGTAAGAACGGGGAATGTGGGCTCGCGGCCGGACTTGGTGTATCTCGACTTGATCTCTTCGTAGACGCCGAATCGGACGGTTGAGTAGGTCAGTTGGCGGAGGAGAGAGGCAGATATGCCGCTGTAGAGGGCGAGGGGGCCGTCCGTCTTGACAATGTGGACGAATGTGCCGCTCATGGATTTGGGAGCGTCGCCTTTGCGCATTTGTAACCGCACCTGGGTGTGCCATGTTAGAGACTACCTACTCTTTGGATTACGACCATGTTGTGACGGGGGAATTTTTATGGCTCTGTGGAATAGTTCATACTTTGACTATTGGCGAGTTAGCGACAAATCTACACGTCATGGGACAAACCGGCTACCAAAAAAAGAATAAAAAAATAAATAAAATTCAACGTACTCAAGTCCAGGGGATGTGTCACGCAGGCAGCCATACTACTCGCGCTTCCTCCAAACCAAAAAGGATATCGGATAGGAGGCCCTATCTTCTTTTTGCGCTGCTCAGCCCGCTCCTCCTTGGTGAGTTTGCGGGCCGGTGCCGACTCTTGAGCCGATGAGGCCATGATGTGCAGGGTTTGCGGTTAGCAGCAGGAGCTTATAGATGCATCGCACAGCTGTGACAAGGCGACCTCGTTTTCACTTTTTTTCTCTTCTTTCCGCGATTCAATTCGCGAGTGCTAGCTGCAACTCCCAATTGCCAAATGAAGGATTGCGCAAAACGGAGGTCAAGACACAAAAGTGATGTGAGTGAGAGACATGTCTCCGTACAGAGGTGCTTAGAGTTCGGCTTAGAGTCTCGGCGTTGACGTCGGCTGTGGTGGCAGAAAAATGGACCCGACGGTAGGCGGTGACGTAGTACAGAGTACAGAGCAGGTGGCCAGGCACGGGCAGCGTTCAATGTTTGATGTTGGCTCGCCAGTTGACTGACTTAGCGTCTTAGCTTTGTCGGGTTTGAAAGGGCGTCTGTATATCCTGCTTATGTCTTTTCTGTCTTGTTCGACCCGGCTGTGTCTGGATGTGGAAGAGCCAAATGGCTATTGAAGATATCTGGACGCCAGTGGCGCTCACAGTATCACAGGGCAGCGGAAACGGTCCGCGAGATGAGCTCGGAAGAGCCTTCATCAATGCGCAACAACCGCATGCCCGTGGCCGATCCTGCACGTACCAAAAGTCGACAGATTATTCAGAATATATGATGAAATCACATTCTGGTGTCGTGCCTTTTTGGATGGGGGTTTGAACAACCCAGGCAACATTGGCTATAGGGTAGCCTGTGCCAGCTTAAATCCAGGGTCCTGCCTAACTTTTGAGGTTCGACCCGGCAGCTTCGACAACATCACAGCTTAAGCTGCTTAAGCTGTCCGTGAACAAATTGGCACCCAACGCATCGACAAGGTGCCGAATTATGTGATTGGAACTATACAGCGAGCCAAACCACCAACATGTCGGTACGAATTGGGGCTATGCGCGGCCTCTTGAGGTGCAACCGGCAGGTTCGCTCCTCTCGATACTGCTCTATCCGACCATCATGTGCGATTCGGCAGTATTCCTCCTCGGGTTTGTCATATAGTGTGGTATAAATTGAGTAAATTAAAGTCGTATTAATACTTGATTTCTATACACAGGGACCCTGCTCTCCTCGAAACCAGCGAATGCCTCCAACAGTTCTGTGTCAATCCGGGGCGGCACATACAAGACTGATCCCGCATGGTTTAATGTGCCGTCCAATGTATTAGACGCCACGTCTCGGAAGCTACACCTCCAGAAAGACCACCCTGTGTATATAACTCGACAAATAATAGAGTCGAACTTCCCCTCGCCCACATACAACTACTACAACGAATACAACCCGGTTGTGTCAACACACCAAAACTTCGACTCTCTCGGCTTCTCGCCAAACCATCCAGGGCGAGCCTTGTCTGATACCTACTACATAAACGATAAGACTCTCCTCCGAACACACACGAGCGCGCACCAGGCCGACACTTTCCGAGCGGATGAGAGCGAGGGTTACTTAATTTCTGCGGATGTATATCGACGCGATGCCATCGATCGAAGCCACTACCCTGTCTTTCACCAGATGGAAGGAGCCAGATCCTGGGATCGAAACAAGGTCCCCAATGGCAACATAGCTGCTGCTGTGCGAGCCGACTTGAAAACGCTACCCAAACACAATGTCGAAGTCGAAGACCCCAACCCTCCCTACCACGATGAACGCAATCCTCTGCAAGATTGCCACTCTGCCGCTGAAGCCCAAGCAATTGGCGAACATCTGAAGAGATCGCTGGAAAACATGGTGGTGGATGTCTTCTCCAGGGCCAAAGCCGCAGCTCTGCGAGAGGATCCTACCTTCGTTGACGAGCCGTTGCGAATGCGCTGGGTGGAAGCATATTTCCCATTCACGAGTCCCTCATGGGAACTGGAAGTTTACTATGCAGGAGACTGGTTGGAGGTATTGGGATGTGGCGTGGTTAGACAAAGTCTCTACAACAATGCAGGCGTGCCATCGCAACTGGGATGGGCTTTTGGCATTGGCATCGATCGCATCGCCATGCTGCTGTTCAAGATTCCTGATATCCGCCTGTTTTGGTCACAGGATCAACGATTCCTCTCCCAGTTCACCGGCGTGTCCGATAACCTCGATAAGCTCAAGAGGTTTGCGCCATTCTCCAAATACCCTCCTTGCCCCAGGGATGTATCCTTCTGGCTGGCGTCAACATCACCCGCTGGAGGAAACACAAAGGGCAACTTCCACGAGAACGATGTCATGGAAATTGTGCGCAATGTAGCTGGTGATGTTGTCGAGGATGTTAGACTTATTGATGAGTTTGTGCATCCCAAGACTGGTCGCAAGAGTATGGCTTATCGCATTGTATACCGCAGCCTGGAGCGTACCCTGACAAGCGAAGAAGCCAACAGCTTTCACGAAAGTGTGCGAGAGGCTTTAGTTAGGGAATTAGGTGTTGAGCTTCGCTGAGAAGCTTTCGATTTAGTGAGCGCCGTTGTTGGCCGTTGCGAAGGGTTGAGGAGAGTTGCGATGCATTGTACAATCCAAGTAGACCACACGGTGTTGTAAACTTATGTATATGACGTTGTAATTTGTGGGTGAGCAGTGGAACAAGCAAACGTTGTCTTGAAACATGTAGACGCGGCCAAGGAAAGCATCATTCTGTTTATGGATATCTCTGCCAACTACATACCATATATTCAAATTACTGTGCCTGTATGAGACATTATGTGCTTCATGGGTATCAAGATAGTTTACAGCCAGGACCATTGGACCAGCTTCATCAGTTCAAGTGCTTTTTAGAGGGCTCTTGCTATGTTGAGAGTTGCCAGCCAGTCGTGCCTGCCATTTCATCAGCCGGTTTGAACCGATGCCGTAATTTGATGCTGGCCATTTTGCTCCGCACTTCATCTCTGCTATCCATGTAAAACACACGCTGGATTCTTTCTTGACAAAATTCGAAATACACAGCCTCTTTTAGTCGGCACTGGCGGCCAGAACCAATATTACACTATTTAGCTAGAGCTGATTCACCTTGGATATTGGGATATGTTACCCTTCATCCTTGTATGTACATGCGGTCCTGCCCGATGGGCTTGTAAAGCCAAGCTAACTTATCACTTTCGAAAGATTTCTGCGACAGAAACCGGAAAAGCGGCAACGAGATGCATGAGTATCGCTGCATTTAAACGGTGTGATTAGCCAGCCGCACGACATATTCTTATCTCACGGTTCCGACAGACCGCTAGACAGAGACTGCGAGGCATCCTTTCCCCTCCAAGTTGACTTTGAACCTATTGGACGTGTCGACTATACAAGGGTGTCGTGGCAGAAGAAAAGATTGATCCTGAGAGATTATTGAGGCAGTGTTTTTCTTGGCGTCGATCCTGCGGAGTAGGATACCTCGTCGTCACATCTCGCTTTGACGACTTACATTCATTCATACCGCCTGATAGTTGAGCATCCGAAGCCACATTGCCATTGTGCCCAGTCAATACGAAGTATATACAGGATTTCAAAACTCCAAGCTCGGGCGTGCCATACAATTACGAGAGGCTGTAGAGTACTGGGAAAACAGGACAATCGCTTTGGAGAGGGAGGCCTTCATCGACTCGGCAACCTGGATTTTCGTGATTGGCCACCTTGCAGATTGGACATGCAGCCACCTGCATCAATCGCCATGGTAAGCATTGGTGCAAAAGCTGCGGCTAGCGCAACTTGTCCCCGGTCCGGAGCCGTTTCTTGTATCCATCTGCACCTAATATCATGTCTTCTAGGTCTTCTAGTCAATCAGGAAGCTCCATGCTACCCATTGGCAACTAAGTGGACCCTTTTCCACTTAGTTGGCCATAAAATTCTAGGACAGCCACAAAAGTCCAGGACAACTAATACTTACTTTTTAATTTTTTTATTATTAATTTACTTATAAAATAAGATTAATAATTAATATAAAGTTATTATAGCTTACTTATTTTATTACAATTACTTAATTTAAAGTTAATATTAAAGCTAGCTTTTTACTTCTAGTAATTAAGGCTATTAATTTAATAATATAAATATAAGTACCTAAATAGCCTTATTATATAATAATAATATTATAATAATAATATTAAATATTTATATAAAAAGCTATTAAATACTTTAATATTAATAAATTAATTATTTAATATATTATTATAGCTTTTTTTATAACTTTTTAGCTAATAATTAGCCAGTTATAAACTATAAATAATAATAAAAATAAAGCTTTTATTATATATATTATATAAATATAAAAGGGCAGCTTTTTAGCTATAAAGTAATAAATTAAGGCTATTATAAATAACCTATAAAGGCATTAAGTGTTATAAACGTTACTGCACAAGACGTAGGAAGCTAGGCTATACTAGTAAGGATAAGTATAGTTATTAACTAATAAGAATATTAGGTTATATAATAGCTTATTAGATTATATAAATAATTTAATAAGATAAAATTATTAGGATTATTAAGTAATCTAAATAATTTAGATTTATAATAAAAAAATAAATAAGTACTTAAAAAAAAAGTATTTTTATAGCTAAATAATTTAGATTTTTATTAATTAATCTAAATAATAATTTTATTATTAAAAGTTATACTTTTAATAGCCTTATTATAATACTACTTAAAGCTACTTTATAATATTTAACCTAATTTACTTTTTAAAAAATAAACTTATTATACTTTAGAACCTAAACTATTATTATATTTTAATTAATTTTATTTAATAAGTTACCTTAAAATTTTAAGTAATAATAATTTCTAAGATATTTACTTTAAGTAAAAAAACTATTAATTTAAAGGAGATAATAAAGTACTTTTATAATAAAATTATTAAAATAAAAAAGTAAAATTAATAGCTTTTTAAATAATAAAATAATTTATATAAAAAACTTAATAAGTAAAAAAAAAAACTTATAATAATTTATAAAATTATACTTATAACTCTTATTAAAACCTATAATATATTAAAATTTCTTAAGCTAAAATTATATAATAATTATAAAAGTAATATAAAAAACTTTTTTTATATAAGCCTAAGCTTACTTTTAAGTTAATAAAAAAATTTATATAATACTTAAATTATAAATTTTTTATATTAGTAATTTCTTAACTAAAAAAATAATAAAATAATAAGAACTAACTTTTTATATATATTTTAAGTATAATATTAAAATTAAAATAAAAGTTATTTATATTTTTTTAATTATAAAACCTTTAAAAAATAACTTTTTATTATATTTAAAAACCTAAATAAGTATAAAAAAGCTATATAATAGCTTACTTAACTTAAGTAAACCAGATTTATAGCTTATTATATTAAAAAGTTTAAATATATTATAATAAAACTTAATTAAAATATTAAACCAAAAATAAAAGTTTTTTATTAAAAACTTAAAAAAAAAGTAAAAAATAATATTTATTAAAAAGATTATTTTAAGTTATTTAATAATTTTATTAAAATAATTATTAAGGTAAATAATTATTTATATAAATAATATTAAGAAAAAAGTAATAAAAACTATTAATCTTATATTAAGTTTAATAAACCTAATAATAATAAATTATAATAAACCTTTATTATATATAAATATTATACTAGACTTATAAAACTTAATATTATAAATAAAAAAAAAGGGAAAACTTATTATAATTATAATAAAATTAGATACTTTATAAATAAATACTAAGCTCTTAAAAAATAATAAAAGCTTATTATAAAAAATAAGAAATTTTATATAATAAATTAAAAAAAATTACTTATATAAAACCTTAATATAATAAATAATAAAAGAAATTATATATTAATAAATAATATTAGTTTAAATAAAAATTAAAAATTTAAAACCTAATTAATACCTAATAACTTTTAAGAATATTAAATATTATTACTAAAAAATAAGCTTTTATTAGAACTAATTTAAAAAAAAAAATTATTTAATTAAGAAAAATAAACTAAAAGTTAAATATAAACTTTTTAATTAAACTTTTTATTATAATAATAATTATTATATATACCTTAATAATAAGTAAGGTAATAAATAATTTTTATAAGAATAAAAAGGGAAAAAAATAACTTTTATAATATAACTAAAATTATAATAAACTGATTTAAAAATATTAAATAAAAAATTATATTATACTAAAAATAATATATATACTACCTAAATTATAGCCTTATAATATAAAAATAAAAGGAACTATATAATTATAAGTAATTTACTTAGCCTAAATTTAATTAATATAAATAATAAATTAAGTAATTACTAAGAAAGCTCTAATAATATATTAAAAGATAATTATTAATAATAGCGCCTAGAATAATATACTAAGAAATAATATAAGAATAAAACTAATAAATTAAGAAATAATAGCTATTATTATAATTAAAATTAATTTCTTAATAAAAATCTAATAAGTCTTTATATATTATAAATATTAGTAATATAATATATTTTATAATTAATATAATTATAATAAAAAGAAAAATCTAAGTAATAATTAATAATAAAATATAAGAAAATTTTATTTTATTAAATCTTATTAATAAATTATAATTATCTTAAATACCTAAAAATAAGCTTTATTAACTTATAATTATAAAAGGAATTATAATAAAGTATAGCTAAAAAGTAATTAATATAAAAATTATATAGCTTTTAATTAATATATAAAGTATAAAATATTAAATTATATTAGATATTATAATAATTTTAAAATATAATATTATATTAAAAATACCCTGGTTATAAATAAGTAATTTATAAATTAATTAAAAAACTAGCTAATTTTAATAAAATTTATTAGAATATAATTATAATACTAAAAGTAGCTTATAAAAAGCACTTTATTTAAATTATAATAGGCTTTTAAAAATATATATAATTACTAAAAAGCTAAAAGCTAAAATAATAAAAATTCCTAAAAAATACTTAAAGTATAATAAGCTATTTAATAAAAAGCTAGAAATAAAACTACTAAAGTATTTATATTAGAATTATAAAATTAAATTTTAGCCTAGTATTAAACTAATATTTAATAAAATTTATTTCTAGAACTCTAAGTAAAATAAAGCACTTAAAAAATATCTAAAAAATATATTAAAAAAAATATATATAATTATTAAAGTTTTTAATAAAATACTTAATTTTATAAGTATTAAAAAAAAATAAAAAACTATAATTATATATTAATTATTAATACTTAAATAAAATTATAATTAAGAATTAATACCTATTATTACTTATAATTAAAATATAAAATAAAGTTAAAAAAACTAAATAATTTATTATATTTAACCTAAAAAAAGCTTATAATTTAATATAAATAAAAAAAAGCTATAAGTAAATAATAGTATTTTAAACTAGTAAAGAATATTATAAGTACCTAATAATACCCTTTAAACTTACTAATATATTAGTAATATTTTAAAAGATAATTAATATAATTATATAAAAATAACTAAAAATATTTATAATTATATATTTTAATAATATTTTTATTTATTTAAATATACTTAAAAAATATAAATAATATATTTATAAAATATTATAAACCTTATAAAATAATAAACTTTTAATTAAAGCTTTTAAATATTAGTTTTATAAATAAATTATATACTTTTTAAGCTATATACTTATATATAAAAAAGTATAAATAAGCCTAAAAAAAATTAAAATTATTTAAAAATAACTAATACTTATTAACCTAAAAAAAGTAAAAAAATTTATTATATTTATAAATTTTTATTAAAAGTTTTTAAGTAAATATAAAAATATTTTATAACTTTTTATTAACCTAATAAAAAAAAAAGTTAACTTTAAATAAATTAAACTTAAAAATATAATATTTTAAAAAATAAAAAAATTAATTATAAAAAAACTTATATTAAAAATACTTAATTAAAATAAACTTTATAAGCTTAAAATAAATACTTTAAACTTTATACTAAATAAATAACTTAAATAATAAAATAATTAAGAAAAATTACACCTAATTATATTCTTTTTAAAAAAACTCTAAAAACCTAAACTTAATTATGTAACGGCTAAGGTTCCCAAGGGATAAACTAGTCGTAGTTTATGTTGGCAGAGCCACTAGGGCAGTCAATCTGAGCAGTTGGGTGTTACGTTGGTAATAGGTCGTAGACCGTAACCAAGTGATCAGAGTCAAAGAGTTGTAAGCGAGGCTTATTCAATGTAATGATCTGTGTTGAAAGCTAAGGAGCTAGAGGCTATCTATGAAGCGAATTTGGGGGTCCCTATATACTACGGTTGCTAGTTATCGCGGAGGTGAGCATCCTCGATGCTCACTTCCAAACACTGGTGAGCGTTGTGCATGCTCACTTATAATAACTGAGCGTCCTTCCCATTGGTCCTGTCGTGCCGACCAATGTTCCGTGGCCCGTCATGCCTGTGCCGCCCGGCGGCTCCATGCAGCCGGCCCAACCTGCAGCCTACGTGCTGGGTCGTAACACGATGTCCCCTCTCCCATGGTCTTGTCCTCAAGACCTAGGCCTTGTTTCATAAGTAGTTCCTCTGCCCTTTTCTTTTCGTTGGTAAGTTCCTCTTTCTTTTCATCCTTTGTGATGTCCTTCTGACGCCATGTCCAGTCGTACCGTCGTTCCTCGTACCCGAAAGCGAAAAGATCCCTCGTTGAAGGCTCCTTCTACCTTACGGAACGATCGCTTGGCTGATTCCATTGAATCGTTTGGTTACGACGTCATGCCGTGTTCCTTTTGTTCCGCCCGTGGTCTTCGTTGCAAGATGATTGAGCGTTCCTCCAAGTGCGGGGAATGCGTGCGGCGGGGGCGTTCCTGTGATGCTTCTGGTGTCGCGATTAGCTCGCGTAGGTGTCCTTTTTGTGTGTCACTGTTTTTTGCTAATGAGTGTCCTTGTAGTTGGTCGCATTATTTCCGAATCGAAACGTTTGGATCAGGAGGAAGAGAGAGCGGAAGAGCAAATGCTCAAGGCTCAGGCTGAGTTGAATGAAGCGCTGGCCCGTCTAGCGCGACTGCGCCGCCAAAAGCGGCAGTTGGTTACCAAGGGTCAACAAATGACTCGCTTGGGTCTGCAATCGCTGGATGAGTTGGAGGAGGAGGAGCGTCGCGAATCCGAGGCTGTTATCGATGCGCAATCTCTAGGCGCTATTGACGTGTTGGATTGGAACGCTGTGTTTGGGGATGCCTTGTTGAATGCTGCTGGTGATACTGCCGTAATAGGTGCTGGCAATTCTTCAGGTGCTCCGTAGGTTCCCATGTGTTTTCCTCGTCTCCATAGCTTTTCCATTTAATGAGATATTGGCGTGTTTTGTTTCTTGTCCTCATGTCTAAGATCCGTTCTACTTCATATTCCGTTTCGTTCATGACTTCGATGTCTTCTTCTGCTGGTGCATTGTTTGGTGCTTTCTCAAGAAGTGAAATGTGTACTATAGGATGATTCCTCATAGTCTTTGGTAATGAAAGTTCGTAGTTGTTTGTCGATATTCTTTTCTTGATAGCGAATGGTCCTAATTTTTTGTAGTCCAATTTGTCGCTTGGTCGCGTTGTTTTGATGTTTCGTCGGAGTAGGTAGACCATGTCTCCCTCCCCAAAGATTGGTCCCTTCGATCTTTTACGATTATGGTATTGTGCCATTCTGTTTCGTACGAATTCCAATTCGTGTCGCATTTCTTCGTGCAATCTCTTCAGTTCATCTGCTTGCAGCATCGCTCGTTCTGCTTGCGGTCCTTCGCGCTGTGTTCGAAATACTTCGGGATTAAATCCGTAATTGGCGTAGGCTGGTGTTTGCTTTGTCGATTCTGATATCGAGCTATTGTAAGCCAATTGCGCTGTAGGTAACCATTTAACCCAATCGTCCTGTTGATGATTGATGTAACATCGTAGATACTGTTCAAGCGTCTGGTTCAATCTTTCCGTCTGTCCATCTGTCTGTGGATGGTATGCGGTGCTTAACTTGTGATTCGTTCCAAGTTGTGCCATAAGTGCTTGCCAAAACTTAGAAGTAAATGTACTTCCTCTGTCCGATATGATTTCTTCTGGCAGTCCATGGTTACTTGCTATTGTTCGTAAGAACACATATGCAAGTTCTTCTGCATTGCTTGCTTCTCTGTACGGTAAAAAGTATCCGTATTTTGTGAGTCTATCCGTGACCACGAATATGCTGTCATATTCCACGTTGGTCATTGGTTCTTTTGACATTGGTAGCTTCGTAATATGATCGAAAGCTATCGATTCCCATGGTCGTGTTGGTACTGGTAATGGTTGCAGTTCTCCGTATGGCTTATGTCGTGAAGCCTTACTTTTTCCGCATTGTATGCATTCGTTGACAACCTTTTCGACCATTTTCTTGATTCCTGAGAAATCGTATTGTCGTCGTATCTTATCCAGTGTCTTGCGGATTCCTTGATGTCCGTAGACTGGATGTTCATGCATTTCTTTGATGCATTCTTCTTGTAATTCTGGTGGTATCCAGATTTTCTCTCCATACATTGGTACTCCTCCTGGGTGGCATGTGCATCCCGTCGGTACGTCCCCAATGTGTTGTATATTGTCTGTTGCCCATTGGTGTATTTTGCCGTATACTGGGTCTTCTTTCTGTACTTTCAATATGGCATTCAGTTGTTTCTGCTGGAAATTGCCATTTTTATTGATCTCAAGGAGTGGTCCTGTTGCTGTAGGTACTCCTGTATCGTAGTCGCTTCTTCGACTTAGAGCGTCTGCTCGTCCGTTCTCGGATCCTTTTCGATGGATGATTTCGTAGTCGAATTCTGAAAGATATTCGGCCCATCGAATTTGTCGTCCATTCAATTGTTGCGTCGTCGCAAAATGAGAGATGTTCTTATGATCGGTATACACCTTAACTTTGTGTTTGCTTCCCATGAGATAGTGTCTAAATTCCTTGAAAGCATTGATGATTGCTAGGAATTCTTTGTCGTAGATGGGGTAGTTGAGTTCTGCTCCATGAAGTTTCTTCGAGTAGAACGCAATAGGGTGTAGTTTTCCGTCATCGTCTCTTTGTCCAACTTGTGCTCCTAGAGCAAAGTCTGATGAGTCGGTTTCTAGTTCCGTTTCTTTTTCTGGGTCGAAGGTTCTCAAAACAGGTTCGGATGTGATGAGTTCTTTGATCTTGTCAAAGGCACATTGCGCCTCATCGTTCCAATTCCACTGCTTATCCTTCTTGGTGAGTTCATCCAAGGGTGCTGCGATTTCGCCGTAGCTCTTGATGAATCTCCTGTAATAGTTCGCAAAGCCTCTAAAGCTTTGTATGTCCTTGACATTCTTCGGTGTTGGCCAGTTCCTTACTGCCTCAATCTTTGTCTTTTCCATTCGTATCTCGTTTGGTCGTATCGTGTGTCCTAGGAAGTCTACTTCCTGGGTATGGAATTTGCTTTTTGCTGGTTCCACTAGTAACTTCGCGTCTTGTAGCGCTTGTAGTACCTTGTGTACATGTCTTTTGTGGTCTTCCAGGGTTTTTGAGAAGATCAGTATATCGTCCAGATACACTACCACAAAATTGTCCAAATATTTTCGTAGTACGCTGTTGATCATTCGTTGGAATGTCGCTGGTGCGTTGGTAAGCCCGAATGGCATTACCAGGTATTCGAATAGTCCGAACTTCGTTCTAAAGGCTGTCTTCCATTCATGGCCTTTCTTTATTCGAATCAAATTGTATGCTCCCTTCAGGTCCAAAGCGGTGAACCAATTCATTCCGTGCAATCGGTCCCGTAGTTCCGATATTAGTGGCAACGGTGTTCGATCCTTCATGGTAATCGCGTTCAATCGCCGATAGTCCACTACTAACCGCAGTTTCCCGTTTTTCTTTGGAACAAACATAACTGGGTATCCAGCTTCTGATGTGGATGCTCTGATGTAGCCTTTCGCTAACATCTCGTCGATGTACTCCCGTAGTGTTTCGAGTTCTCTTGCGTTTAAGTTGTAAATCTTATGGAATGTTGTCGACTTTCCGTCTATCAATTCAATCTGATGATCCCATTGGCTGTGTTCTGGTAATCCGGTTTCTAATTCTTCTGCGAATAATTTTTCGTATTTCCGGTATTCCTTAGGGATATTCTTGAGTCTTTCTTCTTTCGTTATTGGGCTTTTGTCGTCTTTATCGTTCTCGTTCCTCTTTTCTCCTTCGAGTTTCTTGTTTGTGTTCGCGAGGTCTTTCCTTAAGGTGGCAATAACCTTTCGGATCTTGGCTTTTGTCTTCTTGTTGCTTATTGTTGTTCGTATCCCGGTTTGTAGCGCCGTCGAGGTCGTTACGGTGGATCCAATTGTTTTGACTGCTTTTCTGCCGCTTGTTTGTTGTCGTTGGTCCTTGGATAACTTGCTTGAAGGTTCTTTTTCTTCAGAACTCTGTTCATGAGCTAAGTTATGACGAAATTTCGTTCTTTCTTCCGAATTCTGCTGATTCTGTTGGCCTGAAGTCTCGTTCCACTTCAGTTGGCCTGTCCTCCAGTTGATCAGTGGGTTACTCTCCCATAACCATGGGTACCCTAACACTAGGTCGTGTTCCGATACGTCCATAACATCGAGTTGAATCACTTCTGAATGACTTTGAATCTGTACTTCGAGATGATCAGTCTCTTGGTTAATGATTCCGTCATTATAGGCAAAAAGTTTTCCTTCGATATCAGTTAACTCGTATGGTGCCTCTTTGTGTTTCCACGGTAGTTGGTAACGATTCACAACTCTGGGTGAGATATAGTTGCCCATCGCGCCACTGTCCACAAGTATGCGAACGCGATGTCCCATGACTTCGGCGTCTAATACCATTTTGTCGCTTCGTCCGTTCTGGGTTGCGTTGAGGGTCATTAGCGTCTTTCTTTTCATGCCAGCCTGTAGCCCTTTTACAGATGGCGTGCCTCGTTTTTTGAGTTTTCCGGAATAGATTCTTCTGCGATTTGTCGTTTCATTTCTTGGTACCATTCTGTAGGTCCAGTTCCGTTTTGCGGGTGCTTGAAGCAAAACCCATCGTCAAACATTTGACATAGGCGATTGTAAATTTGGTTTTTCATTTCTCCGTGTTTTTCGCATCTTGGGTTGTCGCAGTTTACCGCATATTTCCTGTTGCATCTGGGGTTGAACTTCTGTTCGTTGTACCACTTATCCAACTGTTGTTCACTGTGGTATGTTGATTCTGTGGTTCCCCTGGGGTCTTTCTGTTCGAGTATGTCTAATGCTCGCTGTGTCCGTTTGTATGCTGCTGGTGTTCCACATTGCCACTTGTGCCATTCCCTGGCCTTATCTACCATATGTTCTGAACAATTAGGTAGTGGGCATACCATGTGGTCTTTTGTTTCACATCGAGGTGACTTGAGTAGTAACTCCCTTCTGTGTGTTGGGATTTTTCCCTCATACACATACTGATGCCACTGCCTGTTCTTCGTATGTACATGTAACTGGCATGTGTCTGATTCACATACGTCCGTAGGATCTGTATGAGCTCGGCATTTGATGGGTGTGTTTGAATCGGGTTCCAAGATCATCGTTTGATCGTTATTGATTATCTTCACTCTCCATTCTAGGAGTTCCCATCTGAAGTATGGTGCTTTGATCGGATATCCTTTCATCCTGATCGGAAACGCATCCAATCGTGCCTTGGTTTGAAAGTGTGCCTGGCACATTGCAAACGCGCATGATGCCCATGCTAAACGTGTATGTTCCGCGTGTCTTGGTGAGAGTCTAGGATCGTCTTCCTTCTCTCCTTCCGGAAACCATAGTGTCTGGTTTTCCATTGCCGTGGTGGTGTCCACTGCTAGAATAGGAATTGCGAAATGTTTTCCTGTTGGTGCGGGGAAATATCGCTGTACAGCTTGTTCTTGTGTGGCTGTCAGCCTTGCAGGCGTTTCTTCCTCGCTTCGTTCGTCTTCGGACGCTTCTGGAGTATCTAGGATTGCGTTGTCGTCATCGACGCTCATTTCCCTTACTCTATCTTCCGGTTCGTCGAAGGTGGTGAGGATTTGTGCGTCTTGCTCCTCCCTATATTGTTGTTCCCTTCGATTCTTCCTTGCTTCTGCTTGTTGTCGCACCCAATCGAGAATTTCTTGGTGCGAGTCTTCGTCCAAATATTCTGGCGATTTTGGTTCATGGAGTTCCTTTCGTCCCGTCATTGCAAGCGTTCTCTTTTCCATTGATTGTTCGTCCAGGTCTTCTTGTACCAGTTGTTTGGCTACTTGCAGTCCGTTTCCTATGAAGTTCATAATTTTCTTCTTTGGTTTTCTTGGTTCTTTTGGAAACCATCCTCTTTCTTGTTTGCTGCTCATGTGAACGTAGCAGTTGTCGTCATAGCAGAAGGTCCAGTTGAGGTTCTTATGTTCCACCTCTGATTCGGTAACTTCGATTTTCTGTTGGTTAGTAGAATTGAGTTGTTTCTTACCTCCTTCTGGTACTGGCTTCCATTCTTTCCTGGGTTTCTTGCATTTATTGGCGAAATGTCCTGGTTTTCCGCAGTTGTAGCATTTCTTTTCCTTTTTGTCGTCTTTCTTGGTAGCGTCAAGCTCCATTCGTCCAGGGTTAAGAGTGTGACCATAGGCAATAGGTTCGTCACGCTTTCTGCGTTGATTGGCTTGGTAACTCTTCCCTTTGGCAGGGCTCCAGGTTCCTTTACCCTGTTTCTTCTGTATGCGTCGCTGATACTGTCTGTCGTCGATTCGTACCGCCATAGCGATGTAGTCCGATAAGTTGTCTGGTCTGTTCTCCCTGTAGAGTTCATCTTTGACTTCTTCCTTAAGTCCTTTATAGAAAGCTGACATAAGAGGTTCGTCCTCCCAGTCAAGCTGAGATGCAAGTTGTCTGAAGCGAGCGGCATAATCGGATGCCGATCCCTTCTGCTTGAGCCCGTCGATGTAGTACTCAGCAGCCCTAGCTTCGTCAACTGTTCCAAAGGCCTTTTTGATAGCTTTTTCGAATTCATCGTAACTTTCGAAAATGGTGTTGGTTTCTTCTTCGCGGTCGTCTTTTTCTTTGTTAAGGTAGTCCCTCATAATGGGTTCAAACCATGCGAGTGCCACTCCCGTCATACACCCTCCTGCGTGCAGTACCTTGGCAGAGGATTCTTCCATTTTGGTCGGGAATTGTCGGTGGTAAGCCCTGAGTTGAGTGAGGAATCCTTGAAGCGCACCCGGGGATCCGTCGTACGGTCCTGGTGCCCTGGGTCTAAGGATTTCTCCCAAGTCCTTTTTAATTGTGGCCGCAGTCGTGGCTTGTTCCTGCCGTTCTTCTTCCATCTGTTGGACCCGTTCCCGAAGGCGTATGATCTCAGCAAGCATGTCGTGAGCAGAGATGGTGGTTGGTCCCTCTCGGGTTTCATTGGATCCAGATGCGGTGGTAGTCTCGCGTGGTGCCATGTTGACAGTTATCAGGTATTGCTCAGAGTGACGCGGTAGTAGTCTGAACAAGAGCTTTCAACGTGTAACGGCTAAGGTTCCCAAGGGATAAACTAGTCGTAGTTTATGTTGGCAGAGCCACTAGGGCAGTCAATCTGAGCAGTTGGGTGTTACGTTGGTAATAGGTCGTAGACCGTAACCAAGTGATCAGAGTCAAAGAGTTGTAAGCGAGGCTTATTCAATGTAATGATCTGTGTTGAAAGCTAAGGAGCTAGAGGCTATCTATGAAGCGAATTTGGGGGTCCCTATATACTACGGTTGCTAGTTATCGCGGAGGTGAGCATCCTCGATGCTCACTTCCAAACACTGGTGAGCGTTGTGCATGCTCACTTATAATAACTGAGCGTCCTTCCCATTGGTCCTGTCGTGCCGACCAATGTTCCGTGGCCCGTCATGCCTGTGCCGCCCGGCGGCTCCATGCAGCCGGCCCAACCTGCAGCCTACGTGCTGGGTCGTAACAAATTATAAGATTTATAATAAAAAACTTATAATTATTATTAAGTACTTTAAAAAATAAAAATATTATTTTATAAAAGTAAAATATTAAATTAAAATTTATATTAATTATAAGAATTTTATATTATTTTTAACTATAAAAAATCTAAATAAATAATAAATTAAATAATATAAAACTTTTATAAATTATAATTTTAAAATTATATATTATAAAAAATCTAAAAATAAAAAAGTAAATATACTTAATTAAAAAAAAAATTTAAAATTAAATAAATAAATAAATAATATACTTTTATTATATACTACTAAAAATAAAAACCTTATATTAAGTACTTAAAAAGTTAATATAACCTAATAAGTTAAGCCAAATAAAATATAAATATAATAAATTATATTATATATTAAGAATAATAGCTATTTAAATAATTAAAAAATAAAAATATATTTATTTAAGAAAAATAAAACCTTTTTATATAATAAATAATAATATATTTCTAATATACTTTAAAAGTAACTTATTAAAAAAATATATAAATACCTTTTATATAAATATTAAAATATAAAAAAAATAATTAATAAAATAAGAAAATTATATAACTTTCTAAAAAGTAAAAAAATAATATAAAAAATTATTAAGAAATATAATATATATAATAAAGTAAAAGTAATATAATATATATTATATAATAAATTATAACTAATATTATTACCTAAAAAAATATAATAAATTATTATTATAAACTTTATTATTAAATTATTAAAGTTTAAAAAACTAATAATAAAAGTTATTTATAATAATATTCTAATTATTATTAATAAACTTATAAAATATACTTATTATATTTTTTATATAAAATTAAATAATATTAAAAATTTAATATATATATTTTTTAAAATAATTATTATATAATATAAATTATTAATAAAGCTTATATTAAATTATAATAAATTATTTATATTAAACTTTTAAAAAAGCCTTATAAAAACTATAAAAGTTAAGTAAAGCTTATTTATAATATTTTATTTATAATTAAATAAATAAATAAAAATCTTAAACCAGATACTTAAATAATATTTATAAAATTATATTAATTACTAATAGAATAATTAGGTAAAATAGCTATTATTAATATAATAAGTTTATAATAACTTTAAGATTAATAATATAAAAATATTATTATTTAAGGTAAATTATAAATTTAACCTTATTATTAAAATATATATAATATAAAAAATAAACACGCTAATAATTATAATATATATAATAACTATAATAAAAATATAAAAATACTTATAATAAAAATAAATATTTTTATAAAATTAAATAAAATATTATATAAATAAAAAGAGATTATTAGTACTAATCTTAAAAAAAAATATAAAATATACCTTATTTATAAAAATATTAAAATAAAATAACCTAATAATAAACTTAACTAAAAAAAAATTAAATTATTTTTTATTAAATAAAAAATCTTAAATATTAATTATAAACTATTATTATTAAATAAAATAAGAGTTTATTTTATATTTTATATATTATTATTAAAGAAAATATTAAATAAATTTATAATTATTATAAATATTATAATAAAAAATACTAATAAATATAAAGTTAAATAAATATTTAAAGTATAAAAAAATATAAAAAATTATTATTATTTTATTAAGTAAAAGGGATATTTAAACTCTAAAAATACCTAGAAACTAACTAAAAACCTTATAAACTACTTAATATTACTTAATGTAACGGCTAAGGTTCCCAAGGGATAAACTAGTCGTAGTTTATGTTGGCAGAACAACTAGGGCAGTCAATCTGAGCGGTTGGTTGTTACGTTGGTGATAGGTCGTAGACCGTAACCAAGTGATCAGAGTCAAAGAGTTGTAAGCGAAGCTTATTTAATGTAATAATCTGTGTTGAAAGCTAAGGAGCTAGAGTCTATCTATGGAGCGAAATTGGGGGTCCTTATATACTACGATGGATCACTTCTCCTGTCGTGATGTTTCCCTTTGGATCGCTGTTATGACCGTGATCCCGCTTACACGGATCACGGTTCCTTCTGCGATCCAGATGTGACGGTCGCTCCGACTATTAATCCGTTGTCCGCCCTGCCTGTGCCGCCCCGTGGCTCATGCAGCCGGCCCAACCTGCAGCCTGCTTCCTGCATACGACTGGGTCGTAACACGATGTCCCCTCTCCCATGGTCTTATCCTCAAGACCCAAGTCTCGTTTCATAAATAGCTCTGTAGCCCTTTCTTCCGTTAGTAAGTTCCCTCCTTCTTCCATTCTCTGGGATGTTCTGCTGACGCCATGTCCGGTCGCATTTCCAAGCCGAAATCGAACACAAAGAAAGATAATGGTCGCGAACGTGCCAATCTTATTGGTGTTATAAATTCATTCGGCTGCCCTGCGGACATGCCTTGTACTTATTGTTTTAAAAACGGTAAATCCTGCCGTATAGTGGATAGGAGATCGCGATGTAGCGAGTGCGTGCGGCGTGGTCGCCTATGTGATGGTGTTTTAGTGGCTTCTTCTTGTGGGTGCTGCCACAGCCCTTGTTTTGTCTGTATCCTTTTACTGACAGTATTTCTTAGTAACGCGCTTACTGGAGCAACAGAAGAAACTGGAGTCAGAGGAGGAGGAGGCAGGTAATAAGCTGTTGGAGCTTCACACACAGCTGGCCGACCTTCAGTCTCAGCTCTTCACAGCCGTAAATCGATTAGCCCGAATACGAAAGATCCGGAATCGTGTCAAGGATAAGAGTTCAGAATTATTTCGTCGTGGTATGGCGGAGTTAGATGCTGAGGATGGGATTCTGCCCGCTTTAGACGCTCACGAGCGTTAGGTGGTAAATGATTTGGGTGCGATAGGTGTTCCTAAAGAGAGTGACTGGTCTGCTTTTGGGTTGGGCGAGGAGTTCTTAGATCTAGGTCCCCTTATACCTCCTGCGCCTTCTGGTAAAACTGCCTCAACAGGTGCTAGCACTTCCTCAGGTGCTTCATAGGTTCCCATGTGTTTTCTTCGTGTCCATAGTCTTTCCACTTAATGAGGTACTAGCGTGTTTTATTCTTTGTCCTTACATCTAGGATTTATTCCACTTCGTATTCTCCGTCGTCCAAGACTTCAATATCTTTTTCTGCTGGTGCATTATTTGGTGCTTTCTCGAGAAGTGAAATGTGTACTATAGGATGATTCCTCATAGTTTTTAGTAGTGAAAGTTCGTAATTGTTCGCCGATATTCGTTTTTTAATAGCGAATAGTCCTAATTTTTTGTAGTCTAATTTGTTGCTTAGTCGCATTGTTTTAATGTTTCGTCGGAGTAGGTAGACCATGTCTCCCTCCCCAAAGATTGGTCCCTTCAATCTTTTATAATTATAGTATTATGCCATTCTGTTTCGTACGAATTCCAATTCGTGTCGCATTCCTTCATGCAATTTCTTTAGTTTATTTGCTTATAGCATCGCTCGTTCTGCTTGCGGTCCTTCGCGCTGTGTTCAAAATACTTCGGGGTTAAATCCGTAATTGGCGTAGGCTGGTGTTTGCTTCGTCGATTCCGATATCAAGCTATTATAAGCCAATTGCGCTGTAGGTAACCATCTAACCCAATCGTTCTGTTGATGATTGATGTAGTATCGTAGATACTGTTCAAGCGTCTGGTTTAATCTTTCCGTTTGTCCATCCGTCTGTGGATGATATACAGTGCTTAACTTATAATTCATTCTAAGTTGTGCCATAAATGCTTGCTAAAATTTAGAGGTAAATATACTTCCTCTATCCGATATAATTTCCTCTGGCAGCCTATGATTGCTTGCTATTGTTTGTAAGAACATATATGTAAGTTCTTCTGTATTGCTTGCTTCTTTATACAGTAGAAAGTATCCGTACTTTATAAGTCTATCCGTGACCACGAATATGCTGTCATATTCCACATTAGTTATTAGTTCTTTTGACATTAGTAGCTTCGTAATATGATTGAAAGCTATTGATTCCCATGGTCGTGTTAGTACTGGTAGTAGTTGCAATTCTCTGTATAGCTTATGTCGTAAAGCCTTACTTTTTCCGCATTATATGTATTTGTTGATAATTTTTTTGACTATCTTCTTAATTCCTAAGAAATCGTATTGTCGTCGTATCTTATCCAGTGTTTTACGGATTCCTTGATATCTATAGACTAGATGTTCGTGCATTTCTTTGATGTATTCTTCTTGTAACTCTGGAGGTATCCAGGTCTTTCCATGGTATTTTGGGATAATTCCGGGTTCTACGAGACATTCTTCTGGCGTGTCTGCAAACCTAACCTTTTCCTTTGCCCATTATTGGATTTTCTTGTATACTGGGTCTTCGTCTTGTACCTTTAGTATAGCATTCAGTTATCTTTGCTGAAAATTACCATTTGTATTAACCTCAAGGAGTTGTCCTGTCGCCATAGGTACTCCTGTATCGTAGTCGCTTCTTTAACTTAGAGCATCTGCTCGTCTGTTCTCGGATCCTTTTCGATGGATGATTTCGTAATCGAATTCTAAAAGATATTCGGCCTATTAAATTTGTCGTCCATTCAATTGTTGCGTTGTCGCAAAGTAAGAGATATTCTTATGATCGGTGTACACCTTAACTTTATGTTTGCTTCCCATGAGGTAGTGTCTAAATTCCTTAAAAGCATTAATGATTGCTAGGAATTCTTTGTTGTAGATGGGGTAGTTAAGTTCTGCTCCATGAAGTTTCTTTAAGTAGAACGTAATAGGGTGTAGTTTTCTGTTATTGTCTCTTTATCTAACTTATGCTCCTAGAGCAAAGTCTAATAAATTGGTTTCTAATTCTGTTTCCTTTTCTGGGTTGAAGGTTCTCAAAACAGGTTCGGATATGATAAGTTCTTTGATCTTGTTAAAGGCACATTACGCCTCATCGTTCTAATTCCACTGCTTATCCTTCTTGGTAAGTTCATCCAAGGGTGCTACGATTTTGCCGTAGCTTTTAATGAATCTCCTGTAGTAGTTTGCAAAGCCTCTAAAGCTTTATATATCCTTGACATTCTTCGGTGTTGGCCAGTTCCTTACTACCTCGATCTTTGTCTTTTCCATTCGTATCTCGTTCGGTCGTATTGTGTGTCCTAGGAAGTCTACTTCCTGTGTATAGAACTTACATTTTGCTGGTTTAAGCAATAGTTTAGCGTCTTATAGCGTTTTTAGTACCGTATATACGTGTCCTTTATAGTCTTCTAGGGTTTTCAAGAAGATCAGTATATTATCAAGATATACTACCACGAAGTTATCCAAATATTCTCGTAGTACGCTATTGATCATTCTCTGGAATGTTGCTGGTGCGTTGGTGAGCCCCATTGGCATTACCAAGTATTCAAATAGTCCGAATTTCGTTCTGAAGGCTGTCATCCATTTGTGACCCTTCTTTATTCGAATCAAGTTGTATGCTCCTTTTAGGTCTACCGCGGTGAACTAATTTATACCGTGTAATCGGTCCTGTAGTTCTGATATTAGTGGCAACGGTGTTCTGTCTTTTATGGTAATCGCGTTTAATCGCCGATAATCCATTACTAACCGTAATTTTCCGTTTTTCTTTGGAACAAACATAACTGGGTATCCAGCTTCTGATGTTGATGCTCTGATATAGCCTTTTGCTAGCATCTCGTTAATGTATTCTCGTAACGTTTCGAGTTCTTTTGCGTTTAAGTTGTAGATCTTGTGGAATATTATTAACTTTCCATCTACTAATTCGATTTTATAATCCTATTAACTGTATTCGGGTAATCCGGTTTCTAATTCTTCTACGAATAATTTTTCGTATTTCCGGTATTCCTTAGGGATATTCTTGAGTTTTTCTTCTTTCGTTATTAGGCTTTTATTGTTTTTGTTGTTCTTGTTTTTCTTCTCTTCTTCGAGTTTCTTATTTGTGTTTATGAGGTCTTTCCTTAAGGTGGTAATAACCTTTCGGATCTTGGCTTTTATCTTCTTATTGCTTATTATTGTTCGTATCCCGGTTTGTAGCGCCATCAAGGTCGTTACGGTGGATCCAATCGTTCTTTTCTTTGTACTCATTGTCTCTGTATTATTTATCTGTTGTTGTTGGTCCTTAGATAACTTGCTTAAAGGTTCCTTTTCTTCAGAACTCTGTTCGTGAGCTAAGTTATGACGAAATTTCGTTCTTTCTTCTGAATTCTGCTGATTCTATTGGCCTGAAGTCTCGTTCCACTTCAGTTAGCCTGTCCTCCAGTTGATCAGTAGGTTACTCTCCCATAACCATAGGTACCCTAACACTAGGTCGTGTTCTGATACGTCTATAACATCGAGTTGAATCACTTCTAAATAACCTTAAATCTGTACTTTAAGATAATCAGTCTCTTGGTTAATAATTCCGTCATTATAGGCAAAAAGTTTTCCTTTGATATCAGTTAACTTGTATAGTGCCTCTTTGTGTTTCCACGGTAGTTAGTAACAATTAACAACTCTGGGTAAGATATAATTGCCCATCGCGCTACTGTCCACAAGTATGCGAACGTGATGTCCCATGACTTCGGCGTCTAATACTATCTTATCGCTTCGTCCATCTTGGATTGTATTAAGGGTTATTAGCGTCTTTCTTTTCATGCCAGCTTGTAGCCCTTTTACAGATAGCGTGCCTCGTTTTTTGAGTTTTCCGGAATAGATTTTTCTGCGATTTGTCGTTTCATTTCCTGGTACTATTTTATAGGTCTAGTTCCATTTTATGGGTGCTTAAAGCAAAACCCATCATTAAACATTTGACATAAGTGGTTATAAATTTAGTCTTTTATTTCTTCGTGCTTTTCGCATCTTAGGTTGTCGCAGTTTACCGCATGTTTCTTGTTATATCTGGGGTTGAACTTCTGTTCGTAGTACTACTTATCCAGCCTTTATTCATTATGGTATATTGATTCTGTGGTTCCCCTGGGATCTTTCTGTTCGAGTATATCTAATACTCGCTATGTCCGTTTATATGCTGTTGGTGTCCCATATTGCCACTTGTGCTATTCTCTGGCCTTATCTACCATATATTCTAAGCAATTTGGTAGTGGGCATACCATGTGGTCTTTCATTTCACATCAAGGTGACTTGAGTAGTAACTCTCTTCTGTGTGTTAAGATCTTTCCCCTATACACATACTAATACCACTACCTGTTCTTCGTATATACATGTAACTGGCATGTGTCTGATTCACATACATCCGTAGGATCTGTATAAGCTCGGCATTTAATGGGTGTGTTTAAATCGGGTTCCAAGATCATCGTTTGATCGTCATTAATTATCTTCACTCTCCATTCTAGGAGTTCCCATCTGAAGTATAGTGCTTTAATCGGATATCCTTTCATCCTAATCGGAAATGCATCCAGTCGTGCCTTAGTTATAAAATATGCCTGGCACATCATAAATATACATGATGCCCATGCTAATCGTGTATGGTCCTTATGTCTTAGTGAGAGTCTGGGGTCATCCCCTTCTTCCCTCTCTGGGTACCATAGTGTCGGGTTTCTCAATATTATGGTAGTATCCACCACAATAATAGGAATTGCGAAATGTTTTCCCGTTAGTGCGGGGAAATATCATTATACAGCTTGCTCTTATGTGGCTATTAGCCCTACTGGCGTTTCTTCCTCGCTTTGTTCGTCTTCGGACGCTTCTGGAGTGTCTAGGATTGCGTTATCGTCATCAACGCTCATCTCCCTTACTCTATCTTCTGGTTCGTCGAGGGGGGTGAGGATTTGTACGTCTTGCTCCTCCCTATGTTGTTGTTCCCTTCGAATCTTCCTTGCTTCTGCTTGTTGTCGCACCCAATCGAGGATTTCTTAGTGCAAGTCTTCGTCCAAATATTCCGGCAACTTTAGTTCATGGAGTTCTTTTCGTCCCGTCATTACAAGAGTTTTCTTTTCCATTGATTGTTCGTCCAGTTCTTCTTATACCAGTTATTTGGCTACTTATAGCCCGTTTCCCACAAAGTTCACAATTTTCTTCCTTGGTTTTCTTGGTTCTTTTAGAAACCATCCTGTTTCTTATTTGCTGCTCATGTGAACGTAGCAGTTATCGTCGTAGCAGAAGGTCCAGTTAAGGTTCTTATATTCCACCTCTGGTTCAGTAACTTCGTTTTTCTGTTAGTTAGTAGCGTTGAGCTGTTTCTTACCTCCTTCTGGTACTGGCTTCCATTCTTTCCTGGGTTTCTTACATTTATTGGCGAAATGTCCTGGTTTTCCGCAGTTGTAGCATTTCTTTTCTTTCCTGTTATCCTTTTTAGTAGCATCAAGCTCCATTCGTCCAGGGTTAAGAGTGTGACTGTAGGCAATAGGTTCTTCTCGCCTTCTCTTCTGGTTTGCCTGCTGTCCTCTTCTTCCTGTGGGGTTCCAGGTTCCCCTTCCCTGTTGCTTTTGCATGCGTCGCTGATACTGTCTGTTATTAATTCGAACTGCCATTACCACATAGTCTAAGAAGTTGTTCGGCATGTCTTCTCTGTACAGTTCGTCCTTGATTTCTTCTTTCAGTCCTTTAAAGAAGGCTGACATAAGTAGCTCATCTTCCCAGTCTAGTACTAAGGTGACTTATCTGAAACGTGCCGCATAATCCAATATAGATCCTTTTTGTCTGAGTTGATCCATGTGAATAATTACGGTCCTTACTTCGTCGGTTGATCCAAATGTTTTTTTGATTGCTTTTTCGAATTTCTTATAGTCGGCAAATATTTCTTTTATTTCGTCTTCTTGATCATCTCCTGCGTTGGTGAGATAGTCTCGCATAATTGGTTCAAACCATGCGAGCGCGGTGCCCGTCATATATCCTCCAGCGTGTAGCACTTTTACTTGCACATCAGTTAACTTATTTGGGTAGAATCGGTGGTACGCCCTGAGCTGGGTCAAGAATCCTTGGAGCATTCTTGGGTTGCCGTCATAGGGTCCTGGTGCCCTAGGCTTAGTAATCTCTCCTAAGTCTTTTTGTCCTGACACAAGCATTTAGCGTTCAAGGCTGAGTTACTCAACCTGTTGGCGTAGTCGCACAAGTTCGATCATAAGGTCCTGGGGTCCGAGGCTTTGAGGTTCCTAAGGTATTAGCGATGCAGTTGCCTTAGACGAGGTAGGTATTGTAGGTGCCATCTCAACAGTTATCAGATATTGCTCAGAGTGACGCAGTGGTTGTCTGAACAAGAGCTTTCAACGTGTAACGGCTAAGGTTCCCAAGGGATAAACTAGTCGTAGTTTATGTTGGCAGAACAACTAGGGCAGTCAATCTGAGCGGTTGGTTGTTACGTTGGTGATAGGTCGTAGACCGTAACCAAGTAATCAGAGTCAAAGAGTTATAAGCGAAGCTTATTCAATATAATAATCTGTGTTAAAAGCTAAGGAGCTAGAGTCTATCTATAGAGCGAAATTAGGGGTCCCTATATACTACGATAGATCACTTCTCCCGTCGTGATGTTTCCCTCTGGATCGCTGTTGTGACCGTGATCCCGCTTACACGGATCACGGTTCCTTCTGCGATCCAGATGTGACGGTCGCTCCGACCATTAATCCGTTGTCCGCCCTGCCTGTGCCGCCCCGTGGCTCATGCAGCCGGCCCAACCTGCAGCCTGCTTCCTGCATACGACTGGGTCGTAACACTTAAATAATTTTATTCCTAAGAAATATATCCTAATTAATCTCTTAAGTATTATCTAATAACTTAATATTAAAACTAATATCTAAGAAATAAACCAAGGTAAGATCTAGATTCTTAGAAGGAGTAGAAAGGACCTTTATAGCTTTTTAAAGTTATTTTGCTTCCTTATATTCTACACGCTTTAACTTTTTAATATTATTAATACTATATATAACTGTATATATTATTTTCTTAAGCTATAATTTCTTTTATTTTTATAAGTAATATATTTTAGCGCTTACCTTTTTAAGTTCTTTCTTAATAGCTTTTAACTTAGACTTAGCTTTCTGGTGTTAGGTACTAATACAATATAATTACTATAAGGTAAAAGAATTCATATTATAGTAAGACCTATTTAAACAAATATACTTATAATAATAAGACAAGTCCACGTTAAACACCTTATAACTCTAGAGGCCTTAATCTTAATAAAAAAAATAAGCAGGTATATTAACTAGATTCCTAATTATTAACTTAAAAAGAGTATTCTGCTTATTTATTTTATAAGAAGGTTTATAAAATTAAATAAAAGGTCTTAAAATATAATTAGCTAATATAATAATACATAAAGAGAATAAAAAAGGGAAAATTACCTAAGCCCCTAGCTAGCTTATTTTAATAGCCTTAAGGATAAGACTAATAAAAAAGGGGTATTATATTATAAACGTTACTATATAAAACGCAAGAAGCTAGGCTATACTAGTAAGAATAGGTATAACTATTAACTAATAAGAATATTAGGTTATATAATAGCTTATTAAATTATATAAATAATCTAATAAAATAAAATTATTAGAATTATTAAGTAATCTAAATAATCTAAATTTATAATAAAAAAATAAATAAATACTTAAAAAAAAATATTTTTATAATTAAATAATTTAGATTTTTATTAATTAATTTAAGTAATAATTTTATTATTAAAAGTTATACTTTTAATAGCCTTATTATAATACTACTTAAAGCTATTTTATAATATTTAACCTGACTTACTTTCTAAGAAATAAACCTATTATACCTTAAAACCTAAGCTACTATTATATTAAGACCTTAAAGCCCTTTTATTATTAAAAATATAATATCCTTATTAGATTATTAACTATCCCTAGCTTTTAAGAACCCTAATTAAAGCTATTAATAAGGTAAGAAAATTCTTTAAAATAACAAATATTAATATTATTAATAGCTTTTTTAAATATTATTAATAAATAATAAATAAATATAATATTAGTATAACAGCTAAGGTTCCTAAGGGATAAACTAGTTATAATTTATATTAGTAAAATAATTAAGGTAATTAATCTAAGTAATTAATTATTATATTAATAATAAGTTATAAATTATAATTAAGTAATTAAAATTAAAAAGTTATAAGTAAAGCTTATTTAATATAATAATTTATATTAAAAGCTAAAAAGCTAAAATTTATTTATAAAGTAAATTTAAAAGTTTTTATATATTATAATATTTACTTATTATTTATTAAAGTTCTAATAAATTATAATTATATATATATTATTAGTTTATTTAAAGTTTATTAAATAATTAATAAACTTTTTCTTATTAATAGCTTATTTTAATTATTAATTTATTACTTATTATATTTATATTATTTTATAGCTTATATAACTAGCTTAACTTATAACTTATATTATAGCTTATAACTAGATTATAATATAATATTCTCTTTTTTATAGTTTTACCCTTAAAATTTAAGCTTTATTTTATAAATAATTTTATTTACCTTTTCTTTTATTAATTATAAGTATTTTATTTTTTTATAATATTTTTCTTTTATTATATTTAATTATATAAATAAACCTAAAAAATTTTATTTTATTATTAATTATATTATAATTATTACTTTTATTTATAAATAAAATTTTAAAGTATTATTTTATAATTATTATTTTAAAAAAAAAGTTTTTATTAAATTATTAAAAGTATTAATTATTATATTTTTTATTATTTTTTAGGTTATTTTTATAATAATTTTTATACTTTTATAATAAATTATATATATAAAGTTTTCTTATTATAATATATATTATTAATATATTTTAATAAATTATATTATTAAGAAACTTTATTAGCTTAAAAAAAAAAATTAATAAAAAAACTATTAATTAAAAAGTATTATAAAGCTTAACTAAAAATAAATAAAGCCTTAAATTATTTAATATATTTTTAATATATATATTATTATTTATATAAAAAAAATCTAAAAATAGCTTATTATAATTTTACTTTTTTAAAAAAAATAAAAAATATAAATTAAAAAAAAAAAAAAAAAAAGCTTAAAAATATAAATTAAAATAAGTTTAATAATAAAAGTTTAAGGCTATTTAAAATACTTAAAACTAAAATACTTTTAATATTTTAAACTAAAATACTTTACTTAATATTAAGTTATAAGCTATTAATAATATTATTATAATAAATACTAGTAATTTTTTAGGTATTTTATAAGTTTTTATATATTTTTTTTATTTTTATAGTTTTTTTATTTAATAAAATATTAATATATTTTATTTTTTATTTTTATATTTAGAATTTATTTTACTTTATATTTTATTTTATTTATAATTTTAATATTTTTTTTTATTAATATATTATTTAATAATTTTTTAAAAAATAAAATATATATTATAAAATAATTTTTTATAATTTTTAATAATAAAAATTTATAATTATTTATTAATATTTATTTTTTAATAATAAATAATTTTAATTTTTTATAATTTAATTTATTATTTAATTATATTATTTTAATATTTTATTAAAATAAGTAAATTATATTTTTTTTCTTAAAAATTAATTTTTTTAATTTTTTATAATTATAATATTATATTATTTTATTTTATATAAATTTTAATTTATATTATATTTTTTTATATAATTTTTTTAGTTTATTTACTTATAATATTATTTATTTTACTTATAATTTTTTATATTATATTTAAAATATTTTAAAGTTAAATTTATAATTAATATAAGCTAATATTTATTTTATTAATTCTAATATTAAGCTATTATAAACTAATTATATTATAAGTAATTATTTAACTTAATTATTTTATTAATAATTAATATAATATTATAAATATTATTTAAGTATTTAATTTAATTTTTTTATTTATTTATTTATTTATAAATAATATATAATACTTAACTTATAATTTATTTTAAGTTATATTATAAATACTTATTAAAATTTAAAAGTAAATATATTTTTTTTATCTAATATAATTTTTTTTAATAGTTTATAATTACTTATTATTATTTATAAAAATATATATATAAGTTTTTTTATATTATTTATTTTTTTATATAATAAAAAGTATTTATATTTTATAAGTTTATTTATAATTATAAATATATTATTATATTTTATATTAATTATTAGTTTTTTTAATATTAATAGCTTTATAATATAATTAAAAGCTATTAATTTTTATAATTATATTAATATTAATAATAATTATAATTTTTTATATAGCTTATATTATAAAGCTTTACTTTTTTTATATTATATATATTTATTAATAATTTTTTTAATTATTTTTTTAATTCTTAAAAAATTATATTATTATTATATTTTATTTAATATTTTATAAATTTTTTAATATTTATAAACTAAATATTTATATATTTTTTTAATATATTTTTCTTATAACTTTAAAAGTATTTAAGTTTTTTTATAATATTTTAGGATAATTCTAGGTTTTATAAAATATTTTTTTAATATATTTATAAATCTAACTTTCTTTTTTACTTATTATTAGATTTTCTTATATATTAGATTTTTATTTTATACTTTTAATATAATATTTAATTATTATTATTAAAAATTATTATTTATATTAATTTTAAGAAATTATTTTATTATTATAAGTATTTTTATATTATAATTATTATTTTAACTTAAAGTATTTATTTATTTATTTTTAGATTTTTTTTAATAAATAATTTTATAATTAAATTCTAAAAAATATTTAGTTTATTAAATTTATTATTTATTTAATTATTATATTATTATAAAATAAAAAATATTTTTATAATTAATATATATTTTAATTTTATATTTATTTTTTATAAAATAATATTTAAATTTCTTAAAAGTATTAATAATTATTAAAAATTTTTTATTATAAATAAAATAATTAAATTTTATTTTATAAAGTTTTTTTAAGTAAAATATAATAAAATATAATTTATTATTATTATTTTTTTATTTAATTTATACTTTTAAAATAAAATTTAAAAAATTAATTTTTAATTTTATTTTTTTTTTTAAGTTAAAAGTTTTTAAAATAAATTTAAATATAATAAATTTTTTAATTTTATTAAAAGTATATTATATTTTATTATTTTAATTTTATTACTTATTTTTTTAATAAATTTATTTAAAAATATTATAATTTTATTATAATTTTTAATAAATTTTTTATAATAATTTATAAAACCTTTAAAGTTTTATATATTTTTAATATTTTTTAATATTAATTAGTTTTTTATTATTTTAATTTTTATTTTTTTTATTTATATTTTATTTAATTATATTATATATTTTAAAAAGTTTACTTTTTATATATAAAACTTATATTTTATTAATTTAAGTAATAATTTAATATTTTATAATATTTTTAATATTATATATATATATTTTTTATAGTTTTTTAGGGTTTTTAAAAAAATTAATATATTATTAAAATATATTATTATAAAATTATTTAAATATTTTTATAATATATTATTAATTATTTTTTAAAATATTATTAATATATTAATAAGCTTTATTAATATTATTAAGTATTTAAATAATTTAAATTTTATTTTAAAAGTTATTATTTATTTATAATTTTTTTTATTTAAATTAAGTTATATACTTTTTTTAGGTTTATTATAATAAATTAATTTATATTATATAATTAGTTTTATAATTCTAATATTAATAATAATAATATTTTATTTTTTATAATAATTATATTTAATTACTAATAATTTATTATTAATTATAATTTTTTATTTTTTTTTAAAATAAATATAATTAAATATCTAGCTTTTAATATTAATACTTTAATATAGCTTTTTATTAATATTTTATTAATATATTTTTATAATATTTTAAGTTTTTTTATATTTAAATTATAAATTTTATAAAATATTATTAACTTTTTATTTATTAATTTAATTTTATAATTTTATTAATTATATTTAAGTAATTTAATTTTTAATTTTTTTATAAATAATTTTTTATATTTTTAATATTTTTTAAAAATATTTTTAAATTTTTTTTTTTTTATTATTAGGTTTTTATTATTTTTATTATTTTTATTTTTTTTTTTTTTAAGTTTTTTATTTATATTTATAAGGTTTTTTTTTAAAATAATAATAATTTTTTAAATTTTAGCTTTTATTTTCTTATTATTTATTATTATTTATATTTTAGTTTATAATATTATTAAAATTATTATAATAAATTTAATTATTTTTTTTTTATACTTATTATTTTTATATTATTTATTTATTATTATTAGTTTTTAAATAATTTACTTAAAAAATTTTTTTTTTAGAATTTTATTTATAAATTAAGTTATAATAAAATTTTTTTTTTTTTTTTAAATTTTATTAATTTTATTAGCTTAAAATTTTATTTTACTTTAATTAGCTTATTTTTTAGTTAATTAATAAATTATTTTTTTATAATTATAAGTATTTTAATATTAAATTATATTTTAATATATTTATAATATTAAGTTAAATTATTTTTAAATAATCTTAAATTTATACTTTAAAATAATTAATTTTTTAATTAATAATTTTATTATTATAAATAAAAAGTTTTTTTTTAATATTAATTAACTTATATAATATTTTTTTATATTTTTATAATAATTAATAATAATTAATAATTTTAAGTAAAATATAATTATTTATTATATTATTATTTATAAGTATATAAATATAATATTTTATAATTCTAATATTTAATATTATTTTATTATTTTATTTATTTTAAATTATATTAAAAATTATTAATATTTTTTTTTATATTAATTTATAGCTTTTTTATAAATAATATATTTTATTTTTTAAGTTTTTTAAAATAAATTTTTTTATAATTTATTATTTTATTTTTTAATATTATTTTATAAGTTTAATTTTATTTTATAAGTACTTAAAATAAAACCTATTATTAAATATTTAATATAAATAATTATAAATTTAATTTTTTATTTTTTTATACTTTTTATATTTTAAATTATTATAATTTATTATATATTTTTTATTATATTTAAAATTAAACTTTTATTTATAATATTATTTATTTAGCTTTTATTTATTATAATATATTAATTTTATAATTTTTTTAGAATTTTTTTATTTAAATATAATTAATACTTATTATATTTATTTATATATTATTAATATTTTATATTATTATTTATATTATTTTTTAGCTTTATTTATTATATATTTTAAATAATTTAATAATAAGTATATTATATAATTTTTTATTTTATATTAAAATAACTTAAATAATAATTTTTTTTTATATATTAAGATATTTTTTTATATATATATTAATATTATTACTTATTTTTTATATATATATATAATTAATATATATTTAATTTATATATATTTATAAAATTTATATAAGCTTAATATTTAATAAGTATATTCAAATTAAGTTCTAAAATTATTATTTAATTATTATTAATTATTTTTATTTTTTATTTTAAAAGTTTTTATTTAAAATATAATACTTTAATTAAATATTTTTTTATTTTAATTAAAAATATATTTAATTATACTTTAATTATAAAATATACTTAATATATTATAAATATATATAATATTTATATTAATTATATATAATTTTTATATTTTAATAAAAGTTTAGAATTATTTTTTTTTTTTTTTAAGTATTATAATATTAGGTTTTTTAATATTATAATAATATTTATTATAATAATAAAAATTATAAAATATTTTCTTATTAATATAAAAAAATATTATTATATAATTTACTTTTATATAATTATTAGTTTTATTAGTATTTTTTTCTTATTTTATTTATTTTTAAATAATTTTAAAGTATTTAAAATTATATTATTATTATTAATATTTATTTTTTTTATTTTATTTTTTAATTTATTAAAAAAAATAAAAATTTATATATTTTACTTTTTTTTATATTATTATTTTTTTTAAATTTTTTTTATTTTTATTTATTATTATATTTAATTAAAAATTTCTTAATATAAGTTTTTATTTAAATATTTTAATAATTTTAATTTATAAAGTTTTTTTTATTTTATTATTATAAAAGTTTTTTTTTTATTAATTATTTATTTAGTTTTTTTTATATTAATTATTTAGTTATTTATAGCTTATTTTTTATAAAGTTTATAATTTTTTTTATTTATTATTTATATAAATATAATAATTATTATTATAATAAAAAGTTTAATTAAGGTTTTTATATTTTATTTTTAGTTTAATAACTTTATTTTTTTATTAATTAATAATATTAAGCTATTTTTTACTTTTTTTTAATATTAGTTTTTATTTTTTTTTAGGTTTTTTATATTTATTAATAAAATATTTTAGTTTTTTATAATTATAATATTTTTTTTTTTTTTATTATTTTTTTTAATAATATTAAGCTTTATTTATTTAAAGTTAAAAGTATAATTATAAATAATAAGTTTTTTTTATCTTTTTTTTTAGTTTATTTATTATTTTTTTTTTTTATAAAGTTTTAAATTCTTTTTTTTTATTACTTTTATATATATTATTAATATTATTTATTATTAATTTAAATTATTATTATTATATAATTTAAAAAGTTATTTAATATATTTTTTTTATATAATTTATTCTTAATTTCTTCTTTTAATTTTTTAAAAAAAACTAATATAAATAGCTTATTTTCTTAATTTAATATTAAAATAACTTATTTAAAATATATTATATACTTTAATATAAATTCTTTTTATTTAAATTAATTTATATAAATAATTATAATTTTTACTTTATTAATTAATTTAAATATTTTTTTAATTATTTTTTTAAATTTTTTATAATTAATAAATATTTTTTTTATTTTATTTTTTTAATTATTTTTTATATTAATAAAATAATTTTATATAATTAATTTAAATTATATAAATATAATATTTATTATATATTTTTTAATATATAATATTTTTACTTATATATTAATTAACTTATTTAAGTAAAATTAATAGTATATTTTAAGCTAAATTAAAAATTCTTAAAGTATTTTTAGGTTATTATTATAAAGTTTTAATATTTTAAGCTTAATAATTTTTTTTAAGTTTTTTTATTTTAATATAAGTATTTAGTATTTAAAGCTAAATTATTTAACTTATTAATATAATTATATAAATTTAATTATAAGGTTTTAAAATTTAAAGCTTTAAAATTTTTAAAGTATTAATAATATAATTACCTTAAATAAAATAAGTATTATAAGTATTATTTTAATAATTATTAAATATTACTTAAAATAATATAATAATTATTTAAATAAAAGCTTTTAATATATAATAACTAAGATTTTTAAAAAATAAATTAATTATAATTTATATTAATAAAATAATTAAAATAATTAATTTAAGTAATTAATTATTATATTAATAATAAGTTATAAATTATAATTAAGTAATTAAAGTTAAAAAGTTATAAATAAAGCTTATTTAATATAATAATTTATATTAAAAGCTAAAAAATTAAAATTTATTTATAAAGTAATTTTAAAAGTTTTTATATATTATAATATTTACTTATTATTTATTAAAGTTTTAATAAATTATAATTATATATATATTATTAGTTTATTTAAAGTTTATTAAATAGTTAATAAACTCTCCCTTATTAATAGCTTATTTTAATTATTAATTTATTACTTATTATACTTATATTATCTTATAGCTTATATAGCCGGCCTAACTTGTAACCTACGCTGCAGCTTATAACTGGGTTGTAATAATTAGCCTATTAAAAATATAAAATAAAAATAAAAGCAGCTTTTAAATTAAATACCTTTATAAGTAAGTTAAGATTATTATAATTATTATAACTTAAAAATAATATATAAAAGTACTTAATTTATTAAATTAAAAGTCTACTAGCTTTTTAAGTATTATTAATACTATTAAAAATTAAATTTTACCTTAACTAGTATTTAAAACTTTCTTAATTAAGTTCTAGTTTAAAATTAAAGGTAATAATAAAATATACTTTACTAGGATTAATATAAGCTTTAATAATAATAATATTATACTTAATTAAATATATTAATTTAATATAAGCTTATAAAAGTATTTAATAAAAGCCTAATAAAGCAGAATATTTTTATTAGCTTAATTTAAATATAATAAGTAGCTTTATAACCTTATAAGGCCTTAAATTTAATTTAAAAAGCCTTCTTAAAAGCCTAAAAAGTAAATTTTTTAATTATTAATTATTAATAGCTTTATAAAGTATACTTAGCTTAATTTTATTAAATATTATATTATATTTAATATTATTATTATTATTTTTTTACTTTATTTAATATATATTTTTTAACTATTAAATATAAGCGTTTTTTAGCTTATAAAAAACACTTATTAAAAAGTAATTTAGTTATTATTATTAAAAGGAAATCTAGCTTTTTTATATTAATAATTTATTAAAGCTTTTAATAAGATATTTATAAATAGCTTTTTAAGATATAATATTATAATAAGCTTTATAAAAAGTAGTATTTAGCTCTTAAACTTTAAGCCTATTATTATTAAAATTATTTAAAAATAATAAAAATAATAAAATATAATAAATCTTGCCTTAATAAGCTTTTTATTATATAATTAATAATTCTAGGTTATTATTAATACTATATAATTAATTTAGAATTATTATATTAATATTTTATTATCCTTAATTTATAAAAGGCTTTAATATATTAGCTAGGTTATAATTAAAGCTTTTACGCTAAAAATATAAGTTAAAGGCTTTATTTATAATAAAAATTAATAGATTACACGCCTAATTAATTATTAAAAATAAGGGAAATAAATTAAGCTTTTTAATTAATTTATTATAAATATTAGCCTTAAAAATATTTAAAAATAATAAGTTAAAATTATTATAATAAAAATAAAAAAGAAATATTAATATTAATTATAATTTATTTAATTAATTTTTAAGTAAAAAATAAAAAAAGTTAAAGCTAAATAATATTTTAATAAAAAATATATTATTAATAAGTATATAAAAACCTTAAATTTTAAGTAATAACTTAAATATATTAATTATTTTCTTAAATACTTAGCTTTAAAAATATAAAATAAAATATATAATATTATTCTAAAAAACTAGCTAGATTTTTATATAATTAATACTAATTACTTTTAAGAATATTAAAATAATTTTAATAAAATTTTTTATAAGTAAAATAATTTATTATTATTTTAAACCTTTTCTTTTAATTAAGTATTTAATAATAATAATATTATTTAATTTAATCTTAAAAGCTTTAATAATAATAATAATAATAATATTAATAATATTAATAATATTATAAATACTTAAAAAGCTATTTAATATAATAAAAATATACCTAATTAAGTATTATAATTATTATTATTAGTTTTATTATACTTTTAATAATATATATTAAATAAAAAAGCTTATATAAAGCCTTAAAATATTATTTAATAATATATTAAAAAGTTCTAAGCTAATAAAATAATAAAAACTAAATAAAAAGCCTAGTTATTTTTATAAAAAGTTATTAAATATTATAAGTACTTATAAGTAGCTTTTATAATTAAGCCTAATTTAATTAACCTTAAAAGGCCTTAAAAGGCCTTAAATCTATTATTTTTTATATTTTTATTAATTATATATATATTAAAAAGCTTTTAATAGCTAGCTTTTAATTAAATTTACTTATATAATACTATATAATATAAAAAAAATCATACTTTTATAATTATATAGCTAATTTATATATAAAGGTCTGGGTAGGGCCTGTCCTGGCCTTTTGTGGCTGTCCTAGAATTTTGTGACTAACTAAGTGGGAGTCCACTTAGTTGCCAACGGGTAATTCAGTGGGACAGGAGCGGAGCTAGCTGTGCTTCGCCGACATTGAACATTGAACGGAGAGATCTGGATGGTTGAAGATCTGATGCACCAAACGCGGGAAGAATTACTCCAGAGTCCGTACCAGGAAACAGGGATGCTGTACCCGATGACCTTTGTTACCGGATGAATGGGGCCGACGATTAGTATCACCGGGCTATCATGCAGCATCAATTTTATACAAGGATAATTTATTCATCCCAGAGGAACGATGCAACAGGGGTTTTCTAGTCTGTATACCCTCTCTTAAATGACTGACATTTTATGGACAAAACGGCATGACGAATAATACCGAGGGCTCTTGGTGGTAGTAGTGGTGATAGACGATGTGACCAAAAGGAGGCACAGCATCAGCCACAATTATAGACGTTTTTTCGATATCCCCATCAGCTGGAATGGTATTCTGCCTCTGGGCTGCCACCGCTTCTAGTGCCGAGGTAAAACCCACAGGGCAACAAATTGACATGGCGACCAGAGAACAGTGCTGCTTTTATAGCACCAACACTACGTATTAGTGTCACCGCCGCATTTGTGCAAGACTCTATACAGTTGGGGACAGTGGGCGAAGGGCTCTGGGTAAATGGTTTCATCCATGGCATTAGCAGCCGGCTGGGTCTCTATCATTTACCCCCAATATGCCGAATGTCCACTTCGTACTTCGTATTATTGAAGTGGCTGAGCAAAGACCTGAGCCACTGATACGACAATGCTATGGTAATCTCACGATGCCTTCGCGTTGCTGCTTGGCAATTTACTCCGTCGCTCTCATCCGCCATAGCCTTCATCAGACTTTCTGTGCCTCGATGTCAAATATCACTAGCCTTCAGGCCCGCCTTTACGTATCGGCTCAGGCCACTGGTTTTCGGTTCTCTCCCGACCAAGTATCCCCATCTTGGCCCGGCCAAGGCTTGTTTGTTAGTTGCCAAGGCGGCCTATACCCGCAACACTGCCTCGTCAATTGCTAGCCGTGACTACCCTGCGACCATGAATCCTCGCAAACAGGGCAGATTTCGTACGTCTGACATCAGCCCAGCCGTGACGGGATGTGCTCCCTTGACTGCGGCTCGAAGAAGTCGTGGGCAGCTGGCGTCATTGCATCAGGCAACTCGACAGATTCTTGAGCCTCATAGATGACGAAGGTAACATTTCAAGTCGTGGGAATTTGGGGCGAAACTCGGCCAAGTCGTGGGCGCATTTACATCAGCTTCTGGAGTCTGGACTTGGTAGAAACCCAACCCCCCCATGGGGGACGTGCTTGAGTAGATTGGGCCATGAAACCATTGAAATGACTTCCAAGGCTATTGCACGGCACGGTTAGGACCGTTGTTGGTTGTCTAGTAGTCTTTCTTGGCTAGAACCTCTGGCAAACTCTGAAACGCAGGAGCTTTCGAAACTGTAGATCAGATTTCTAGTAATGTCCGAGTTACTGGACGTCATGGGGAAGGGTGTACAGGCATAAAGATCCTAGTTTCTTTCCTTGAAATGCTGGTGACCATGATATTTGCAAATTTGTTGTAGCGGTGTGGTATTCATGGTAAATAGACCACGATGAGTTGACGTGGGCCAGTGAGCCACGTACTCGTAAGCACGGGATTGGCTATGGTCCCCTCGGGCGTTTTTGAGTCGCCTATAGTGAGATTGTATAACGTATCAATTGATGTCTGGTACGGAGTATGCTGCTTCATCGTCAGATTATAAAGAGACTTGCATAATTGCCTTCGCGTATACATTTAGGTAGGTTGCTTTTGTTTTGTTGTTCCCCACGCTTTAACATTGCGTGGATAATTTCCTGGGATACCTGTGCAATTTGATTTGGAATACCGAGGTACTAGGGACATTGAAAAGATGTTATAAACTGGCGAGCAAGAATATAACCTTGAACCCGGCCCTTTGTACGCTTCTGCAACTCAAGATTTAGAAGCTCGATCGTTGGTCAAGATAATGACTTTTTGTACATTAAATGGGGCTTCCTTCACCTCCTTGATTTGTCACGTTCGATATTGCAATTGCTTAGGCGTTTGCAATGCCGACCATTTCAGTCTGCAGGAAGCCGTGATACTGACTGCCTCGAGGTACCGAAGAAGACGCGACTGCTCATCTACTGTTTTCGGTAGCTCTCTAATGCAGGCCTTTGAGTCTAGCTTTAGGGCTGCAACATACAGTGTATTGCATGTGCGTCGGTACCTTGATACCAGGAGAGCGGCACGAAACAACCACGGCGCTGGGAGTTCCATGCTCAAGACGAAACCACTACTTTACAGTGTTTCGGCTCGCTATATTTTTTCCTCCTCTGCATCTTGCACCCAACCGGCATGGCATCGTGGCATCGCTGCGTGTCCAGCTGATCCGATGATGCTTTTGCTGTCTCAGGCCAGGAGCACAGCCTGCATCTATGGGGATAAAGGCGCAATTCGTCAGCTGTCTTTGGTTCCTGACATGGCTGCATACCTAAGTACCTAGTTCCTAGTATGCTTGCCGAGTACAAGCAAGGCAAGGCACATCTGATTGAGCTGGGACCTCCAAGCGTTATTCGTAAGCTTGCACCCGCGGGGGGGCTCAGCGTGGTGACCCGAGTGGCAAAGGCGGCGATGCAGCTAGCATTGTTTGCGGCCTCCGTTGGGTTGCTTGGAGCGGCAAGGCGCGTTTGCAGGATGAAAAGTTTCTGCAGCACAGCCCAGTAGCACGACACGGTTGATATGCGGGTTATTAATCTTGTACCGCCACCATCGCCGTGCCCGCTGGGTGGTTGGGTGGTGGTCTGACAGCCCGTCGCTCCTTCCACCTCGACCAGTTTCCCCTCGCAGGCGGCCGCAGCCACCGCGCTTGCCACTCTGCTTCAGCTTTGTACTCCGTACTCCGTACTGTAATGTCAATTTCCACCAGACGCCGTCCATCCCCCGTCCCTGCCGCCGCACTCCAGCACCCAGTGCACCCTGGAAACTTGCCAAGAAAGCTGCACACGGTGACACACAGGGGTCCACTCTCACGCGCTATGTCAACTGCCACTTTGGGGCTGGGCCTGTGGGTCTCCATCACATTTCCGTCTAGTAACTTTGCATCACCTGGTACTTCAATGTCGTCCCCTCCCGCCTCTGGATTGTCCACTTCCCCACGTCAAAACCAACCTTGGACATTCTTTTATCAGCGCCTCCCTCCTTTGTCCTCGACCAATCTGGCCTCTCTTGTTGTCATCAACTATTCCTAACCTCCATCGGAATACTCTGAACAATTATCGTGCCGTCCGGCGGGAGCGTTGCCTATACTTATCACGCGATATATATAATTGATACGAACGGCCTTCCGACATCCAACTCTCGCCACGATATTCGACATATCTGGGCTTGACCGCTACAACAACCCACAGTTCACAAGCCACATCTGCACGCATAATGGATGTTACCCCTCGCCTTTCACGGTCGTGTTCATCGGCCTCGCGCAAATCTGGCCTCACCCTGGACCTCTCCAACTTGCCTCCTTTGACGCAACCCACGCCGCCATCAAATACCCTCCTCTTTACCGGCCTCAACAACACAGATATCTTCCGACCAGACAACTTGGAGCGAGTCCGAGGACTGGTTGCCAAGATAGCACCTATCCACGCCTTTGCGCCGCTCAAGTCGTTCCGTCGCATCGTCATTTCCTTCTTCGATATCGATTCCTCCATCGCTGTCCGTCAAGTTTGGGATGGCGAAGCTATCCTCGGTGATCGCTGCAGAGTCTACTTTGGACAGCAGACAAATGTCGAGGCCAAGGACGAGCATCTAGCTCTCCCTGATGCTGGCAAGTTGTTCTTCATCTCACCGCCACCCAGCCCTCCCCATGGCTGGGAGGTCCGCCTGGAGGACGCTCCGAACAAGCAGGTGCACGCCGAAGACTTGGCTGAAGCATTGTCTAAACTGCGCAACACCCGCCCAGGACTTGAGTCCCCTATCAGCCCCGTGGACGGACCTGCTGCTAGTGGGAGCACGAGAAGTCGTAGCTCGACCCTCATCTACCGTCCGGAGGAGAATGGGTGCAGCCCAGACCTGCCTGCCGTCTTTGTTGAGGATATGACGGAAGAGCCTGAACTCATAAGCCCTATCGACGGTTGCCGACCTATCATGGCACATACCGCCCGCCCCCCAGTTGAGCTGATGCACGATGCGTAACGATCCTGGGATTCTTTCTTTTTTGTTTCGGGGGAACAAGCATCAGAAGCGAAAATTAAAAAGCATAGGCGTAATTGGAGGGGGGGACAAGGTTACTGGCGCATTCAAATCGGAGTGTTCTGGAGAGCATCCGAAATTTTGGGATCACGGCATTGGGATTGTATGCAACATGGGAAGTGGAACATGGTTATCGATTGTTATCTTTGCTCTAGAAATGGACGTGGGCTATTGCCACGGGAATGGAATTCTGGAGTTGTATAGTATGCAACTATTTGGCGAGGAATCAATACAAGTCCTTTTGGAAATTAGCTGTTGTAGTCCTTTGCAGTGTACCATGCAACAAGATCATTGCCTTGAAATTGTTCGATTAGTTGGTGAGTATAAAATTCAATATTTGCATTATTTATCATTTGTTTGAATCCCGCTGCTTTGTTTATTAGCTTGACGGCCTGAGGTCCGACGTATCAAGCACAAGACTTTGCGCCAATGATGTAGACCCACCAGATCCCTGCCGCTCATTCGCGTGTCCCATGTCCAAATTAGTCTCGGTCCGCCAGCTTTTCTTTGCAACGTCTAGCATCTTCAATCACACAAAGGGGTTCAACACGGGCAGCCGTGCAGGTCAGAGACCCCCTTTGGGCAACAATGAAATGTCCATGCCGCGCAGCGCCTTGGAGGATATTTTTGCAGAGCTTGGCGCAAGTCCACAACTTTCCGGTCTCGACCAGCACAGCTCGACCGTGGCGTCCTGCGCCGGTGCCCCGGCCTGTTTCGAGTCAACGTCGTGGACTTGCCGCTTCATCCTACTGGAGACGAGAAACTACTCGGTCGGCCGTTGCAGCGGAAAATGCGGTTGACAAGAGGGAGAATGTGACGGGCACGGCGGCTGAGACAAAGCCTCTACGAAAGAACCGAGCAAGGGACAAGAAGACGGAGAATGAAGCTCCATCTGCAAAGGAATTCCAAACACGAACAATCGAGAAATCTTCGCCTCCGTCACCGCCACCGAAACGCAGGGCCAACAAAGCCAAGCCTCACGACCAATCGCCCGACCTGAATATTGCCCAGCCGAAGACCCCCGAGTGGCAGAGCCAAAAGGCAGCCCTCAAGGAGAAATTCCCCCAGGGCTGGAAGCCCCGGAAACGCTTGTCTCCTGATGCTCTGGCGGGCATACGGGCACTCAACGCGCAGTTCCCGGATACTTATACGACGCGGGCGCTGGCGGACAAGTTTGAGGTGTCGGTGGAGTCGATTCGGCGGATTCTCAAGAGCAAGTGGACACCGTCGGTGGCGGAAGAGCAGGAGCGGCAGGAGAGGTGGTTCAGGAGAGGGATGCAGGTGTGGGAGCGCAAGGCGGCGGTTGGGATGAAGCCGCCGCGGAAGTGGAGGAGAGAGGGGATTGTGCGGGATAGTTGGTGGCATGAGAGGAGGAAGGAGGCGGCGAGGCGGGAGAGAGAATGGGAGGAGGAGGAGAAGGAGGCTGAGAGGGCAAGGAGAAATTACGGTGCGAGGAGTGTTGGTGGTGAGGATGAGGGTCGGGGCGAAGCCGGCAGTGGGAGGTGGTAGATGCGGCCACGGTGTTGTACGATATTTAACTCTCTCTCTACATAATTGGATGCCGGATATCTTGTTTCGCGACGTCATGGTGATTGTAACCGAATATATTGGGGTTGATGTTGTTGTGGGCTATGTGAGGGCATGTCAATATGGTGATGAAGTTCTGGGGGGACACACGGTTTACAGAGGCCATGTCAACGACAAGCTGCTTCGATTATTGGTTCAATGTTAGCATAAATTGTTTCAACCAGTGAGCAAACCGACATGGAGTCATGTCTATGCCGTCACGGTCTTCCCCAACTTGACATGATGCGAACAGTTGATGTTCCAAGGCTCGGCCATTGATTGGCTGGCTATCCGTGACGGCCCTGAGCCCCACTGTAGAACTCTGTAGCCGCCTGCACTAGGGAGTTGACGTCCCGCGCTGATGCGCAGCGCCGCTCAGGACTTGCTCCGGAAACCAGGGGCTCGTTGGCGGCCATCTTGGTGCTTCACATGCTGCCAGATTGTTTCAAATGTTCAACCACACGCCTGGTCTCACCATCGCCTTGGTCCAGCTCGTCCAACTTTTCTCCTCTCGAATGCGTTGATTCTTTGTTTCTTTTCTTCAATTCATTCCAGCCAAGGCTCTTCTGGTGCTTTCTACGCACCGCCAGTCTTTACCTTGCCTCGTTTCCGCCATTCTTCCTCATCTGCCTCTGCCTCCGTCATCAGCCTCAGCATGTCTTCGAGAAACTATCCGCGCCCTCCCCAGCGCGACTCCTGGTTCGCCCCTCTATCCGTCGACCTCATCGTCAAGGTCCTCAATGTGACCTTCCTGCACCCCTTTGTCTGCTGGATGATCCCGCTGTGCTTCCGGGCGCAGACGGTCCGGTGGGAAGCTCCCCGCATGATTGCATCCATAGCGTGGGCGACCTTCATCACGCTGTGCTCGATGGCAGGCGTGGTCAACCAGCGCATTGCTTATGGACTGCCGAGAGAGGTTGATTTGAGCGAGGAGGTGATTGTGATCACGGGCGGTGCGAGCGGACTGGGCATGTTGGTCGCCGAGGTGTATGGCATGAGGGGCGCCAGCGTCGCCGTGTTGGATGTGAATGAGATGGAGAATGGGGAGGCGCGGGGCGTCACCTATTACAAGTGCGATGTTGGCGACAAGGCACAGGTGAAGAAGGTTGCCGACGAGATTGAGCGAGACGTGAGTCTTTACTTGGCCGTGTGAACGAACGTGAAGGTGACCAAGGGCCCTGACTGATGCATATTTCACAGCTCGGAACGCCGACTGTGCTCATTAACAACGCCGCTGTTGTCATTGGCAAGTCCCTCCTCAACCTGACCTTGGACGAGATCGACTCCAGCCTGTCCACCAACCTGCTCGGCCCATTCTATTGCCTCAAGACCTTCCTCCCGGCCATCCTCCGCGGCGGTCGCGGCGGCACCATTGTCAACATTTCCTCCGTCATTGGCCACCTTGGCGCTGCGCAATTGTCAGATTACGCTGCTGCCAAAGCTGGTCTGACGGCCATGCACCGCTCTCTGACTGCCGAGTTGCGCGAGACGCACCCTGAGATTCGAACCGTGCTCATTACCCCCGGACAGCTGAGCACGCCTCTATTCTATGGAGTCCAGACGCCGAATAGCTTCTTTGCCCCAGTCGTAGAACCCGTCGATGTCGCCAAGGAGATCATCGGGGCCATTGACAATGGCAGGGGTGCGACGGTAGGCATGCCGCTTTACGCCCGGTGGGTGGACTGGTATAATGTTTTGCCGGCCGGAGTGCAGGTTCTTGCAAGATGGGTGGCAGGTGTTGATAGGGGAATGAGGACGTTTATTGGGAGGCAGGGGCTAAGCGATGAGTTGACAAAGAGGTAGGGGAGGCTTTGTGATAGGCGCTGGACGCTGTTATGAAGATTGTGTATTTGCATAATGTATGTTGGGGTTTAGGGCCGCTGCGATGAGCGAACACGCAAGGGAGTTGAATAATATGCATGATACATACCCGGGGGAACATTGAGTGAAGAGCCAGTTCAGCCTTTGTGTAAGGCACCATATTTCCCAGGACGGGTATGGAGAGATATTCCGTGAACACCTTGGACGCATAGGAGCGAATTGACCTAGAACAGACGAGCATTACCGGCATTATCCTCGACGTGCTTTCAAGCCACCGCATGGATTGCACGATTGAACCTACACTATATGGGTACATGCGAACTAGGGATATTTAGCTTGACTGGCGCTTTAGAAGAGGCACGATGCAGGACTTAGCTCACACAAGACTCGGAGGCGTCAAGTCGCCTACCGCCAAGTTCGGCGCAACTCTACTTTCACTTTTTCCAATCACATTCGGACTGTTGGCTAACAAGGTACAAGGACCGCTCGCACGCACTAGTGCAAACTATCAACAGTGCCCCTGAGGATCTGAAGAATCCATACACACTCGGGCGGAGAGGCAGCAACCCAATACGTTCTTGCTAGCTAAAATAAGAAAAGAAAGAAGTATCTCATGGTGCCTTTGTTGTCTGTCTGCCGCCATGTTCCAATCATACTTTCACCAAACTATAGCGGAAACGCCAGGCTGGCTTAACGACTCCTTGAAAGTTTGTCACTGCAGACATACTGGACATGCCAGGCTATATAAGAAGCTCTTGTCTCCTCTGTCTGCCATGGAGAGGATTTCCTCGTCTGATATCAAAGACATCTTGTCGTTCTACTCGTTCTACTCGTTCTACTCGTTCTACCACTTGTGCCACCACTTCTACTTCTACTCGGTTTATACTCATCCTACTAATGTGCACCATACTCTCCAACAACCCTCAACCCAGCACCCTCATCTCTCCATCATGAAGTTGTCCATCGTGACAACCATCTTGGCAACCAGCGGCCTCGCCACGGCCACGGCCACGCACCACTCAAAGAGAACCATCGGCGGCACCAACGCCACCATGGACCAATTCCCATACCAAGTGTCGGTCCAGCGCCGGGTCCAGACCTTCGACTGCCAGTTCGGCGTCCACACGTGCGGCGGCATCATCATCGCCCGGAACAAGATCCTCACCGCCGCGCACTGCACCATGAGCGACGAAGACGACGACGAATTTGCCGGCTCCCAGTTCCAGTTCCAGGTCCGCGCCGGCAGCCGCGACTGGGCCCACGGCGGCCAGCTCGTCAGCGTGAACAACATCACGGTCCACCCGAGCTACAAGCCCGGCGGGAACCAAGTCGACGACATCGCCGTGCTCACTCTAAAAAGCAACCTCACCCTCGGGGGCAAGGTCGCCGTCGCGGACCTGGCCGGTGCCGAGGACCCTATGCCCGCGGCGGGTACCGAGGTCGTCGTCGCCGGCTGGGGGCAAACGCGCGGCGGCAAGGGGCCGCCGTCCCGCTGGCTGCGGTCCCTGAGGACAAAGGTCGCGCTCAGGTGGATATGCCAGTTTCGGTATTTGCGGCATGGGGGCATCGGGAGCAGGACCTTTTGCGCTGGGGATTGGAACGAGTTCGAGCATACGTGGGCCAGTGATAGCGGCGGCGCCTTGTTTGATGTTCAGACGAAGAAGGTCGTTGGTATTGTGTCGTATGGTCCTGAGTCCCCGAAGAGCGGGTATCCTACTGTCTTTACCAGCATTGCTGGCTATCGAGAGTTTCTCGCTCAGGTTGCTTATGTGTAGGATTCGGATTGGGGTCGAAAAGAAGGGGGGCGCGGATGTCGGCAGTAGTTGGACCTTGGCTCAGACCTTGTGTCTTCTCTCTCTGTCTCTCTCTCTTTTTTCATTTGTTTCATTTTTTTTCCCGGTGGAAAGATTGCTATTGAACCATGTCTCAGAGGCCTCAGAGACTATCAGTAGAGTTTCAAATTTCACCATAACCCAGTATCTCGAGTAGGACAACTACGTCCCGAGTGGCCGGCTCGCTGCTATTCAAGCAACCCACGATGCGTGCACATATGCTCCGATACACTAGAGTACCATACACTAAAACAAAGGAAATGTCTCTTGATGAGGTTCTAATCCTCCTCATCTCGTCATCACAAGCTTCCAATCCCTGTCGCATGTTCAGCCTTGTTACAAGGGGTCCCTACTAGTAAGATGGACATTGTTCCCCGCTGAACATAACGGCAAATAGGTTCATCAACGATGGGTTGCAACATGTAAACTCTTACCACATTGCGGACCCGAACTCACCCATCACCGAAGCCAATTTGTTCCACGAAATCTGTCTTCAGCATCGTCATCATCGCAGTCATCACACCATGTCAAAAGATATACCCCCACAACTGAGCGCGAGTCTGCGCATCGTCGAGCTCGAAGACCAAGTTAAAGGTCTCATGGAGACGGTGATTCAATTTCACGAAATGTACGGGCTTGAGGCAATAAATATTCCCAAGCCCAACAAGTATGTCAAAGAAGGGGGATATACAGTCACCGAGCTGCAGCAGCGATATGCGCATCGACCGGCACCCTCGGCCACACCAGCAACGACAACAGCAACACAAGGAACTACAGTTCTGTCGGAACCACCAAAACCGAAACCGAAACCGGAAGCGGCCAAGGAATCGAAATCATCGGTCACCGTAGCAGATGTGCCAAGTTTGCCACAGTACGCTTACGCACCTTTGAACGCGGCGGCTTCTGAGATTCGACTGTTGGCTTTGGACACGACTGGCCGTCCGGATGATCCCATAATCTGCAGGCTTATAATCGCCAGCTTAGACGACGCCGCCGAGTGCCCCCCAATGTTCAAATCGGCGCCAATTGAGTGCTTTACCCCGTTGTCGTACTGCTGGGGAACGTCGTCTTTCACGGAACACATCGTTGTGGATGGACATTCGTTTTCTGTTACGCCTTCTTTGTACAATGCCCTGCAACACTTTCGCAAGGCCGTTCCACCACCTGAGGATCCCTTCAAGAGATTCCAGGGGGACAAGGCTGAATCGTACTGGTGGATTGATGCCATTTGCGTCAACCAAAATGATGTGACCGAAAGAAGCAGTCAAGTTGGTCTTATGACTCGTCTCTACAAGGCTGCCCACATGGTACATGTGTGGCTTGGAGACGAGGGTGATAATAGCACGCAGGCCATGAGGCTCATAAGGGACTTGGCTTATATTCCAGAAACGCCGGAAGACATTGAGTCTTGGAACTACATACCAAAGAAAGCGGGACAGACTCACCGACCGGATGGACCTGGCCGGCCCATGGCGAAGCTGCCAGTTCATGAGACCACTTTTGTGTCAGAACAAGAGAAACTGGACAATTATGCAGCGATTATTAGATTCTACCAACGCCCGTGGTTTTCCCGAGTTTGGATCCGACAGGAAATAGCACTTCCCAGCGACGTCATATTCCATTGCGGTGGCGAGACGTGTAATTGGAAGGATGTGATGCGGGTTGCCGATATACTAACGTACTTGGCTGACGAGTACCATATGCCGGCTCTACAGCATGATGGACTAAGGGATACTCACTCGTTCGGTTCTTGCTTTCGCAAGGCTCTTGGATTGTATGAGCTCCGCGAGGAGATAAGTCGGCGCGGAGGCTCATATGGAGAGCTACAAGTGCTGGCGCTGAAATGGAGAGATTGCCTGGCCACCGACCCAAGAGACAAGGTATTCGCCATGTTGCCGCTTACGAATCCTGATGAAACCGATGTGCGGGCAGACTATGCCAAGGACAAACAGAAATTGTATAGAGACACAACCTTGAGTCTTCTGAGGAAGAATCTGGATTATCTTTCGGGCTGTCAGAATCCCACTCGATCGAACGGTTTGCCGTCGTGGGTTCCTGACTTGGAGGTACCTTCAAGGCCTCTATTGACAGAGACGAATTATGGCCATGATAAGAGTCTCGTGAACCACTGGGGGAACCCGCCAGAAGATGTGGCAAAATTTGAACATGTCCCTAGTGAGGCTCGACTCGATATTCATGGTGTCATATTTGATGAAGTCCAAGTCATCAACGAGGACGACTACATTGAAGCCGAGTCGTCCAATAAGGATGTACGCACTATATCAGAGCGATGGCGGGAATTCCATGAGTCTCACCGAGACGCCCTATTCGAAGAGTGGGAGGAACAAGGAAACTGGGAAGCAAGAGACGAGTGCTTAAGAATGTTTGATGTTCCCTTCAATGACAGCGAATGGCAATTTCATATTTTGGGAAATACCGATGGGGACACATATCGAGAGGGCGGTGACCGGGATGGCGTGCATTTCAAGCGGTGGGACGACGATAATGTAGACCATGATCCTACTTTGAAGAGGGTCAAGAGGCTTCTGCCATCGGATGGCACTCCCTTTTCTGATGTTCTGGGCCGAGAGGATGAATACTTTGCAAATCTACGACCGCTGGCCATTGGCCGCAGAATGTTTTTCTCATCGAGGGGAGCCCTTGGACTGATTCCGATTGAGGCCATAACGGGAGATAAGGTCTGCTTCTTTGACGGGTGCGGTTGTCCTTTTGTGATCCGAAGGGCTGGAAACGAAACCTGGGTGATTGTTGGACAAGCTTGTGAGTGAGCATCGTTTTGACATATCTGGTAGCTGCTAAACTGACGCTTGCAACAGATTACTTTGGAAGAATTGTGTTATATGAGGCGAGCAAGAAACCGAAGAAGGCGATAATTCGAATCGTCTAGGGAACCATGTAGGCGAGGCGACGCAGGCAAATATCTAGTTCTCTGTTCGAGCTATGCAATTTGGTTGATAAACAGTTGCTGGACTGAACGCTCCCTGATAAAACACTAGCACAAGGGTGACTCGAGCTTGGACAAAAGTGAATGAGGATGTGTGGGTGCGACGCGACCAGGTTGCTTCGTGACTGATCCTTCATTTCCCTCCATTTTAATTTAGGTGTCGGAGGATGACGTCAGGCTGAGTGCTACTGGCGAATTATACGGGAGAGGCTAGTCCGTACTAGGCACGTAGTTAGTTAGCTCTTTCCTTTCCTGTTGCAATTGAGTTACAAGAAAATTCGGGAAGGAGGCGACTTGTCTTAACACTTTATTAAAGTGGCTCGTCCACTGAGTAGTTGCCAACGGGTAGTTTGATGTTATCGTACAAAGTACTCTGTTTGGAGTACCAGTTGATTGGTTGTGTCAATCGGCAGGGGGCCACAATCACTGCTTGCCCGTGTTCGAAGATTCTCCAGGGACAAACAGCCAACATTGATGTCGACGGTTTTGCGGACCAAACGAGAGCACCATTAAAGCCTCCAGGGTTTGTTTAGCACGTTCTTTTGAGACCTGTTAGGTTGAAGATTTGAGCGGCTGGCCCACTGAATTGTCCCTCGTCGCTCAACCCCCTGCCTGGAAAGATCCAACATGCATGTGGTGACGTTCTCTTGTGAGCAACCATGCTGGCCGATCCAGGTGGCAGCAGCCTTGGATCGGGGCAATTGTTTACTACTTACTTAGATGTCGTCACAGCCAGCAAGGGCTGGTCGCGATTGCAGTTTCTTCCCGTAACTGTCGTTCTTTCCTGATCCCCGTGATCGCGACTACCCGTCTTGCCAGCCTTGGTTGTCTGCGTCGCCTCGTTGGTTCGACTTGTCTGTTGCCACTGACCGTCCCTCTCTCTCTCTCTCTCTCTCTCTCTCCATCTCTCTGTCTCTTTCGAACCTCGCACAACGATTCCGAGTGCTTGTCTCACCTGAGATTGCCCTGTGTGCTTTTTGGGGTCAAGGACGCATTGCACGACGTTCGCTCGTTCGTGTTAGATTTCGCTTATAGCTGCTAACCCGTGAGACCTGGCTGTCGAAACCTTTTTTGGGCTTCTGCTTCTCTGATCATAATCAAAAAGCGACTTGGACCCAACTCGCTTTGCTTTACCTTACCTTCAGAAGAGCCTTGGCCTCTGTAACGCCTCCATTCGAATCAGCGCGAGCTTTACGGCACAAACAGATATACAATGCATCCTGCAGCACTCTGGACGGCCATGTTCGGCCTGGGTGCGTTTGTTGCTGCTCTCGATCCTGTTGAGGCTTACGGAAACAAGTTTTTCACCAGAAATGGAACACAATTCTTTGTCAAAGGCGAGTTATGTGACAGGAGAGCTATAGATACTTTCTGTTGTACTAATGTTGTTGACCAGGTGTTGCTTACCAACTTGTGCCTGATGATCCGCTCATAGACACGGAACAATGCAAACGGGACTTTTCTCTCATGAAAGAACTGGGTGTCAACACGATCCGAGTTTACCATGTAGATGCCAAGGCTAAGCATGATGGCTGCATGAGGGCATTGGATGACGCTGGAATCTATCTCTTGGTTGATATGGATACATTTGGCACATACATTGAGTCCGTAAGTTACTCCCACAACGTTAGCGGTAATGACGGCGTTTGCATGTTCATGTCTGACAGTCTTGTAGAAGGATCTTTACTGGAACTCCACTCAGTATGAAAGGTATTCACAAGTGATGGACGCCTTCCATAGCTACGACAATGTTCTAGGCTTCTTTGTTGGCAACGAAAATATTGCGACGAAGGACGATTCTCCAGCAGCTCCATTCCTCAAGGCCGCTGCTCGTGATATGAAGGTCTATCGAGACAACAAGGGCTATCGCAATATCCCTATCGGCTACTCAGCCGCGGATATTGTGCAACTTCGTCCAATGCTGCAAGACTATCTCACCTGCGGAGGAAATTCATCTGAGATTGTCGATTTCTTCGCTCTCAACTCCTATTCTTGGTGCGACCCCAGCACATTCGAAGCGTCTAGCTACGACAAGCTACAAGAATACGCCAAGAATTTCCCCGTTCCAATCTTTTTTAGTGAAACAGGTTGCAATGTTCCCGGCCCCCGAAAGTGGGATGATCAGGATGCCATCTTTGCCAAGCCCATGGTTGATGACTGGAGCGGTGCCATCATTTACGAGTGGATTGAGGAACAAAACCACTACGGCCTCATTTCATACGGACCCAAGGGCGATGCTTCCCAGCCAGGCGAGAACGTTTTTGACGGCTTCACTCGCAAAGGCACTCCGACCCCAATCAGTCCTGATTTTGACAATCTCAAGACTAAATGGGCGAGTATGCAGCCTACTGGTGTGGTGAAAAATGACTACGATCCCAAACAAGTGTCGACTCGACCTTGCCCAACTTCAACCGCAGACGGATGGTGGCAGGTGAATGGAAACGTAGAGCTGCCAACGCTCGGCGAGACCTTGACTGGCACGTTTACAAGCCAAGCCAGTACCACCGCAAGCCCATCAGAGAAGCCGAAACCCAGCAACAGTGGCAACCGTGGCCAGGGTGGTGGCAATAGCGGTGGCAGTGGGAGTGGCAGTGGGAGTGGCAGTGATAATGACGGTGATGGTGACAGAAATGGTAGTGGTGGTGGCAAGAAGGACGAGGACAATGCTGCTTCTCCTGACAGACACCTCGCTGCCGCTGGAGCTAGCATTGCGGCCGCCGTGCTGGTCCTCGCGCTCGCATTGTAAAACAAAGTTACTTTGCGGAAAGCTTGTATTCTTCGGTGAATCTTGCTCTGATACTTAGTTTATGTTGCAAAGGTTTTGTTGCCCTTAGAGTTGCACTGTTGTTGGCAAGCGCCGTGGCCGCGAAATTTCTTGGTACATACAGATTATGTTTGTGTCCATATATAAAATTTGTTGGGTGGCATGAACGTACTTGATGAATGTTCAACAGTTGCATGTATGAGACATTTGACTCGGCTCGGAGAGATCATAGGTTGCATGCATGGACTAATAATGTCTGGTTGGCGGTAGAGGCCGAGATGCTGACTAATAAAGGCAACTAACTAACTAGCCGTACCATGATGGCTATACGTACGGAGTAGAGTAATGGGAAGAAACAAAACAAACGCCGAGCTGGACAGACATGGCACGATAAGAAAACAAAACCGATTCTGGCAATGGTCAATTCACCACGTAATTAGCCACTGCAACGGAATACATTGACATGTCTAGTATCACCCGTTGCGCAGCGAGCAGCCAATTTTGAAATTTGGTTGCAACGAATAAATTTTTTGTCCAATCCTGTGTTGGTTGTGTATCTGAGCCGGCAGAAACTTGGGGCACGATATAAGGGCAATCGGGTGACTGACTCAGCAAATTTTCTCGGACGGCCCGCCATTCGAAAGGCGAAAGGCTGCAAGCGCCAGGTTCATTGTTGGTCGCCCGCATTTGCAGCCGCGATCCAAGACGAGTTGCAAAACGATCAACGATCCCGCCAATCTTGCTCCCGCTCACACCCTGATACGCTGTCGCATGCATTCCTTGCTGTTTCAATCAACACCACTGGCATCATGGCCGAGTCAGCGTTAGCCGAGGCCAGCGCTTTCTCCATGGCGACAGGTATCTATCTATCTGTCTATCTATCTCCAGTCCGGCCGAAATGACGCGCGCATGATGCCAATGCGATGAGCGTCTTGCAGAGGAACGACGGCCAGAGAGAGAGCACAAGTATGCTAACCATGCTGTTCTTCAGGTATCAAGCAAGAACACGAACCGACTGGTCTAGAGGGCCTTGACTTCGCCTTGCCGCCAGAACTCTCCTCAAAACGACCCTTCGAGGAGGACATCGGCGCCACTACCGAAACACCAGAGGCCAAACGAGCAAAGACGGAGACCGAAACCGAAGAAGCTTCACTCGAAGATGGACTCGCACTATTAGTACAAAATGCGCTGTCAAATGTTGGCGACCTGGTTGACCAATTCACGAGCGGACATGAGACAGCCCCAGAACAGCCCGCATCAGATCCCATGGAGGTTGACACGACAATACCGCTGCCTGAACCTCCTGCTGTCCGGGCGACGTTTGTATCGGACCCCCGAAAGTTCATTCGCGACACCAATGTCCATGCGCTAGGGAACCTTGTAAGTCAATGCACTGCCCTCGGACCAACATCTCGACTGACCGGCGCGTCGCCAGGCCTTGTCGCTCCTACTTGTTCTCGTACAATCACCCTTTGAGGATACAATCAAACTGGTTCGGGGATCCGATTCACAGCATGAGAAGACATTTCGCGGGCTCAAGTGTTCTTTTGAGCATGTTCACGAAATGTATTCGCCTGGACCAGTGTTATCAGCCAACGAACTCGAATTTCGAGACCCCGACTCCCAACATTTTATCGAACTGGCGAACCTTGCGCAACTGGGATTGCGGCTAGTTGATGGAACTCCCAAAGCTCTCTCTGAAGCTGACGAAAACTTTCTCGCCATGTTCCAGTGCCAGCTGTCCGAACTGCCACCTGGAATGACGGAACTGTATTTGGGTATCAAAACGCAAAGAGCAATAGAGTTCCTCGTTGAGAAGGAGCCAGAAAAGCCGTCGGAGGAAGTTATTGGAGAGGTTTTGACCCACGGACTTGAGCATACCCTGAAGGAGCAGCATGGCGGAGGAGAGTTGACCTCTGCTGATCAGAACTTTGTGTCTTCAGTACAAACAAGGAAAGAAACGCTTCAAGGGGAGGTAAAGGAAGAGTCGGAGCCAGGTATGCATAAACCTGTATATGGCCGTTTACAAGTTGACCTGATTGGGCTAATTGGTTGTTTGCAGCGGCGTTGAGAGAGAAACACCCTGCCGAGGACCTGTTACGGAGCTTTTTGGAATACACCGCCGGCCGCCTCAAGTCGCTCACAGACATAGGCAATAAGTTGGGAATCACGATAGAGATCAGCGACAGCGAGCCGCCACCGGAACCGATTCCGGACGCCACAGGAGATGCTGATATGGACTTGGACGACTTGTCATCGTTCTTTGAAAAGACGGCTTCTGGCCTTGTCCAGAATGCCCTGGCGGGATTGAAAGACGAGCCAACTACAACAGATCCGGCAGAGGGAGGAGAAGAAGCTGCAGCCCAGACTGCAAGCACGGAGAACAAGTCAGAAGCCGCCTCGGCACAGACCAACGGCAAGATTGATCTCATGACGGACTACAAAGAACTCGAGGCTCTCGTTGCAGAAAGCACTTCCAACTACGTCAAGACTACGCTTCACGGACTCTCACCAATTCCCTACCAACCTACCGTTCCCACTAGTACCAGTCAGTTCTTCTTCTTTACGTCGCGCCCTCTGATCTTGCTAACAGGTTAAATAGCTGACAGCATGGCTGCTCAACCACCTTATCAGGCACAAGTACAACATCATCAAGTACAACCTCCATATTACACCTACACTCAGCCACCCCCCGAGCCGCAGCTGCCTCCATTGCCTGGTGAGAACCTGCCGCCGAACCAGACGTTCCCTAGTTCCATACTATATGACAAGGCTCGCCAGGCGGCTCTCTCAAAGTCGTCTGCGCACACTCGAAGAGAAGGACTCCATTCAACGCGTCGGCCTTGGACCCAAGAAGAAGAAAAGGCACTCATGGCTGGCTTGGACATGGTTAAGGGACCCCATTGGAGCCAGATCCTGACGCTGTTTGGCCAAAACGGCACCATATCAGATATACTCAAAGATAGAACGCAGGTGCAGCTGAAGGATAAGGCAAGAAATCTCAAGCTCTTCTTCCTGAAAACTAATTCTGAAATGCCCTACTATCTACAAGCCGTTACGGGTGAACTCAAGACGCGGGCGCCAACCCAAGCTGCGAGAAAGGAAGCCGAGGAGAGGGCCAGGCTCAACTCTGAAGAAGACCAAGCAAAGCTTCAGGGGATCATGGCTCTGGCAGGCGGTCTACAACACCCGCCGCAAGGTCGAACACCGGCCAGCCCTGTCAATGCTGTTGGATCTGGAGTTGTGACACCGGCACAGGCAGCTCAAGCAGCTTCGTCCGCACAACATCATGCCGGGCATCAAGCCAATGCGGCTGGCCAAGGGGCCCAAGCGACGTCAGTGCCAAGGCCGACGGCGACGCCGGCTTCTCAAACTCGTCCAGGTGGCCAGGCGAACACGCAGCCATCGTCACACTCTGTTGCTCAAGCCAACGGCCGATCCCAGGCACAACTGCCGCCTCAAGTTCCCAGACCACAGGGGCAACCACAACACCATCAGCAGGGGCATCAACCTCAGCCTCAGCAGACACAGCCAGCAGAACAAGCAGAGCAAGCACAGCAAGCACAGCAACCGACACGAACACCCGCCATGCCGCAGCCAACACCAAACACACAAGCACAAGCACAACCGCAGCCGGCTGCCGCCCAGCAGCATCATGCTGCCACAACACAGCCCGCGACAACCTCTATCCCGACAAGTACGCCTCTGGCTGCCGCTCCTCCTCAACCCATAACCTCGCCTGCACGTGCCCATTCACCGCAAGTATCTCCACCAGCTGCTCAACCTGTACCGCAAACCCAGCCTGCCCCGACTCCCTCACCAGCACCTCAACAACACCCGGGCCCGCCCCCGGAAGCCCCAAAACCCGACTCCCCAACACAACAAGAACAAGACGACAACGCAGCGGAAGCAGCTCTCCTTGAAGGTCTGCAAGCTGTTGTGGCACAAAGCCTAACATCATGAGACCCATACGAAGGAGGGGGAGTCACACCCGACGTGTGACAAAGGCCGCGGCCATGATGCCCTGGTTGGGACGGCTTTCGTGTATGAATGAAGAATCTTTTTATTGGGACGACTTATGATAAACCAGCTACGCGAGCTGATCACATGTAGATCACATGTAGCTTTTTTAGGCACTCGGCGCAAAGGGGGGGATCACTCAAAGGGTACACGACATTTCGTGATGGTACACCTTTTTCTCGATTTTTTTAATTTTTTTTGCATGTTTATAGAATCGGAGGCGTGTGTCATGTTTCTCACTGTTTCAATGATACCAAGGTACGGGAAGAGGAGAAGGAGTAGGAACAGGATAGTTACTAGGCGTCAAGGGTCATATGGCTGCCAGATTCACAATATGAGCCTGAACAAAATAAAAATCGTGGGCTCTGAAAATTCAGGGCCACGGGGTTTTGTCAGGAAAGGGGGAAAACACGTGGCGAGTATGTGCTTTGTACGAGGGCATCGACTCTGTTTACGAACGGTTCGCACCGGTGCGAGCTTTAGTCGAGGATGGTGATGGGCAGGGCAACTTCTCACGGCGTTGATTCATGTATCCTCCCGGGACTTTGGCCCGTGATGTGTTGGACGGGTAGGCGCGTGCGGTTGTCAGTTGAGGACTCATGTATCTAGCCTCGTCGCAAAAACACGGCCGCTACTGATGCCATTCCCCATCTCATCTCGACGACCCTATGCAACTGCTCTCCAAATGCTTTGACCGTCTTTAAATACCAGTTGACCCTTTACTGCTTCGTGGAGAGCTCATCAAGCTCATTGCCCAAAAATACATTGCTGTGCTTGACAACGACAACGCATTCTACAGCCTAAAACTCGAATTTACAAAAAAGAGAACAGGCGTCCGAAAAGTGCTTCTAACACACTCTGAGGACCCATCAAAAAGAGAACCGCGTGGTTTCGCCCGGGCTCGAACCGGGGACCTTCTCGGTGTTAGCGAGAAATCATGACCAACTAGACCACGAAACCCGTGATGTGCTAACCGGCCGCAATATGCAGTACATGTACCTTCGGAACAATGGCGGCTGCGCAGCCAGCAGGTCCCGGTGTCCCGCGAACAACGGCACCTGCGGCCAAGACTTGTGGATTCTCGAGATCAAGGACTCCGGCGTCGTCGAGAGTCTGTACTGCAAGCAGCACTCATGTAGGCGCGTGGACGATGGTTCCCTATGCGGGAAGCCCAAGGGACGCGAGGGCAAATACTGCCTGCACCGTATGTTGAACTGTATCCAAAATTCCCACTTTCCACTTCCCACTACCCATCTCGCCCTTCGTCTTGATCTTCAAGACATGCTTGTGCTCAAAGTGCTGACGGGCGTGCAGATATCCAATGCGCAGGATCCGTCGGCCAAGAGCGCTGCCCAAACCACGTGCAGGACTACAACGCCAGCAGATACAAATACTGCAAAGAGTACCGTAAGACAAAACGCACACACAAACACACACATATATATATACCGCCCCCTAGCCCAGAGACACACTGACGTCCCGCATCATAGACGCCTGCGTAGAGCCGAGATGTCAGAACGCACGGGTCTGCCAGGCCGAGCAAGACCTGCGGTACTGCCACGCGCATCGCTGCCAGACCGAGGGGTGCGCAAACCGCCACGGCACCGCTCACACGTGTGTCGTCGTCCCCGAGGCGGCGCAGGATCACCCCCGAGACGCCGCCTGCCACCACATCCAGTGCCCTGGTAAGAGGCGGTGCTCGGTAGACGAGTGCGCGCGCCCGCGGCGCCCTCTGCAAGACGGCGGCTTGGCGGAATACTGCGCCATGCACTGCTGCCAAGTCGGCTGCTGCGACGAGAGGACCGCCGCGGGAGGCTTCTGCGCCGTCCACGTCTGCGGCGAGCCGGGCTGTGATGGGGGCCGTCGCGGGGAGGGCGTCTTTTGCGAGCGGCACGCCTGGCGCCCGGGGGCTTGTGACGGCCGTCATGGGAAACATACGTGTAGGGAGGATGTTTTGCCAAGTCGGTGCTGCGACTCGCGCGGCGGGGGTCCTGATGATCCTGGGTGCTTGAGGGGGCGAGACGCGCGGAATGGTGTTTGTGGGCAGAATTGCGGAGAGCGTAAGACCCCCCCCTTCTGTCTGTTTCTTTATATGTGAGGACGGCGCTGACGAGCTTGATTTCGGTAGGATTGGGCCGGGGTACGGCAGGCGTACAAGAGCCTGGTGCTACTGCTGGGCCGGGGACGCGTTGCTGCGCCAGCCATCTCTGTCACAGTCGGTCCTGTGCCGACTCTCGTGAGAGACTGTATGATTATTGTGCGTAGGATAGGTGCTGCAGGGCCGATTGTTGTAGGTCACCGAGGAAGATGTGGTCTGATGTGGGCGGGATGCAGGGGAGGGGACCGTGTGATTTGTTTGTGATTTATATCGACAGTGAGTATTAGAGGGCGCGTCTGAAGTCTGTATTCTGAGGGGAGGTCATGTGTTGGCGGTATCAGCTAAATGTTGGGAGACTTGGTGCTTCGAACGGACAAGGTTGAGATGTTGGATGTTGCAGCCGGAACTGAGATGGAATGGGTGATGACGGCAACAAGGTAACGTATATCGTTAGGAATTCGAGTGTGTATTGATGAAATGACAAGTATGAAACCGTATGCATTGCACCATCAATATGGTGTCATTTCCGCCCAAATCAAACGCCAACTGCAACAAGAAGAAAGAACCTCGCTGCCAAATGCGACCATACTTTTAGCCAAATCCCCATATCATCAGACCTCCTCTGTCTTGTTCCCCTCCTTCACACTCTGCCTTCTCTCCTTGCCTGCCCTCATCCTCTCCAACCTCGCCCTCTGCGCATCCGCTCTCCTCTGCATCTCCTCCTTCTGCTCCCGCAACGCAATGCAAAACTTTGACCTGGCCCGAATACTTGGTCCTTTCCAGATGAAAATAAACGGAATCACACACATCACGGCGCTTAACCCCCCAATCAGGGAGCACGCCCCCGCGATCCCCAGCTCTCGGAACATGTGTGTCGTTGCGAGCGGCAGAACGACAGCGAGGATGGACCGGCAGCACGAAGCAGCTGCGTTGGCGGACGCGGCGAAAATCTCATACGAATCCGTCAAGTAGTTTAGCAGCGCCATGAAGATGAGCATGTATCCCATTCCGAACGGGATGCCCGCAAGCATAGGCGCCACAAAGGGGATTGATATCTTTGCACTGAAGCCTAGCCAGAAGAGAGATATGACGAAGAGAGGGCCGCCCATACACGCAAGCGGCAGGCGCCGTGACTCTTCGCGTTTCGACCACCACGAGCCACGAACTTGGGCCTTGACAAGAGCAACGTCCCAGTACCAGAAGACGGGGAGGGAGACCATGCCACCTGCTCCGATTAGGAGATACGTCAGGCCAGTCTCTCCCGGATTGAGGCCATACAAGTCGTGGAAGATGATGGGGAAAGCCTGGAAGGACATGTAGAAGATGGCGTAGACGAGAGCCAGGTATGCGCATGTGGCTGTAACAATGAGCTCAGAGGCCAGCATGCGAATCGGTCGGGTAATGACCACGGTTAGGAGCTGACTGAGGCTCGTTTCCTCGAGCTCTCGGGGTGCGATGACGCGCTGGGCGGGATCCTGTTTGCGCATCCTTTGGGCCCGCCGTGCCAGGAGGATAGGACCAAACGTCTCTGGGAGCCAAGCTATGATGAGGAGCGTGAAGCCGGCGAACATGAGATCAATCCAGAACGCCCACCGCCATCCGATGGTCATGGACGTGTAGCCTGAAATGATGGGAGAGAACAAGGGTCCCCAGAGGGTAGCCTAAGCCGTCATAATGAGTACATTGTTTTCCTTGGGTAACTACTCAAACAAAGTAGAGCAGCAGAGGAAAAATGGAAGCGCAATCTCCGAGGAATACTCACCACCATGAAGACAGCATACGCCCTCCCCCTAGTCCTGTGATCGGCAAAAACATCGGCCAATATGCCGGCCACAATGGCAATTGGTGCTCCCGCACACGCACCACAGATCATTCTAAACACGAGAAAGCTCCCCCAACTCGGTGCCAGGCCACAGGCCATCGTGAATAGTGTAAAGACTACAAACGTCACGACGGTGAGGTTTCTTCGTCCGTAATGTTCCGTCAGGGGCCCCCAGATGAGTGGGCCAAATATGTACCCAATAAGGAAAACACTAATTGGTAGGACATTTTCCGTGGCATCGCTTATGCCGTAGTCTGCCGTGATGTTGGGGATGGCCATGCTGGGGAGGGCAGAGGACAGGGTGGAGTTGAGGACGAGCATCACACATACCAGGACGACAAAGGTTTTACGGGACTGGCGTAGAGGTCAGATTGATCTTGAGGATCCTGGAGGGGTTGTGGGTTGGTGAGACGAGAAAAACTGTACCGTTGACCAGTTGTGAGGATTATCCGGATCATCGACTTCCCAGCTGATGATGATGTGGTCGGTGTGACTGCGTGTCCTGGAGCGGATGCCAGAGAGGATGCCGTCGCCGTAATCCATTGCCTCAATGGCATACTGGTCTTGGGCATCTTGTTCGTTTAGACTCTGTATTTGGCCAAGCGGGTGCCCTTCTATTTCTCTTCCATCTAAGAAAAGGTTAATCCTCACGGGTTTAGAGGAGCTAAAGAGGACTCGACTTACGCTCATCTTGTCCAACATCTATGGTGTTTGTCTCTGTAGGGCCTGTGAGCACCATGATGGACTGGTGAAAGGGTCATCTAATACAACAGTTCACCACGACAATTGAAACGTTAATGAAAACAGATTATATTAAGTCAAAGTCAAGACTCAAGTCGCTTTGTGTTCAAGTTGGCTAGCAACGTGGACAGGGGAACATGACAAGCCGGGCCGAGCAACGTTGGCAGAGAGCAGTGAAGGAGAAGCGAATCTAGCAGACCCTTTTAAACAAAGCCTGCTTCGGGAAACGAGGAGGAATTTAAGTACTAATCGCACAGGCATGGAGAAAAAGCTCGGCAACTGTGTGAGGCATGGGTGCCGTTTCCACTGCCAAACGGCGACGCGTGGGGCCGAAGCTGAATCGCCAAACTCGAGGCATGATTAAATACAACCTTAAAGGGGCCAGCCTGTTCGGGCTGCACTTCCACTTGCAATCGAGTTCTTGTCCGCGGCCGTCAACCCTTGCTTTGGCGCCGTCTAAACCCCCCGAAGCCGGAGTATTGGTGGGAATAAGTGGTCATGCCCGGTCCTAGCCCGTCCCGCTTTCACCGAAAATACAATATGCTTGCGCCACTTGCGCCCTTGGTAAAGACGCCCTTGTTTCGGCGGGCGGGATAACGAAACCTACACACCAATTGGCCGTGGCCGGTACGTTTCCTGTCGTCTCTTGACAACCTCCTTGGGCCCCCCTCTGGGGTTGATGATGCCCATTGGATGCCCAGTAACCGCGGTTAATCTCGGCTCAGATTGTACCGAGTTTGCTTCGGTAGTAGTAGCGGTCACGGATTCTTTGTTCGACACTCAAAGTAGTATTTGGGCGTTGTTGTTATCTCGTATGCATCGGGCATCCTGTTCCAGAACGGTGCTGAACAATAACCCGTGGCATTTTGCTCTGGCTTGGTGCAACACAAGGATTTCAGCTTTAAGCTCTCTCGCGCCCTTCCGTGACAGGCCGTCTTTGCAAGTCCTCCATATCGCCGCAACCGCAGGGAATGCAAAGTAGTAGTATGTTGCTCGGAAATGATACACCGCATCCCGACGATTTGTCATCAGAATAACTAGTACTCGAGCTGTATTGGCTATGCAGGCAATGTATCCGAAACCGCACAGTCTGCAGACAGCGTGGCCCCCCTCAAGTCCGATTTGACATCTGCTGAGCCCGGTAACGATGCCGCTAGTGGCGGCGACTTGCTCATTGATCTCTTTGGCTCCGACAAGCCTGCTCTGGTAGTACTAGTATGTATCTGATCTTGTTGATCTTCCAGGTGGCACAACGTTTTGGTCCGGGTCACCCTGTCCTGCGGAGCAAACTGCGCCAAGTTCTCGGCGTTTCTCCCGAAATTATGAGCAAAGAAAACAGCCCAGGCTGCCAGGGGATCTTCCAGAACGGGCTGCCAGGGGAGTGGAGTTTCGATGGACACATTGACAAAGTCCTCAAACATGGGAGCTGTCCTTCGATAACGAAGCCTAAGGACACAGTCACTCGATATCGGGAAGCTGACTTGCGGAGAGTCTGGTGGGAACATAGGTGACTGGGCGGTCTCTCCGTTCTTGTCATTCTGGGGGTTTTGCTTGTCACTGCCGTCATCTTCCCACACAGTCACTCCAACGCGAAAGCTGATCTTATAAAGGTAGCTTCCATATGGCCCTACACGGTCAAAACGAATTGCAAAAGAAGAATGCTCGGCCGATCGGGCATGTCGAAAGAAGAGCACAAGTGGAGTGACCACCCCAATCGCCTTCTTTATACTAGAACCAACAAGGTTCATATCCACATATGACATTATCTTTCCTTGGACAGGCGTAAAATTGGCAGGTCGGCTATGTGAAATCATATACCCCGAGCCGGGGATGGTTTTGACAACTGCTCCATTGCCGCCATAGTGAGAACCCCGGAGGCTGTCTCTGTTACCCTTTGATACATGTTGTTTTGCTCGAGCACGGATATGCATGGTCTGATTCGACTTTTTATTCTCAGTGACAAGAGCTCTGAGCCATGGGAAATGGTGGCTGCCAATCCTCTCGTATTTGCCGTCAGATTTCTTCTCCATCAAAATGACAATGTGACCTTCGTCATCTGTGCATCGGAGAACAGCTATGTGGACATGGCCCCAAGGAATCTGCCGTGGCCAGGACTTGATAACGTCTGCCATGGAAATCACCGCGCCATCTGGGTCTGAATGGGCTGCTGTAGGAACAACGAAAGAGACGGGTATAAGTTGCTTTTCGCTTTCCACTTTCACCTCCCGACACAATTGCATGGTTGCCGCAACCAATCGAACGAACTGTTTTTCGATATCGAACGATATATCGTGATCCGTATGAAGGTACGTGTCTACAATGGCGGAACACTTGGCAAAAGCTCGGGGAGACGTTGCCAACATTCCGAGTGGCCTCGCGTCTTGTTCGTAAAGAGACAATGTAGATGGCCCCTCAGGCTCACACGTCCAGGCAAAAATTGACTGATCATCCGAAGACTTGATAATTTCCAATTGCAGATTATAAAAGGCGTTTCGTCCCTCGCCGTAAATGAGAGGCATATTCACGTTGAATAACCCCGTCAGACAGTATGCCTCATCCTCCACCCTTGTTGTACGTCTGTTTGCAGCCCAAGACATGATGGCTGCTATACTAACGTCATCCCAAACACAGGTCGACAGTACCTGTTGATCAATTCGAGTAATTTCTGCAATGATGCGGGCCAAATCAGACTTTGCACCAAGTTCACGCCAGTCCATCGCGAGAAATGCTACCTCGAAAGGTGCGAGCAACTCCTGGAGTGTCCAACCGCGCGTAAACCACTTGCTCGACCGGAACGCAGACTGTGGTCCTGCCGGGTCCTCGTCGCTTGTGACATCGAACAAGTAAGCGTAGCAAGCCGCAGCGTTTCTGTACCAGTTGAACATGGAGTTGATGGCCTCGGAAAGCTCTGCGCTGGAAGACTTGTCGATGCAACAGGTATCGATCCATACCCAACTGTGGCCGTCAGATTTCGCCTTGTCGCAAAAGCCAAGGATTTTCTGAAGCCCTTTCCGCGAAGCTGGCGTCGAGGGGTATACGTTTTCGGTCATTTCTTGGAAGGAAATCTCGTCGTCGCCCCAGACGTGGGAAAGAATAGCATAACCGGGCACGCCATGACCAGGCTCGCCGACGAAATATTTGAGCTGGAGGCTGTCAACATTTAGGAGACGCATATCTCGCGATTGCACTTTGACCTTGATTTGCAGCTTGGTGAGATAATATTTCGGGGACCTCCTGTCTCCCACGGTGTATTCTTATATGACGGTTTCGAGCATGCAGTAAAATTATTGGGCTGAGCTGAGCTGAGCTGTATCTGGAGCCGCCACCTAAGGCTACTGGGCCAGCTGATTAGCCACATGATCAGATAACAAGCAGCACAGCTGCACGCATTGATGTGTTGAGAACAACAGGCGAGGCTTGTACGTACGGTTGGTCAGGACAGTGATGAGCCCGCCGATGTGGTACGAGGTTTCATCATCAGATGGGAGACCTCATCGTTCAGCATTGAGTCAACCGTGCGCCAGCCTGTCACCGAGTACTTGGGTATACGATGACATACTCCAGCTCTTATTCTCGACTTCTTCTATTTAGCCATGACAGAAAGGCCGCGATTGACTGTGGTGCCATCAGGATGCTCAAGATCTTGGCCTCCTTATAGTGACACATTGACAACTTCGGAGCGAAAACTCCAGACTTGCAAAGCTCAAGAGAACCAAACGTTGCACTGTGGGATCCTTGGCATGTTTCTCCTGCGCAATGACTTGGTCAATTTCAGAATACTCAACAGCTGCAGCCCTCCGCCGCAAAAGTAAGGATTCGTAGAACAGAATTTTATTGCAAGAGAGGTTCTGGTTTTCTGCAGCCTGGGTGGCGTGAAGCGAATTGTACTCCGCAGGGGTCTCTCCCTTTTTGGAAGGTACGGCTTGACCATCTCCCACCAAAACGTCAATTTGCCCCCTGTCATCCGTACCCCAGCCCTACAGTACTACGTACTCCGTACACCACTGTACCTTATCAACATTATCTGGACTTGATCTCGGGATTCCATTCAGGCGTCAAAACACCCCATACTCCGGATGTATGATTCAGGGCTAATTTCTTCAAGAGTATTCCCATCACACTTGACGACATGCCTTTGCGATGTTGCCTGGTAAATGCATTGTTTGCTGGTTGCTTCAGGTTGGACAATCAATCTTCTATACCGTGAGCTTCCTATATCTTCTCATCAACAATATCAAATAAGCCTGTCCAGCAGGGGCTTGACCCCTAATTTTCTCTAGGCTCTTTTTCCTTGATTACTTTTGCGGCAGATTCATAGAGCAAGGTACGGAGTACTTAGTAGTATTGTGCAGCGTTGTATAAAAAATAATAATAACGTGTCTCAGTTTCCGAGCTTGTCGTTTATCCGTATGGCCCGGTCTCACAACCCAACGTCAAGGCACAGCCAACGCAATTAAAGATAGGCACAAGGACGGGGAGAGTGCAGCACAGGGCACCAAGACCCCAACATACGGCCCTTTCCACGTCCCGCAGATAGTAGTATCGGGAATTAAGATTGGTTCCTGTCGGCTGAAGACAGCAATACCAACACCCGCTTACTTCTGGAACATTTTGCTTACACGAGGCGTCAACCGAAGCCAATCGCTCGGGAGTTGTCCAATTAGGCTCTTGTGACAAGGCCGAAGATGCGCACAGGTCAGGCAGGTCCTGTAGGTCTTGTATGTTCTGTAGCCTACAACATTGCGGCGCTCTACATTGCGATACGACTGTTGTTTTCCCTTGACCAGTCATTTCGTCCAAGTCACCATCAGCCTTTGTTTCACTCCTATCCTCCAAGTGCCACCCACAAACCCGCAAAGCGTTATGTCTACCCAAATCCCCCTATCCCTCATTTTCACGAGTTTTGGCAACTTCCCATCTTCCCACTAGTTTCAGCATGAAAGCCGTATCCGTGGTCGTGGCCGCGGTGGCGGCTGGCATCGCCTTGGTGCAAAGCCACTTCCAGATGGCTCCCTGTGCCCGGTCTTGTATCCAAAAGGCACTGCCAAACGTTGGGTGCACGGGGAATGATAAGGATATTGCCTTTTGTCTCTGCCGGCCTCGCACCAAGTCCAAACTCGTCGACCCCGTTGCTCAGTGTGCTAACCAAAGCGCATGCTCTGCCGCCGACCTCCTCAGGGCCCAGTCTATTATTGACTGGCGCTGCCAGAATGTACATCCCGCATCGTTTTCCGAGGCCACCTTTGACGAGCCAGAATCTGCAAGCTGGCGGCAAGCAACACAGACACCACAGCCGGTCCCATCCAGCAGTTCGACAAGCACTCCGTCGAGCACGCCAAGCGAGAGTTCAACTGCAATATCGACAGCCTCTGGAAGCTCAGGGCTTTCCACAGGTCTCGTGTTAGCCATCACTTCTGCCGTTGTAGCAGCCCTCGGCTCTCTCGCGGGAGCATTCTGGTGCTATCGTCGACGCCACCGACGCCGCGCATCTTCAGGCCAAGTCCGTAATGGACCGTCGGAGGAAGAGAAAGATGGCCATCCTACACGGTCTGGGCATAATGAGCTATTAGGTATGCTCTTCTCTCACGCATTTCTTGTGCACCGCCCGGACGAGAAACATCTAATATAGTTTGGATTAGGTTCGACAGAGATGGCCCATGAGATGGATATATACGTGCCACAGCAACCCACGCCTGCTGGGTTGAGTAAACAAGTTTACGAAATAGATTCAACTCCCCTCCGAATGGTGCCGGGGAGCTCAGCACTAGAGGCAGGCCAAATCGTGTCCAATGCAGCTCCTCCTGGCTCACCTCGAGGTCCCACACGAGCAGACGGAATGAAGAGTCGGACTCTAAGTGATATGCGGACAGCAGCGCAAGAAAATGGAGATCAAGATACTCCCGTACTTGGGGAGCTCCAGAAGAGGCGTATAATATTGGCAGAGGAGCGGCGGTACCTGCAACGAGTACATGAGATAGAGTGCGAGGACAAGAGACTTGAACAGCAGATCAGTGACCTCACACAGCAACAGCCCAGCTCTCCCTTGGAAAAGTAGTACAATATTCATACTTAGGCCATGTTGAGGAAGGATATCAGTGAACCCGTCAGGAAGAGCATGTAGCTTAACAATTCGGCATTGTCGTTCGGATATGACGTACCGCGCCTATATCAGGCTGTGTTGACGGAGCGAAGGATTCATCCTCTGGCACAGTTTGTCCTCGATTGTCAGGCCATATCCGTGGTTCTCGCGTGTCGTGGCGCCAGTGTCAAACATGCGACATAGTTCGTAGCCTTGTTCCAAGAATGGCATCATGAAATTGTACCGAAGCCGTCTGATCTCTCTTCATCTTCAGGTTGACCTACTGGTTTGAAATTTTGCCCGTCGCCGCGACCTCAGATATCTGCTGTGAGATGTACAGAGCATTGAAACACTCAAGTTGCTGAAGAAAATGAACCGTTCACGCGTCAATGTGTTCCAAGTGGCTGGTGCCGCAACTTGGCCAGACGAATCAAGCCATGCTATCAAATTTGGCGTCGTCTATCCCCTCTTATTATCGGACGGTCTGTTGCAGACGTGACAATCTCGATCCAAAAGTCGTTTCAAAGACTTGTAATTGGCGTCTGGTGATTCCTCTGTTTCACGGTCTGGAACATTTGGGGGTGGGGCATGTATTTAATTTGCTTCAATGTTGTCCTACCATCAACAAGCCCCCGCCCCCAAACCCCTCTTCTCACCGAATCTTGTTTCCTGTTGGGAGAGGATTGATGATGCTCAGTTCTAACTAACGAAGCCATCTACGTAGCCCGCTTTAAAGGGGCCTCAATCTCGGCTGCGTTGAAGGAGTGAGGCTGGATCGCGTGACTCCACGCCTTATAAGTTTTAACATTTCCCGCCTCCAATTTCATGCTAAGGGCAAGCAAGTATCAAACGACAGACGGTGAATCCGGACCGACTCACAGATACTGACCACCATGGTTGACTCCTTTGACCAAGCAAGCCTTGATTTAATAATTGAGCTTCAACTACAAGATGCCCAGAACTTAATCAAGGGAAAGCATAGGGTAGGAGAGACGCCCGATGGAGAGCTGGCAGCTGAGCTGTTCAAGCTCGAGCTCGAGTCCCTCGCCTCGTTCCATGTAGACCAAGCCATGAGTCGCAGTCTTGCTCATGCCGTCCTGACAGATGGAGAGGCCATCCAGAGCCTTATCGAGGAGGAGCAGCAGGCCGTACGCGACCGCGAGCTTGCAATCAATGGCGAAGCTTCGACGCAGGGGGCGGGAACCGCAGACCCTGACACAGCTATTGAGGACGATATGGTCAAGAAGCTTGTGGCTTTGTATGTCGGCGAAGATGACCATTCCGGAACCGCTGCAGCATCCTCATCCAAACAGGCAGCCCGGCCTAGCACTTCGACAGCGGCTATCGAGAAACGACGTTGCGTGGCTTGCATGTCGGATGTTCCATACTTTGAGACGGTACGATGCCCGTGCACACATGAATACTGTCGTGCGTGCATAGCCGATTTGTTCCAGTCGGCAATGAACGACGAGTCCCTATTCCCTCCCCGATGTTGCAGTCAGCCCATTCCTCTCGGCCTTAATCAGATTTTCATCCCAGCAAGATTAGCGGGACAGTATCGAGCCAAGGAGCTGGAGTATTCCACCAAGAACAGAACGTATTGCCACAGAGCTACCTGTTCTACATTTATCCCGACGCCATTTATCCGGGGAGAAATTGCAACTTGCGTCAAGTGCCAAAGTAAGACTTGCACTATCTGCAAGGGCTCATCTCATGACGGGGACTGTCCCGAAGACGTGGCGACGGTGGACCTGCTCAATGTAGCGGCGCAGAAAGGCTGGCAGAGATGTTACTCATGCCGCAGAATGGTCGACCTGGAAGTTGGCTGCAACCATATAAGTGAGCCTATTCGCCGAGATCCGTCATTTGTCAAGACCGACTAACACTACTCCAGCTTGTCGATGTGGTGCTCAATTTTGCTATGTTTGCGGAGTGAAGTGGAAGAACTGCAGCTGTGACCAGTGGGATGAAAATAGATTGGTCGATCGAGCCAATGCCATCGTTGACCGTGATGCGGATCTGATTCATATCGAGGGGGTTAACCGTGCTGCCCTTGTGGAACGAGAACGGAATAATCTGGTCGTAAACCATGACTGCTGGAATCATCGCTGGAAGTCTCGCAGGGGATTTTTTCAGTGCGAGGAGTGTTTTGATTGTATGCCGGAGTTTATATATGAATGCCGCGATTGTCGACTTCTGGCATGTCGCCGGTGCAGATATAACCGACTATGAAAGGAAGCCTATCACCAAGGACGCCGGTTCGTGATGGCGTTTCACCATTGCAGGAGAGACCGAGGAATCTTAGCAGCAGATCAGAAACAGCTCATCTGCACATATGTACGGGCCTGGAAGAGATGTTTCTTAGAGTCAATAGCCTCCAATTGTTACTGCAGTGTCTTACTTACCCAATCGTTTGGCACACCCAATTCCTCCATGTCCGTGGCTCTGCGCATAGCGTGCCCCTCGCGCATATTGACGTATTTCTCTTGCATGATGAGCCACGTATCAATCCGTGGCTTGTCGAGGCGACGAGTAAGTTTGACTTGCTACGTGCATATGCAGTCGCCCGCCCCAAGTTTGCGAGTGAAGAAACGCAGCAGTTCAGATCGCACCAGAAACTCTCGCGGTATAAATCCTGAAGGGGTTTAGTCGACGGGCCCAGCGTCTGTGTCAGTGTGTGCAATTAAAAACCACCTGAAAGAGCAGAAAGGACGCTTGTACATTCTGGGCATTATACAACGAAATGATTGGATCTATTCTGCCTCTGTGATTCGTCTACTCGGCTCACGGCAACGAGCTGACACGTGGTGACATATTGATTGACACACTAACAATGTGTCAGCTCGGTACAACTTTCTGAATTGGGACTGAGTTTTGGCCGGGATATGGAAGTAAGTGGCAAGTGGTGGCTGTTAACGACGGACTGACGGACCCGACTTATATATCTATAATGTGACTCTCTCCGGATTATGAATTTATGACCTGTAGAATAGAATTCGAATCTCGGTATAAAAGCAAACCCTCCTGGATGGACTTTGTATGAGATCTTGAGAAGTGAACCCAAAAAAAAGAAGCTTTCCAACCTTCTAGATACAAACCCCAACGACCATTGGTTTGGCTATAACGAACTTTGCAACGCGAGAATGGTCAATCCGCATCTTTCGCTGGGCATTGCTCAAGCAGTCTTTTATTTGCCAATGCTCCCCTTGACCATCTGGTTGATGATCCGAAATGGCAAAATCCGACCACGAATGGCCTGGTGGCCTCTTATTCCTTTTACTCTCAGTAGGCTCGAACTCCATGCACCAAGAGCTGACAACCAGAATTGGAACTAACGACACTTCAAAGTGCGACTCGCGGGCGGTCCTGTCATTATAGCCATGGTGGCGAACATGGAACAACACAACGGCGAACCAGATATTGGTCTTGCAGTCGCAGCCACCATTCTGCTCAATGTTGGCGTAATTCCTCTAATAGTTGCAGACCTAGGTCTCACAAGAATCATGTATGCTTACTGCTTAACACTTCGACTCTTTGATCCAAGCAAGTCAGCAGGCTAATGTCCCCATTCGCACAGCCTGATGGATAACTTTGGAGATGGCCCGTTTACGCACCGCATCACGGTCGGCCTTCGACTCACCTTTGTCGCCGCCATCGCACTCCTTGGTGCGGGCGGTGGCATCGGTTCACAACCTGATCCAGATCTCGTCCACACCGGGCACAATCTCGTACTCGCCGGCTACATCGTTTTCGCCGCTGAGCTGGTGGCCCTCACCCTGATGCAGGTCTACTATCATGCTCGTAAATCTAGCCTTCGACCAAGCGGGCATCAGGTACGAAAGTACTGCCACAGAGACCACACCGCGCACCTTGGCTAATCCTTTTCGCAGGTTCTTCGCGGTGCCCTTCTCGCCAGCCCCTTCATCATGGTGCGTACCGTCTATGGTCTCATCGAGTCTGCCCACGCTCAAGAGACGGAGACTCTTTGGAATCCCGTGTTTGGCTACCCCGCCGCTTCTTCGACCGTCTTGTTTGCCTTGATGGCGTTGGTCATGGAATACATCGCGCTCCTCATCTACCTGTGGTCTGGCTTCTCAATTGCACCGGATCGTGGGCTGGGTGGAAGCAGAGATGCGGGGCCAGTCCCAAAACCATGAGATAGGATTGGTGATGAGATTGCAAACATAATATGCTGGTTGCGTGTTGGTTGGTACGGTACGGTACGGTACGGTACGGTAGTACTTGTGAAGAAGTATTTATAGAGAAAGCATTGAACAGTGTCTGATTCAATTTCGCGTCCCGTCTGGGGTAATCTGGCCATTTATGTCCAGCTGCTCGCCTATTTTGACGAAATAATCCTGAGACATATGTACCGTTGACCTTTGTTGGTGTTTGATGCAGGAGCAGCATAAAGCGCATCGTCAAACGCCACATAACAAAGGCTAAGGCCGTGCCACTTGGAACAATGCGCGACAACCGATGGCCCTGATCTCTTTTTTTGCATTTAAATAGAAACCCCGTTGTAAAACAAAAGTCTTGGGACAATCGGACGCTCTCGCCGTTTCACATTCAGGGCCCGTCGTTGACGCGACTTATCTCATAACGAAGTTCGCACCAAGCGAACGGTGCGCAAGCGATGGGCTCCGTCCATGTCATGAGTCGGACGGACTGAAAGGCAAAAAAACGCGAAACCTTTTTCGACTTTGGCGCAAGGCAAAAAGGCCAGAAGTGGATTTTTTTTCGGAATATTGAACGGAGGCAAACCCCAGACAACCGTATTCATCACTCCCTGGCCAGAGGCTCAAGTGGTGGCAATCTTCCTCACACTGTAGGGCTGCAGCCTAGAGCCTGGGGGTTATGGAGTGTGCACGTGGTTGTAGGGCAAAGCACATGGCACCTGGGGTCACACTGTGCGAACCGGTTCGGTGTCCTCCTGTCAACTGACCCTGCCACAAGGCTCAATCCAAAATCAGATGCCATTCGGCCGCATGCCTCACCTTTCCTGACCTCGCCCAACGCCATCCAGTCGGCGATGGCCACGACGTTGCTAGCCAGTGTGCAGACGGGTATCGTGCATTGTCCCTGCATCGCCCTTGCATTCTTCTACTGACGACATTGTTGCAGCCGCTGCAGCGCGAACAGTTGAGAGCCGTCGGATGGCTCACCTGGCACCATGAAATATGGCAGAGCCTTTCGAACATTTGAACCCTTTCCACATTGGCATGAGGAGGCCTATTTTGCTGGCCTATGGCGAATGCAGACCCTGAATTCTCAGCCACCACTTTGTTAGACACTTGGGGGCTCGTTCGCCCAAACACACAAAGGCGGCCTCCGGTCAAAGGCATATGATCGAGATGAGACATGGGTGCCCGTGTACCAGATCCTCGTGCTCTCGCTCACTATGTCCCCCCCGCGCACACATTCTTTCACGGTCTACCTATATCTTGCAGGCTCCAAGAGATAATAATAATAACAGCCATAGTAAGCACTCGAGACGCCTACTTGGATGGCAACCTGCCGGGGGGTGGTTTGAGCTGCTCTTGCATGTGGACGGGCCGGACGCCTCAACTTTACCACATCCCGTCACTCCCGTGCAAACGTCTTCGCTCACCCTGAGCTTCAGGTCCAGCCGCGACGCCTCAGCCACAGATGCAGCACCACTAGGACTTTCCGCGCAGGCCATATTTGCGGCCATATGCTACGATCGCGTGGCACACTTTGTCTTCTTTGAATTCTGCATGTGGCCGTCGTATGAAAGAAGTTGTAGGTAGGGATAGGCGAGGGGGCCAAAATATCTCTTACAAAAGGATGACCCATGCCTGATACACTTGAGCGTGGTCTTTGTCGTGACCGTTGGCCTCTCATTAGATATATATCATTCTTTATTCCTTTGATCACCTGTTGTGGCCGAGTGCCTCTCTCTTGTGCACTCCAGCTCAATCTCTTTAGCATTCGCTTCAAAGACAACATCGAGAAACCTGCCAGAGTTTAGCTTTCAGTCCGCGCATCATACATTAAGACGGCATTATCCTGCCTTTCATTCAGTTTCCTTTGAGATTCTTTCTTGTCAAGAACCATCATTGTCATTCAAGCTTGTGTTTTACATTGCATCGTTTTGAAGCTCGCCGAAGCGTCCCGTCTTGTCTTGGTCAAAGACGGGATAGCAAAATCGCACACTCAAACAAGCAACCGCCGTCGAGGTGGGTGCCGAACAAAGTCAACCGAAACGCAAAGTTGAAGCCGACACCCGAATGTCTCGACGTATCTACCTCGAAACAACGGCAAGTGGCAAACAGCAATTTGTATCCATCAAACGCTCCCGTTCCCATGGCCACCACCACCACCACCACCACCATGTAGAGCACGACTACTACAAAGTCAGTGTTGAGGAGTGGGACAGTATAAAGGAGCGGGAGCGATGCCTCGAAGACACCAATAGGAGCCTGGCTGCACAGGTTAGTTCTCTGAAAGCCAGTCTAACGGCCGTGCAAGGGGATGCACATCACCTCCGCCAGGTCGTCGTGCCACAGCTGCAGAATCAGATCAAAACTCTCGGTTTAGACAACGCGGCCCTTCGAAAGTCTCTAGACAATGCAAGCCGTAACGAAGGAAAGCACTGTCGAGACGCAGAGAGTCTAAGACAGACTATTGATAAACTGGAGAGGGAAAAGAGGGATGCCAAGGACGAAAACCACCGTCTCAAGGACAAGGTCAAGCACTTGCAGGACGAAGTCGGGTCCAGCTGCGGGCGACGAGTATCAGACCTCATTCGGGAAGTAGAATATTGGCGGAAGGAGTGCCGATACTGGAGAGACATGTACGAGGATACCAAACGCAACCATGACGACATCTGCATTACTTTGGATATCAGAACGGAGAAAATGAGGGCATACGAAGAGATTTTGAAACGTAGGCGGATAATTTGATCCAGCTGTACATTCCATGTTTCCATCTCTCTCTCCCCTCCGTCTCCTGCGTTTCAAACTCTTTCAATGATTTGTTACGCTGCTACTTGACACACAACAACTCAAATGAGGCTTTGGGTTGGTATTTGTTCAACCGAGACAATTTGGCTTTGTGCTGACATTCTCCTAAGTTGTAATTCTGATAAACTTTCCACGGATACACGGCAAGGATGGACTCTTTTCTTTTGTCTTCATTGACTTACAGTAGTTCAATCTCCAATACCCTTGAGCGATACGCTCGTACAACTTTGGGCTTCAAGACCCACATGCACTCCTTCTTGATAACATTAGATTTTCTTTCTTAGTTAGACCAACCATTTACTAAATACACTTTGTAAACTGTCACCTGTCGCTGCGCACTCCCTGTGGTCTTGTGACGTTCCCCAACGGCCCATTGTGTCTTTTTTTGGTTCTGCCAGGCATCAATGAATGTGGGTCGTCTGCACCACTTCCAAAAGAGGTGTTTACATATAAAACAAAAACGAACAAAGAGCATTGCAAAGTGTAAAAACCAACAGACTCCAGCGCCTGACCTAAAACGACAGTCAAAACTTAAAACCCTGCACCTTGGGAGCGGAGCCTACGCAACATCCCAAAATGGCCACCATGTAAATGCGACCACCACCAAGATTCTGCTGCAGGATCCTTTCGTGGACACTTTAGCACAGGGGCCTGCATGAGCAGTGGCAAATGTCAGCAAGCTGCCAAAATCAGACATGACAAACCCCCTATCCTATTGGGTAAAGTAAGTAATATTGCGTCAGCGTCAAGATTGATTCACCAGTATTTTTGGACAAAAAGTGGGTGGGGAGAGAAATGTCGCCCAGGCAGACCGGAAGAGAAACGACAGCCTTGGCGCACACAGGGAGGTCATCAGACGCGCGGCTGGTGACGATTACAGATGATGGGAGTTGGGAAAAAAAGTAAATGACGAAGAAGAAGAAGAAGAAGCGCCTGGAGCGTCCGCCACGGATGGAGTCGGGCTTCTTTTGGCGTGGCAGGAAATGTACTGTACACGTATGTACTCATACTACAGTGTCGCTGTAGTATGGTGATTGCTGGACGTTGATTGATTCGGCTGGTTGCGGAGATGTATGCAGGTACGTACGTGGAGTGCTGCGGTGGATGAAGTGGCCTTGGGAACGTGTGAGGGGAGTATGCACTTGCTGATGTTTTTTCCCCAATAGCTCTTGGAACAACACACTCTTTTAGAAGAGAAAAGCGGCCGCGATGCAGCATCGTCGACTAAAGGGAATAACCGGCGTGGATTCAAACGGCCTCCGACTGGGGCCACGAAGCTCCCGGTCCGCACGGGCTAAACGAGGAAGGAAGGACGGGATGGCCCGCTCGTCTGACGCCGCAGGCGCGCCAGGAGGGCCTTCCCACTTGACAGCCAAAGTGAGCGGCCAACGACTTGGCAGCATGGCAGCCTGGCGACATGGGCCTCTCCAACCCGCTATCGATGGTGGAGCTGGCTGGCCAAGAAGAGCCTGCAGTCAGGCAATCGATCGTCTTCACCGTCGTCCTGCACATCACAGGGCATCACGCAAGGCTGCAACACTCACAGGCAGGACAGTGTCCAACGCCAATCAGCCCTATCGAGCGGCCTGTGGTTCGACGCATGCGCCAAATGACGTCCAGCAGGATTGGCGTCACTACCGTGAACATGTTCGCTGCTCCACGCCTTGCAAATGCACGACGACTTTGCCCCGAACCCGGGCAGGACATTCATCCACGAGCCGAGGGTGATGGGTGATGGACAGCAATCAAATGCGATCTCGTTCCATCACCACGGGAATCTGCGCACCAAATCTGTCCACGCCTTTCCATCAGCATCCAGCGGTGCGCCTTTTCAGACTCTGCCCCCGGTATGGAACGGTCTCGTCCAGTCAGGATTCCGACGCACGCCGCTTCCCACGGGGCTAGATACATAGATGCCAAGAGAAGGATTGTTTTCCCTTTCTCTTCTCTTCCACGGGCAAGGCAAATGCAGACATCTGTCATGAGCTTGAGCCAGCTTCTGGCCATTACGATAAACGTGAGTCACCGCTGCAAGTGAGGGCTGTTTCCCAGGCCGTTGCGGGCGCGACCCCAGGCTGCAACGGCGAAACATCCACCCCCGACACCATCCGTGGTGTATCGCAGACAGTCGAGCCGACAAACCCTACACTCGGATGCATCGAGAACCGAGTCCAACGGCTCGAAGCCTGGGAAGGTGGTGGGTACGCAGGCTGCCCAGGAATGGCTTTGGGCAAACTGCCTGGCGGCCCGCCTTAGCGCCGGCCGGGGTGATTTCAGGGTAGTAGACAATCAGGGTGCACATCAGAGTCAAACCGTCGACAGTGACCGAGATGATGGGGGGGGAGAGCCATTGTCAAGGAGGGTCGACGAGGGGCATCGCGACAAGGCAACCAACCACCATACCTAATGGAAGCGGCGACTGTTTTGTCCACACTCAGCCACTCATCTCCAATTGGGTCAAGGTGGGCGTCGTTGCCATGGCCATGGTCCTGTTCAGACGGACGGAGGGTGCTGCTGGTATCACCTTTTTCGACTTTTTTTTCGGACGCCAAGATACGGAGTAGCGTGTACAAAATCAAGAGGGTGGTGGGGCCGGCTCATGGTTGAGTGTAAGTGGGAGTATTGGTCTATCATGACCGGCCAAAAGTCCAATAATCCAGACGTCCAGCCTGGCTCTCAAAGGTACTTCTACTTTGGCGTCAAGCTCACTCACAGCCGAAATCCTTGTGCTTTGAAATCACGGCCCTGCAAGTTTGGGCCAAGTACGGAGTACTCCCTACAGTCAGGTCGGCAAGGTTTGACAAAATTGCCCTTGATGGAGTGGTCTGCTCATCATGTCGGGTGTGCCATGCCAACGACGCGAAACAAAGCGGCAGCGCATGAACGGGCACACCACTGCACTCCTGTCCCCCCGAGGCTTTCGACAGATGCTGGCAGCAAACGCTGCCAGCAAAAGACGTCAAGGGACTGCAGATTTGTTGCCATCCCACTTGCGCCCCCCTTCCCCCAAGACGCGCACCGCCCACCTCTAGTCAAGCCTTGAACAGCAATCTGACAGGCTGCCTGCTAGTCTGCCGGAGGAATAAATATACTTCATGTCCTCCTTTTTGAATCACTCTTCTTCCTGCGAAGCCTGGCCTCTACAATACACTCTGGCCGACAGGAGAAGTTTGCCAACTTTGTTGTCACCGGTTGGGCTCCCATCTTTGAATTTGATCATCCCTGGTCCTAACCCAACGGTGGCTCTTCTGATTAACTTACACACGGCGTCATACCACACCTACGCAGTACCAGACCCTTGTCAGCTCCTTTACCGCTGCTCCGGTCCCTGACCTAGTCACTGTCACTGGCGAAAATCCGCACTGGCCAAGCGACTTGCCTTTTTGAGCCGAAACAAAACGAAACGAGAGAAAAAAAGAAAAAAGAAAGAAATTATAAAAGCACACAAAGGAGGAAGACATCGTGAGGAAATTTCTTCCCATCGAGCGTGATTTACTGGCAACGTCTGCAACTTGCCTGGTACTATCTTCGCGGTTGATCTGCTACGGTCGGCCCCATCCTAGTGGAGCAAGGTTTATTACTTGCCTGGTTCTTTTTTTTTTTCCCTCTTGTGCTGTACCTACAGGCAGACGAAGCACAAGCTCGAAACCGCGCCCTCATGCGATCGTCTGCGCAACGAGCCTCGGCCAATATTGGTCGCCGGGCTCAGACGACGAGTGGCGCTGGGGTGCAGCCGGGTCCGATTCCAGCACGGCGCCAAGTTTCCGTGCTCTCGCCAACTGATGATAATGTTGCACGCGCAGGTCGCGAATACGACGACACTGCTCGCGACACCGCATTTAATACCGAATTGAACAAAATCAACTCTGAATGCGACCGATACAAGACACGCCTAGAGCAGGTTAGCAAAAAGCTGCTGGAGACGCAGCAACAGAAGGACGAGTTGAAGGAGCAAAGGGATGAGTTGAAGCAGCAAAGGGACTCGTATAAGTCGCAGCTGCAGATTGCTAAGAAAGAAAACGCCTCTTTACTCAACAGCCTCGAGGATTACCGGAGCGCGAACCTTGATCTCGCAGCCAAGTATGAAGAAATTTTAAGGCAACACCAAGATTTGGAAGAACGGTACAACACGCAGGCCACCTCTAGCGGCGCCGGTTCTACTGGTTCTCATTCTGCATCAAGCGCACTCCCAGACCGAACAAGGGCATCCTACAGGCCAAGCGGAAAGGACCATCACGAGGATCGTGGCTACCAGGGCAGGAGTCGAGAGGGGTCCAGGGAGGCCAAGGAATCTCAAGAGCCCAGAGCGTACAGCGAGTACATGAACCAGAAGATGGAGTTCCAGGCGGCAGAAAAAGAACGACTCAAGGGAAGGTTCGAAGACAAGTCATCAACGGCGTCTTCGTCCGTAAAGACCCGCAGATCAAGCTTCATTGAGCCCTGGGGGCCAGGACCCGGACCGGAGCAGCCAGTTGTGCCCCCAAGCCGCATGCCGCCAGGCCTGGTGCCAGCCATGTTGCCAGCGTTCAACGGCGTGCCATACTCTACGGTACCGCGCACACACGCACACATGTACAATCCAGACACAGCAGCGCTATACGGGGCAGATGGTGAATATGAGACTGGTTGCAAGTACCAGCCGTACCCAGTGACCAGGTAGTTGGAAAGAAGGGGTTATGTGCATCAAATCGCACGCCACACGCCATCCCGAAGGCCTTGCGGACCCGGGAATATTTTTTGGGGGGTGGGAGGAGGGGTGTTGGCGGGAGTGTGGGTGCAAAAAAAAAAAAAAAAAAAAAAAAAAAAATAAGGGTCTGGTCTGGCCGAGTCCAGAAAAAAAAAATTGTCGTGGTGTGGCAGAGCCATGCATCGGCTGTGGCTCGTTTTGTCATAAGGGGTACAAGTCTTGGTAGCTCAAAAGCTTTGCCAGGACGACGACGTCGTGTCACATTTTCTCACATTGACAGACCCCGCACTGCCATCAACGGTGCACCAGTCAGTCACGGAGTTTGGTTGTTGAGCTCATGTTCCAAACATGAAATGACACTTGAGCTCGAGGGGCGGGACCGGGACAAAAGGGAAGGTGGGGTAGCTGGTACTACTCTGATGTCAGAATCGCGGGGGCGGGACTCTGACATGGACGGGGGCCTGGATGAAGCTTTGTGTGCCGGCACGAGCTGAAGATGCAGACATGCAATGTTGTGCCTGTCGTTGTTCTGCAAGCTCACATGTCTCGGAACACATTGGAAAGCGCACAGCGCACAGCGCACGGTTCACGGCTTGCAGCGCGCAGCTCACATTACAAAGCGCAAATGTGTTTGCCCATCCTGGAGTCGGCTATCGCTGCCGGGCAGCCGCTTGTGCCTGCTGCTGCGAGCATGGGCGATGATGGGTGAAGACGGGCAGGCAAATGAATGCATCATGAATGAGCTCGTCTGGTCTGGTCTGGTCTGGTCTGGTCAAGTCTGGTCGGTCCGTTGCCGGGGACCCAGGGCGGGCGACACAGCGCCCTATGTTAAGTACTTACGGAGTATACATGTCGATATGACTCAGCCCACTGACGCTGCATACCTCCAAGTACCTAGGTCTGAGTACTTAGACTCAAGGTAAAGTATGTACCTCGTGGGCTGGCCATCGACAATGTCTGGTCAACCGGTCCGATACCGCCGCGCACATATCTTCAACGACATGGACGCTCGGGACGGAAATCAAGCCGACATGGAGTGCCTAGCAGGCATCATTCAGCTTTGGTACAGTATTTTCGTTTCATTCTTGTTGGGTCCTCTTTTGTGTCCCCTTTCCCGCCAGCGTTGTTGTATTGTATCTTAGATGTAACCTTTTCCTGGGCGTTAGACAAAATACCTTGATGTTTTCTTTTTGCCTTGAATTTTATTTGGGGAGTGTCTTGAAGTTACTATGTTACGTACATGTAGGTAGTAGTCGTACCGGGCTTGAATGAATGCTGGTCGATTTGTAACGGTTTTGTCTCGCAAGCCAATGCAGGCGAGGAATGCCGTTGTTGCAACAACGAATACCCATTGTTACCGATTACTCAGAATGCCATTCCGTACTTCCGTACTGTGCCTTGACATGTCACCTGCTCGTGCTCGTCGTCATCCCATCCACCTACCCCTCCCGAGTCCCTACTTCACACGCCCCAACGTCGCACACGGCCTTGGTCACGATTCACCACCACCACATGCACCATCATCATCAATCACCATCACCGCCGCACCACACCACCACACACCACCACTCCCGCCGCCATGAAGCTCTACCCGTCTCTGTCCGCCGACCTGGCAGCCTGGGCCCAGCGCCAGCCCGTCTTCTTCACCGGCTCGGCCGGCAAGCACGCCCGGCACATCAACGTGTCGCCCAAGGGCATGACGGACACGCACTTTGCCGTGCTGTCGCCCACGCGCTGCGCCTACATCGACCGCACCGGGTCCGGGTGCGAGACGATTGCGCACGCCTACGAGAACGGCCGCCTGTGCCTCATGTTCATGTCGTTTGGCGACGCGCCGCGCATCATGCGGCTCTTCTGCACCGCCCGCGTCGTCGAGTTCGACCACCGTGACTTCCAGGGCCTCGTGCGCGCCGTGGCCAGGGGCGGCCGCTCCGCCTTTGACGGGGCCCGTGCCGTCATCGTCGCCGACATCTGGGAGGTCCAGACGTCGTGCGGCTTCGGCGTGCCCCGGGTCAAGAGGGGGCTGTACAAGCCTGGCGAGGGGGCGGATCGCGGCCCCTCGGCCGACGAGCTGCTGCGGCAGGGCTACAACGCCGAGGGCGGCGACGAGGCCAAGCTGGACGAGCTGTGTGTCTTTGAGGCGCGGCCGGCCATGGACTACTGGGCCGGCAAGCAGGCCGAGGGCAACACCTTGAGGGACTACCAGAAGGCGAACAATGTGGACAGCATCGATGGCCTGCCGGGGCTGAGGGCTAGTCGGAGGGATGCCGGGGAGGTGTTGTGGGTGAGGGATGCGAGGGCGTGGGCTGCCGGAGTTGCGAGGGACTGGGAGGCCATGGCGGTTGGCTTCGTCGCTGCCGTCTTGATGTATCTGCTTGTCGGGGGGGTCAGGGCTTTGAGTCTTTGACGGCTGTGTAGATTGGCGAGCATGGGGGAGGGCTGGCTTCGAGGAGCAACTCTTGGGCAAGTTGCCTCGGGTGTGATCACCCGGGACGGTCGACAGGCAATGCTTCCTCTCATGAGATGCTGACAGTCGCTGGATATTGTCTCGGCGCAGGCGGATGGGTAGGTGTGCGTCGTCATGGCGGCATAGACCTGCGTCGTTGGCCCGTGGTCCCTGTGCCACGCTCACAGACTTGTCTGCCGGCTTGACTTTGTCGATTCTACAGTGTTTCCGCAGACATGAATTCTTGTCAGCATATGCGCCATGGGAGAAGACGCGTGTGCATACGGGCTTTAGTAACTACATCTCAAGGTATAATGGTGATGATAACATACGGAGCTACCCGACGAATAAATACACGGGGATGTGAATCAGAAAGAAACAGAAAAAAAACATCGGCCAAAATCCTCTCCCCGACTGCGCCGCCTCTAAAGAAAAGACTGGAACCACGCAGGCGGTGCAGAAAAGACACAAAACACCACCGCGGCTACTTCCCCGGCCGCCACCCCTCCAGGACATCCAAGTCGTCAAAAAGCGCCGACTGACCGACGGGCGTGGAAAATATCTGCGCAAACTCATGCCCCGCGTCCTTGGCAAGAGCCAGTCGCAAGCCCACGCGGTTCTCGGAGGCCGGCCCCCAGTCCGGGAGGTCGCCGAAGGTGCCCGGGAACCCCGTCAAGTCCTCCCCCGTCCGGGCCAGCTCGTGGACATACCTATACCAGATGAGGTTCCTGTCCCTCCGCTTGTGGCCGCCCTGCAGGACAGCCTGGCAGGCCTGGTCGCCGCTGCAGGGGTTTGTGTCCCTGTATCCCACCGTCGCGACGACGTCGCGGGAGGTGTACTGCCGGAAGTAGTCCACGGGGGCCAGGGTTCCCGCCGCCGTGCCGGGGAAGTCGTCGAAGCCAAAGGGCCAGAGGTTGCTCTCGGCGCAGGACCTCGCGGGAGGCAGGGCCTTGCCCTGGACCGAGGAGGGACGGTCGGCGGTAAAGTACGAGCATGTGGCGGGATTGTTCTGGACGTAGCGCACATGCGCGCGGCACGAGGGACGGTCCCTGGCGAGGGCCGCGTACCGCTGCACCAGCTGTCCGCCCGCGCTCTGCCCGACAAAGGTGACGTTGGTCAGCAGGGGGTACTTGCCTGAGCAGGCGAACTCGTCGGCGAGCGCCTCGAGGGCGTCGATGGACGTCGCGTTGCTACCGGGGGGGGAGTTGGCCGCGCCGCCGGCGATCCAGGCCCGGGGGCCGGACCACGAGAGGTGCCGGTCGCCGTGTAGCCCGGGCGTGTATCGGTCGGAGAAGAGCAGCGGCGCCACGCTGATGGTCTTGCGGTGCGTCTTGTCGGGGCGTGCTGCGTGGAGGGCCGTGACGTTCTGCAGCCTGTGCCAGTACTGGCCTGCGTTGCTCAGCTTCCCGGCGACGATGATGACGGCGTGCTCGACGGTGGCGGCGTCCATCTTGTTCGGCATGAAGACGGCTAGTTTGCCGGTGCTGCCGACGTGGATGGAGGCCAGCCGCGAGCCGGGCGGTCGGTAGATGCATCTTTGAGGCTACGGGAATAAGAGAGCGTGAGGAAGAAGGATCTTTTGGGTCCGGAGCGTTAGGGGAGAACGTACGCTGCTGTGCTTGCCGCGATTGCAGTTCCTGCGTGGAGCGATGAGACGCTCGGGAGGAGGGTTGTAGGCGTATTCTTTGGCGCTGGCTTCGTCGCAGAAGTTGAATGTCGTTGCTGCGCGGCACACGCCGAGGAGGGTGACGATGATTGCGACTGCAACTCGTGCCGTATCACTTAGTCGCGCCATTCCGAGGACGGGAGAGCAAATCCCACTCTCTGCAGATAAAAATAAGAGCAGCCCGTTTGGCTCTTGGCATTGGCTTTTTTTTAACCTTTTTCCAAGTCGCGGGCCATGATGATGCGATTGTTCTGAGAAAGAATGCCATGTTTTGTTTCACTTTGTTGCTGGAGACTAGTATAATTAAAGATGGCTGATATTGCATGGCATGTTTTCAACTTGGCCGCGTCCTTTACTTTCCACGTCATGCTCGCAGCATGTATTCGATATTCGCTGTGGCCGCGTTGCCGCACCGCCTATCCGTCATAACGGGGTGCATGTATGACCGACCAGGTGCAGGTAGGTGTACTCGGACATCGATGACTCTCTCGCCATCTGCGCACAGGCATAGCAGCAGTCATCGTCTGCACGCCGGCAAGGCTGCTCTTTGTTGCGTGCGAGCACCTCGCTATGCGTCTGGTGCCTCTTGTCGCGGCATTCCTGAGGCGCGACTTGCATACCGGCCGAGCATCAGCACCGACTTGCGTTAGTTCCTGGCCCGACATCTGGAACAACAATGGGCGCGCTGTTTAGCGAGTAATTAGTAACTAGTGCCCTCGAGCTCTATTTGTTAGTATTTTGCCGTCTGCGCATGCCATGCGACACCCGAGTAGTCCAGACCCCAAGGGGTTATCGTCAGGAGCAGTCCCTGCTGGAGAGGAACTACCAAGACAAACATCGACTTTTTTTTTTAACCCAGTGACTCTTGGCGCAGAGTCTACAAACATGGTCGCACCGTTCGGCCAGACTCCAGACCCTTCCATGTTGAATTTGTAAAGCGTTGGATAAGTGGCTTTGCTAGCTCGCATCTCTCAGCTCTCAACTAGCAAGATTCACAATTCAGTAGTTCCAAACCCGTAGAATCGACCATACGCAAAGGGTGTCGAGACGGTAGACAGCTTGACAAGTTCTCACTAGGCACAGACGCGCGGCTTCATATTCACTGTCATGGTACGCATAGCTTTGGGTAACAACCACTAAAGAGCACAACAATTTCACTCAAAAGACACTGCGCCTAGTCATTCACATGGGTCTATATAACCCCCCGTCAAAGTCCGATGAAGCGAAGCCCCCCCTCTTACAAAGTGCTAGTACTCGGTAACGAGCTATTCTCTCATCCATGTGTATTCATCCCTACTGGCGTGCTTGGGCATTGTGCTCCGAGCACTAGCTGGGGGTGAATGCGCTGTCCGTCCAACTCCAACTACCAACTGTCGTCAGATGTCGTACTTGTGCGGCATGTCTGTTTCCTCTGTACCATCGTTTGGCACGTTTGGATGCTTGGCGAGCATATTGTAATGCTGCACATGGCCCACCCAATCAAGGATGCTGTGTTGAATCAAATTATCATTGTATGCCCTTCTCGTGGCATTTGTATCCTCACCCCCCGGTGCTTGCCAGGGTAGGGCCTGCAGTTGCCTGACCATTCGCTGTGCCGGCGGCAGCTTTACCGCCGCCGCGTCCTCGTCGGCCTCGACCGCCAGGCGCCTTCTCCTTCTCCTTCTCCTTCTCTCCATTTGGCGTTTGGTCATCCTTTGCTGAGCCGCCTGGCGCAGCCGCAGCAGCAGTGAGCTTCTTATCCTTCCGCTCCACCACCTGTACGTTTCCCTGACCAACCTGAACGGGGCTGGCAGCCACAGCCTTGACCAGTGCTTCGTGCTCAGAAAAGTCGACATAAGCAAAACCCTTGCGCTTGTCAATCTCAACAAGCGTAATGGTTCCAAATACGCCGAGAGCCTCTCGAAGCTTTGCGTCGTTCACTCCTTGCGAAGCATTGACATGCTTAATAAAGGCGCGGGTTGCGTTTGCTGAGACAGCGGGTGACTTCTTTTGCGAGGCTAGCTTGCTGTTAGCTTTCTCTTTGCCAGCTTGTCTACCGTTGCCATTCGAGTTCGTCACTGGCCCAGAGGCTTGGACCTGGGGTTCAGCAGTTTTCTTGTTGGTTTCGGAGTCGTTCTTCTTCCTCAAGATAACCGGAGGGTTGGCTACAGTCGGTTGCGGACCCGATATCTCGTTAGCAGCCGGTTTACCCTTCTCAGCACCACCTTTGCCACCGCGATTTCTCCGTCCAGCCTGTGGTTTCGGGGCGACTGGGCTGTCGGGGCGACTTTTCGGTGCTTGTACTATGACCTCAGCGGGAGATGCTGCGGATGCAGTAGAACTGGCAGCATTGGCAACATCTGCGGTTGTACCGTTATCGTCCTTGGTTGAAGAGCTTGCTGCCTTGGCATCAGCCTCGGCCTTGGCAGCATCGTGACGTGCTCTTCTATGTGCGCTGCCAGGGCTAAGGCCAAGATCGCGCTGCAGTATTCTAGCGGCGGCAGCGATGCCAGCACGTCGGCTTTTGGGCGCATCAGTGGCCGCTGCAGCTGTAGTAGCAGCGGCATTGGCTGTCGCAATTTCGCTGGCCACCTTCTTCGCCCCCTCCGCGGCTTGCTCAGTTGCTGCCTTCTTAGTAAGAATCTTGACATTCTCTTTAGGCGTCTTGTCCTGCTTCTCGGTTCTTGATTCCTTGCCCTTCTTCCTACCGAAGGAGTCGTCGTCCTTGGCGCCACTCTTTCCTTTTCCAGACTTGGAGTTCTTGCCGGATCCATCCTTGCCCCTGTTGGCCTTCTTCTCCTTCAAAAACTCGACCAGAGGGGTGGTGATCACTTTGACCTCTACTTTGGCAGACTCGTCGGCATCCTCGACATCGATGCTCTCCCTCATCGGTGCAGGGTTGGCCAACCCTTCAAGGAAGGCCATGAATTCGGGATCTTGATCAATGGTGCCTTGTCGAGTATCCGTGCGCTTCTTGGTGCCTGGAACCTTTTTGTAAATTGAAAACTCCAACACGGGCGGGCCAATCAATGACGGATTCGTGAATGTTGATTTTGCATCCTCCCATGTCGCGTTCCTTACAACCTCGCTGAGGGGCATGATGTCATCCTTCCGCACCAAATGAACATATGCCCGACCGGGACGAGAAGGCTTTGAGGGGCTTGGTTGACGAGAGTCAGTATCATGGAAGACAATATCTAAAAACTCTGGGCTTGACATACTCGATGGAAATCTTTCCAGGGACGTAGGAGAACCAATCGACTTTGCCCTTGGAGATCTCCCACTCCGGTCCGAGAATAGAAATACACTCCTCCATGGTCATACCTGGTGGCAGACGACGAATCACCAGTTTTTCTCCTTCGTTTTGAGGTTTGGATCGCGGAGCCTTTGGCGCCACCTCCCCATCATTCGCACTCTAAGTCGAGTTAGATTTTCATCCGATTTTGACGGGGATTCACATGTCCAGAATCTCTCAAAGGGACAGGCTTACTTTGTGGGATGCCCCTCCTCGTCTGTCAGCCGGTCCCTTGCCCTTGGCAGGTTTTAAGGTATTGCCGCCAGTGTCATTGTCCTTGGCCTGTTCAACTCCATGTCAGAAGCCGGGGGTTTGACGTGTGGCGAAGGACTGGTCGCGACATACCTGTGATGCTCTCACTCGCTGTCTCACCTTGATCTGGTCAGACGGCTGGCTGGTTGCGCTGCTGGATGGACCGTTTGCCTTCCGCGAAAGGACTTGCGGGGGCTGTGTGGACATGGCGCATGCTGGGTGCGGAGAGATCTACGTTGACAGTCGGCAATCTTGCAGGACAGCGTGGGCGATGGGATTAAATATCTTACAGAAAACGAAACATCCAAAGCTCGCAAGCTAAAGCGCAAGTGAAGTCAAAAGGGCCTTGAGTTGTTACGGCCCTCAGAAGCCCCACAGATTGGTGGAGCTGGTTCTGCCCCAAGAGCTTTGGCTTCTGTGTTATTCGTTTCCGGTGCGCGCAGGCAGGTCACGTGGACGGATAGAGTTGGCTTAGTGAGTACATGTAGTTACCTACCTTGGTCGGTAGACGTGGCTGCATTTAGATAGCCATCGAAGTAACATCCTCTTGCGTGGAGAGACAATGAGAAGGTTAATAGCAGCAGGCCACAAATGCTCGAGCGAAGAGAAGTTTGCAGAGCATGGATGTGGTGGCAGTATGAGCTGCGTCCAAGGCACGCAGAGCCTTTCCAGCGTGGGCTGCAAGGGGGGAAGCCGCAGATGCTCAGATAAGCAAGCACATGAACATTTGGCTGAACTCTGGCTGGTCAACATCTGAAGTCTGGTGGCCACAGGTGCCATGTCAACCGCTGTAATCAGCTGGCCTCCCCTCCCAAACCCACTGTGCCCGTGCTACCAGCTTAGCTTCCACAGGCGCTTTCCACTGTGACATCAACCAGACCCCGAAGAAGATCCGATTATCGCTTCCTTGCTCCAGGCCTGATTACAACTTCACGTTGCTCGAAACCAAAGGCCGGACGGTTCATCCATCTGGTCCATCCTCTCCACGGGATTACCACTATCCGTTACTACTGTGGCGGGCCGTGATAATCCTCCCGGCGGCCGCCATTACGACGAGCCCTGCGCACATCCAAATCCTCATAAAATATGACGACAAACATCCCTCGGCCTGGCCCCGCCAACTTGGGTCCCAATGCCGGTCTAGACGAATGGCTCGAAGAGGCCAAACAATGTCACTACCTACCTGAGAGGGCCATGAAGGAGTTGTGCGAGAAGGTCAAGGAGATTCTTATGGAAGGTAGGCACTGGCTCTGTCGCTGACCCAACGCGCGAGCCGCGCTGACTGGGCGAACACAGAGTCCAATATTCAGCCCGTTTGCACACCTGTCACAGTTTGCGGAGATATCCACGGCCAGTTTTATGATCTCTTGGAGTTGTTCCGAGTGTCTGGGGGCATGCCGGGCGAGACCAATGTCCAGGCCCCCAAGACCGCGACCACTGTTATCACGTCCGACGATATCGAGCCGCCGAGCGAAATCACAAATCCAAAGCTCAGGAAGAAGCTGCGGTCCCCCGTAGGTGACGCTGGTGCGGGCGGTACCGAGGGCGAAGATGATGCCGACGCCGTCGCCGGTTCTCGTCCGGGGTCCGCGCTGTCAGGTGCCAATGTCACCTCCGCTCAGAGCGCCGAGACTCGCTTCGTCTTCCTGGGAGACTTTGTCGACAGAGGCTATTTTAGTTTGGAGACATTTACCTTGCTCATGTGCTTGAAGGCCAAGTAGGTACCATCTGCTTCAAATCGAATGACCGTTCCACGGCTAACAGTTTCGAAACAGATACCCCGATCGAATTGTGCTTGTCCGAGGCAACCACGAATCTAGGCAAATCACACAAGTCTACGGCTTTTATGAGGAGTGCCAGCAGAAATATGGCAACGCTTCTGTGTGGAAGGCCTGCTGCCACGTCTTTGACTTTCTTGTCCTTGCAGCTATTGTCGACGGCGAAGTTTTGTGTGTACACGGCGGACTCAGTCCCGAAATTAGAACGATAGATCAAATCCGTGTTGTTGCTCGTGCCCAGGAGATTCCTCATGAAGGAGCATTTTGCGACCTGGTCTGGTCAGATCCCGAAGATGTTGAAACGTGGGCTATCAGCCCGCGCGGTGCCGGCTGGCTTTTTGGCGACAAGGTCGCTACCGAGTTCAATCATGTGAATGGATTGAAATTGATTGCGCGGGCTCACCAGCTTGTTAATGAAGGCTACAAGGTATGATGTGTTCGGACAGAGAATAACTTTTGCTACGCATTGGGTGCTAACCATGGGCAGTATCATTTTGCCGAAAGCTCTGTTGTGACAGTTTGGTCTGCGCCGAACTACTGTTACAGGTGCGGTAATGTTGCCTCGATCATGACTGTAGATAAAGACTTGAACCCAAGATTCAGTATATTCTCGGCCGTGCCTGATGACCAGAGGCACGTTCCTGCGAGCAGGAGAGGACCGAGTGACTATTTCTTGTAATGCACGATGTTAGAGGGTTGTTGCGAAATTAAAGGCTGGGAGAAAGCTTTTAGATGTAAACTAGCATACGATTGAGATATCCATGACTTGTGGTATGAATTATAACGGCATTTATGGTTATTTGGCTACTCAAATAACGTTGGCAAAGGTGTAATGGTGGCCTCATCGCGGGTTGAGTTGAAGCCCAAGGTTCCAGCCTTCACGCAGATTGTGGGCCGTTTTTATCACTTTGACTTTCAATTTTTTGTCACCACGCTCGCGTCAAGGCAGACATGGCAAGCGCATTTAAAGTGGAACAAGACACAAGTTACTGCCATTAAACGATATGAATGATCTTTATTCGAACCTACTCTCATATCTCATCCAGTTCGATGCTGTTCCAAAGTACGACTAGCTGAACCGCAGAATGCCTAGGCCTCAACCTCACACTGACCCAATCCAAACCGCCATTGCAGCATGGCTCACCTCTCTTAACCCTCCAGTGAACGAAGATTCTACGGCCTGGAAAATGAGTCTAGGAGAACATGCACCCAAGAGGTTCACTATATACGAACCTATGGCGCTTTTACCCGCCGGCAGCTTCACCAGTGCCTCGTGGACCACGGAGCTCCAACGACACAACGGAGCGACCACCGACTTCCTCTGGGAGTTGATTCTGGAAGAACTCTCCAAGACCGGCAAGTCAGACTTGCGATTGACACACTTGGCGGTCAACGAAGGCATCCCGCTGCAAAGTCAAGAAAGAAAAGAGGAAAACATCATTCGCAGTCCGAGTGGCTTGCGAATTTTATACGGTGATTTCGGCCCCGGTGCCCCAAGCAGCATCTCTCCTTCCAACGAAGATTTCGAAAAGGCCTTTTGGGTATCTACCAAACAAAATGGGATATATCAAACGTGGGCGCCCCGTTGGACAATGTTCAGCAGAGGCAACGTCAAAGAAAAAGCCCGCCTGCTCCAGTTTCCAGCGGTGCCTAGGAAGAAAAAGGACGGCAATAAGTCACAAGATACATGGGCGGTAGACTTATACGCCGGCATCGGATACTTTGCATTCTGCTACGCGAAACTGGGGTTCAGGGTGCTCTGCTGGGAACTTAACCCGTGGAGCGTGGAGGCTCTTCGTCGTGGAGCACACTTGAATAAGTGGACTGTCGAGGTTATCGAGGGGGAGAAGCTGAAGCAATCTACAGAGGAGATTATGAACAGTACTGCTTCGATTGTGGTGTTTTCGGAGAGTAATGAAAATGCGCGCTGGAGAGCTGAGAACATGAAGCAGGAGGGGGAATGGCTGCACGACGTGAGGCATGTCAATTGCGGATTGTTGCCTACGAGTAGATTGACGTGGGATGTCTCACTATTTTTGACAAGGAATGCGATAATTCGTGGGGGGGAGGCGTGGCTGCATCTTCATGAGAATGTGGGCGATGCTGAGATTGATTCCAGAAAAGACGAGATACAGACTCTGTTGAGGGAGAATCAGGATGAGAAGAGTTTGACGAGAGCGATTACGGTGGAGAGGGTAGAAAAGGTCAAGACATACGCGCCTGGCGTATGGCATTGTGTGTTTGATGTGCGTATTGTTACAAAATCTTCATGAAAAATGTTGATACAGCAGTCCCCTCCATATCTATGCGCCACCGGTATATTCCCCCCCCTCGCTTCTGAATCTATCATTCAATAACTTACTCCACGCAATCCCATTCGAAAGAATTCCACAAATCCAACCAATCATCTGATTCAACGCCGAGATACTCGTCCCCCTTGAGCTTAATGTCTCCGAAACTTGGCGGGGATGTTCTCTTCGATAATCGACTTTTTATCCATTGCCTCTTGTTCTTCTTGCGCCTTCTCCAACTCTTCGTGGTGCTTGAAATGCTCAATATCCTCCGGGTGCGTCAGGTCCTCCAGTTTTGTATTCTCATCGTGATACTTTTCCCAGTGATGGATTTCATACTCGTATTCGTCGTCACCATGATGGCCCGGCCCAGTACCCATATCAGGGAGCGTTTCGCCCCCGTCGATAAACTCCTGGAACTCCTTACCCGAGACCTCCCCGTCGTGATCCTTGTCCAGAAGACCCATGAGGTGTTGCAGGACCTCTAGCTTCTTGTCGTGCGACATATCCCTATTCGAAGGGTCCATTAGGCCGTAGGTGCGCATGATTTCTTCGCCTTGCCAGGCACCATCGGAGTTGTAGTCGTGGAGGGCGAAGAAGGCGCCAGTATCCCAGGAATCGATGTGGTGCTCCTCTGTATCGATTCATGTCAGCGATTGAACTCTTCTTGTTGGGTCGCTAGATGGCCTGGAATGCCGATCTGGGTGTGAGTGCTGAGCTTGAGACATACCGGCCATGTGCTTCTCCATCCATGTGGCATCTTCACTGACCAAGGGCTTCTGGCCGTGGTTGCCGTGGGCGCTGGCCAAGCCCGAGAGAGCAATTGCTAGTAATAACGGGGTCTGCATGGTTCGGGCTTTGACAAGTGTGCAATTGGGATTCAAGGGCACTCAATTGCTGGGGGCTGTGATGTACGATGGGCTGGTTAATGTAGATTCCCTGAAAGGGGCCCGCCTTCGGTCGATTTGGCTTTGAGCGGCGGTTGATAACCAACTTTGGAAACAGGCGCCGGATGCAGACTGCTGGCGACTCCGGCAGTTTCGAGCGCTGGGAACATTGAGGGATCGGTATTGGCCAATCAGCGGCGAGAAGGGGGTTTTCAGCGTTGCATGTCTCTTGCTCCGAGACGAAGCCCCATGCATTCGTCAAACAACCCAGCATGGAGGTGGAGTGTGGAGATCTGTTATCGATAAGCGGTGCGCAAACAGGGAATTTGCTGACAGAGCATCGCAACTTCATTTGGGATCATACTGCCACATATCCCAGTGATACCATTGACACCCCTGGTACCAGTACAACTGCTTTTCGAAGCTGCAAGAGTAGACTCATACACCGTAATCAGTTCTGGCCCAAGCGGTTGTTTATTTGTGGAATTTGATCTCAGTTTTCTCACCTGAATCACTACGCCATTTTAGCAAGCTCACGCGTGGTGCCTCGCGTCGAGCCGCAAGTCAACATGAGTAGACAAATTGAGCAGGCATTGCTATCAATGATGCCGACATATGGCTCAGATTTACCACCCTCCCTTGTGGAACTGGCAGGATCACTGCTTGCCCAATCTCGACACCGGGCAAGCACATTGAAGGCAGAGGAAGAGATAGCTCGACAATATGCATGTGCCAACATAGCTTGTGATCGGTCAGTATGGTACCGTGTCAAATACCGCCATATACCTGCTGACACTCTTGTAGTCTGAAGATCACTCTTGACTTGCCACCTATTGAACCTCGCCCCCCAATTCCCCCGCGTATCTACAAACGGCTGTATACCCATTTGGACAATATCTTGCCCAATCCTACAGCTACACCAAGGCCAACCCGAAATCGAGCTCCAAGCTCCAAGCAACGAGACAAGGACACACCATCAAAGTCGGAGACCCGCCGGATACCATCAAGAGGAACTCCAACAAAGGAGGCAGCCCTGGCTCCGTTCCGTACGACACCAAAAAATGGCGGTACCCCTGCCAAAGGACACATCCTCGACTCGCAAAACTCGAATGGCCATCTACACCCTTGGATTCAACCAGTCATTCGATTTATGTGTGCCGAGTCGGATCACAAACGGCTTGCACCAACGGTTTTCGCTGGTATGGAGCATATCCTCACACAAGAGGGCCGCCCAACCCAAGACCAGTGGGTTATTCATCACGTAACCGACCTATTAGCAGCCGTGTACTTTTTCGTCATTATGCGTGTTCGATCAATCACGTCTGGTGCCAAGATTGACCGCGAGGGATATGTACCGCTTCGAAAAGAGATTCTTGCTCTTGTGGCCAAGGCCAATCAAGAAGTTGCCGTACCTGATGTGGATGAATCCGACGCCTGGGAAGGCTGGAGTGACCTCAAGTCTCGAGACTTTGATGCCGCTGTGGCCAAGGTCAATGAGAATGATTGGTTGGCTGGCGATTGGTATGATGGGATTGTTGACGTGATTAGCTCTATCGTAAGGACAGATGCAGGCCTGTCAGATGATGATGTCGAGAACTCAGAAGCTCTCCTGCCTACCCGGCGTGCGGATACAATGCTCCAAGAACGATATGACTTGTTGAGCGAGGCTAGAAAATCAGACTTCATTGCGTGGCGTGATATCATGCTCGACAAGATTGCACAGGCAACACCCGTACAAGTCGTCATGGAGGCTGACATTTGATAGCATTCATTTCCTCCTAAAGACATACAAAATACAAGCGAAGGTCTTCTATTCTACTCTGGTCTACTCTATTCTATGGTGTCGATTCTATTCTATCAAGTTGTATCGAACAGCTCGACGATTTACAGGACGGTTCATTTTCAGCTAAGCACCCCCATTTAGTTATTCTTTCTTTGCCTTACAGGAAGGAGGCTTTCTCCTCCTCCTTGGGTCTTCCGCCCTCATCAGTGCCACCACCTGGGTGCCATTTTGAGGCTACAGACACGTTGGCGTTGTAGTTGGTAGTAATGTCGAGTCCAATCGTGAGCCAAAGCAAAAGACCTTCCTCAGCCCCGTCGCCAAGGTAAGTATACTTCATGAATGGATCGTAGTCTTCGGTCGCCTCATCACCAGTAAATTCATCCTGGCGATTGTTCGTGACCGGTTGCTGATTTCGAATGTACGGCTCATTCTTCTCAACTTCGGCAATGAGAGACTGGTCAAAGTAAACCTGTCCAATATGCGAAACAGTGCCACCTTCAAAAGTTCCGTTTGACAGGATGGTGGCATTGTCTGTGGACATGACGTGGAAGTGGTTGGTTCGACCAATGTAGTGGCCTGGGAAGATTGTGCTAAACTGCACCACGCCGTCCTTGTCTGTCTGCTGAATGCCGCGGCCGAAATTGGTTTTCAAACCACCTTGGAGTTCAGCCGTCACGCCAGAATAGACACCAGTGGAGTTGGCGTGCCACAGGTCAATGATGAGGTTAGGAACTGCCTCGCACGTATTGATGTCAATGAATTGGAAATCCAAGTGTGAAGCAACACCTGGTTCTCCATCAGTAACATCTGTCCGGAAGGACTCGCCCTCAACATAGTATGGGCCAATGATAGTTTCCGGGACAAGAATGCAACTCGCGTTGGAACCAAAAAGGACATCCAAAGGAGTATCAAGGTTGTATCCCTTGGCAGTCTCGTTATGGGAGAGATCAAGGTACTTCTCAAGCTCCTTGGGACCTCGACGCTCAGCGCCTTGACATGTTTGTGTTAGTACAATTATTCAACCAACAAAATTCGAGAATTGTAACTTACGAGTCTTGAGTCCTCTCTTCACACGCAGCTCATCAGCCCAAGCAGCACGACGAGCTACAGCTCGTTCCTTGAGGGCAATGGCAGCAGGGGAATCAGCACAGTTGGCAAGACTTCTCTTGGAGTGTGCTGCAATGCGACGAAGAGTTGCGGCTTGTGCCTGGCGCTCTTCTTCAGTCTCAGGATGGCCATATACGACGGCTGAGAAAGCCAAGGCCGCTGTGAGGGAGGGCAAAATCATATTTGTCTTGAAACAGTGAAATTCAATTTACTGTTATCAGTTTCTTTGTATTGTTGGATGGCGACGGACGAGACATATCTGGGCGTTCCCCGTCTTGCCTTTATACTCGCTCAACTGGTCAACCGACTCTCTTACACTCCGAGGCATCAACGAGTTGCTACCAAGTCTCCATACAGAACCCCGTTCATTGTCCCCGTTATGATTTCGTCACCAGCGATTTGTTGATGAGTCTCATCTCTGCATAATTGCGACATTTTGCAATGATCCTCTTGGCAACTGCTGTTCCCTTCTTCTTCGGAACTGATACCGGAACCTGCGCCTTGGAATTCTTCCTGCATGGAACGCGCGGTGTTACAAATTCCAACAGCATGTTCGTCCAAGGTAACATCTGCTGTGGAATAGGAACCGGGGCTAATACCCCATTAGGGTGTCTCTCAAGGCGCAGTGTAGATCCAATGAAAGAAGCTTGGGTAGGTTTTTGAGCAATTCACCCAAGAAACCTGTTTTTTGATGCTCTTAGTCCGTGCGAGCCCATGGCCCAAAACACCGAGTGGGATAGGAAGTAAAAAGAACGTTCGCGTCCCAGACAGCCAGAGTTTGCGTGCTACACTTTCGTAGACCATACATGTTGCTCCACATTCCTTTATGCCTACATACCATTATTTCGTGCTGCCCTGTATTTGAAACTACCAATAACGGATATGACTACAAGAACAGCATCGCCCGCCAGTGGTTGTCAGGGTTCAAGTTTCGGCGCGGAGGCCAATGGTCTCCTTGTGGAGTTGGGTCACATCGATGCTTGATGTGTTGACCTTAAAACAACCCGGTTGGTTCTGGTTTGCGACGGCTCAGCTTGCAAATGAGAACATGGGTTAATTCGGTCACGCAAATTGGCGCAATCATGACTGGCGGGTGTTGGTCTCGGCTTTTTCTCGCTGGCTGGCCTCATTTCCTGGATGCATTGAATGCTCACTTTGACAGCGGGACTTGGCCCAAGAATGCATGGGTTGCCAGATGCCGATCTCTGGATCTGCCCAGTTCATGCGATATATGTATTTATGTACCTATATATGTATGGATTGTTCTTGACGGGCGACTCAAGACGAAACTTGGCATCTTTGGACAATGGTCCGGTTCTAAGGTTCCAAGACGTATCAGGAAGATTATGCACGGCACGTGCCAAACAAGTTCGAATCACACCTTCCAAACTAAATGTTAGACTATATCTTCAGACATCCAAAAAGTCCTCGTGCTACAGCCTCCGAGTCACATGGTCGACGGGATTCTAGCTCAGCCGTCCGGGAACATATGGATGTCCGGCGCTCAACCCGCCGCAGACAGCCCAGGCCTGGCCATTCACATAGCTGCTCTCGTCGGTGCCCAGGAACAGGGCCACCCGCGCAATCTCGTCTGCGTGGCCGCCTCTTCTCGTTGGGTTCAGGTGCCCAATCTTCTTCTCGTTGCCCCTCGCCCTGGCGGCCTGGTACACGGGGGCCGTCATGCCCGTCTCGATGAGACCGGGGCAAATGGCATTAACGCGGACCCCCGTACCGGCGAGCTGGTACGCGATGGTCTGGGCGAGAGAGACGACGGCCGCTTTGGAGGCTGAGTAAGGGGTCGAGCCGGCGTTGGAACGGATTCCGGCGACAGAAGCGGTTCCGATGATGGATCCGCCTGATGTAGGCTTGGATGGCGATGTTTTCATCATGGCAGGCGCGGCATACTTTGCCGCCAGGAAGACGCTATGTCTCGGCATTAGCCCGTGTTGTGGATACTACTTTGTGAGGCTTGTGGTTCTGAAACTTGATATAGTGCTGGCATAAAAAGAACCGTAAAACCAAATGGCTAACAGTGGGGGGCCGGGGGACTGTTCGGTGAGAGGTTTTTTTATTATTTTTTTTTTTAATTCGTTCTTTACCTTAGAGTGTTTGTCTTGAGAACCTCCATGAAATCCGAGTCTTTGAACTCGGTGAAGACGACATTCAATCCCGTGATGCCGGCATTGGCAAAGAACACATCCAGACGGCCGTACCGGTCAAGAGCGTCATCTACCACGGCCTTGACTTGGGCCTCGTCTGCGGCGTCGAACTGCCAAATGTGGACATCTACCGCCGGATATAGGCCCGTCATCTCCTGCTTATGCGCAGCGAGGTTGGAGTCGGCGTAGTCGCAAATATAGACTGCCTTGGCGCCATTCTCTGCAAATTGGTGGGCCGTTGCGCGGCCAATGCCCAGGGCCGAATTTGCACCTGGGCAACGCGGGTTGGTTCGAGGTTAGCCTGGGTTCCCTATCCAATTGCATGATGAGACGCTGTGGGTGATGTGATCTGCTGGCTGGCGGGTGATGCGTGCGGAATCTCGGATCATGGTGGATCGTACCTGTGATGATGACGACTTTGCCTTCGGCTCGAGGGCCATTGGACTTGCCGGCCACCTTGGCGATCCGTGGGAGGCCGCCCGGTGACGGCTCAAGCTGCTGGCCGATGGCAGTGATTCTTTTTTGAGCTTGGTCTGCCATTGCGTTTAGCGGGATCAAAGATGTCGTGACTCGTGGGTGAATGCGTGGCTCCTAGTCGCGAAAAGCTATTTGCATATGCAGCGGCGGCCCCGGCTACTTAAGAGATATGGCGAATAGCGGGGGCGGCGAGAACTGATGTTTCGGATGTCTGTGCTCTGTGCTCCTTTATGAGGCATACATACATTGATGGCTAGCCGCCGGTGGGAGGACAAGTGGCTTCGATGAGGGTGCAAGATGTGGTTTTTTATGAGCTCGGCTCGGGCTGCGAAGAGGTGGGCAGCTTGGGGATCCGGGGCCGAGGTTCGAGGATGTTTGTGCCTGCGTCTTACTGGACCGGCTCCGTGTTCAGATGTTGGGTAACGGGTTGGTGGACGAGAGAGGCATGGGCGCATGGCTGGGGATCTACACGTCAGCCCCACTCGTCCGAATCCGAATCTGGAGATGCCATATTGACATGTTGATACGTCAAAAAACGAAAGAAAAAACACCGGCGTACGGATTATCCTCTACAGCATCTGTTCGGCATCGGGTAATACATGTCATATCATAATCAGTTGGCTTTCTTGTGCTCCGACTATATCTGATGAGACTGCCGTAGCTGGCTGCGCCCGAAACAAAGGCTCACCCCCGTCGGTTGGTTCCTTGTTGCATCCTCAGGAAACAAAATCAAACAAAACAACAGCTCATGTCCAGGGCACTCCATCAACTGATGATTCGGTTTCTGGTACGGAAACAAATGTCGGCTATGAGGTCAATTTTTTTCCTAATAGAGTCTGCCTACGCGTCTACCTATTATATAATGTGCGTGCACCGATAAACGGGCAACTGCTGCCAGCTGGCGCCTTTGGATCTTTCGCGACTTCCTTGGACAGACGCATGCCCGTGGCACCTTCCGCATCTTCATGCACTCTGCAGAATATTTTTGTCAGGAAGAATCAAATGTAACTTGACCCCTCACATGGATTTCTTTCACCATCAACTGCGAAGACGCCTCTGAATTTTAAGGCTATTCGTACCCAGCTGCTCGTTAAACTCGCCTCCGACGAGATTCTTCTGTTACACACCCTTCGCCATGCCACCCGGTGGCCCTCTCGTTCCTTGTGCCCTATGCAGCTTCACTATTGGCAGCTACGACACCGATCCCTCTGGCCCTGTCGCCTGGGCCAGTCAATTCCGAATCTGTAAGAGTTGATGGTGTGCTTCCCATTGGGGACGAGCTGGCCTAATTTCGGTAGTGTACAGAGGACAAGCCGATGTCCAGATCAGCGGCGTCGGGTTCCACGATCCCTCTGATCCCAGTGACTTCAAGACACCCCTGAATCGCGAGTGTCGCTGGGATAATAGGGGGCCGCATGCGGCGGAAAGCGTGCGCATCGGCGTGCTTGGCCAGGCTCCAGTCAACCGTCTACACGGCTTCCCGTTGCACGAAGCTTGCTGGTCTCTGTTGGACCAGACCTCTTGTCCTCAGCCGGTGTCGTTGGGCCGTCTCTTTGGCCTTTTTGAATCGCTGACTTTTCCACTTGAAAATGTCTTTTGGCTTCTAAATTCTGGTTTTCAAGATGGCGCTTTTCTTCATAAAAACCACAAAGACCACTATCCCTGGGAGGGCCATTTCGAATATCTTTCTAAAGATTCTGAATTATGGCACATTGCTAGTCAAGATCCCTGCAGGGTTTCGGAGATCAAGCGGCTTCTTACCAAACAGAAAGGGCGTCCGCAATGGGCTAGCAGAGCTATTCCGTACCGCCAACCCGCTGCTAATGATTGCTTTGCCCTTCTTCCTGAGACGCTGTGCCTCACCATTGCGTCTCTATTGCCGACGGTAGATGTTTTGAGGGCCCGCCAAGCCTCTCGGGGCTTTGTTTCGGTCTACTACAACAAGCACTTCTGGAGGTCTAGGTTTTCGGCAGCCGGCGAACGCTCTTGGCTCTTTGAGTCCCAAAAATGGGGTCCCAGTTTGGACTGGCGCAGTATATATCGTCGTACAACTAGAAGACAGTGTAGCCCAGGCCTGCGGAATAGGGCAAGAATTATGAGTTTGATCCAGCAGGTCTTGGAAGTTCTGTCATCAAAATGGAACGAGGCACCAAGCTCACCTACACCATACCAGGGAACTGCGAAATGGCTTGAGGCCAATGCCAACCTAAATGAAAGCATCCTCGTGGCCGGGCTCGCCAAATGCTGTCGCCAGATTCAAGAGATAGAAGCAAGCTTGCCAACTGCGCCTTATCAGTTGGCAATCTCTACTACGCGGCTTGACAATGTTCAGTATATAGCTGGCATCCGAATACTACGCCGAAGCCCAGACAGAGATGCGTGTCTGGGCTTCAGCACGCATGGACAAGAGATATATCTGGACATTACAGAACCTATCTTAGGGTTCAATTTGGCGGCAGGAGCCACTGGTATTCAAGCTATACAGTGTGTGTTAAAGAATGGGAAAACGTTGGGATGGATCGGGAACCCATCTGATCTCCCAAAGACACAGCGACTCGTGGTGTCTACCTCAATAAAGTCTATCAAAGCCGGATTTGACGTACGTGCAACTCGAGTCGGCCTTTTTTATGTACCTTCTTGCTTCAGTTTGCCAGAAGCTTTCTGACTAGATTTCTGCAGAGCTTCAAAATGGTCAGCCTGGCAATCACGGAGCACAGCGGCCCTCTTTCCGGAGAAAAAACTACCGGCAAGGTCTCATTGAGGCATTCAGCTTTTTGGTACCCTCGAATGCCTTACAACGGCTTAAATCTTAATGACGATTATTTTACTGCAGCAGAATCATGCAATACGAGATACCGACCCCTCTGCTGGACCGAATTTGGTGGTCGCAATGGATCGCATCTTCGTAGCGTAACGGGCGTGTCTGTGACATGTTTCGCAGCAATCCGTGGCATCAGATTTCACTATGCAATACATACTCCACAGAAGATGGGCAGAGTAGGAAAATACAAGGCTGGGCCGCACGACAGCGTCATGCACTTTTCTATTGATGGGCCTGGTGGAGAAATAATCGACACCATCGAAGTATTTCTTCAACTTCGCAGTAACGATAAGATGAGAATGGTCTACATGGGGGACGTGCTCGTAGCTTTCAGGGCAAGTTTCATCGTTTGACAGCATTTCTTTAGAAGGGAAACTTGGAGCTAATATCTTCTCAATGTACAGATGTCGACAAATCACAAACGAACGTTTCATTTTGGCCTGGAGGAAAGCAAAATGGGTAACCAAATTTTGAAACAATTAATCACTGTTTCTCCAGGATCTACTATGACTGGTTTATACTGGAGTCAGGTACGAACAAACATTGACGGTTTTTGTTCAACGGTGGATGTCGCTAACTTGTCTGAAGTATTTGGGCAAAATTACGGCTCTGGGAGCCATGTCGGCCATTTGTCAATACCCAAAACGCAACCCCCACGACGGGAGCGTGGGGAAGGGCTAGCTAGAGGGTGCCGAGGCAGGTTAACATCGGGGCGACGTTATCTCCACCACCGGACATAAGGGTGCTAAATGAATATTGACGTCAAGGCTTAGAAATGGCTCTCATGGAGGGAAGGGGGGGCTGGCTTATAAATATGTCGGGGCAAACCCAGTGTATCAAAATCATGTTCATTCCAAAATTGTATTTACTCACATTGCCCGATTTGACTGTCGAATCTCCCAATTGACGCACGATGACCAAGGTCCTTCTTACTGGTGAGCAGTGAATTGAATTGGGAATCCGGCAGTAGGAATGTAGAAACTGATAACCATCGACATTTTTAGGCGGCTCGGGCTTCATAGCTGGTAGGTGCATACCCCGTCGATTCAAACACTACCTCACAAAGCATTGAAGAGGTTATTGTTGGCTTTGAGAATAACTGGAGATGGCGCAACCCCTCTCTCCCCACCTCATCCATTGTCATGCCCGTGATGCCACCAGCGGAAAACAACCACGCCGGAGCCCAGATAACGCCATACTAACCTCGCCGTGATGTGATAGCCCACATCCTAGACCAGCTCCTGAGCAAAGGTCACACGGTCATCACGACTGTCCGTTCTGAGCAGAAGGCGAAGCCCATACGTGACGCCTACAAAGACAAGGGCAGCCAGCTGGAAGTCGTCGTAGTCGGCGACATTGCAAAGGACGGTGCGTTTGACGAAGTAGTCAAGAAGCCGGGTATCGAGGTGGTTTTGCACACGGCCAGTCCGTTCCACTTCAAATGGAGTAAGTCATTCTGACACATATAAAAAAAAAGATTTGGGACACAACACGTCCCGGCAGATACAGCATGAGATGCAGCAACAGCCGCTGACAAAGAGGTCGAACACCCACAGCCGACGCCCAAAAGGAGCTCATTGACCCGGCCGTGATCGGCACAACCGGCATCCTCAAAGCCGTCAAGAGATCCGCGCCGACGGTCAAGCGCGTCGTCGTCACGTCGTCGTTTGCCGCTGTCCTAGACGAGAAGCACCTCTCGGACGGCTCCCACACCTTCACCGAAGAGTCCTGGAACCCGGTCGGGACGCAAGACCTCGACGCCTCCTCGCCCGCCACGGCGTACCGCCTCTCCAAGACGCTGGCCGAGAAGGCGGCGTGGGACTTTGTGGCCCGCGAGAAGCCCGGCTTCGACCTGGCCACCATCTGCCCGCCGGTCGTCTTCGGCCCCGTCGCGCACCACCTCGCCTCCCTCGAGGGCATCAACACGTCCAACGAGCGCGCCGCGGCCCTCGTCACCGGCGCCTGGAACCGCGGGATCCCCGCGACGGGCCCCGTCACCGTCTGGGTCGACGTGCGCGACGCGGCGCTGGCGCACGTCCGCGCCATGGAGAGGCCCGACGCCGGCGGGAGGCGCCACCTCACCATCGGGGGCAGGTTCACGAACCGCGCCATGGCTGAGATTGCGTGGGCCGCGTTTCCCGAGCTGGCACGGCAGGGCAAGTTGCCCGGCAGGGACGTCGAGGGCGGAGGGGCGCCGCCCGCCAGCGAGAACTTCAGGTACAACAACGACGCGACCGTCAGGGTGCTGGGCATGGAATGGACCAGCCTGGAGTCCAGCATCACCGACTTGATCCGGTCGCTCGAGGAGCACGGCATCTAACAAAGGTGCCGACCACACATCGAAAAGGGCAAAGGGCGCGACGAGGGCATAACGTTGAATCAAAATTAGCTTCTCTAGACGACCCGGTTTTATAATACAACAGGAGGTTGAAAAAAAAATTTAAAAAAAAACAGATTATTTCGCCCAAACGAATGCCATACCATGCGTAGTGAACCGTACCCTGTGGTCCTAATTTAATCGTTCATGCCCCAGGCCAATGCCAATGCCAATGCCAATGCCATGGCATCGCAACCCAACGCAACCCAAATGCTGTGCAAGTCGTGCTCATACACCAACGCGTACATGTCTCATATTCCATTACTTCATACTCCTCTCACCATCATTATATGCCAAGTCAATATCAAAATACAAAACGGTTCATGGTTTCATGTCGATGAATACATCACCTCCTAAAGGGCGAGTATGTGCCGCCCAGCCTCTCCATGTCGCTCTCATCCAAGCGCGGCCTCTTCTCCCTCCTCTCCTCTGTTGTGGGCGACCCAATGGCTACCCCAATCTCCTCTGGACGAACATGGTCCATTTGCGAGTCCAACGGTGGTGACAGGGGGTTGACCTGCCAGTACTTCAAGGGCGGAGAAGGCAGCGCCCGCGTTGGCGGAGGTCCCGGCGACACGAGGCCGTTGACTGGGCTGAGAACGCCGCTCTTTGGAGTCCGCGGTGGAGTCACCCCTGTTCCCTGGAGGGTAGACGTGGTGGATGTTGATGCGGCTGGTTTGTGCGTCTTGATGGCCGGTGGTGTTGTCCTCGTAGGAAAAAGGTTGTACTGACGACTACGGCCTGGTGCTCGCGAGTCTGGGGACGCATGGTCATGCGTTTGCCCATCACCCACGTAATAGGACGGCATGTCTTTGGCAGAAGGTATGTTCCCCAGACTAGAGGGCTTTCCCCAGCGTGTGTGGTGCAAGCTTCGCGATGGCCGGACTTCGATGGAGCCCTCGCTCCTTGTTATCTGATGGAACCTTCTCTCGCCAAGTCTCGGAGGCGGCCTCAACTCGTCTAGCCTAACGTCATTTCCGCCCTTGGCTGGGATTTCGGTCCCCGGGGCCATTGGCGGCGTCGAGGTGGTCATTTTGGGAAACGGCGACGCGAGACCTGGCGAGTTTAGCACCGTTGAACTGGCATTCGCACTGAGGCCCTTTTTGTCGCTCTCCGTGGGGGAACAAGGCTGACCTCCTCTTCTTCTTCGCCGGCGGAGCTGCATGTTGATGAGAATGACGACCAGACTCACTGTTACGACGCCGGCGATTGTGCCCAGGACAATGGTGACAATGACGGCGGTTGATATAGATGCGTTCGAGGATGTGTTGGAAGGGGTGGCTGTGGGGGTGATGGTGCCGGGCAGCAGAATACCAAGTGAAGGGTCTTGGATATATGTGCCGGCGGCGGTGGAGGGGGAGGGAGACGGAGGCGGGATTTGGCGGTTTTCAAGGGCGGCGGGCGGTGTTTGTGTTGGTTGTTGGGTGGACGATGAAAGAATCCGAGCATGCTTGCTTGTTGCTGCGGTCGTTGGGCCGGGCGTCGTCGTCGACTTACATGGATTGCCCTGAGCGGTGTGGTCACTGTGGTGGTGCGGTGATAATGACGGAGGCGGTGGTGCTTGCTTTGGTCCTGCATCCGTATCCGGCGAGTGTTGGGCAGTCGGCTGGAGCGCTGAGTGGCCGGAGAGGCTATTTAGACCTTTTGTTAGAAGGTTCAAGGATGGGTGGGAGTGTGTAAGTGTCGACGAACCGCTTCAGGGTGGCAACGAGTCCTTGGGCAGGCGTATCGCGCACCATCGAGTCCAGTTGGCAATCGCAGGCGCCGCAGTCTGCTCGTTGAGTAGAGCAGCTTGCTCGGCGCGTGCAACTGCTGCTTCTGCTGCGGTTGTTCTCGTCGTGGCCTTGTTGTTGGTTCTTGCATCTGCAGATGCGGTCGTGCGCACCAACGCCGACATGAACGACAGGCCCGGAGCGGCTTGGCGAACAAAGAGAGTCGCAACCATGACGGTCAACATTCGCACCGACCGTCGAAGACGACGACGATGTTCGCACCAGCGTTTTGCTGTCCCTTGGACGACGCATAAACTCGCGCGTGGCTGTGGCTCGACTCCCCCTTCCCGGCGCTGCTCTTACACGCCCACATCCGCAGGGATGAGGCCTCGGCGTCGCCCTGGCCATCGCCTGATGGTCCCCAATGACAGATTTCGTCTCCACGAGGCGATCCCCGCCGACAGATGCCATCCGAAGTCGAAATCCAAAAGGCTGGGAAAGGGGGAGCGCCCCCGAGCTGCGCGCACCCTTGCTTTTCCTTTCTTTTTCTTTTTTCCGCTCTCGTGTCGCTTGTCATCTGCTTCCCATACGGGCACTGCCAGTATCTCGATGGTTGGGAGGGGGGATCCACAAAGTATGAGGACCGAACAAGGTGAGGGAGTCTTCAAACAGAAACGGCGTCAAAAAGACCACTTCCGGGTTTGATCTGAGAAAGGGCGCCCGTCTCCCGGCCAGCGAAGTCGTAGTAGACGTAAGTAGAAGCGGACGCGGTCGAGGAAGAAGAGGATGAAGGGAGGAAGGAAGAAAGAAGGAAGGAATTACAATAGAGGTGAAAAACAAGGTTCTCTGGTTGGCAATTCCACGCAGGATGGCTTGCTTTGTTGTTTAATTTCCAGATAACCAGAGCCGCATGAATTATACACGGAGAGGCCGGCAAGGGAAGGAACGACCGACGACTCGTAGGCCCTCCCGCAACCCGCCACCTATTATTTATTTTATTTTTATTTTCCGTCCGCCCAGTCAGTGTGATGAGAAAAACGTGGCAGGACGCATTATTCGTGGCCAAGGGGGGGGATAACAATAGAGCCCTTGTAACAGATTTTTTGGTGTGCCTGGTTTCCTCGATGCCCTTGAGGTTTCGCCAAGACGGATTGCTTCTTTGCAACGGGCTTGCGCCGGATGGAATCGAGGCGAAAAGGGCAGTTTTTTTCCCTATCATATAATGTGTCACAAGGAGGGGTGACGAGGGGGAAGGGCAAGAGCCAGAATAAAAAGACGGGGACGCATTGAATAGCCCCCTCTGAGGGAGAAGAAATAAATCAAGAGGAAAAGAAGCCGGATGGGTCCATGTACGGCGATTGATTCACGCCCTCCAAGCGAGAGACATTGAGGTCAGTGACGATGGGGGTTAATATTGTCGCACAACATGCAGCGTGCCGCTCAATAGTACATACTCTTCTTTTCGTCTGCCGTCGTCTTCTTTTTCTTGCCCTGCTTGACCCCGGAAAAAACGACTCGTACAATAACAAGGACCAAAGGATGGGTCACTCGAGCTGAAAAAAAATAAGAGAGACGTATTGTATAATCACGTACGGGGGTCGCACAGAGTTATAATTCTCCCGTTGCCCCTTTACCATTCCCCGGCATACACATACTGCCCATGCAGGTTTGAATTTAAACCCTGCCAATGCACAACAGACAAGTGTGCCTTCGTAGCCAAGTTGGCAGCCATGTACCTGTTGTTTTTCTCGTTTTCGGCCGTTGGCAGCCCAAGAGGAGCGAGCGACGCATGCAAGTCAGCCTTATGTGAAATGAACCCCTGCGTCACAAGCATCAACCATGTCCTCCGTATACTCGATACAGGAGACTATCTACAGCCCTTGCTTATTGACATGTTGGTTTTGCTAGTATTTCTCCGGTTGTCTTGGCCTTTTTTGTCGTCCTTGTCTGAAATGCAAGAAATCAATGCAACTGACACCCGATGCCGTTGTGGCGTCATCAATCCCGCCCCCCAATACGGAAGACTCTGTACCGACTACACTCTGTGCCCAAAGAAACATCGAGGAACCCACGGCCGAAGAAACGGGCGCGGCGGCCCCCAAAGCCAGAGATACCCAAGAAAGCGCCACTTTCGTAAGCGGATTAAAAGCCTCGCTGCCAGTACGTGCAATATGTACTCCGTACACGGGTTCCCTGAGAGAGTGGAGGAAGGTCAACAACAGAAACCAACCCCACGATAACGGTGCGTTGCACAGAACCACGGGCGGGAAGGAGATGAACGCTACAAAGCTGGAGAGAAAACCCAATCATGCTCCCGAGCACACCGGTCGTACAGCCATGTGCCCGTGTTCAGAGACAAAAATGTGCCAATCATGTCTTTTGCTTCGCGAGCCCGCCAGTCGCTTTGTTCCCTGCGGTTTTTGTCTCTCCCCTGTCATCGTGGCATTTATCCGAAGAAGGCAGAGAAAAGTTAAACCCCGGGGGCGAATAGACAAAGCCCGGCCATGTGCGGCCAGGTCACACGACCCAATCGGTTCACAATGGGAGTCGCAATCCGTCAGCTACGAGGAAGTGGCAGTACTACTCCGTACTGCGTACTCCCTCCGTACGGTAGGGCGGAAAGAGGGTATCCTTGGTTTTCCCCCCCTTTCACTGTGTGAGGGTGTGTGCTGTGTTGTCTGGCATATTGCAGATACGCGACGGGACGGGAGACGGGAGACGGGACCACCGGGGTGGGGGAGACTGATGTGATTGTATTGCGCATACGTGCGTCACGTCACGCTGGGTGAGTAAAGAAAAGGTGACGCTGGTTTGTGATTATAAATCAAAGAAAAAACACGAAAAAGAAAAAAAAGAGAGCATTGAAGTAAAAAAAATGTGTGACTTGCAGGCTCGCGTAGATGTGAATTCTGTGCGGTCCTTCCCCTTTTGGCTTCTGCTCAGCCTGATCGGGTTGTTTTTGCAGCAAGAACGAGAGTCGAGGCTGCCGTATTTTATGCTTGACGTGTGTTTGGATGCGGGGCGGCGACGACACATAATCGCCGAACAAGATCATGCTTCGGAATACATTGATATGTCGGCACATGATTTGGGTAAAATGCTTGCATTGCCGCTTGCTTCGCTTCGAGATTGTCTGCAGTTTTCTTTCGGCGACCTTGACATTACGTCCAATCTGTACTGAGTGGCCGTAATGCAACATGATATGAGGTAAGCCAACACTGTTGATTTGACATCCGGCATTGCCCTTCACAGAAACAGCATTCAACCAAAACATCATCAAGTCCATCGACACAAGAAAATATGCATTGAATGGTATATAGCCTAAACCCGTAAATGTACAAAGGGGCAACCGCCCGACATCCGCTCTTGAGAGAATACATCGTCAACTTGAGTCCAGGCCGGGAACAAGCTTTCCCATGCTCTGTCAAGGGTTACACACGCAGCCATCTGTCATCTGTCTCTGCTTCCTTCCAACTACCCCGGCCCTACTCCACCTGATGCCGATACCGACGTTTCAACTGTCAACTCCTGATGAATCCGCCTGGGCTGGTGGCGGTGCCTCTGACCCGGATGGCTGTGGATGCGGAACATTGCCCAGACCGGGTGGTTGGGGTGTATCCGAAGGAATTGGCAATACCAGCGGGCCCCTGGGGACAATGCTTCGCCCTGGCAGCTTCTCTCCTCGAATCACCAGCTCCACTTCCTTCTTGTCCAGAGTCTCATACTGAACAAGAGCTTGCGCCAAAAGGTCGAGCTCCTTCCGCTTTTCCGTGAGTAGTTTTCTTACGTCCTCATATAATTTCTTCAGAGTCTTTTGAACTTCTCCTTCAATCATAGCTCGAGTTTCGGAGCTGAGATTTTCATATCTTCTGCCATACTCCACGGGTCCCAGCACATTCGACATGCCAAAGTTGGTGATCATCATGAAACTCAAATCAGTAGCCTTCTCCAAGTCCTACGCGGGGCAAACGTCAGTAAACATCAATAAATGCCAAAAACAAAAGCCTTAACCAAGAGCCCACTTACATTTGATACTCCAGACGTAACCTTATCGTCACCATATCTCATCTCTTCAGCCATTTTCCCTCCAAGAAGCACGCGAATGTTAGACATATACTCGGCAGCAGTGTATGAGTACTTGTCCATTTGCGGCACGTGGGCAGTATGCCCCAAAGATGGACCCTTCGGCAGGATGGTGACCTTGTAGAGTCTGCTGGAGCTGTCCTTTTCAAAAAGCTGCACAAGCGCATGGCCGGCCTCGTGATAAGCTGTCATTTCCTTTTCTTTTTCCGTAACAACCATTGATTTCCTCTCGGCACCCATGGTAACCCGGTCAAATGCCCAATCCAGGTCTTCCTTGGAAACCACCGTGGCTCTAGCTCTGCTGGCTCGAAGGGCAGCGAGATTAAGCATATTTTCCAGTTCAGCACCAGATCGTCCAGGAGAGCGAGCAGCAATGGCATCCAAATCAACATCCGGGGCCGCCTTGATCTTCTTGGCGTGGTGCTTCAAAATAGCGAGGCGACCGCGAACATCCGGCAAGTCCACGTTGATGTGACGATCGAAGCGACCTGGTCTGGTCAAAGCCTTGTCAAGCAGGTTTGGCAGGTTAGTAGCGCCCATGATGATAATCTTGGTGTCTTGGTCGAATCCATCGAGCTCGGTAAGGAGCTGATTAAGAGTCTGCTTCGCATGTGCCTGATCTCGAGGGTTTCTCTTGCCGCCAATAGCATCCAGTTCATCGATAAATATGATGGCAGGGGACTTTGCCTTGGCCGCAGCAAAGAGCTCACGCACACGCTTAGCTCCCACGCCGACAAAGATCTCGTCAAATTCACTACCAGACATGTAGAAGAAGGGCACTCCAGCCTCTCCAGCCACGGCTCGGGCAAGCAATGTCTTTCCGGTTCCTGGGGGACCAACCAGCAAAACACCCTTGGGAAGCTTGGCGCCTAGGTCAGAGAAATTCTCTGGGTTCTTGAGGAATTCAACAACCTCCTGCAGTTCTTCTTTGGCCTCATCGCATCCATGTACGTCACTGAATCGGGTCGTCTGCTTCTCTGCCTTTACCTCCGAGTCCGTCTTGGCTCCAGGGCCACGTCTAAAGGTACTCAAAGTCTCGATAAGAATCGTGACAGCGGCGAAGCAGAGATACGTAACCACAACAAATGTCGCAAAGAATTTGACCCAGCGAAAGATGAGCGACCGTGTTGACTCTTGAACGACGACGTGAATTGGCTCCCCTTTGCCTCCTTTAGCTCCAGAACCGTACGAGCTACCAGCGACAGCAGCATTGGCAATAGCTTGCTCCTGAGTAGCCCATTGTCCTCTAGCGTATCCAGATGGAGCAGATGGCCCACTGGTGGTATTGGTGCCTGCGTTAAGTGCTGTCAATGCTTTTTTGTAAGCTTCCTCGGTTGCTGCGTTTGTCGCAAATCGTCCTGATTGGTAGCGTTCGACTAGGATTCCAGGCATGTTTGCTCGAAGGAGGAGCTGATAAAAGGCATTTTGCATGTTGGCATTGCCAGCGTTGCGATTCGCGGACTCTTCAACAGTGGCTAGCTGGTTGCGGGAGATGCCGTTTGAGCTGCCAAATCCTGTACCAAATCCTCTTCGCTGCATTGTCACACCTTGGAACGTAAATCTCGGCATATCTATCGAAACCAACGGCCGCCATTGCGCCCGTGGCACATATCCCTTGGGCTGGAATTGGGGTTGGCGCAAAACGGGATTCGCAGCACGCAAGCCAATTTGAGAAAGATTGGATACGGCATTGTGGATTTTCATCGGCACAGCACCTTTCGGTATTGGGGGGAGAGTATATATCGATGGATTCGCAGCTCGTATGAAATCCGGCAATTGCGTCAACGATGACTTGGAGGCAGTTGGCCCAACAGCTTGGGAATCAGATATAGGTGTCGGTTTCAACCGTCGCGTAGGCAAAGTCGCACTTCTCCAGGGTCCCATTAACGAATTCGCAATCGATGGCCAGGCCTCTGCGGCGGCTGACACCATGGCCTGATGGTTTCTGAGTCAGCTCATAATCACGCTGGTGACACTTAGCTCGTGCTCGTTCGCGTGAACTCACCGGGACGCCATGGAAAGCCATAACCCTCGCGAAGACCCCGCAGGAATAATGTATCAAGTGATAGAAAGGCCCTTCTGCAATCGCGTGATAGAGCACAGATGAAGAACAGTGGCTGCGGTCGCCGATGTCTTGTCAGGTGGATCAATGCCAAGTTCCGGTTCGGCTCAACGGCCTCAAATCACGGCGGTACACGCACACGACCGACTATAGCTGATGAGGACAGACCGCTGATATTAGCCGCTGGATATCTCTCTCACATCGACGCATTCATGATGTAGGTTGCTGTGTCGATGTCGATGTTGTATCCCCAACAAGCGTGGGTGATCGTGGGAATGATGTCGTCTTGCCACTTCGATCAACGGCGGCGGATCCCAACACAAAGAAGTTGTCGTGGGCCCCGATTTTTCCGTGGGGAGCCTCTTAGTCATCAACTGGAGGCTGGATGATCCGATTCCGCAACCAGCCGACAGAACCACATAGAATCCTTTACTCTCGAAACACCTACACGTGCATAGCCATTTGATTACTTAAAAGACCAGCAAAATGATGACATCACAATAAAGACGCATTGACATTTGCGAATCATACGGTGCTTAGAGGCATTCACTCGTACGTAAAATCCGGACTCTTGTATGCGCAATCACGGCACACCAACTCGGCAGTGCCAACCAACTCCCAGGCCAGGCTCCAACCATCACCCAACAGCTGCACCTCTGTGTCTGTATGTATAGCTGGGATGGACATTGCCGCCTATGTGTGTGGTAGCAATGAGGTGAAGAGCTTACGTAGTCTGCTTTTTTGTGGCTCATTAAGCGGGCGGCTTCAACAAAGGTGTCGTCCCGAAAGGCCTGCTACAGTGACTTTCGAAAGATAAGTATTCTTCCTTGGGCGCATTAGATCTGAGGATCGAGCATTAATGTAGATAACTTGGCGAAGTCGGATTACTCAGGCAACTAGCTCGATGTTTTGCGTATGTCGGCTGCCCCCGATACCATCTCGACCGTGCGTCGAATCTCTTCATTTTCCATGCCAGTGACGCTAGCGTGACGTTCTCACAAGACAAGGTATGAATAGCCAGGATTTCACTTCAGGGACCTGCAGAAAACGCTGCAGGTTGACCCTGCAGCATACAGGGCCAACCCAGAACTAGCGAACTAGCCAACAATCTCACAGCCAGCACCGGCATATCCATAGGTTAGCAATGGCAAATATTGCCGGTCAAGTGTCTTAGCACCTGGAACTAATATCAACTCAGTTTCATTTACAAGTGAATTTGATTCGGGTTTCTTTCTGTGCCTCTCTGTCTTAAGCAGGTCCCGACATGGTCTGGTTCCCATCTTAGCAAAGCCCTTTTTTTTTACGGTCCAGAAACTCGGTGTCGAGGCATTCAAAATATGAATTCCATCAATTCTTCAACAAAGTAATAATCTTCTTAGTCTGACCTACGCGAGGAACATAATCTTCCAAGGACAATAGACACGACGAACCATCAGTCCAGACCAGCAATGCACTGCGTTGTCCAACAACATTCCAAAGACTTCCCCAGACTTCATTTCAATTGCTTTACCAGTGGTACCAAGACCCAGTAAAGGCACCTGAAGTACGGTCTGACAGGGCAAATATTTCACTTGGAACCCTGAGTAGACATTAACCAATGCCTCTATGCGAATAAGAAATCGTTTGGATACCCTGACTAGTGTCGTCCTCGACATCAATATATGACGATGTAGTGGCTTCTATTCAATTTATGATGTTCGCTACAATGGAAAGTGCTCCTGTTCAACCAACTGGGCTAAGCGGATGGCATGCCAAGGGTGTGCTTGACAAGACAAACCAGAGACTTCTCACGGCGCAAAAGTGGTACCATGATACTAGCAAGCAGGGAATTGAATCAATTTGAATGCAAGCCAATGTTGGTTAATGTGGGTTGAAAGGGCAAATGAGATCCAGGATTGGGAAACGGATGTGAGGGATCATGGAAGGGTAAAAGCACCAATGCGATGCTCACACAAGAGCCCGTAAGCAACAATAATAGGCGATGCATTGCGGTGATTCAATATGCAGAGACAGCTAGCTGGGTGTGAATAAGAATGTTAAGTTGAAGTTACAGTAAAAGGCAATGCCTGCCTTGATACAAAAGGGGCGTCATGCGTGACAGAGTTGCCAGCTGGTAAGTAGAAAATGAGACAAAAAAAAGCACAGTTGGTAAAGAGCTTTTATACCAGTCCATAAAATATGCAGGCAGAAAGTACCGTCCAAAATAGACCGTAGAGATTATAGACACTTGCAACTCTGACTAGCATAAGCAAAATCCCTGGTTACGTTAACTTGTCAAGTAATATGACTAACCTTCGGGGCTCAGCTAGCCTTGTGCAAGTACTTTCGGTGAGATTGGACTACACAATGGAGAGAATCCACAACAGGAGGTCTGTAAGTCTCATATAATGTTTATGTGTTTATGTATTCAATTAAGTATGTTTAATAAGTACCTTGTATTTCGGATAGTACACGTACAATAAATATCATTTCATCCAACCTTTCATGATACAATGCTCATGCTGGTTTGAACCTCCCTATTCTCTTTATCATAATAAATGCCCTTCATCTATCTCCCTTTAACCCGCGCCAGTACCAAGTAATACCACGACCATGCGTTCGTTCTCAAGTAAAACACAAGGGAAAATAGCTAGAAGATGCACCGAAACTCGATAGCTCCAGGCAATCACCCAACATAATAAACAATAGATTGCCAGCGAAAGGGGCAAGAGGAATATGTAATAAAGTAAGTCGAAAAAAATCATTGGTTCTGTAGATCCCAAATGGTATATCCGCCCCAGAATTAATGCGAAATCAATTATAAGGTAGGTGCCGCCCATGTAAGAAAATATGTTGTGATTAGTTGTACAAGTGGTATATAATTTTTTGAAGTCCAGAGCCAGGAGTACACAAGATGACAGCGAGATGAATCACCGACCAGCAAGTTTGTGGTTCCGATTTCACATCGTCTCTACTCGAGAGCTAGGCAGTTGCATGGTAGGGTCGTCGAATTCGATCTTGGGACCGGAGTACATATCGTATACTCCAGAGCCATAAGCAGGAATTTGTCCGATCGTAGCTACCTCAACAGGAGACTGGTAGGGGTATCCCCATTCGTTTTCAGGCTGGGATCCTTGCGTCTGCGGCATCTGCTGAGCGTATGGAACCATGTTGTTTTGCGACTCGACTGAGGCGGCGTCCTGCAGGCTGTACGTAGGCGCAGCGGGAGGCTGATGAGTGTACATGCCGTCGTGTATAGCTGGGCTATGTCCGGATGCAGGAGAGAAGCTGGCTGGGCTGCTGCTAATAGAAGTCATGCTCCCGGCGCTATAGGTCATGTCAATGGCTGGCCGCTCGACGTGTTGTCGGGGAATGTGGTATGCATGAGGCACGTTCGTGTTCATCGTCGCAATGCCAGGGTTATTCTGGTCAATAACGTAGTATGCTTGCTGGGGCATGCCGGTAGGTCGATGAACGATCTGCATACCAGCATCTTGAGCGTGGTACTCATGGACTTCTGCGGGCATGCTGTGACGACTTCCCATCTGCTGGGACATGCCATACTGGTTTACATGATGACCAAAGTCGGCAAATGAGGCAGCTCGATGCATGGGATGGCTATGAGCCATAGCAGGATGAGTGATAGCTCCCTGCATGGGCCAACTCATCGTTTGGCCGGGCGTAGGAGGGGACTCGCCCATGTCTGATTCCGAGGTGCAATCGTCAAGCATATCGTTAGGGTGCAGGCCGCGTTGATGAGATCGTCGCTGGTGCTTGACCATTGTCGTCTTGCGACAGAAGCTGCTTCTATGGTCAGAATTAAGTCATTGCTACATTGCATTATCAACTCACCTCTTTAGGCATCCATCATGGGCGCATTTGTAGGGTCGCTTGCCGGTATGGATACGTCGGTGACGAGCAAGAGATGAAGACTGTGTGCAATGTAAGTAGGCTGCATGCAGGGCAAAGATGGACGGCCTGGACTGACGTCGGAGAAGCGCTTTCCACATCCAATATGTTGGCACTGGTGAGGCTTCTCGCCAGTATGTGTTCGGATGTGGACAGTCAAAGCACTGCGCTGAATAAAGCTCTTGCCGCAACCAGGTGTTGTGCAAGTGTAAGGCCTCTCATTTGTGTGAATTCGGTAGTGTCGTTGCAAGTCTGACTTGCGGTTGAAGCTCTGCCATACGCAGTAAGTAAAACGATGTTCGATAGCGAACGAGATGAAGAAGGTTACACACCTTGTTGCAAGATTCCCAGTCACACTGGAATGGGCGCGTCGTAGGCTCATATTCGACAAGCTCAAGTAGCTCCATTGTGTGAGACTGTGTTGTGTTTGGCTTGGAGGTGAGGTTGCGAGTGTCGCCGGTGAGAACAATGCCGGTTATACTGTTGTATCCTTCCAGACCTGCGCAGATCGTTCAAGGGCAGAATCGGTATGATGTCGTACACACAGGAGGGGAGGTAGTAGCAGGCGTGGTGACGTTGTGTTGTTAGGTGTAAAGGTGAGTAGAAGGACTGTGACGCATCCACAAGGAATGAATGTAATGGATGATGAATTCTAGTTGAGAAGGAAGGGAATGGATGGATGAACAGATTGATCAAGATGGGAGGATAGGTTGAGACGAAGGGGGGGAGATGTCTTCTTTTATGAATGTTCAGTAGAGCCAAAGCAATGTGAGCTCAAGGCTTGATGATATCAGTGGGTAGCAGGGCAGCGAGATGGAGATGATAAATATACATACAACGTATATATGATCGGAGACTAATGAGCAAGGATGAGGGAGTGGGCCGGGGGTGTGGTAGGGGTGAGGTCTGTCAAAAGTAGGAGCACCCAGATAGCTGTGGCTTTTGCAAGCAGACACTATGCGTGGGACTGTCGTTATTCGGGACAGGCCCAAGGACCCTGAAGACTAAGGGATTTGTGGACTTGTGGACTGCGGTACTCGACCTGCGCTCGGGCACGGGCAGGCCGGGATCTGCTTCACAACCGGCTAGATTAATGGCAAGACCAGATGCTGCAACGGACGGTACGGCGATCTCCACGGGGCAGGTTTGGGACAGTGCGTAGCGTGGGCAGAGACAGGTTGTAAGGTTTCGGAGGTCGAATGTGGTTTAGAGGGTGCCCCTTAGGCTTGTCTCTTCGGCCGTTGGTGGTCTGTAGTTGTGGAAGCTTGATAGACGGTCTGTCTCTGTGTGGTTCCGGCCCAAGATGAGATGCCTGCCCGGACACCGGTTCTAACTTTGCAACTGTCAACCGTCGATTCTCGAACCGTTGGACAAGCCAAACCAAAAGTTATCGGCGTTGCCTGGAACAGCTAGAACAGCACGAGGCTGGCTTGGGAAGAATGCGCCGTCCTCGTGGCCACGATATCCCCACTGTAGCTCAACGGGGAGGACCAGATGGAAGTGGAAATGGCTAACGTCAAACGAGGCTGCAAGTAGTTGTATTTAGAAGTCGAATGTTCAGTTGCCCGGAACTTTTGCAATTGGCCTTCGTTGCGAGTCGACAGATAAGCCAAGCTCAAGCTATGTGCACGGCCGACAACCAGCCCGAGGTTGAAATCCGCAGACAAGGCTTAACACTGTCCGTGATTGCTCAGCTGTAACAAATTGCGGTCGTAATTACGCCTGTTGTATATCAAGTGGGAGACAGGAGGCGTGCTAGAAGGCTCGGCAGCGAGAAGCAGAGAAGCGAGAGACACAGGTTCAACAGCACACATGGCGCAGGAGGGACGAGGCAAGAGAATGCTATATAATAATTACATCAATGAACATGGAGGACGGGGGCAATGAGACACCACACCAGAACAAACCCAGGCACGCAGGCTTTGTGGGCGGTTTTTGCAGGACAGAAGCAAAATTGGCCCTGATTTGGACGACGGAGGCGTGTGGGGTGTGCAATGGCTGGCTCTGGATGCACCGGGTGCCTGTGGTCGACATCGAGTCGTGGCCGCAGTAGTGGAAAGCAAAGGGAGCAACAGAATGAGGGTTTCTTTGCGGATGGCGGCATGGCGACGTCGTGCTTGGCGAAAGGGAGGCGGTTGAGCCGAGCAAGCCCTCTCGACAAGGACGTGTTATGGAGCATGTAAGTGATTGACTGACTTGATAGAGAGTTTGTGGCTCACATGGGTGGGGAGCCCTGCAGGACCACTTCCCGGAGGCCAGGGGCAAGAGCCGGGGTGGAGGAGTGCAGCCTAGCCCAAGGGAGTGGACCCAGTTCTGGGAGCGTGAGGTACGAGGAAGGAGCAGGGCGGGTACTTTGCCTCCAGAGGCGCAGAGGTACCGAAGAGCCGGAAGGAACCAGGCAGTGTGGCCTGCGCACTAACTTAGTGAGGGACCTGAGGGACTGGGGGACAAACCAAGGCCTTGCTATTTGCCAGGGTGCTCCTACCCAAATGCTCCAAGTTCCCACCCCAAGTAGGAGCCCCAACCAGCAACAGGGGTCATCGCATGGTGAAATATGACCAGAGAGACCACCAGCAACCAAGCAGGCTCCTCATGGCCCGGCAAAGCTTGCGAGCTCGAGAATCTGTCCTGCTAGTAGTCAATATTTCACGAATATCCCGGCTAGGCTGGGCCACACGTCTGATTATCCGGCCTGTCAGTCGGTGTTTGTCTGTAAGTACCTATCTCTGCCTCCATCTCTCTCGCCTTATACCATTATACCACAGGGCCTTCCGAAGCAGAAATGCACATACACCTTCTCTGCAAGAATTACTTACTTTATGCAATTGGTAAATATACCCCCATCCGTATTAAGAAATTGAATGCACAGAGTACGTGCCTAGGAAGTAAGCGGCTAGCCATATGCCAGGTACGTACCGTAACATCTTGTGTGCCGATTGGCCCACTGACAGACTGCCCAAGTAACTTTAGCCACGCCACACCAAGCAAACACAATCAAAGCAAGATACTACCTGCTATGTACGCAGCATGCTTTTACTTGTTGCTTTGAAAGCGATGCTACGGTATCATCCACTTGCTTTTTCTTTTTGACAATATCTGGGATAAATAACCAAGAAATGATCCGCCGTTTGAACTACAACAACACTAGGAGCCTTGCGATAGCCGAGCTGCGAGCACATCGCCGGGCTCTCGAATCCACCGAGAGCAATGGCAAGGGTGGAACTGTACGCAATGGGAGGGGGGCGTTCGCTCCTTAGACAACAGGACCACGACCTCCAGAGACAGACAATGAGCACGCAGAGATCAGAGGTGTTGGGATAGCCTAGCCACAGCCTCTCAAGGAAAGAAGAAAATAAAACACACGCCAAGCAACTGCCGCCAGCTAACAATACATACGTATGTACATACATATGTACATGTGTTTCCCTGTGCTGAGAAAAGCCAGCAGCTAACCAAATGCAACAGTCAATGAAACCGCATGGCAAAGCCCGTTGGGGCCATGGACTGGCTTCATCAAGCGAAGCACCCAACTACGCCTGTCGTCGCCGAGTTAGTCGGAATGACGGTCTCAGTGCCATTGCCGGCCTAGCGACCGGCTCTGAATTGTCTCCGCTCCGTTGGTCATCAAGTTGGTTTATCTTCGGGTTCAACGTGGCAATACTACTCCTACTACTACCTCGCCACGTAACAGCCGGGAACCCAGCAAACGGGTAGACTGGGCGGCCGGATGCCACTCTCACACTCTCAACGGCGTTCAAGACACGCGTACCGCACCTGGTCTCGAGCTGCCGCATCCCCAATGTTCCGATTTTCAAAACCACTGCACCAACAGCACGAACAGGTGCAGCGGCACCTTCCGCTGGCTCCCCATGGGCAATACCACGTCTGCTCAAGCAGTACCATCTTAGGACTAGTCGCGATACTCCGTAATCCCGTCTAGGCAATGGGTGGCTCCCGGTGGTGCACAATTCTGACTGGCTCTTGTCCTGCCGCGTCTGCTGCATCTCTCCTGCATGTGCTAGCTATACCAGGGGTTGTCTCTCTGCAAGTGCCTCTGGTACGGAGTACGAAGTATGGAGTGCAGACAGGGCCTGATTCTCTAAAGGTGAGATTGACTCCTCTGGATGAGAGTGGTATGCGGGGTGATTGAGAGAGCATCGCAGAAACTACCAGTTATTATCAAGAAAAGATAGTGAAGGTGGAGACGCCCCATACCACTGGAGAACGTGCTATCGTCCAACTGATGGCAGCTGACAATCTCTCCATAATATTCCCGCTGCCGTACGGAGTAGTGAGATGCTCAATTGGCAATTGGCAGGGTCAGCCTGGGCACGGAGCTGCGTCGAGCTTCAGGTGGAAGGGGGCACGAGCTAGCCAGCTTCTACAGTTCACCGACTTCAAGACTCGAGGAACCGTTGGGGCTAAACACTGGAGCGTATGTGACCGAAATATCAAGACAGAAACTGAACAGCCACCGCTGCGCCCGTATTAGAGCTCTCGGCGGCGCTGGTACTACCACAGCGCCGATGCCCTCGTCCCGTACTGGCGGTGCGGCCTACTGAGTTCATCACCCGCAGCAATTTGTTGTCTTGGACTCGGTACGAAACACAGAGGGTAGCTCCCGAAATGCAAGTTCGTGACTCGAGCAACCGCTGGACCTGCAGCCTAATGACGCTAGTACCTGCAATCGAGCGTTCGCCGTGTCGCCAAACACCAATCCAGGCCACGCCAATTAGGTTTGCATGTGGCCGACTGGTCATGTTGTGATTGCTTGTTTTATCTAAATTTCACTGCGAAGTGCAGCATGCAGGAGAACAATGGCGAGCTTTCAGGAATGGAGCCCCTATGGTGCTGATGGGGAGTGGAAATCTATCCATCTGGCCATCCAACAAGTTGCACCAATTCTTTACAACGTACGGAGTACAACGTCAGCCCAAAACCGTGGCATCTTCGTAATGAGACGGTTGTCAGCTCGCAAACCGCAGCAGGAGGGCCAAGGCCATGTCTTGGGTTGTGTCTGTCAAACATTTCCCATTGCTTCACACCGGTTTGACACTGGCTCCTCACCACTTAATAGTATGCTATTTCAGGGTCATATCTTGGCGATCAAGTCTGCGTGTGCTTCGGCCTGAATGCATCACCTAGGCCAGCGGCACAAGAGACAGGCCGCTGAAAAGCTTATTTGCTTGCAGAGACACGTCGATACGGAATAGCGCCATGTTGCTTACACCTCCGACTGGTTTGACGTCTGGAGCCCGGCTCAAGCGCGACTATGGCGGCATCGGAAAAACAGGGCACCGGTCCCTTCGCCTCTGGTGTTGCTTGCGGTCTATCAGTGATATTTGTCATTTGGGCCGACGGCGATTGAATGACAACCCAAGATGGGAGACAAAGCTGGTAGCCCGGCATGCAGTTTGGCGCACGCCATTGGAACCAGGGGACTACGACATTGAGTGTCATCAAATGGCGTCTACAATCGACGACCGTCCTGGTCATTTGATCTTGGGCTGTTCGGCATTCGTCTCTGTGTCTCTTTCACCCTGTCCAAGTGCGCTGCACCAGCTCCAGGCCTCCAGCCCCCCCCCCGGCTTAAGGCCCCATGTCTAGACGATCATGTCTGCCACAAACCCCTGTCCGGTAGCCACATATCCCGAAGGGCAGCCGTTGCTGCTCCATGCTCACGAATTTGACAGGGCGATCAGCTTTGATTTGCGAAATGGAAATTGCAAATTGCAGTGCCGCATCGGCTCAAGACACAGCCTTTCGCGTATACTCCCTAGAATGGGTATAAAGCGGTTTTTTTTTAGAAAACAATTCCTCGAAAAGAAACACGTCACAACCAGGCCAGGTTCCAGAACGGCAAGATTACAACGGGTACCCAATCAGGTGGCAACGTGAGCACTGCTTTCGATGCTCACTGTCAATGTTTCCTTGGACCAGCGGACGACACGCGGCAAACTGTCTGATGTAGGAGGCGAGGTATCCAAGTACCTCTGACTATGCCAACGGGGGTTAGAGAGCTATGTAGTTTGCATGGACCGGAGTTCTCGGTTGGCCTGGCTAGTGCTACCAGTGCTGCACCTCGAGTCGTTCCCGCTGATGAATCGAGAGACGATCTTTCCCGCTTGGACTCTCAGACTCGGTTGGATAGAAGAAGCCTTATTTATCCATTCAGCAGGGCCAGGTCGTTTGACAGAAACTTGACAGGCGGCCAGCCTGCTGCCATGTACGAGCTTTGACTTTGCACCACCGAAACGAACCCAGACGATTAGGGTACTTTGTACGTAGCGAATATCAAGTACAAACCCCGCAAGAGGCCAAGATGCAAAAGATACCTACCTAGGTAGGTAGATGGCAATGTGCATTACTCTGTTAAGAGTGGTCCGTATCTCCAACATTTTGCCTCTATTGGTTGACCCTCTCGGCCGGCGTGTCCTCCAAGTGCAGCACACGGCACTAAGGATTGTACATGAGGCTGTGGCAAAGTACCAGACCAGACATACTTGGTAGACGGTGACTGTTTCTCAGTTAGCGGCCGGTCACCTTGGCCTGACTCGCTTCTGCCCAGGGCTAGTCAAGACTCCACGAAAGAATACCGTGGAAGGCGATGCCTTGCCTAGCTCAAGCTAGATGAGCCTTGGTGGTCCTCTTAACTCCGTTTCGTCACTACGAACAAGGATATGACACATGCGGAGGTTTCTTACGTCGCCTGTAGTGATGTTATGTTTGCAGCCTGTCGGTGCCAGACGATGATTGTATGTACATGATGCAAATGCACTGCGGAGTAGTACAGTGGTCATAAATGACTTTGTCTCCTCCTGCCTCATTAAGGCGAAAGCTGCGAGGCGCGAGGGGGCCTTGTTCAGTTGAAACACGATAGATTCTAAAGTTGAGCTCAGTTTATTGTCTGAGCAGGGTTTCAATGGAGGGATTGTTCTAAATTAGTTGCCCGTGCTCGCTTCTATTACTAGCACTATCTTTGCTCCCAAGGCAAAGGATGTTTCTGATAAACAGGTCTCGCCTAGAAAGGTCTTAGATTTTGATGAAATGGAAGGTTGTTTGGAAGGGGGTCAAGGGCAAGGGCATGGGGACATGACATGGAGGGAGGCGCCAACGACGACGATGGTTCATCCGCTTCGTCCATGTCGTCTTGAAGCTTGGACCTTGGGCTGGCACGAGGCCTCGCCTCCCCGCAGAGATTCGAAACTGGTGGCCCTTCTTCCCTGGCTGAAGGCTGGCTGGCTTTTCGTCAGAGGCGCACTCTGGGACCAGTCAGCTTGCTGACTGGCCGTCGGCGCACTCGTCTGTCTTGCGAGTCGGCCGAGACAGCATTGTTATGGTAGATGGGCGATGACGATCTTCTGGATTGCCTTTCCAGACGGTTACACAGGGCGAGTCCCAGTGCCGACAAAGCTTCTCACACCCTGGGATGTTCGATACTTGGCCTCCGGGCTCATGGTTCGGCAGATGGCCTGGCACCAAAGCCATTGGCCTCTTTGCGCTGGATTCCGTGGTGCAATCCGACACTATCACGACGGTGTCGATGCCGGCGCAGCCACCGGGCAGGAACCGCGTGGGATGATGCAGAGTGCAAGTGGCCGGCGACACGTCAGTCGAACCAAGGAGTGTTTGTTTTCTAGACGCGAGACGCGAGACGAGAGATGCCGTACTCGGGACAATTGGCAAAATAGGCCCCGGCACAAAGTTGGCGGAATACGGGTAGCGAAGCCGGCGGAGGAGCATGGAGGACATGGAGGACATGGAGGGCACTTTGAAATTCATGCACCATCGGGCCTTGCCTGTCTGCTCATGCAGCATGCCATGGCCCATGGGCGCACTCTGCGATGCGCTTCAACGCCGCGAACTAACTGTCCTTTGCCTAGACGCATCGTCGTGCCTTGGCTGCTGCCAGTCCACCAGAGCAAAAGACTTTACGATGCGGCACTGCACCCTGCGATGCGCTTTCGAAAGAAGGGGGGGGCCTGTTGACGGGCAGCTTTCCCGGCGTCCAAGTGCATGCATGCATGGTGGCTGACACGGAAGGGCACAATTGGACAGGCAATACTCCGTACGGAGTCACTAGCCTGGGCCTGCTTGAATGCTTCTTCCCTCTCGTTTTTTTTTCTCGTCACGGGGTCATGCGCAGCTGCGACACTAATAGATGGTGACGGGTTGGATGTATGTACATACATGCGTTACTGTGTCTCTGAATCGTCCAAGGTTGCCCGGCCGCTTCCTTGTCGATATCACCGTTGGCCCAGACAATGCAAGCTGTCACTACCAGAGTGCCATTGCAGGAACGGACTCCCGGAGCATTCAATGCTCTTGGCGGACCGCTCCGGCCTGCTGATGGGATTTATGTTTAGAAACAGGGTCTCCGTGGCCGATTGTGAAGATTCCGGGGCTTGGCCAACTCGGCGTATTGCCCCGAGCAGGCCCAGCCCGTTCTCTCGCCCTTCTCACCGTCGGCCACTTTAACAAGGCAGGAGGACCCAGTTGCCCATTCCCGTATTCGAGGCATCGCGTCAAGCCCGTCAAGGCTGAGGGAGGGAAGGGGGGAATCGGCCCACCATTCGACCTAGTGGGAAAAGGCCAAGAGGTGATTAGGTTTTGAGCACCCCTGAATGGGTTTCCAGGACCAGGTTGATGGGTCATTGGCTCTCCAGGTGCTAGGATTGAGGATCAACGGCAAGGTTTTTCCTTCTTCGGTTGTTTATGGGTCGACGGCCGGTTAAGCTCCCAAGGCCCTGTTTATCCTGTCTCGCCTAGGGCCATGGCAGAGAAAAATGACGGCAATGATCCAATCGGCAGCCGACCACCAGAGAAGAGATGTACTGTATTATCTCTGCGCTCTTGAAACCCTCGCCAGACAAGCTGGCAGCACGTCATGGTAAAGTCAAAAAGAAAAGAGGCATAGTGCGGACTCAAACCAGGCCCATGCCTTTCTCGTCCTTGCCAAAGTACGAACCACTATGAAAAAAACATAAAACAAAATAAGATAAAAAAACTTAAACCAGGGGTGCAAAAAGGCAATCTCGAGAGAGACGAGTAGTCCCTCTCTCTGACAAGCCTTGACCCTGACGATTTTCCGTGGGCCTTTTTCCTCTGCCTTCCGACCTCCGCTCAACTTACATGTGGCATCCCCTCTCGAGCAGTGGAGCAGAAACGTCGACCCAGAACGGGAAAACCGTTTGGGAGGCAAGAAGCCGGGGGTGGCTAGAAACGGACGCCGGTCTCGTCTCAGGACGCGCAGCCTCGGGCACGCGCTAAGATGGACTTTTTTTTTTGTCCATCTCGCTATTTGCCAGTTTTCCTCCGTCTATCTGCCTGCCTTTGATCAACACGGCCCCAAGATGGCGCTAAAAAAAAACAATTCGTCAATCATGCGTCTGTTTCCATGTACTTTGTTTCCTTGGGGATACTATTCGTGCTGTGGCGGGTCACAGGTAGTACATACACCCACCCCGGCCACGCCAAACAGCCGATAGGGAAACGGCACTTTGGGCAGACCCATTGGATGTAGTAATTTCGTCCTTGCAGCAGATCGGGCTGGTAAAATTAACACACCCCATCGGGCAATATGGGGAGAGGTGGTCTTGATCAAATACCGGGTACCAGAATAAGACGTCGACTTGTACATATGTATGTACTACTTACTTGGGTAGGATGCCTCCGCTTTTTGGCAGAGTCGTTGAAACATTTCTTGTCCAAGTAGGGAGTAGTGCTAGTAGTATTCGAGGACTCGGTACGTGATGCCACGCGACGTAATCTTGTCGCACAGAGAAGCAACAGCCATGCCGTGGGCACACTGCATCACGCGGGGGGGCCAACGTATGCTGTGCATAGAGAATGAAATTGGGCATCGCATTCGCTCCCAAGGCGGCAGGCAAAAACGACTGGCACGGCTCAACGCCATGGCAAGCCACTGCTCATCTTTTGCCCAAAGGACTCCGTACCACGTTGCCGTACGATGTCTAGACGGAGTCGAAAGAGGCGCCCCGCGTTTGTCTCCAAGGTTGTATTTTTTTTTCTGTCCGTTTGCTAAGTGGTCTCTCTCGTTTAGTCAGCCCGCCTAGGCGAATCTTTTCGGAGCCAGTGGCCCCAGGGCTCCAGTTAGTTTCGATCCGGAGTTAAACCCAGAGTCTGATTCGCAGTGGAGATGATGGGGTTGCGTTCTTTGGTGCCTCTCGGAACGAGATATGGCTGGATGTGCGCCCAGAAGAGGGCCATGGGAATGCCGAAACTCTAACGATTCACGTGAGTGAACTGAGGGGCAGAGACGGAACATTGAAGAGAAATATGGGTACGGACTCAGACAAGTCTCCGAGATGCAGGAGAGAAGAAGTAGAAGAAAAAAAGATGTCGTGATACAGACCGTTCTAGCTCTCAAGCCAACTGAAACGGCTGATTTTTTTGTTTTTTTTGCTCCGTCTCCTCGGCCCTCGCCGACGTGGGGAACGTGGCCGAGTAACACAGGTGGAAACCCATCCAGTATTCACCTGAGATGCTCCGTCCATGGACAAACTTTAAACATGATGATGAACAATACCACGACATGCCAACAACGGCGACGAACAGCCAACAGGATCTATTCATGGCAGAACTAAAGAAAAGGGGGCACTACGCAACAAGACAGACAAAGAGCCAATACCAAAGACTGTAAATAAACAGTGTCGTTGAAGTTAAAAAAAATAATAATAAAGTAAAATCCCACAGGCACCATGGTTCGGGTTTGGCAGAGAAGCATCACCGGAAACCCGGCTGGCATAAACACCAAGAGGACATTTCCCTCCGGCCGACAAGAAATCGTCCACCGGGTTCCCATCGCCACGCGACGCCGCAGATAACCAAATCATCTCAATCAGGCACTCCGTAAGCGATTAAAAAAAAAAAAAGGCCGACGGTCAACTCGCGCGGGTAATTACCCCAGCGCGGACTCCGTACGGCCGCACGTATTGCAAGACATGGCAATCTCAGCGAGACCCCATTTCCACACGAGAAGGCGAGAGCACACAGCACAGGGAACCACTCACCTGGAACGCGCTAGGCGGCTACGGGCCAACTGGCCAATCACGCGGGGCTGGCCAAACGACTTGCACTTTGCACTTTGCACTTGTATGAACTTGCACTTGCACTTTGTTTGCACGTGGCCGACCCAGATGCCATGCTAGCAGCGTTGCAAAAGTGAAGTAATTTGGAAAAGAAGAAAAAAGTAATAAAAAATACACTACAAAAGCTGGGATAAATACGGCCGTTGGCTAGCGGGAAGCTACTACATGTACATACCTACGCGAACATTGAAAGCAGACTTGCACCCACGACGCCGCGACTAGGTTCCGTTCCGTCGTCTTGCCATGTGGTTGCTGTCTCAGTGCTGGCACTTGCTACACCACAGACAATGATCTTCCGGCAGTGACATGGCCGCACGGCCCGGTACAAGGAACCTGGTGTTTTCTTTGCTTTTCTCTTTCTTCTTCTTTTCTTCCTTCAAGTACTGCTACCAGTACTAGTAGCACATACTAATTTACTTTGCTTTAATCGTTCCCACACTTCGTTTTGCCCCCCGTTTGCTGCCGCGACACGCGCCTGTTTCCTAGTTTGGGGTTTGCGACGATTGGATCGCGCTTTAGAGTGCGGATGACGTTTGAGATGATGGGAGGGGACGAGCACAAAACCAAAACCCGTCCTTGCCTGTGTTGGGGGCAATGTGGTCTGATTCTAGCATTGACAGAGAGGCCGTGGGTTGATGTGTTTTTTTTAGTCTCGTTCGTTGCTTGATGAGCCAGGCAGCTAGGCAAGTGGCTTGGTTTTTGGCGCAACGTCATGAGCATCTGTTCAACTTGAGACGAAGAGAGTCACGGCGGGGGGGGGCGCGGTTTCGGGCAGGAGGGGCCCCGTCGGTAAGGGGGCCGTGGTTTAACAAGTTGCGTGAGCAATCCAGAGTATATTCATCTATTCCGTATCAGAAGATAAGACATGTTCGAACTTGCTGCTTGGGACTGGGGACTGGGGACGCCGTTTTGCCAGCCGGCGCAGGAAAGCCACCCACCCCAAAGATGGCCGACTTCCTACACCTACGTCACTTACATGCCAGGGCTGCGGCAACCGGGGGAGGGGGCTATGCCATATAGCGGAAACGAAGAGAAAGAGAACGCGTCGCGTTACGGCACACCTATCCAGGGCAGGAAAAGGCATCAAACGACTTTCCGAAAAAGATCAGGTCCGGCCCAGCTCCGCGAGTGGCCTCAAGCCATGGCCTGTGGGACAGACGATAAAGCCCAGCTTCGGCGTTTGTGGCTCATCGGCCAACCTAAGTACCACACAAATACCGAGAAACTAGCAGCCTACGCCGCCGCTTGCTTCAAGCCGTTAGAGACAGCCACAGCAAGCCAACGCCGCCGCTGCCCTAGAGAAACATGGCCCCAATATGTAGCATATCAGGCACCGTCATCCATGCATACAGTCGTTCTGTATGCACCTATGTATGTATGTATGTATGTACTCCGTATGTACATACATACGCATATGGAGTAAAGTAGCACCGAGTAGTTGCTCATCACTGGCTCTTCTCCACAGTGAGCAAGATTTCCCACTAGGAGGCATCATCAACTGTCGGCAGTCGACGACGACGTGCCATCCATGCTTCCCCACTTTGTGCCTGTATTGTGTCTGTCTGTACCGAGTACAGTATGCGTGTTTGTTTTGTTTGCATGCATGGGTGTCTTGGGCTGCCTTTTGCGGCTGCCAGTCATGGCTGGTGCGGGCAAGGGAGCATACTGGCGGACCGGACCCCAACAGCAGTTTGCTCTGTATCCTACTTGGGCGGTTAGGGTCGTTCTTCACAGCCCAGTTTGGCATTTTCGCGTGGATTCCCGCTGTTTCCGGCCTTGCCAGATGGACAAGGTTACGGGGATAATGACTGGGGTCATGGACTATAGCCTGGTCATTGGCGGGTCTTTGGTAAAGGTCCCTTCCATCTGGACCTAATTTGGGCCGTTATACGGATCACCAAGGGTGCCAAAAGAACGGTTGAGACTCACTCTTGGTCAATGTCGACATGACTTCTTGATGGGGAATTGTGGCGTACCGAATGGTGGCTTTCGTCTACCGCTAGCCGCAACGTCTCCTGTTGCATTTTGGAGATGCAAAGACGGGCATGCAGACAATGTATATACATTAATTGTATGTACATCTGCGAGAACGCATCGAGTGTAACCCCATGTTCCAGTCGAAGCCATGCAGGGATCCGGGGTCAGGGGAAAGCAGCCGCAAGATGGCAGGCAATGTCGAGGAGAGGTTGTGACCCTGTATGTATGTACATGTATGTATGTACATACAGTATGGTTGCAGCACGGCATGTGACAATCGACAATTAGAGGGGGTCCTGTTGGCCTTGTGGTGTTTGTACATATGAGTGTTTGTGGTGACGATAGCCAAAAAGAGGAGAGGCCAGTCCCCGGAACCTGGCATTGGCCCATCACGAGCGGAAGCATCATCATCTGCTACGGCCGATGCGGACCAGGGATCTGCACGGCAGCGAGCAGGCATGCTGAGTCGTGTTCCTTCACAGATGCTTGCCGAACCCGTACCGGATAGATCATGATAGGCAAAGAGCGACAATGCTACCTCCGAGAGCATGTCACCATGCTTGGCAGATGATGCATTATGACCGCTGGTAAACACACCGTCATGTCATTTCAACGTCGTGCCATGATAGGACAAGGAGAGAATAGCGTCCTTTGTTTTTATCCCTCTTTGTCTCGCTGTACCCCAGAGTGCCTCCCTCGGGGGGCAAAATAGCCAAGCCGACCGGCGCCGTGAGTTGGCGCAGACTAGCAATAACCATTGCCACCCTTTTCCCACGCGACGTAGCTTATCAGAAGATTATCAAGCCTGCCAGTTGGTAGGGTTGCGATCCAGCTCGGCCGACTCGACATTGCAAGACGGAGGACGGCTCCATGGTCTTCTTCCGTTCGCCGTGGAGCTTGCTGGTACGGAAGAGGCTGCTCGGCACAAGTGTTCAAGCTTGTCATTGATCCTGTGCAAGGTTACTTTTTCTTCAAGCCTGTCATTCTCCCATTGCGACATGCCTGGTCCGCGTGTTTCCACCTCCGTCCAGCTGGGACTCGGTAGGGCTGCCTATGTTTGACCCCGTCGGCTTAGCCCATTCTGCCCTCAGACGCCGAAAAGAGTGATGCAGACCAGATGCAGAATTATTGTTTCTGCACGAGACGCACTACTCTGCGTTCGCACCACCGCAACCCTGCGTCCCCCAGCGCTCGCCAACACCCTTTCGTCGCCAGGGGCCCCGTTTCAGGGCACAGAGGATCCTATTTTAAGGAGGGTGTGTGAGTGACGGCTGTCAGAACACATAGGTCGAAATCACGGACCCCGTCAAGAGAGGCCCATCAATATTCAAAGATGTGAATTGGTGCTGTGGGGAGCGGGTATTCTCCCAAGACTCACTTGACTCCAAAGTTCAGTCTGGCTCTGAACCCAGAGTATGATGCTTCAACAGTGTCGCCCATTCAAACTTGGAATAACGAATGCAGGCTTGCCAGCCACTAGCTCAGTTGGAAACTCCCTAGACCCTGCGGTATCGACGGGCCAGTTGTGCTGGTAAAGCCCACCTTCGGCCTGCTAGTTCTTCCGGTGTGCGGACATTGCCAATCTTGAAACCTTGTTACCCACCAACAGGCCTGTTCCTGGTGCTAGACAAGAAGTCCACCGGAGGGTGTTGTCTCCTCTGCGGGCTTGTGGGCTTTCTGGGGGTTAGAGCAGTGTGGTTTCGAGGCGATTGCGATGAGATGCGATGCGATGACAAGCGGTGGAGTGTACAACGTCGATCCGGGCCAAGTTATCTCTGCCTACTAAGTGCCTAAGTATGTGCTTAGGTAGTGGTTACCCCATGTCGCTTCGTCAGATTAGTACTACTACTAGTAGTTTCCTCCTAATGCCCGCTGTCACAGCTACTATTCTTGGGTACGTACCTAGGTACTTAGGCAGGTAACAACAGGCACCCTGATGGACAGCCAGATCCACCGCATACTGGCAGCTGCTGATCAGGGAAGTTGAACCATCAAATTTAGGAAGGAATCATGTGAAGCTGCTTCGTTTTGGATCATACTTGACATACACACAAGTCCTGTTCGCTTTAGTCGGATGTTGAGACTCCGCCACTCAATTGACCTTGAACGTCACCACTCTCTATCGGCTTTTATTTTGAAGTTGAACCGCGGACGTTGATTTAGTATCTTGTATTTTCTCCCTTGCCTTTGGTGGGTAATGCAGCTGGGTTCCGGGATCAACACACGAAGGAGTTTTCCTAATAGCCCCAAAGCACCAACTAATGAGCCTCCAAATGAGAAAATAAGGTATGTACATGGCCCGGAAGGCGACCGATCATGAAAATTCCTCTGGATCGCATTGGCTCACGATGCTATAGATGGCGATAACCATTGGCGCCAGGACGAACATTTCAGGTGGTTTATAAATACAACATTGGCAAATGCCTAGTATCGCAATTGCATGTGCTTAACAGGTGCGACTATAGGTCAGGATCGGACTGACAACCCCCACGTGGCTTCGCGGTTTGGGCACAAGGTGTAATTCCGTGACTTACTCGTGGCAGAATTCACATGCTTGCACTTGCAGCTATTCACGATCGGATGCCCTCGCAAAAATACAGGGATAGCCTTTTGACTTCTCCCTTTATGTCGCCATATTCTCTGCTCGCCATTGTTCTCTGGAGCTTCAAATACGAGGTCGGGAAATTAATTGATAAAAGTTTAAAATTGGTGCAGTCAACTAAAATAGGCTGCGGTTTCGCGCTGCAGCTACGTGTGTACATACATACGCTTGGAGTATCACACCAGGTCCTGGCAATTTTGTTGCCCCAGCCTCATACACCACAAGCCAGGTCAGCCGTTCTGTGTCCGCAATGACGAGGCGTTGCCCGTTTCGGATCGGCAGCCAGCTTCCCTATCATAGGAACCAAGTTGAAAATTTTAAGTGCTCGGCAGGCAAGAGCACCGCCTTCGCGCGGCTCAGGGACGGTTTCCAAAATGCAAACGCCGTCGCCAGAGACAAGGACGCCCGCAAGGCAGTGGCTGAACAGCCTCCAAACTAGTACCCGAGCATTTCGCAGCCAGACGGCCTTGCAGTCTGCGCAGACCTGGACCCTGCAAAACTGGCGCTTTAGGCTTACATCTACAGTGTGCGGACTGCAGCATGTAGCAGCATGGTGCTACATACCATATGTACATACATATGCGCGTCTAAGTGAGTTTCATGTGCATGCGAACAGACAGACACTAACAGAATACACGCAGTAGGCTCAAGGGCATCGTTACAGAATACAGCCAGAGGAGACCTTTCAATTTAGTTTGCAACTGATGCCCCAAAATGTCCAACGCCCCTTCCCTTTCCAAAGGCTTCTGCCACCACTTGTGTGTGCGATGTCAAGTGTACAGCCTCATGCGTCACCATGGGCCGTTTTGCACGTTGGGAACCTTCCTTTGGTAACCATGGAAGACAGCGCTCGCTTAAGAGTCCCGAGCTTGTAATAGTGCCGGCGTACGCCGCCTGGGGATGAAGACGATGGAGCTCAGTCGGCGCCGAGTACGGAGCAGGCACATGCTAACCAGTTGACCAAACATTAAAGGATGGGACAGCGCTAATCCGGAATGCTGATTCTGTCATGGGTACTCCGTACGCGGTCATGCGGCAGCATTGAAGCGCCATCAATTGATATCCAGCCACCAGCCACTTCCGGTAAGACCGCTACCGCCACTGCCTAGACGTACGCCAGAACCAACAGTGAACACAACAATGGGATTTGGACGACCCATGTTTCCCGATAACCGAGGACACGACATGCCTACCCAGCACCAGGCAGTCAATTCTAGTAGTATCGATAACACCGAAAACTTCATGTCTTGGAGAGGCACATACAACATGATTTGTTGTCTTTCGTCTTTCGTCCCCTACCCTGTAATACATATTAACATAAACTTGCATGTGCACGAAGTCAGTCATTTGCGCCGTGTCTCGGTCCCTCCTTCGCTCCTTCCGCGTGTCAGTGAAAGACTGCAAATGTGGTGAAATAAAATTTGCTCCCCGATTTAAAGGAACCGCCGACGACTAGCTTTCTCGCGTCATCATCATGGTCTTCCTCTCTCTACCAACATCACCCAATACAGTCATGTCTGTTGTTTTCCCCGTCGCCCTGTACGAGTCATAGTTCATCGTGGGCTTGGAGTAGTTGGGTCTATTGAGCCACCGTCGTTTTTTCCCCTTCAGCTCTCGACTTTCAAGTGTCCACACGACCCACTGGACCTGACAAGGCAACTGCGCATACATATGTACTACTAACCAATAACCCAATCTCATAATATTGTACGATATTTAGGACGGATTGGGGGTCTACAACAGCAGCCCTCTATCCATCGTGCTCCCGCTTCGTCCATTGACCTGACAAAACGGTTGGGGATCAGACATGCTGCTTCTCGACGATTACCCAGAAGCGGGTCTCTGAGGTAACATGAACGACGGGCACCATTGTTACATGGTGTCCATATCCCCTTGACGAAGGCCGACAGCCGGTCCTTTCGACTCCATCATAGCCCGTGGATGGGCAGCATGCTGGCTAGCCAACCTGCCAATGCTCACAGACAAGGCCTCAGGAGCACCATCTACACGCAATTTACGAGAGACGTAAACATGTGTCAACAAATTCACTTACTACTAGTACTACCATCAACACGGAAAGCCCAAACTTGAAACACTGGTTCGAAATTGTGATGGCTGCCACGTGTTTCTTGGTGTGTGTCGCGACACAGCCCCCCCCTTGACCAGATTCGGCGCGATGATACTTTGAAACGCCACTTCAATCAAGGCGCGTTGCACGACACCAGAATGGCTTTGGGAGTCTGTGTGTACATACATACATACATGAACTGGGACACCAAGTTTACCTGGTATCTGCAGACGGTGTTATGTGGTGCCTCTTCATCAGGCACATATTGCATGCGCTATCATATTTGCGGTCAGTCGCATCCCGACCATCTCTTTGGACGCAAAAAGGCTCGATATATGACTGTGTTTCGCCTTTGCATCGCCCAGAGCTTGTACAGGATCCTGGTCGCCATGCGAGCCCATCAAGTACCGAGGTACCTAAACACAGAGCCTGCTGCCGACTGGTTGGCTATTTTAGTTCAAAGTCGTACGTAGTAATCGTACGAGATTATTTTACCCAGGCACGCTACTATTCCAAGCGGGTACTCAGTACATACAAACGATGGGCGATGGGCAATGCAGGTACAATAAGCACGGTCCAACTGTTCATTCCCTTATAATCAAGGTAAGGCCCTCCACGTGCCGTGAGCCATGCTACATAAGCGCGCTCATCTTGTGCTCAATGTACATACGGAAGCCATGGTTGTTAATATGCTAACTACCGCTCAGCAAGATATTTGGATGCGCAAGGTCACAGTCATCCGCGACTTCTCTTCTCGTGCTGCAATTTGTCTCAGTTGCATTTGCCTCGAGCCACATGCGGGTTGCATGCAGGGGCTTTACATGCTACGCAGGCTCCAGTGAAGCAAAGAGTGAATAATCGACGAAACCATCTATGGCTTGATTCTCTTTGACGACCCAAGCCACCTTGTTGCATACAATCCACCATCGCCAGGTTGCATCAAGGACGCCAGGCATGGCATACATATTCCATCACAACGCCGGATGTAAAGCATCCGTCACGCGGACGACTATTTCATCAATGGTGCTATGTGATTGGAGGTCGGTTCAATGTTCCTTCATCTTACCCCACAGGACACTAGCGGGTATTGGCCGCCTTCCATGCTGGTCCACGGTAGTTCGTATCGGCTATCATCGCGCTGGGATGATGCCTACAACTCACTCACTGCCTTGAAACTGAGCTCACACCTCAGCATACATGAGTGCTACGGAGTACATGCATGATGAAGCTGGCTAGTACGCATCGCAAGAGTACACATAACAACACATACTTGCCAAGACGCTTGATAAGTGTGGCTGTAACGGAAAGTGCCGTGGCCAGTTCATCTCAGCAGCTAACCCAGTCCAGCCTACGTCTTTGTATGCATGTATGTACATAGGTTGATGTCAAGTCGATGTACCGCGGGGTTGCACCACGGCAACTGCTTGGCCCGAGTCGGTGTGACAATGGATGCATGTCATCGGAATCGACGGAATTGATCAGGGACGGGCTGATCAAGTTTGCAGGAAACCGGAATCCCACATGTCTTCGAGTTGTTTGGTCCTTGGTCACCTGACATCTACGTTCATGCCATTGTAGTTACTACAGTTGTACATGCAACGAAATGCTGAAATCTGCACACTACAGGCAAAGCTACACAAAGCTCTACGTAGCTTCTGGGTTCAATGTTGGTGAAAGCATTGTCCCGTTGCAGTTAAATCCGAGCCTGTAACATGCGGGGGAGGAGAATGGACCCGCATGGTTATGTCAATGGCGTCAAGTTCAAGTCTCAAATGACTCGAAATTCAATTTCGAGATGCAAATGAAACGCGGCTACAAAATTTACTTGAGAGACACATTCCGGCGGACAATGGAACAAGCACCGGGAGCGTCATCTGTGTCGGGGAGTGTCTCGATGTCAATCGAAAAGGGCTTTTGACGGAAGCCTTGAGCTCTTGATACAAAGGCTACACACCGAGCCATACGGGGTCAAGCACCACCACCATCATCAGAAGACTGTACTGTGCTGTCCTCGGTATCATCAGGCGTATCATGCGAGTGTATCAGGCAGTAAGTAATCGACCGATACTACAACGGTCGCGGCAGCCAGGTACTTTGTACGTACATTCATACACACATATATGTAAAGCCTTAAACATGGTCCGCTTGGGAATATTTGTCTGCGTTTGCTACATTAAGCATCGCAGAGCTTCCGTCAAGGTTTGTGGCGTCACGAAAGCGGCTCGGGCGGATCATGGCAAGAAACAGGTTGTTGGAAAGGTTAACTTATGACAAATTAGAGGCAAGGCTCAGCCACAAGCTCTACGGAGTACAGAGAAGGCTAGTTGGTTGATGCAACGGGTTCCAAGGGACGGGAACGGTGAGAGTGGCGCGAGCCCGCCACGGCTTCTCCGTGTCCTTCGGGATGGCTGTCCAATCGCATTCCAAGGCCAATCGCATCCACCCGGACCAAAGAGGGCTAGCTTAGCTCCAGCCACAAGGCGAAGAAGGCGGACCATTCGAATTACACGGTCTCAGATGGACTTTGGGGTAATCGAGTGTGTTTAACGACTCTGCCAAAAGTGGAGTCCTCCTGCAAGTGGATGTCCTAATTTGCTGGATGTTCTGTTTTCTCCTTTACAACACCAAACATGTGGCCTGGGGAATGCCATTATTGGAGTCGAGTATGTACATACATACACTCGACTCATGATGGTGTTGGGCCATGACGGTGACATTGCTATTGCTACCCCCTTTAATTGTTGGTTTCCAGCAATTTCATTCCCCTAAACTTTCCACAACATGTGAGCTGAAAACTGGACAGATTCATGTGCGGAATGGTCCGCGATCGACGGTGGATTAATACCCGTCCGCCAGTTCCGGATGGTCAAGTTTTCCAGGACGCACGTCAAGACCTACCGTATGCTGAAACTTTTGCGGATGCTCCTTATTAGCGGCATCGTCTCTATTGCTGGGTAAACCACGGAGAAAATCGCATGCGGGGCGTTTCACGGTTTCACCTGACGCTTACCGAGGCGCGGCCAAGTGCGCCTGCCCAGTGCCCAATAGGCACGCTACCAAGACAAGACGGGCTATTAATGTACGTACCACTAGTAGACGTTGTCCAGCTGAACTACGTAGCACTTGTCTCACCTCTTAACTTCGCAAGACAGCCTCAATTCAGAGCGAATTGGTCAACCACACACGCCGCGGTGTTACATGATGGACTACCCGGCTAGTTCGATGCTAGTCAACAGATAAGGGGAACCCAGGTCGGGGCGTGTCTCCAAGTCGCTCTAGTGCGTTAGTTATCCCCCCTTCTCTCTGCGTACTGCATCTTCGCCGCTTGACCGTCTTGTCATTGGGACTCTTTGCCGGCCGATCACCTTTGCCGAATGCTCGGGGAACTTCAAGTCTCACGCCACAAATGTTCTGACAGCTCTCTAGTTTATATTCGCAGGTGCCGATCTTTCAACTAGGTGCAAAGCCCTCGCTTCTTAAAGGAGGCGCCATCTTACGATAGGCTAGGCAGGCGTTTCCGGTATCGAATGGGGTGCGTGTGTACATACACACATATGTACGCAGAATATGGAAGGCGGCCACTCGGTTGAGTCCATGGATCCCATGGAAGCCGGAAAACGACCGTCTCTGGCTGGACGTTCTGCTCCATCGAGGCAGGCACATGGCGATCTTGTCTGCCCGAGCTAGTTGGTGGTGGTGCCGCCGCACTGCCTTATCGGAGATTCAGAACCATATCACGCACAGATGTAAACGCCCCGCCCGAGCTTGCGCACCACATCCCACCATATCCATGCCCCCGGGATCCGGCTGGCAGGATGCGAACTCAAAGATTTGGGTCCCCCGCATATCACGTGACTGCACGTGGCCGCTTCCTACGTTCGCGAGACCCGGGAGAAGTGGGAAAGGTGGACGGTTTCCTGATCGACATGTTGACACGGGCAAATTATTATCAAAATGCAACTCAACAGCTGTTTCTGAAGTGACAGCACCTCTCATCGTCAAAGCGGCCCTTTGCCCAGCAGATATCTCGCCCTACTACCACCCCACTATTCATCCTCGGATTAGATCTACTTACGGTTATCATAGCTTGCTTGTCAAAGCATGAAAGCCTCATCGTGCGTGTGGATATCGGCTGGTGGCAACTATGGATGATTTGCGATCAGCAAGGAGACCATGCGGAAACAGCAAATGGGCTCTGTTTCCGAGCATTTCGCGATTGACTTCGACCATGCTGACAGGCATCAAAGCGGTAGGACAACAAGGTACCGGGAACTACCGGTCATGGTACCATGGATTCTGCTTGATATGCAAGATCCTTTTGACTTCCCGTAGTTTTCGGGATATTTTGGCGACCAAATAGGAATGGCCTGTGTTGAGACAGCGCCCCCCGGACAAAAACATCCTAATAACTCCTACAGTCGATCGAAAATCATGGCAGCGCGGCCCTGGAAACTGCCCGATGGCCAGCAGTCCCGCTTCGTAAGGAGTCACGCCATCTCTCAATTGCAATATCCTACCTGCCATTCGACCACCCGACTCTGCCGTGGGTACTACTTGCGTATCTCGCCATTTTTGACAAAAGTATTGCTAGTGTGAGCAGGGGCTTATGACGCCACTCGGAGGACATTGAAGCGGGATGCTTTGTAGTATGCATCACCGTATGGGCGGGTTTATGGTTTGGGATTCAACCTCAAACCCGTTGGCTGGTATTGGCTTTTAGGTCCATTGCCAGGAACCAGTGGGTATCAACTGTGGGTATCTCCTTTGTTTCTCTCCACAGGAACAAACGCCTGGGAAGAAGGACAAGGAACCCTGAGCTTTCCCCTGCGGCTGAGTCTTGGCTAGCTGGGCTGTGGGAAGGTGAAAGTCCCATCGTTACTTTCCGTTGGCTTACACTAGTACTACGAAGTCTAGAACTGAATGGAGTGCATATCTCTTAGTCCCTGAATGAAGCCACCGCGCTATTCGCTATACTACTTGCCACGCGTTGTAGGAATGAAGCTAGAGATTTGGTAAGAGACTTTCATCGTTGTCTAACAGTTAGTTGCATGTTGTTTGATTGGGGCGCCCACAAACGTGCAATGACCGAGTCCCCCTGTGTTGCTGCCTCACTCGCGGTCATGCGAAGGAAGTTATTCGCTTACTACAATACCCTAAGTGAGTATTATACTACCTACTGTTAACCATGGTACAGTTTGTTACAGCTGTCTTGCTTTTCCTTTGAACCTGCGAAGAGTATTGATTGACTTGCGCGTTGCCAATTGTTCTCTTTGCTGGTACGAGAACCCACTTTCTATGCTGTGTAACTTGGAGATGTTCCTGATAACCCCAACATGGAATTAGCACACGAAATACATTGGGAGAGTTTGTGCTGCTCAGAATATAATGAAGGAGCTGACCCGTGGTAGTAGAGTACTGCAGAGCCGACTACAGTTTCACGGCCATTGAAACAACTTAGAAACTTTCATGACGAATCTCTTTCAACTTGATCCTTATTCAAAGATGTCATACCGGTGATGTGATGTCGCTGTGGTTGCTGTTGCGGCTATGTGAGTACATACACGTTGGGATGATGCGTCTCTCATCCATCCACAATAACCATGTGTGTGATTCGTTCCAAAGCTCCCATACATTGATCCGCAGATGATCTGCCAGCAAAATGTTTCGGGTTTTGGCAAAGCTCCAGAGTATGGCGGTTACTACTCCGCATAGTGATACCTCCCGACGGGCCACTTGTCGACACATCATGATAGCTCGGTTGAGACGGGCTGAGGCGACTTCTCATTTTCCTCTTGTTGACAAAAGGCCGACGACGCAAAAAACTCTCTTCGCGGGGGCTACACAGGCCTTGGAGATGAGCATGGTCCGGCCTCTCGGTGATTGGCATCGACAACGCTGCTGGCAATAGAATGACGTAGCGGCTGATTTGCGCGGCAAGATTGTGCATCGGCAATCACCATAACCGCTGCTATATTTGTCTCTTCAGCTTTCACCGCTTGTGTGACAAGACCAATATGCCCAAGTCATTGGGCATGCCGGCTCAACGCTCGTGTTACACGGCAGTAGATCTATGCGAGGTGTGACAGGAGAAGCACTGCTACCTCATATTCCGCACAAGCACAAGGGGGCTGCATTGCTGCATTGCATAGCCATAGCCCATTTGTCATGGGCAATCTCCCATTTCGCCTCCCATCTTCACAGGCCCAATGGCATACTATCCGGATCCAATTCAGACCGGTGTGGGGTCGGAGTTGAGATTTCAATCATGCACGACAGACGCCTCAACTGTCATGGACTGAGGAAGGAGGGTTCATTTTTGGACGGCTGTCGAGGGGGGAGAAACGCGCGCAGGAGACAGAGAGCCCTGTTGGTAAGGCTCCATTTGTTCTGATGGATGAGGCTCAGTAATTGAACGGAGTAGTAGCTGACTGCATCTCTAGTGAAACGCCTCACACCTGGGGTATGTTGACGATCGAACGCTGGAGACGGCCTCTCTCTTCTTTCACGGCCATGCGCCAAGTACACAGGCTTCCGGGGCTTGCAGGCCATGCGCCGGGTAATTCTGCATCATTCAAGCCACGTTTATGCCTGCCGCGTCTCACCAGGCATTCCGAAGAGTTTCCTTTGATGTTGCAGATGAGGGTATTCCGAACATGCACGCCGCAGCCCTGCGGAGCCCTGCCATATTCCTGGGTTCGTTTCACAACACAGATATGCACAAGCCAGCAAGACGGAAATGTTGAATGGCTAGTCGTTTCTGCTGCCTCGCCAGACTTGTTGAATTCAAGTATTGCAGGGTGCTCTGTAGCTCAGGCACTCTATGCTACTGGACGGAGAGATGTGACAATGGTCCTTTTACTTGCATCTGGAGTCAAAATATGCAGATCCTGTTTGAAGTCCAAAAGAGAACTGATCGGTCGACCGCAGACAGAGGCCTTGGATACCACGGAATTCCAATTCTGGTACCGTCGCATGCACCTGGCCGCGAACCATTTTTGCACGACCGTAGCAAGTTGGCCTGCGGGATGCAGTTGGCAGAACGTGTCACACCACGCAAGACGATCGGGGGACTCGAATGGGTTTTGTCGGTATTCTTGACCGGTCAGCATCCGTGTGCAACCGAATCTGCCCAACGTTGCCAGGACCGAAGCGCATATTCTCAACGTTTGTCCCAGACAAAACACACACCAAGAAGATGCGGGAGGGCAACTCTGGTTCAGGCAAACTACCGAGTCACAGATGGCTCAGTCTTGTTGAAGAGAGGCTTGTGCTTTGCATATGTCGTGCTCACAGTTGTGTCTGAAGTATCCGCGGCCATGTTCACTACGAGGACGTGTTGCCGTTCTGTCGGCGGGAGGTATTGACTTGGGAGGTTAGTAAATCAACTATCAACCCCATTTCCTTGGGCCGAAACTTCGCAGTATATCTAACCTTGGCCAGGGACCTTGTTGGGACAAATATTTCGTGCAGCCGGGTCAAAGGCGCAACTGACAGTGTAGCTTGGTTTTCCAAAGACTTACTACGAGACTGTACCTACGGTGAAGTGAAGCAGAAGCTCTATCTGCTAATAGTTGTGACCGGTCCCTATGCAGGATTCGAGGCAAAACCTTCCACTTGGCGACCATCCGTGGTCGCGTTATGCAAGCAGCATTGAGCCGCAAAGCGGCACAGTTTGGTTCTGATGTCTGATCTGACACTCACATGATTGAAAATGTGAGTGCTGCCACCGAATCGCGTCTCTCTAATCGAGACCTACCAGGCCTACAAGCCCACATGGTATGAATTTGTCAAAATCTTGTTTTCAGGCGCCGGAAGTTCTTCTCTGAAGGCGAATAGGCACCTATCAGTTTGGAGTCGACGAGTCGTTGGTGACTCACCCCCCTGCCCAAGGTGGGACAAATGTGCCTTGAAAGCTATGCCGGGGATCGGTACTACTACTAGAAGGTGTGACTTGGACTATGCATTGTGTTCTCCCGGCTGTATTGGCATGTCACTGATGGAACGAAACGCTGGAGAAGCTACGCGGCACTCCCGCTGCTGATATCACCGGGTATTTTGGCCCGAAATGGCAGAAGAAATACGACGAACAAAAAGACATCAAGGAACCCAAGAAAGGAAAAGAAAAGAAAAGAAAAGAAAAGGACACGGCAACTTGGCAATACGCGGCACGGGAGATGAAAATTATGCCGCACATGCAGGGTTCATCAGCGTGATGCAAGAAACATGCGACATGGTATCCCAAGCTGACGCCAATGTACCTTGGTGTGCTTCCGGATAACATGGCCGGAGAATAGTATGAGCAGTCTATAAAAAACGATTCGACACAAACATCAGACCGGGGGACCAAAAGTTTGGGAATGCGGAACAGTGTCCAGTGTGCCACTCTGATGGCTCTCTGTTGGTTCTAACTGGTGACCCTAGTCCGTACCACACTTGGGCGAAGCTGGTCGAGAGGGCATCGATGGCATGGGTTCTTCCAGGGCCTTGTTATATATCTGTATGCATAGTCATTCTGCCGCGGTCCTCGATGGCGCAAGAAAGTTGACAAGTGATGGGCCGGGGGCCGGGTTCAGATTCCCGCTGCAAGTTGGAGTTGCAGTCGCATCCGCATCCGCATCCGCATCCGCATCTGCATTCGCGTTCGTTTTGCAAGATGCTGCGAACTGGTGCCGTGAGAGGGCAAACAAGAAATGCACAAAATGGTGGCAGAACAAGATGCGCCATGTCTCAACCGACGACGATGCGACGATGCGACGATGGGCCGATTCCCATGTCCTTGCTTTTACATGCAAACAATGGTTGCTTTGGCCAAAACAATGATCATCTCTCCACTTGCTAACTTGGCATGACTTTTTACCTTCTGACTTTCTGCTCTTCAGTCTTCACCCCCTCCCTCCCTCCCTCCCCATGGCTATATTGTTCTTGTTATTGGTAGTTAGTTAGTTGGCAGTTAGTTCCTGGCCAAGGGAGCCGTTCTGGCAACGAAGCCCTCGCGCAACCAACCCCATCGAGGCATGGCAAAAGCAAAAGCAAAAAAAAAAAAAAAAAAAAAAAAAAAAGACCAGCTAATGCGACTCCAAGGACTTGCCTGGCAGAAGCAAAAGGTGCGTTGATGGAGAACAGACCGGATGCACAAAAGAGACGCGGCAAGATTGACCTGACCCATGGCCAACATGTTAGAGCGCTGCTCGTAGTCGTGCCGGACATTGGGCCTGCGCGATAGTATCTGCAGTAGCATCCGATGCATAAAGTTGCATCTTGTTCATCTGGGCATAGCATAGGTTTTATCATGCCAGCATGCCAGCATGCTTGTTTTGTTGTTCATGCGGCCCTGCCACACCCCGGCCGCATGACAGAGAGGCCGGTCCGACTACTACCGTCGCCGGCGAATCAATCTGATATGCAAGACGTCTCGTCTTGTCTCGTCTCGTCTTTATCCTCCGCGGATTGCTTCGTCCATGTTGTATGTCAGTGCCCATGTATTGCGGCCTCCCGGACACCCCAGTCGTCTCGATGAGCCGAGTTGAAGAAAGGGCGCCGTTTGTTTGAGAGGCCGGAATGAAACAAGACGCGTGCCATCCAAGACCATGGAAAATTGCCGCCACCAATGACCAATAGTCGAGACACCCGTGGGAGACATTAGCCGCCTCACGACGATGCATGCCGAGTGGTACATACATGCGCCCATCGCTGGTTGCCATCAACGAAAAGCCCATGGTTTCGCAAACAAGGCACAGCGTGGTGACACCGAGATGTGCTTCGGGGGATAACTAGACGAGCCTAGTTTAAGTATAATGTTGTGATACCGTGCAGTGCAGTCAGTCCTTGGTGGCACGCGGTCGAAGACGAGACGCCACCATCATTTGTCACATCCAGACGCGGCGACACACACCCCTTTTCGTTTAATTCGTTGTTTATTTTGTTTCTTCTCCTTCTTTTCTTCTTCTCCTTCTCCTCCCCCCCTGCGCCTTCCTGTGCGTTTCCTCGTGCATTTGAATGGCAGCGCACATGTACAATGCCCTCACATGACTGCAGAGACCGTGGGAGCAAGTGGGATACTTTGAACCGTTGTATCTTTTCCGAAGATTCATGTACCTGGTCTGAACATGGGCACACGCCCTCCCTTATTATATTCATGGTTAGTCTGGGATGCGCAGCTCTGGGGTGCAAGACTGCTTTTGCATGCAACTGCACCGGCATCCCGCCGACTGCGCGAGGACATGGAAGCTTGGACGGTAGGCTGACTGATGGAAATGCAAAGATTCTCACTAGTTGAAAAGGAACTACCATCTTATCTAGCTGCTATACAGTACGCTATATGCGACGAGGTACACGCCACATGCTGCTACACTATGCTCCATGCTATACAATGCCACGATAAGACAAGACGCCATGTGTGACAGCACGCAGATATGGAGAAACGGGTGATTACTATTCAGCCATGATCAGTAAGAGTGACGCAACACGCCCAGTAGCGGTCAGAACAAGACCTGGAATGAAATAGGCGTGAGACACGACGTGTCCATCTCTCTTCCTTCTCACCGTCATTATGTGCACCAAACTAACACCTCCGAACGACTGCATTCTATTCCTGCACGGCTCCCGGATTCCCCAGGCGGGTAACCCCATGATTCCCACTTGGCATGTCTAACAGATGCACCGGCCACGTCCTAGGGCAGTATGTATGTATGTATGTATGTATGTATGTACGTCTTCTCGGCGCGCCTGCTTGCCCGTGCTCCCCAGGAGAGCAGTTGTGCTGACGAGTTTCGAACCAGCCGTTTTGCCTGTTGGCTATCAAGGCAAAGACGTTGGAGCAACGTCACGCCATGACATGATTGGCGGTCAAGTCCGGGGGACCGGCCGGCTCGAGTCTTGATGCTCATCACTTGGGGGGGGAACGAACGAGGCTGCGCTATGAGCATGCTTGTTTGCCCGCTGTATTTGAAGTCTAAACAAGAGCCTCTCCTGGTGTGGAGGAAACGAAACCCAGGCTCGTGTGAGTTGAGACGGCGTTGGCTGGGCATTGCAGATACACACTAGCAAAGGCACGTTGGGTGCTGGCGACGAAACAAGGCTGCGTAAAGTATGCGTAGTTGATGGCCCTGCCGCTATTTGTACTGTCTTGACTCTGCTGTTTGTTTGTTTGCCCTCGGGACCACGATATAGACGCCCGCGACGGTGGCGCCTCGAGCCAATAGGTTAAGCATGTTTTGCGGCCGTACGACCATCAAAAGACTACATGCAAGGCAGGCAGTCAGATGACGGTTGCCCTTTTCCCTCCGCCAAGACACCGAGATATCGGACGTTTTTGCCGTCGAGTTTGCCTCGGGCATCAGTCACACAAGGGTTCATCGGACAACACCGAGTTTCAAACCACGTATACGAGAGCCCGATGCTGGTCTCGGATAGTATTGCGAAATACAAGTACTATCCAGAACTGGCTCTCATGTCAGCAATACCCAGAGTCAATCGAGTTGGGGGGGGAAGAGGCTCCATCACCAGCATCCACCACCCAACACGCTGCCGATTCCTCCACGATCAAAGCCGTCGGTGAAGAAAAGAAGAAAAACCCGCCGAGCACTGAGCAAAAAGCACGGCCAGCCGACAAGACTCTCCTCTCCGCAACTATGTACCATCACGTCACACAAAGAAAAACAACAGCCGGTCACTACCACATCCGGAAGTCGACTTGCAAAAGAAGGAAAGAAAAATAAAATAAAAAATAAAAAGTAAAAAGTAAAAAGAAAAGCGACCCTTGAGTTTCTAGCTCGCCACAAGGCACAGATACCCGCATGGCCAGAGCCCGATCGATGCTCCTACGCACCCCCCTTCTTCCCCCCGAGACCAAGACCGAGACAACCTGGGGTGGTGATGCTGCAGCTCAACCCGGGGTTCCGCACAAGAGCACGCCGTACTCGCCCCCCGACGCGCTGCGAGAACCGAAATAAATAATAAATTAAAATTAATTAACATTTGCGTCAGCACGCCACGACGGCAAAAAAAAAAAAAAAAAAAAAAAAAGGTTAGGCCGTCTGGTGACCCACACCGGCCCGCGATATGTCGGTCGTTGGGAGTCATTTTTTCTCGGCCGAGATGCAGAAGAACAACAAGACGGCTGGGGGGAAATGGTGGCGCGCTTCACAAATGTAGTAGTACTTGGATATTGACTAAAAAATCAAGTCAAGTAAGAAAAATCTCTTCATTTCTGTACTTTCTGCCCGATTAGTTGATTAGTTCTTCACTTTATACATCGGCGCCAAAGTGGCCTTCCGCAATTTGCACGTTCCGTCAGGACTGCTTGCCTGCGTGCCAAGAACGGTCGATGCTCTCATCACATCACAGGCGGCGAGGCGTGTACTCAAAGGGTTTTCCTCAACCCATGTGTCCCGTCTATCCAAGCGCCAACTACATACATCTTGCCGTTGAGTAAGGGATGACGCCGGTTGAGGGCCGTCACCGTGCGGGTTGGTTGGCTGCTGCATGCTGATGACGGAAAATACTATTCAGTTTTGCTTCAATAGTTCTTGGCAACATGACTGGACGAATACCTAGTAAACATCACTGCTGCACCAATGCTACGTCTTGTCTGCCTCACAACAGGACAGATCAACGCAAACCTGCTTGTCCATGTACCTCAAACAGTTGATCTTAGCGTCACCACTATTCTTCAATATATTTAGAGACTAGACGCGAACATCTTGACGGTCCAAAAGATTCATTAATCATCGTCGTCCATGGACGGTTTAAGCAATCCATTGTAAAACTAATCGAGGAAGAAGCTTCCTCAAATGCCTATCGAATAATGCTATTTACCCTTTTGCACACTCCTCCTCTACATATCCCAGGTCAGGCCGCGCCTCATGGGTATGGATCTACTTCTCTTCAATGTCAAGTTTCAATGAGTCCTCCGATGTAGGTGAGCCATTGGATCCGTCGACGGTCGATTCGCCACTGGTAAGACCCTTTCGGATGGCCAGGACGCTGTCGACAATGACGGCGTCGATGCCTTCTTTTACTTGTCTCTGTAGGACAATCAATAAAAGTCCCATGATGGTCCGCGGGCGTTTGGGGGGAAGAGAGCATACCTGAACCATAAGGGGATCATTGTTTAATACACCATAGCTGACGCAGACTAAACCAATCTCTTTGACCACCTTGACCAAACGAGGGCTGTTGATCAATGGCTCCGCAGCAGACACAATGCCCAGCAAATTCCATCGACTGGCGAATCGAATAGCCTCCTGTAGTGAGGACGCGCGAATGTCGCCCACAGGGCTACATCCTGCGTCCGTAAGAAACAGGATAGGTATAGAAGGCTGCTTAAAGCTGAGACACAGGCAGATGTCCGGGTTGAAGGAGCTGAAGATGATGTGGCGATTTTCCGCCAAATCGTATACCTTGGACAAGACTGTATCGCAGAATGAGTTGAGCTCCACCGCATACGTGTCCATCTCGTGCTCCTCACTCTCGTGAAGCATGGGGTACTTGAGTTCCATGTTAAAACCAATCTCCTCTGGCAACTGGCGGAATAAGTCTTCCAAGGTGGCAAAGGGAGCTTGAATAAAATTTCCCCGAGAGTTGGCCTTGTATCCCTTCGCCTTGAAGTCCCTAGTGTGCTTCATGCGCTCCTCCATCTCCTCATTCCCGGTGCCAGCATAGCCCATAGACAAGGACCGTTTCGGCGGTGCAAAGCTATTGCTACGGGGTCGGATAGTGAGATCATCAAGGCTGTCGGTGTTGGCGCCATTCTTATACCCTCGATCTCTGGCCTTGTCAGGGTTGATGTGAAGGAACTGTTCCAAGGTGAGGGTATGGACTGGAGCGTCAATGCCCGTCTCACTGACGAGGAAGTCGTGGTAGATGACAGGAACGTGGTCTTTGGTCAGCTGGACATCGAATTCAACGTACTGGGCGCCAAGATTGGCAGCGGCAATGAATGATGGCAGAGTATTCTCTCCGAGCTGCAGTGACTTGTTGGATGTGAGATTCTTGCCCAGGCCGCGATGACCAATCAGCATGGTGGATGACACCTTCCTCCAGTATGTTTGCCGTGATGTAATCTCGATGTTGGGATGGTAAAAGGGTGTAATGACCAGAAAGTTGAAATTGACAGTGCCAATGACTTCCAGGTTACTGGACATGATAGGCACGCAAACATCTCCTTGTAGATTCATGCGCCGCGAGCCAATCGTCTTCTTTACTGATGGGAGTAGCGCAACAGCACGGCCAATCTTGTTCTTCTCGCTTCCCGAGTAGGTTGGGATAATGTCAAACAGCAGCTTGACCTTGGTTGCGTCTTTTGTCTTGAAAACGATGGGTTCGGTAGAAATTCCCTCGTGAACTGGAAGATCAATGGTGGTCGGGTCGCCATGGGCACCATTAGCGCTCACAACCACGGAAAGAGCCGTGTCCAACTGCGTACTGTGCGCCTCGGTGAGAGGCACGCTGTCAAGATGAACAGCCTCCGTGTTCTTTCTAGTGTCCATCGATCCTAGGCTCACAAGCACCAGGCTTTCGTCGGTGAGGTACCGATGTCCAAAGGTCTTGACAGGCTCGGCAGGACGGGGAGTATTGCTGTTTGGTATATTGGAGCGCCTTCCGTCAATGGATGAGTTCTCTGGTGGGTTTGACTGTTGCATGCCCTGTGCGATTCTCGCAGCAGCTTCCTCTTCGTTGGTATGCCCAGCGAGGAACCGAGCGATATCCATGTGTCCACGGAGCGCGGCATGTTCCTTAGCTGTCCAGCCTGACGCATCGGGCTTGGAAACGTCGGCGCCAGCATCAACGAGAAGTCGTATAACAGAGAGCGCTCCGTCGACAGCTGCCACATGGAGAGGTGTCCAAGAATAAGAGTTTTCAGCAAGCTCCATGTTGGCCTTTTGGGAGCCGCTTCCGCGAAGAATGATACGGGCACAATCTTCATGACCGAATCTGGCTGCAATGTGCAAGGCGGTTTCACCGGTCTTGTCAGTCCAGTTGATATCTACGCCTGCGTCAACAAGCATTTTGACAATTGGCTCATAGTTGGACTTTGTGGCCAAGGCCAAGGAGGCGCCAGATTTGGGAATGGTCTTTCGAATCTGAACCTTGGCCTCACTACTTCCCTGCCAGTTTTCGCCTTGAAGCAATGCCTGCGTGGTCAAGGGATGACCCCCAATAACACTCAAGTGGAGTGGTGCAAAACCATCATTGTCATGCCATTCAGGAGCGTCAATGCCGTCCTTGGCGTCAAACTGGTTCCAATCCTGCATGTATTTCATGATGATTTGGCAGACAACAACAAATCCAAACTGGGCAGCATAATGCAAAGGAAGACGTCCAAAGGAATCACGGCCCTTCAGAGCCGCACGCTGGCTTTCACTAAGCTGATCCAGAAGGTAAATAAGTATTTGAACTGCTTCATCGTCTTTTGAAAGAAGGTTAGATTCCCTAGTATTGATAGCTTTAACGGGAACGGCTGCAGACACTGCCGGCTGCAGATGCCGGTTGGTGAACTGTGTTCCAAGAGGAACGGGATACGCGCTCGATTCATCATCCTGGGTCGAAGACTTTGTACGGCCGATGTGAATGACTAGTCGATGGATGCAGTTTCGGCCATTGATGTCATCGGGCTCGTCCAAATCATTGACTTGGGTAAGGAGGTAAGTGATGCACTGCCTTGAACGGGCAGAGATGGATCGCTGAAGAAGATTGAGCAGCAAGCTGTGAGCAAACGAGTCTGAGCCTACATTGGCGTCTGTGAGTCCCCATTTGAGGGACGAGACATCGTCATTGCGAACAGCATGATCCAAAATGTCCAACTGTGACTGTGGCAGGTTGAGCATGGCCTTGGCGGAGGCACGACCGAGTGAGCGAGTAGAGCGATCCGACATGGAATCGTCAATTTGCTGAGCATCAGTGAGAACAGATAACCAGCGATTGATCTCAGCCAGCAATCGACTAATGTTCCCATCCTTGGCAAACTGCTTCGGGTCAACCTTGGTAGAGATGTAACGGTGTTGATATGAAATCTGTGGGACTCTCTTGTCAAGTTTCTTGGTAATCTTGACAAAGCCTCTGCGGTTGATCTCGCCGAACCATTGCAGATTTCTCAGCTGTGTTCGCAATTCGAGCAAGGCGCCCATGACCTCTTCAACCTCATCCTGGTCAAGAGTTGCCACGACGTCGGGGACGCGGCCATAGCGGTTGTGGAGGATATTCAACCGCCGGCATGCCTCTGCGAACTTCCTGTTGTAGAAAGAGTCGACATCTTCAAGATTACGGTCGAGGGCAAAGAAGAGTTCTGCAAGGGTCATGAGTTAGGGGACCCTGGGGTAGATAAAACCCGCCCAAGGCATTCTTCTCGTTTTGAAGAGTGAGGTTATACATGGCAAAAGAAGCCCACCTGCTGGATCTACCGTTTCTCCATTTCCTGCTTTCTGTGCCAGAGCTTTGACGAGTTTCTTGAGGCCCTTGTAGTTGATGTACGAAGCCGCCCACTCGGGGACCTGATTGCGCGGTAGGCTTTACGAGTTGCAAAGAGCAAGGCGCCGTCTCAGTGACTCTGCCCCTCCAAGATTTTTGGGGGTTCATTTAAGAAAAGACGGGAATCCTGGGGGAACTCACTTCCTGCCAAACTTCATCCTACTGACGATGGCTCTTTTCCAGCTCGAGAGAATCTTCTTTCTCTGGTCGCTCTCCACAGCTCCCCTATTTAGCCGCGTTCCTGGGAGATCAAGTTCAATTGGCGAGCAAAGGAACTCTCTGGCTTACCCCTGGCACTGGACCCCTTGTATTCCGCAGTCAGCCCCCCAAGTTTCAACTTGATGATTGAGCAGGGCCAAGGCCGGTGGTGAATGACGGACGGAACAGGACCCACGATGAACAAAATCGAGTGCGAGAAAAGATGCAAGAAGAAAAAAAAGAAGAACAAGATCAAGGACGAGAAAGAGAAACCAAATTACCAGTCAAAAACAAAAGTCGCCTCAACGAATGACAAAATACAAGGGACCGCGACCGCCGAGTGCCGAGCGAAGTTGTGGAGAGAGAGATGGGCCCAACGAGGTCGCGTGATCCCCCAAGCTATGAAGTTACGACAGCCGTTAGCTTTTTTCGATTAATTGACGGTATCGTGAGACCGACCGCCCCATCCGGAGGGGCGTTCACAATGCCAACAGGAGTAGGGGTTCGCTACCGGTCTTTTCGTCGTCGGCACCTGCGTTTGCGTCCGGCGTCCGTCGTCTGTCGTCCAGCAACGAATTCAATAGTGTGACATTGATGGAAAGCAGGTCGCCGCACCTTTTCAGAGGACGGGAAAGAGAAACCAAAAGGCCATTGGGAACCGTGTGCCTCGTGGGGACTTGACCTGGATTTCAAGAAAAAATCAAAGTTGGCCCTTATCCATGATGGAGATGTGGGGAAGCCATAATACACAGTATGCTTGCTTCGAGTTGACACGAGAAGCACGAACAAAGAACGAGCTTGACGGAGTGAGTGCAAAGTGGATGATGCGGCTTCACGGGCAAGTCAGAGAAGTTTCCCTTGTGGCATGGGCGTGCGTCTATCCGACCCGTCTTGTACAAACTCGCTCAAACTCCCAGCCAGTTCCAACCACTTCTTGCTGTTGATTGGCGACCGTGGACCAAGACCTGCATTTGACTGGACCAAGGCTGACGCTGAACGCCTCTCCAAATACCCTCAATACAAAAGTCTCCGTCGACAATCGTCGGTTTGGCCACGCCTCCCTCTCTCCCTCGAACGCCTCCAAATTCCGTGCTGCACCAATCCAAACTGCAAATCCAGCCAACGTGTCTTGCAGGGCCCTCCTCCACTGACACTGACACTGACACTGACACTGACACTGACCGACTTGCTTGACTGGCTGACTGACTGGCTGAGCCCGCTCGTCCTGACGATAGCCGGCATTTAATACATTTGATTCATCATGTCTCAGTTTTTTTTATTTCCTCTACTAATCACCAGTCAGATGTGGAACCTCAGATATGATCGCTACGAGGTCAAGCACCCTGAAAATCCGCTCACCATGTGATTGTACGACACCAGGATGGAATGTCAAAGACGGGGTACAGTGATAAGCGTACTGTACATATATGTACATTGATAATATCGTACATACAACTGCAGACGCTGTCTAATGCCATCATTCTCTAGCCCCCGGCAACATCCCACCACCACATTTTTGGTATCAAACATTGGTATATTGCTCAAGTTCCCACAGCCCATTGCCTCCCCTCAGCGTAGACTCGGTGTGAAGGCCGCTGCCATGTAAGCAGGCCTCTTGGTTTAAAACAAACATGCTCAGAGACCAGTCCGTCTTGTTTCCTACTCCAGCCTCTTGTAGCTATTTGCGCTTCTCGTAGTTTCGGTCCTCCTTCTTGCTCCGTCCACTCATCATTTACAGCCATTGCCTCCATCTCTTCCGACAAGCGTTCCTCCTCTGAGGGTTGGTCACTATGAGCCTCTCGCGGTGACTGAAGTGACAGTGATCCACTGGCTGGTACAACGTCCTGAAATTCCCGAGCCAGTATCACAGATCTCTGGACGGCCGATTTGCCAATATGTATGGCCATAGATGTTCTGAACGTTGATGAAAACTCGGGGTACAATAATTTGCTCTCGATCGAGTTTGTAGTCTTTCGGACAAACTCATATTCCTTCCACATACTCTCGAGTTGTAGCAGTCGGCTCTTTGACAGAGTCATCTCAGCACCTTCCCTCGTGCGGGCGTCTTGGAAGCTACCAGGGTGTACATTTACATCAGGTAGAAGAAGATTTGCTTTTGATAGTGATTCCAAGAGCCTGTTGAGTTTGGGTCCAGAGATGTCCAAGCTGATCAGGCGTCCCTCCGGTTCTCTGCGACTGCTGAGGCCGCAAATATCGATCAGAGCGAAAGCCCTGCCAACAAGATGTGCTGCAGTGTCGGCATCTTCTTGCGACAGGAGAATTTCCCACCTCTTCTGACTGTCTGACAGACCTCGAATCAGTCTCACCGCTGCTCTCCAATCAAGCGCAGCAACACACTCGTCAAAGAGCTGTTTGACGACGCTGGTACTCAGGGCGACTCCAGAACGCATGCAAGAGACGAAGAATGAAGCAGCCTCGTCGAAAAGCTTGAAGTGGAGGAGGCCGTTTATAATGGTTTCCACCAACGGTACATTGAGAGGAACATGTTCCCAAACCCAATTTCCTGTGCTTGTGCGGAGCTTAGTATTCGCTGCCCACTTCTCCATCCCCCAGCTTTCAATGTCTTTGATATGACGTCTTCCCATCTTCCCACCAGACCTAACATCTAATCCGGTAAGACATGCGAGGGTGCGAAGAAACTGCCCGTGGTTACGTGTTACTCGGTAATGGTTAAGAATCGCTGTAAAGGTGGACGGAGTAGGCTTCAAGAGCCGTCTATGGAAGAATGAGTAGACCAAGGCGTCGGAGAAGACATGATGGCCCGATCTGTCAAATGCAACAATGAGGGTGTTGTATGTATGCATGTCGGGGGGGTGTGCGGAGACGAGAAGGTTGAAGCAGACTCTGCCGATTTTCTCTTTCCAGCTGAGGTCATGGGTATTGACCAGAGATCGAATTTGATTATTCAAGGTTATCGTGTTCTTCGCCGCTTTGCCCGGGTCTACGGATCGAAAAGAAAAGTTTGGGTATCCTTTCGCCGCCAGCCCTCTAGCCTCATCGAACGATGGGCATTCAACTGAGCTATTGTCGAGTATCTCGGCGCGGCAAAGTAATTGTTCAACGAGATACTCAACACTGAGGGATTCGCGAACCAACTGGGCTTGACTAAGGGACTCCCGGGAGCCAATTCGACTATCTCGCTCTTCAGCCATGATTGCTCTTTCCAATTGGTCGTAATTGATCTGCCTTGAAGAGTGCAACGAAGGTTCTCCTGGGGTATTATAGTATTCTCTCTTCAAATTAGCGATCAGCTCAGATGCGTCGATCACCGCCGGTTTGTCGATTTCCTTCATGAATGGTCGATTTCGGTAAATCGCTTTAAGGCTTTTCCAAAGTGTATCCATCTGCTGCATTGACAGGTCTGGCGCATTGGCTTCCACCTGCGACGACGTTGATGACGACCTTTCCTGCAATTCGCTCAATTCCCTCCTAGCTGCCTCCAACTGCCGGTCCAGCTCCCTTCTGCGATCATCTTTTCGTACGGCATCCACGATTGCAGCCGTCGCAAAGACTGAGCTGTAACATGCTGTGAATATCTCTGCAAAGGTCGCTTTGCGTCGTCCAGTAGCTCCGGTAGCTCGTCTACCAGCAGCACCGATTGCGGTGCTGCAGGCCCTGCACCCGCAACGATGAGCCTGACCGGCTCTAGCCCAGAGCGATTGCATCAGGTCTTCATCTGAAGAAATACAAACGCCTCTGGCTAGGTTTCGAGGCGAGTCGGCCCAATTGGGGGGGAGGATATCAATTCGTTGTTGAAAGATTGCCTCGGGAGCAACTCGGCTCACGAAATGGGCTGATCCTTTTTTGATCACGTGATGACCTCAGGTTTGATGCGCGTGCACTCCACGCTCCATAATCCCCGCCAAGCGCCGCATGTGGCTCACAGACAAGGACTTGAGAGTCGAGACACCGAGACACCGAGACTAGAGAATACGCGAGTGATCGATGAGATCTGACATTGGAAACAGGATTTCCAGTGTGTGAGCTAGTCTGTCGTTCAAGATGTTTACATTAACCATCAAAGCTGAGCAGACGGGGTATGTGTCTTGAATGGCAACATCTTGAATACAAGTCAGCTAGCTAATATTGCCCCCAGAGTAACAAACCTGCGACCAGACGACACGCAGGACAACCCATTCTGGTATATGTTCAAGGTGCAATGTACGTCGTGCAGAGAGACACACGATAACTATGTGGGTGTAAACCGTTTTGTAAGTGCCCAAGCACATCTTAGCTTGAACCCGGATGGTCAGGTCGTTCTCATCTCCCACCTAGGAAACGAACGAGATGAGCGGCAGCCGCGGTGAGGCCAACTTTGTATGGAGATGCAAAAACTGCAAGGTATTATTTTGTTTCAAATCAGGCAGTCGCAGGAAAGAGGTCGCTAAAGCATCTGGCAGCGTGAATCATCGGCTTCTATCAAAGCCGCACCATTGGCATACGAACAATCTGAGCCACCCAAGGCGCACAGGATTATTGAATTTGATTGCCGCGGACTCGAGTTCACCGAGTTTAAACCAGAGGTGAGAACACGACTGAACGGCATATTTTCATTATTTGGACACGGTTCTGATGCTCATTGACAGGGAGAGTGGCTTGCTGAGGGTATTGACTCGGGTACCAAGTTTACAGCCATCGACCTAGCAGATGGTGAATGGTTTGACTACGACGAAAAGGCCGGAGAGGAAGTTAGCATCAAGGATATCGTCTGGGAGATTCGCAGAGCTTAGATGCTTAGGTCGAACGAAATCAAAAGATCTTAATTAACCAAAAATGTAGATATAGGGTAGCCGCGCCCTTGGGGCCAGGACGCTATCGATACCCCACCCGTAAGCCCATGCACACATGTGCAGCCTTGATACGACTCTGACCTGGTCAAAACTTGCCGAATGCATTCAACTTCGGGCCAAGGTGGACATCATTTCGTTAGAATGGCGTCAGACGAACTTTCAGCCGGCCTCAATTACCTCACCGACGCGGCGCATCTCCTCCGACAGACGGCCCCGGAAACTTCTGCGCACCTGATGAGGCAACGAGATGATTTGATGTTGCACAACAACCTGACTCAACACGAAGTGCAGCGGCAACATGTCTGCGGCGCCTGTGGACATATCATGATTCCGGGAGACAAGACGTTACTGAAGCTCGAGCTCCGCGAAATACACAGGCTGCGAAGACAGGCTGCCTCACAGAAGAAGAAGAGGCAGGAAAAGCCAAACACTGCTTCTTCAGGACCAACGAAATCAATTTCATGTGGGCATTGCGGTCGAGACACTACGATCAGCCTTTCAGCACCCGAGGCAGCGACACGCCGAAAGATATCGAGAGCGTCTACCGCCAAGAAGACGGTGCCGGCGGAGCCACAAAACCAGAAGATGACGGCGAATGCAAGCAGCAAGAAGAGGGCCAAGAACCGCAAAGGCGGGCTGCGAGCCCTGCTTTCTGCACAACAGCAGAAATCAGCAACCTCTCTCTCCCTTGCGGATTTCATGGGATGAGACGACACGGTCTGCCACGCACGACAGCTTTGTACCTAATGTGCATCCTTTTCGGAGTTCAAGGGAACGTCTAACATGGTCTGAGGCCGTCCCCAGGCCAGCACCTGGCTCCTCTCAAGTCTCGAGGTAGCGACGGAGTTCACGGCATCAAAACCCGCATAAAATGCGGCAACGCCATTGGACAAATTTTGCTGTTCCAACCTCGGCCTCCAATGTTGGGTGCCCCATTGGAAGCTTCAGTTGCCTTCTAGCGCACCCTTGAAGGGACTCCCCGCGTCACCAGACCACTAAAATGCCCCCCGGGTCAGCAAGCAGCCTCGCGCTAGCCACCTGGAATGACACAAGGCTGCGGAGCACTGTCCTGCAGATTTGCCCCTCCAAAAATTTCAATGCCCCTCCATCCGAGTCACAAACCTGCATGCCTCTAATTTTGCGACCGACATACACACCTCATCATACGCCGTCGCTCTGTGATAAAGAGCACCACAGCGCCATGTCTGCTGACGACAGGAAAGAAGAGACGGCGCAGAACCCGACCGAGTTCTTCGAGTCCATCGGTAACAAGGTTGCGGGCTTCTCGGCCACCACTAATGACGCCACCCAGGAAGACGAAGAGTATCGACCCGTCGAGGAGATTGAATCGCTTTGCATGAACTGCGGCGAGAATGTGCGTCCCTGTACCGCCAATTTCACATTATACTTCAGAATACTAACATGAGTTACATAGGGCGTCACCCGCCTCCTTCTCACAGCGATCCCCTACTTTCGCGAAGTTGTCATCATGTCCTTCTCCTGCGAGCACTGCAACGTGCAAAACAACGAGATCCAAGCTGCCGGCACCGTCCAGCCAAAAGGAACACATTACGAGCTTCGTCTCACAAGCCTCGAAGACTTTTCGCGGCAAGTCGTCAAGTCCGACACCGCCACCGTCAAGTTCATCGAAATGGATCTTGAGATCCCCCCGGGCCGCGGCCAACTCACGAACGTCGAGGGTCTGCTTACCACCGTCATGGATGACCTCGAAATGAACCAAGAAGCCCGAAAAGAACAATCTCCCGAAGTTGCCGAAAAGATTGCCGAGATCATCACCAAAGGACGTTCCATGCTCGCTGGTGACGCATTTCCCTTCCGCTTCTATGTCGATGACCCGGCCGGCAATTCCTTCATCGCACCCGACCTCAAAGACGGCGTAGGAAAATGGGAGAAGCGCGAGTTTGTCCGCACCCCGGAACAAAACGCCCTCCTCGGTCTCGGCGACACCACCGAAGCACCTGCCGACTTCACCAACCCGGGCCTCACGGCAGACGGTGAAATCATCCCCAACGAAGTATACAGCTTCCCAGCCAGCTGTCCTGGCTGCATGCACTCCTGCACAACGCATATGAAAATGGTCGACATCCCGCATTTCAAACAAGTCGTCCTCATGTCCACCGTCTGTGACCACTGCGGCTACCGCTCCAACGATGTCAAAACCGGCGGCGAAATCCCCGAGCTCGGCGAGAAAATCACACTCACCGTACAAGATGCCACCGACCTTGCCCGTGATATCCTCAAATCCGAAACGTGCGGCCTCGAGTGTCCCGAGCTGCAGCTCCAAGTCAACCCTGGCACGCTGGGCGGGCGCTTCACCACAGTAGAAGGCCTCCTCACACAAGTCCGCAACGACCTGCACAGCCAAATCTTCGAAGTCAACGGCCCGGGGCAAGGTGGCGACTCGCTGAGCTCCTCTGAAAAGACGCAGTGGGATGCCTTCTTCGCGGGACTGGATGCCGCCATCAAGGGCGAAAAGGAATTCACTGTCATCCTGACGGATCCGTTTGCGAGCAGTTTTGTGCAACCACTTGTCGATCCACCTGCTCCTGATCCCAAGATTAAAAGGGAGAATTATCAGCGGACTGAAGAGGAGGAGGAGGAGTTGGGGCTAAAAGATATGAAGGTTGAGGGATACGAGGAGCCTGAAAATACCGGCGGCCAAGATGAGTAACGTGCAAAAAATTTAGCGAGGAATGCGCATAGGAAGTGAATTTGAATAAGTGGGTTATAGAGAATATCATGAGCGGAGTTTGAAACGGGGGTATATACTCAAATCATAACGAAACCTAACCGTGTCTTTTTCTGATAATATCACGTAAATTGATTGGGAAATATCTTGAACTTTAACTGACTGCTCATATGATACCAACGCATGTCTTCCACATTGGGTATACTGACACGAAAAGCACATGGATGCTGTACAGCACGAAATGAAAAACAGATCAAACTCCATGCTCCGTGTCCACGTAATGCTACCACCCCGAATCCGCCGCAAAACCCATCCATCCTCATCCAGGACGGACACCCATGTTCATATCCTCAATCTGAGCTTTCTTCTCCAACGGTGCATCTGTACGAACCCGCAACTCTAAAACGACAGGAAAAATAAAATAAAAGCAAGCCCACGCCGGAGGGAATGTGTCACCGTCCTTTTTAAGCCTTCGATCCCTGATTTTGGGAAGTGTTGCAGTAAAAAAAAAAAGAGGTTTGACAAATTGTAAAACGCAAGGAAAGGGGGGAAAAGACCGAAATCAAAAAACCGCTTGTCGAAGGCCGGTTTGGCTCAAGCCATGATAGCAATGCAGCTTTACTCGATCCTTGCGCTCGCAAAACAAGTATTAAATGTAAAATTGGCAAAGAGTTTCTGTGTCAAGCGTCCTTTCTAGACACAGCAAAGAAGAGTAATCGGTCATTCTGCCCTCCAGCCAACCTTTGTATCGAACAGTCAGGCGCCAAGTTGCTCGGCATATTCGGTTATGGTAATGTTACTGGCCAAGCCAGGATAGCCATCTTTATGTAGGCAGCACCATTGTATTCGAACCGCATCAATCGTTTTTATACTCCATGCCAATAAAAAAACGCAAATATGACGCTTAGAAGAACGAAGGCTTTGTGAGGACGCGGTACTCGACATAGTCCTCACCATCGATATTGATAATCGTGCCCTGCGATACAAGCTTTCCCATAAAAGGCCCAGTTGCTTTGCGCTCATACTTGATGCCGTCGTAAATCTTGGCTTCGTCCGAACTGCTTTTCATGCGAAGGCTCTCCTGTCGAGCCCATACCTTGTTCAGCCGCTGCATATCGTCAGATTCGTGGAAGACCATTCGGCCGTTGGTGTTGTGATGGTGCTCGAGAGGCATGTTGGAGGCAGCTGCAGCTGCAGCGGCGGCGGCATTGGCTGCATCTGCAGCGGCGGCGGCGGCGGCTCTCTCTCTCTGTATGGCGTGACGATCTGCCCGGCCTTGAGCAGCTTCAGCTCTCGCAATTTCACGACGTGCCAACGCGTTAGTTCTCTCCACAGCCTCTACGCTCTGAAGTCGGCTTGCGCGTAGTTCACTCTCGCTGAGTGATGCCCGGATAGGTCGCGGCTCAGTCCGGCGCGACTGACGGAGCTCGTGACCACCATAACCATGCCGCCCATTCATGCGCTCATCGCCATCACCCTGTGGAGAGGCTGTAAACGTGGGAACTGTGACGTTGTGGGGTTGCTTATATGGCATTGTGCCGGCTCGGGTCTGTGCCTCGTACACAGCCTTGGTCTCATTCTCAATGCGATCGGCAGAGGATTCGCCATGATCTAACTGATATTGCCGAACGCGGCAGTATTCCTTAACCTCTTGCCTGTTAAGAGCTTTCAAATGTGGCTCAAATTCAACCTCCTCATAAGCAATCCATAAAGCACCGGCTCCAGATGGGAAGTTGCCATCCACGAATCGGCCATCCCTAGTCTCTCGCACGACCTTGACACGGAACATGTCATTCTGACCCAAGATACCATATACAGCGTGGCGATCCTTAGGATCAACTTCGCTCGACGGCTTCCAATATCCTATTATGATGCGCGTCGGTCGAGTCCCTGGAAGAGGATCAACAGAAAATCGATTTTGGTGAGCGGCAATAGCCAGCTGCGAAGCTGGAATTGCAGTCGGCTCGGGGACCATCTCAGGAGGAGCTGGGTTAATGGCGGCAAAACCACCACTGACACGCCTACGCTTGAGGTCAGGGCGGGCGGGGCCCTGGAGATGGTCTGGCATATCGATACCGTATGCGATAGGAGGAGGCTGTACCGGATTCTCTAAAGCTGGGTTCTCCTTGACGCGGCGGATCGCCTCTTTAACGGCAGCGTGCTCAGCAGCTATACGGCCATCCTCAGTTTCCTCAGGTGCAACCTCGGACCGAAGACGCGTATACTCCTTTACTTGGCAGTGGTCCAAGCCGACAAGATGGTCAGAAAAGACGACGCGCTCAAAGGTGACCCAGCTTCCACCTGGTCCTGGAGGCAGGGGATAGTCCTCAGCCAATGACTCCCCATATTTCGTGTTGGGTTGAATCCGAGTGCGTAGGCGATCTCGGACATCAATGAAGCCGATAACAGCGTGCCTCTTGTCCTCATCTGGCACGTGAGAATCCCTCCAAGTCCCCAGAAGAACACCCTTAACACCTGGACCACCGAGGCTTTGACGATTGGGTTTGAATTTGATCGTACTAGTGGGCGAAGTGGGCGACCTTTCAGGGGCCGCAGTGTGGGCGCTCTCTAGCTTGCTCTCGCTCAGATCATTGAAGATAGAAGTTCGCTTTCGCTTAGGGTAATGTGAACCAGCAGACTCCTCTGGAGCGTCTTCCATCGCCTCGTCCTCGTTACCCTCCGAAGTTTGGCGCCCGCTTGGCAACTTTGGCGCTCCCCTGCTGCTCCGGCCACTGACAACAATTTCGTCTTCCAGTTCGTTGAATGCTACATTGCTGTCCGGATCGCTCAGTTCACTATCGCCCTCGTTATCCTCCTGGCGAGTTTTGTTGCCATTCAACCGTCTAAGCGTCATGTTAGTCGATGTTTCTGGTATGTTCTTCGTTCTTGTGATGGGCCCTGAAGGCGATTCTGTGGCATGCATGCCTGATCGTTTCTATCTCGAGACAAGAATATATATATATATATATATATATACATATATTCTTTGTATATGTATATATATATGTGTGTATGTGTGTATGTGTGTGTATGGGTTAAAGAGAAAAAAAATGGTGAAACTTCTTTCGCACAAGGAACTATTGCTCGACGAGCACGTGATGTACAAGAACGGTGTCTGTGAAGTACAAGAGACAGACAAAGAAAAGGACAGTCGCAGCATGTGTGACTTGACTCCTCTTACAACTCGGCTGGGACCAGCGATGGTAGGAAATACACCGGACCTAAGGCGCTCGATAACACTTGTGTCTCATTCTGCGTGTTCTAGTGGCGGTGTAACAAACCCTCTGCACCGACTGGAACAGAAGCCACAAATCAAGCCCGGCTTCACAGGGTAAAAACCAGTAAAAGTGGCCGTATTGTGTCTGCGCGCATAAACCTCTGGCGTAACACGACATCAGTTCAACGGACACCAGTGGTCCATACGTCAGTTGAGCTATGCCGTGCCAACTGCGCTGGGGTGTGTCCGTGAAACAAGGCTTTTGTTTGAAGAGTCAGATTCCAGCCCAGCGTTGACCTTCGGGCGCGCAACACTGGCGTAGCAGTGAGCAAGAGAAGTTGCGTTTTACAACTGTCCACGTGGATAATGCAGCATCTGCCCGGCACTGGGCACTTTGCAGCTCCGAAAATAGGGCCCACGGCCGTGCTCGGTGTCAAAACGTTATGGTGAAGGCTGCTTTTTGGACCCTTTGCTCTCTCGACTTTGTAACTTTGTGACTCGTTGCAAGTACACGAGAGTAAACCGGGTTGAGAAGTGACAGAAAGGGTGCCGGTGGAAGGAGCACTGAGCTCAGGTTGAGTTGAGGAGTGTGGATCGGGTTGCTTCGAGGCGCAAGAGGTGGTGATCATACGAGATGAAAGAGTAAAGATAAAAGAAACTCGCGTATCATTTCGGACCAGTCATGCATGTGGACCTCCTTTTGGTGCCCGGCATGAGATTGCCGTTGCGGTTGGCAAAACGGAAAGAGCGATGTGCAAATGAAAGCAAATGAAAAGTGCAGGGACAAATCAAGCTTTGGTGCTGGTGGACGCAGCACCTGGCGGCCAGGGGAGCAGCCAGTTCAGTGCTCGGAACAGCTCGAACCAGTCCATGGCAGCCAATAATTCTCTCAATATTGGGCTTCCAAAGGCCTCCAATAGCCAGCACTCATGGTCGAGCGCAACCAGACACAAAGACTCGTCTGGGTCGGCGGGACGGCAGCACGGCGGAATTGCTGGCGTCCAAGGACAGATCGACATGGTGGCAACCGCCCAGCCCGGGCCTGGGCGTAGCTGTAGGGCCGAAGCTATTGATAAAACATCGAGGCAGCATGGAAGAAGGCAGGCCGCAGCATGAGCCGCGAACAGCAGAACCCAGACCGCCGGGTGCAACCGCCGACAAAGCCATCTCGAAGCGTTTTGTTTGGAGTTCCCGCCATGGTCAAGCTGTAGGCCAGCCAGATGCAAGTCTTGCACTGTCTTTCAAAACCGGGGGGAGATTGGCTACCAAAAGCAAACTACTAGTTTGCAAATGGGCTGAAGGGTGCACAAAGCCACCAAATCAATTGATGCGGCACAGAGGCGTAGAGCTGGTGGACCACGACTATCATGGAGCCAAGACCTGAGACCCAAGACCGGAGGAAACTGGGATGAGGAAAGGAAACAATTGACAACTCACCTAGGTGGCGTTTGTTCGCCTTTGTCCGGCTGCTCAGCTCCGCCGCTTCGACTGGATGCACCCTCGGTTTCGTGCGAAACACCATTCTCTTGCTTGGTTTGGGGGACAGACTCGGATGCAGGCGGTTCTTCCGAGGAAGCTCCAGAAATAGTTGCTCGATTTGCTGATGGCGCGGCTGCGGTGTCGGCTCCTTCAGAGGCTGTGTGCGCCTGTGCTGGCGTTGACGCTGGAGACTGCGACCTGCGCTCCGTCGACGTAGTCTTGTTGTTCTTAACACCAGGATCCTCCATGACACACGCGGGCGCAAAGGCCAAAGTTGCGTAATCGGTATGCGTATGCGAATGCGTGTGGAGGAAAGCGGAAATCGGGAAGCGAGTCCTCCAAGGTATGCGAGGAGACAGCGGGAAGAAAAGAAAGATGAAGAAATGAAGAAAACAAGGTCCAAGCAGGGAAAAACAAAAATAGAGTGCTAGTACTAGTAGTGATAATCAGACGATGAGACGTCCAAAGTGAGTCAAGGACAGCAAAGAATGAAAGACAAGGATGACCAAGTGGGAACTCAACCAAATTAACACTGTAATAACTAGGGCCTCGTTGATGTGATATAGCTGGTGGTTGCTATCTTGCAAAGGTTCGGCAACTCCTTGCAAGCGCCAGAATTTTTTTCTTTAGTTATTTTTTGTTGGCCCTGAGTTCCAAGGGTCAGTCTTTCTGCGACAGGTGAGGAATAACAAGACAGAAAACAAAGGTTGTATGGCTTGTGGGTTGAAGACGGGCAGGTGGCATGGGTTGTTTTTTTTTTGTTTTTTTGTCTTCAATGTGGTCCTGTGGTCCGGTAATGCTGTGGTAGAAATGGAATAACTCAAGATATAGACAATGGCAGTATCCGGCGAGAACAGCAATGGGCAAGAGGGAAATAGTCTAGTGCGGGACAAAGGGGAGAAGAGAGAAGGCACAGGATAGACCGGTAGTTTCGGAGGAGGACCCGAGGGTTTGGGAATGATGAGAAACTCAAGGGCCACGTTGAATTGGCAAGGGAAGAAAGGGAAACGATGCGACGGTAATTGGCTCGTTTTGACACGAGGCCAGATGCTTGAGGCCGGAAGGGTGCGAAATGTCTGGGTTGCCCCAACTAATAGGAACTAAGGATAGCAGACGGATGGAAGACGCCGACGAGAGAGCTCTCGACTGCAAAGACAAGTCTGGTGTATGAAGGCGTGTGAGAGGCGTGACGATCGACACCCAACCACTGTGGCCAGCGTGTAACGAATTGAGGCGAGCCGGGGCCTGCGACAAGAGACGCAGAGAGCAGAGCCATAGACGTCACGGAAGCTCACGGGCGGTCAACTATTGTCGAGTCACGCCAGTCAGTATACTACAATGTACAGTACGGAGTATGGGCGGGCTATAACATTGAATCATCCAAGGCAACAACGTCGACGTCTGATTTGATACTGGGCCCAGACAAGAGAGCCAAAAAGACGCCGCGCGCGCGCCAACCGAGTGCGAAACTTGCAAGGCGAATGAATAAATGGACGAAGCACTTGAGGGGAGGGCGCGGGTTCAAGGTTGCGTGCGTAATGTGCACGGGGGGCGTGTGGCCAAGGGAACATGGAAAATGAGCAATTGGCAATTGGCAAGCCAGAGACGCCGTGTCGAGTTATGTACTCCATGTCCGTATGTGCAAGTATCATGTAACCCGGATAATGTGTTTAAGTAAGTAGTGGGCGTGGCTTGAGCCGTCTGATGGTTGACTGGCCTGGTTTCATCCTTCTAACCTTTCCGAACCCTGGCGGCGGGAGAGGGAAACCCCAGCCTGCTTGTTGAATGCAAAGAAATAGTACGACACCGTACTGTGTGCTCTCCATGTCCTCTTGGCGCTCCATGTCGAGTTGCAACACCATCCAGGGTGGAACTTGGCCAAGAGTAACAAGTACTCCGTACTGTACGTAGGCGAGCTGATATTAAGGGACGACGAGACGACACTGCGCGCAACTGAGTTTGTTGTCAAGCCAAAACGCACAAAGCCAGGGTGTGTGTCACGTACCGAGTGAGTGAAATGACTGATGGGTGAATGAGGTGACGGGCCCGCGGCGCTTTGTCAAGTACATACATACAACCAGCAACTCATGATGCCAGATGACACTCCAAGTTGGTCTACTCCGTACCGAGTACCGACTTATAGACAGACTACAGAATACGTGCTTGTACAAAGCTTCCATGTTGCGTTATGACAAGGTATCCGATATACTACATACATACATGCGCAATGCGCAGATGAGGGCGGCAGAAACTGGCCCAGAGTCGACGGCAAGTGGTGGAATGTCTTGGCGGCATAGGTTTTCTTTTCCCTTCCATGTCTCTTTCTCTTTTCATCCCCTCTTGCCATTCTTCCAGTTTCGAGCTCTCCACGATACTCAAATACCAGCACAGCCGTCAAAAACGAAACGACAGGCACACGTCTGCTCCGTACAGGCGGTGTAATAAAAAGGTACTCAAGTACAAAGTACATAGTAGCATCCGCGAGAGTCCTGACCATGGCTAGCCCGCCAGGGGGCGCAGAATGACAAAGAGAGACAAGTTTTACTTCTAAGTTTGCAAGGGATGTGAAGACATGCCAATCACCACCCGCCAATAACATTTCCTGGGCTTGTTACGCCCATGCGAGGAACATTGAGAACACTACTACTACTAGTAGAACCAAACATTTCGAAACCGCCAACACGGAAACAAGACTCACTTGATATCAGTCTCGAATTCCACGTTTTGCGTGTACACATACGCACACGTACTATAGGCGCCGAGCTGACCTCGGCTGTCGTCGTCACCGTCGCCGTCGCCGCTCTTGTGCAACCTGGCAGACCAAAAGCAGTTGTCTGTTGATCCATAAAAAAAATCCCGACTCAAAAAGTCCCGTTGCCTGAGTGAGCTGTGCCTCCCATGCAGACCATGGCATCTAGAAGCATGGACGCGTCCAAAAACTGCAGGAGCTACTGAACATACGACCCAATGTTACTCGAGTCTGGTCGCTTTTTTTTTTTTTTTTATGGTTTTGCCTTGTGCAACTCAGTCGAGGACCTTTTGAATTGTCACAGCCACAACTGCTTCCCGTTGCAGCGAATACTCGACTCAAATGACAAATGGATGGCAAGTACTCCGTACAGCAAGGACGACAACACCAGACTCAACCAGTTGACCCTTTTTCTTTCCCCACGGCCATAATCACGCCGCCCTGGTAATTCGCACCGCACCCACAGCCACCGGCGCGATAACCGGTCCAGCATCGAACTGCGCATGCCATCAAAGGCCGTCCGCTTCCTCTGGGCCCCTGGTCATGGATTACTACTACTACTACCAGACGGAGTACTAGTACAACAATGAAGAAGCTCCGCACTTTTCACACCACACCCATCCGTCCACGCGTTGCGCCTCTCTGGTGGTCATTGCTGTGGCGGAAAGGTGTGCTTTGTTCCCTCGTCATTGGGCAAATTTGGTGGACTACGCCAGACAAGCAACAAAAGCCACCCCGAGCCCACGTAACCACGACAATCCCATGACTCCCGGCCCAGGAACCCGCCGCAGCATCTCGCAATCGCGGCCTGGAGCAGGGAGGAAGGCTGCGACGTCATTTGATGTCCGCCAACCCGCTCAGCCTTGCAGCCTGGCCCCAGGCAGCTTTCTCTGGGAATTCACCCGCTGAGGGGGGAAGAAGAAATGGCCCGATCTATGTACGGCGTGCAATGCACCGTCGTCTGCATCTGGAAATTGGAACTACACCAGCAGAAACGAGTCGTGCCAGACAAGCTCGTCAGCGCGCATGCCAAACATGCCACTGGAGTTGCAGTTGCCACAAGTCCGGATAAGATCAACACGCCCCTGCAATATTACTATTTCGAGTTGATGCCACCGTGTTGATATTCCTTCATTCAGCCTAGCAAGGAGGATGGGTGAATGGCCATGAGGTTCTCTGCATAGCTGTATGACTCCGACAGGGCAAACCTCGGGGTTGACTGCGCACAATGGTGATTCTCTTGGGTTCAATGTGAACACGTATACGGGGTACCGGATATTTGTCACTTAATATAGGTCATGCGTATATGCACACGGTATGATGGGATTATCTACTCGCCTGATCGGCTTTTTTTTTTTTTTTTGCCGAAACGCAAGTCCTTCGTTCTTTGGCCTCTAGTTTACCTATACCTACCTGGTTACGTGAGCAGTCTCCAAGGTTATGCTTGCAACGCGAGTGGGCTTATGTAGAATTGCCAGTTCCAGGTGTTTGAATTAAAAACCCATATTGGCCAAGTCTACTTTCTTAGTTAGTCATGTCTGACCGGCTCATCCTTGAATCTATACCGGCTGAATCTGAAGCCTGGCAGGGCACAAGTCGACACTGGAGGCTCGTGGGTGTTTAGCTGCAACAAGGGGGGAGGAAAGTACTACTTTTCTTAATGTCTAATTCATTCATTCGTTAATCAATTTAGTCAAGTAATTCGTAACATGCGCCGATGCACGGCCATCCAATACGCTGCAGTTTCCTGTCATGCGACATACATGCTCCATACTGCGAGATTTCAAAAGTGCAGTGATATTATGCGAGAACCCTTTTTGGCATGATCCGCAACACGACGATAACCCTATACGAATATTGTAACACCTTCGCAACGCCCACGGTGATGGACGAACGGAGGGGACGGGCTGCCTTTTCATTCGGGGTCACCGTGTTGGACTCACACCCTTGACCTTGTAGTCATTAACAGTTGTTGTCTGCGCCTTGGTCAAATTATCGTCGAAAATTAGCCGACCTTGGCAGGCAGACTTCTTTGCCTTGTCAAAGGACGCAAGATGTCGCTACCGTTCGGCCCATCCAGTCTGTCTGCGCTGTCTCCTGCGTCTCCCCTACAGTGCGTAATGCTTGGCTTGGCTTGGTGTATTGTATTGACGTAATATCAATATTTATTCCACAGCCAAGAGAGTTTGCGTGGCTTAATCTGCACCCGCACGCTTCGGATTTTTTTTTTAGTGACGAGACCCATAACGTTTTGCGCCTGTTGCGATAATGTGCTCCTTTAATAGTAGTCTCATCCAATATTGGTAGGCAATAGTGCCCATACGACTGGCGTTAGTACTGCGTTTAGTTTGTTTGTGGCATGGAGTAACTTGGTAGATTTTTTCAACTCTTCAGCTTGTGACAAAGATGCTCTCCACGGCCGAGACCCAAACTCAGCTCCATTCCTGTGCTCCTTTTTTTTCATTTCTTTTTTTGTGGAATGATGTAGAACCTAAAACACCACGATGACAACGTCACGCTACAGCCCAGTTGGCTAGCAAAGCTGAGGCGTAAACCATACATGGGCTACACAACACTTCATATTGTGTTGTGTATGGGTGCACCTCATTTTCTCCCCCGTGTTGCCAGGAGCACAGAGACGGCGAGCCAGCATACGAATGAGCAACGGCGTATATGGAGAGTGCATGGTGCATGTGTGTTGCACACCAACAACTTCGCGTCAGTCCCGATGTTTCCGTTACTGGCTTTAGGTGCGTGATGGCCTTCCCCTCGGACCGCTGCGCGTGGTGTTTTACAATTGTTCCCTAGAATGCAGCGTGACATTAGTATAATGCGACAGTGCAAGCAACACTCGTTTCTGTTTGGCTCTGCGGCGGGGGATGCAATAAGAGAATGCGAAAGAAGGAGGGGATCGCTGACCAGATGCTGCCGTCTGGTGTGAATGGATTAGATACAGGGGGTTCGGGCAAGGGGGGTGGTTAATCTTGCGCGAGTAAGCTTCTCATGGTGGCGACGAGGTATTTGCCAACATGGACTGTGCTCGACTAGGCATTTCTCGTGTTTGTTTCCATGGAGAGCGATGCCGACATTGCGCCTTTGACGAGGCTAACGGCTTTGGACTTCCAAGGTCAAGTTGTCATGTTTGACCATGGAGGGAGTCATGTTAAGAGGAGACTGTATAAATTGGATTGTCAAGTCGAGGTACTTGGCAATACCGTAGTACATATTCCTCCTTGCCCGCAGCTCTTTGCCCAACGTTCCTTCCCTGCAGTCTTGAGACACGTTTGCCCTCATTGGCCGGCGTTGATTCCCAATTGCTCAACAAGTGCCCTTCCTACTGCCCCACTTAGAATATACCACCGAACAGTGTGAAGACGTCTTGGCCCTTGACCCTCATCAACCTTTCGACTGTCTCCTTACCCTCACGCATTGGTCAACAAAACCCCGCGGGCTATTGGGCAATAGCGTGTGGGTGTATGGGCGAAACTCGCTGTGGCACCATCTTGCATCATCGCTTTAACTTGGTGGCTGAAGTACTTGTCTCCCAGTGTACATGACCATCAAGCTTCACCCCCGGCTGGAGATGAATCATGCATGCTAAAGTTGTTATTCAACTGCGAGAGTTATGACGGGCAATGAAAGGCCGGTAGACCACCGCGGTCCAATAAGGGAGGGAAACTAACCACGTCAGCAACAAACAGGTATGTCCAGACCTTGAGACGACGGCGAGTCATTACTAATTGGTAGTACTATACGTCTATCGAGAATGTACATATTTCCTCCCTTGTTTGCTCAACTCGTGTCAATCCCTGCACCCGTCAAGATGCATGGGCAAAAATCTTGGCTACGTGGGCAGACGTCGTTGTGGCGCAGTTAAAGCCGATGCTGGGAAAACACCTGGATCTCGCAACATGACATGAGGAACATTATTTCCACGACCAGGCGCTAGTGCATGACTGCCTAAGCACACGACGTAATGGGGATGCAAATGAGAAGCTTGTCTTGAACATTCTGATCTGTGGCGCCACATTTCTGATCGCTATTGGTGCGCGTCCACCGCTTGTCTATATAGACCATCTCAAAGTTTTGACAAGCCATTCGTATACCAAGCACCGACCATTATGACTCTAAGCGTCAAATTCATGTCCTCAGTGACAAGGCACGATACGATAACGGCTCAATGGACCACCAAGACACTTTGGCCGGGTGGGCGAGCAGCAACGAGAAAAAAAAAAGAAAAAAGACACATTGAATAGTGTACCAAAAGTCATTATGGCATGGGGACTAGGCTGACAACCACCACCAGACAGTTCCATTTCGAATGACACAATTCGTGGTTTAATTCGCTCCGTTGGGCGTCGAGACGGTAAGACTTCGAAGCTGAGCGGAATTTTAATTTTATTGGATCCTCTTTAACGCACTGGATTGCGCTTGGTAAGCTGACGTGTTGGCCTCTCGACAAGCCATGATTTACAGGGATGCACGAAACAGGAGCGTAATAAAGTGATGTCGTAAAGAGAATATCCAAAAGACTCTGCTTCGAACTCATATTGTACACAACTTGGGTTCTTGAGCGCGTTTCATCGTGTTTCGTTCCTATCAACTTCCACACTCTCCTGGCATCCTACATACATTGTGCAAGGGTCGACCAACGCCACCAAAACATCATTTAATTAAGTGTGTGTCAAGTCAAGATCGGTACTAGGGCGGATAGGCTTTGGAAGCCGAAGGCTGACGGCAAGGATGTTGTCTTTGTTCTAGCTATCTTGTTACGCGTAATGTCGCAGCAACTACCGAAGCCCATGTCCTATGCTTTGAGCTGGCTGGCTGATCTCAGACTGGCGCTCACTGGCTTCACCCGTACGGAGGACTGATTGTTATTTCCACTGATAGAATGTGTTGTCGATGGCTCCCATAAAACCACGATTCTGACGGGGAAGCCTTGTTCTCCTGGTAGTAAAGTTGAGTAGAGCATTATTCCAACCACGTCGTACATGATCCAATCTTGCACATCTACAATGCGGCATTTCAAACACCAATGTCAACCTGAGAATAGCTGGCTTCCAAAAATACCTGGGGTTATGTCTGGTCAGACCGAGTTGCCATCCGATACTCTGGTGAGCAACTAACCATGAGACCATGAAACCAACAAGCCAGTTTGATCTTGGCAATATGTATTCCCCCATCTGATACGTCATTGCCCTCATACTTTTCAGCCGTCATACGCATTTCAAAACCCTTTCGCACTGTGGAAAAATCAACAGCGCCTCATAGCGGTATGCATATAAATAAAAACCCGTCATCCCAAGCCCAACCAACGACGACGAACATGGGAGGAGATCACCTCCAAGTTCAAGGCAGGGAGTGGTAGCCAAACCAACAGGAATCCTGGGCACCATCAACTTCCTTTCACTGAACAACGCACAGGGTGTTTACTCCCCACGAAGCAGGGAGGGTCAACGCAGTAAGGATGCCGGAACCAACACGCAACTACCAACTTTCATGATGTCAAGCATCCTGCCAAGGCGCCGAATATGACTGATTTAGGATACATGTTTCGATATGACGGTTGGTTGGTTGCGCCTGGCACCGGCGCAACCACCGCCACAACACGGAATCATTGGAGGAAGCTCAACACGTCACTTGTTGATGCATTTACCTTGTTGGATCGCTCAACTACATGCTACAATTTCTGTAGTCTCTCAACCTCACGCCACCGTTACCTTGTCGCCCGTCCCCCGCCTCTGCCTCTGCCTCTCCCACGACCGCGGCCGCGGCCGCCCTTCCTCCCACCCCTTGTACCGCTGCCTCGTGAATCGAACCTCTCAAAGAGCCGTTCTGCCCCAAAAGCTGCCTCTCCGAATCTCATAAAATTCACCAATCCCCTATCCACCACTGCCACGAGAACATTTCGGTGACCGTGTTTTAGTCGTTGATACAGCTTTCCTGGCCCTTGCCACTTCGGATTTGGCAAATCAAACGGTGTCGATTCCAGCAGTGCCTCAATCTGCTCTAGGGTAGGTAGTTTGGAGTCTGCTGTATCTGCAACCGCAATACGGAAATCAGGTGGCGGCGGGTTCTTCTTGGAGAAGGGGATGCCCGCGGGTTTCCAGACATGGAAATGAACCCGGAAGGGTTCTTGGACGTGGTGGTGTTCTTCCGGGTGTGCGGAGGGCTTGTGCCGTGGGATGACGGCAAGTTGTTGGTAGACGGGGAGGTATGCTCTGTATAGCCCTGGCGACACGAGGGGGCCGTAGGGTCCATGCCGCGATTTGCTTTCTCGACTGACGAAGGAGAAGAGCCACTGCCATAGTGACTGCGATGAGGACGACGGCGCGGTTGGTTCGGGGGGAGCATGTATCGGTGCGCGCATGACGTTGAATCCAGCTCGTTTGAGGTGCGTATATACTTGGTATTTCGACAACGTTGTCTTGCCACGCTCGCCTTCGTAGCCCACCATCATTGCATACGCTGCTTCCACGGTCAACGGCACCCCGGCGTCGTAGTCATCTGGGCCAAACTGGTTCCTGCCAGGTCCGTTGCCAACACCAAGTGGGAGAAGCTCTCCGAATTCCTTGTCGGGCCACCATATGTCCACGTTCCCACGCTCAATCAAGTACAGCGCCTCCTCGGGGAGCAGCCAGAGCCGGCCGACCCCGAGCTGGTCTTTGCTTCCGGAAACAGCTCGTCCAATGTCTTTCATCCAGCTCCCGCGCTCCTGCTCCACGGCTACCACGCGCTCGTGCAGCAGGGCATCCTCCTGGCTACCTTCTGGCCGCTGTTGAGTCCACCAGTCTGGGAAATACCAGGCTCGGATCCAGTTTTCGGGGCGGTGGACGCGGGTGTAGCTTAGGACTTCTTCGAGTGCCTGTCTGCTCGCCTCGAGGGTATTGTCCTGCGCTTGGGTGCCGTGGGATTCAAAGTCCTTTTCCCCCTTGCGGATGACTTTACTAGATACTGGTTTTTTGCTGAACATGGCCGAGAAGAGCTTGTAATCCGGAACGCCGTCTTCTAGGGCGTCTTCGGTGGTAGGCCCCCCGTTTGGAGTTTGCGCGGAGGGCTCAGCGGCAAGATTGTCGTCGTCGTCAAAGGGCATGGTGGTGAAATTTTGAAACGGCGATATTTTGTGTGTGATGTAATTTCTAATGGGGTTGAGTGGTGTTTGCGATGTGAGGTTTCAGTTCATGGTGACGCGATGAAGACGGAGTGAATGGGTTGAACACAATAAACAAAATAAAATGGTTTGACGGCCTTTTCCCGCGGGGTCCTGATTATACTGGAAGTATTAGTAGGGTATTGTGCAAGATAAATCAAGAGAATATCTCATAAAACAAATAATAGGTTCACACCAGGAGCAGGAGTAAGTTGAGTAACAGACAACACTCAAGCCATTGATGTGAAGTCAAACTTTACTGATATTGCACGAAGTTGAGTGGGTCCAAACCCGCGGTGTCGTCTTGAATTTCAATACAGAAGCTGTATAATGCTTACTATTGGTCACGCAGTCACCTGACGTTAGCGAGTCTGGCCGAGTGGTTAAGGCGTTGTGTTTAGGACATGCCCACCAGGGTATACGCTTGAACCGCAATGGGCATTGCCCGCGTAGGTTCGATCCCTACGGCTCGCATGAGCATTACTTTTTTGTACTTTTCAGAGATTTTGCCTGATTTCATTGCCTCTTTTTCTTCATTTCCTTTTCGGTGATGGTGCGAATTAAATACACTGTAGCTACCTATTAAGTAGATACCTAAAGTACCAGACATGATGCAATGCGCTGCCTCCGTCGAGACTGATCAGCCGAGCGTATGTCGCGACTACAGCTGCATGACATTCGAGCCAACCCAGCATGTTTATTGGTCGGATTGCTACTCTGTATAGCCACTTATTTTTTTCATCAATTAATTTGCTTGTTCTCGGCTGCGGTGGCGTGCGAAGTATTATGTACGCTCAGGAGTCTGCAAGTCAAAACAGTAGCAAACGTGTTTAGTTTGGCACTGACCATTAACCACCTAGGTGGCTGTCTGTAACAATGCTTCATCATCACTTACCAATCAAGTAAGAAAACAATGCAGATTCTGGCAGATGGCTCCAAGTCCTTCCGAATCAGCTTGCAAGGACATGGGATACTCAAGCTCCCCAGGCGCAAGTCTGGCACCGGGACGAGTAGTAGTACGGAGTGTGATAGTAGTACTTCCTCCACTGGCAGCGAGTCGTCACGTTTCCCCAGACTTGTCTGCAGGAAGCACGGGGCATACCCTGGCTGACATTTGTCATTCGCTTGCGTATTCGCGTGGGCGCACACTTGAATCGTCTCGTCGCCCGACACGCTCACGATGGACAAGGTACGGAAATATGTACGGAGCAAGTAGAGCACACGAGCACACGAGCCATCAAGCAACATCGGTCGGTCCTTCCCGCTGTCTGTCTGGCCCTGCCCCTTTGGTTTTAGGGTGCCCACTTGCGCATCGCGCCTGCACTCGACCACTCTTTAAGGTTGGCTGACACAGACGGTGTCCTCCATGTTCCGTCACGACATCGGCAGGTGTTGTCTGGTACCTGGTACCTCGACAACACTTGAAGGATGGCGCTGCACCGGCGTTGTGGTGCTGCTCAAGTGCTGCTACCCCACCTGCCCACTCTCGAGCTGACCGCGACGCAGAGCCGCCTTCCGCATCCTCCATGTTAGAAACGCCAGCATCCTGGCACCTTGTTGTGCATTTCAGATCGGCCTCGTCCTCGTCACCGCACACCGCGTTCAACCCACGTCCGAACCCGACGTCGTGTTCTTCATGACAGCCTCAATCGTTGTCGACGCCCACATCCCCCCTTCACAGTCGCCAACATCGTCGCTACCCTCGTTCGCCGCCACCAATAGCTCGTTGCTGGTGGCGGGAGCATCAGCGACATCATGGCCTCGGCGCCAGCCAGCGTGAGGGTCTCCGGGCCCCCAAATAGCAGCTTTCTCATCGGCTACCCTGGCATCTCAGCCACCTTGGTAAGTCACCGTCCTGGGATCTTTTTTCGTTCTCCCTTTACGCAAGCTACGAATGCCACCGCCTCGCCCGTGGTATAACAAAACACAAAACCATGCCCAGCTGCCCTCTGTCTTACCCCAAGCCTTCCCGACCGCCTCCTCGTCTGCTTACCAACCTGTGTCGCAGCCCCGAATAGAAGGCAAAGTCGAGATTCGACCGGGGCAAGGCTATTCTATGCCCGTACCCGTATCGTTAGTCCGAATATGTTTACAACGACGGGAAACTATCCACCCCGATGCCGATAGTTTGACGAAACGCCACCTCGGTACCCCACGAAAAGAGACGACGGATGTTGTTGGCAAGGAAGTCCTGCTATTCCGTTGCGCAACTGGAAAGGAGGCTGAGAGTGTCATCGCCATGGACCTACCGTTTGTGCTGTTTATCCCTTTTGGACGTGGCGGAGAAGAAACAAACCGGAGGATCCCCCCTGCGTCTCTGCAGCTCCCAAGCAGGACAGCCGAGACGTATTACGAACTTGTTGTCACCGTACAGCAAGGCCATAGCAATCAATACAAATACAACTTTCCGGTACCATTACAACGATACGACACGCTCTCCACATTTGGCATGTATAACAAGCCAGAAACGAAGCTCGTCACATCAGATAATGTCGTTCATCTGGGCATCAACCTACCGCGATGGAGTTACGGCCCCGGCGACCCCATCACCGTGTACATCAAGCTATCACCCAACCCAGACTGGTTGACCAAAGCAAAACGGGTTAGCATAGAAAAGATTACTCTCGCCATCGAGGAGGAAGTTACATATAACCACGAAGGGGATGAGCCGGTAAAGAAGGTCAACAAACTGTGCAAGCAGCTACAGACGGTCAAGATGAAGGTCCCAGAGGCCGGATACGCCACCAACATCGGACTCGTGTTTCCGTGCAAAGACTTGAGAGATCCCGATGGCATTGTGAGGAGAGGCAAGCCAGCATTTCCATTGTACGAGGTTTCGTCATTTACCACTACGGCATCACTCTACAAGATTGAGTTTTATTTAAGCATCAAGGTTCGTGGAGATTTACATTGGGAATTTGTAAAGTGGCTTTCGCTGACTATCGAATAGGTTCAGTTAAGTGGTGCTCGCGACGTCAACCTGAGACAACCCATCGTTATATGCCCTCTTGACCAGCAAGCTTGCAAGGAAGAAATGGACGCAATAGAGCAAGCAGCAAAGGATGCAGCTCATGTCGATCCCAACAATCCGATGTTGCCTGCTCGAACTATTATTTTGGCTAATGACCGGGACTCATTGCGGGCCCTGGGCTTGTGTCTTGTTGGAGGACAGAAGAAGCCGTTTATTGATTAAGCGTCTTGGGCAGGACCTAGGACTAGTGAAGCAAGTGTCTTTGCAACTAGACAGGCTTACCGACTGCCTGTTCCGATCATGATTGGCCACTACCCAAACATCTACGGCTCGCCACCTCGATGCCAGTACTGTTGACCGGGACTAACAGGACGGGTGTTTTACGTGTAAGAACCATCAACAGTACTGCATAGAGGTACATTAGAATGCGTGAAAATGCAGCATGCACCGCGTGATTCGAGGTGCACCTCGGGTGGACATGGCCACGACGCTGTAGATGGATGATCATGCATTGTTCTTGGGCATTTCGAGGACAAGGGTATACCCCTGAATTAGGCGTTTGTTTTACAGATGAATGACTGGTACGGCGAATAGGGGTGAGCTTCGGGCCTCCTTTAATGACAAAGACATGGAAATGGCGTTTGGGGACATGGGGCGGTCATAAGGATGTGATGCTTTTTTTAAAGAGCATTTCATACGCTTGTTCATGTATATATATATATAATCCATTTAAGCGATGAGCCAGAATACTAACAACCTCATTTATTTTCCACCGAGAATAATCAAGCCATCCATGCATCGGGCTTCTAGAATTTAGAATTAACTAATGTCTAGAACATGATGGACATTGGAATGTGACGTCTAGGCTGAATATGGTGGGGTGGCGGGGTGAAGCTAAAGCCAGATCTCATCGGCCGTATCTTGAAATGGGGTGGGTTGTTCTGGCATGTCTAGCATTTATGATTGGCCATTGCTCCAGCACTTGATAACGTCATGCACCAACAGTTCTTGTTGCTAGATACTAGGTACCAAGGTACTTTATGAAGCATACCGCTTCGAGTTTGGAGTATAAGGTAATAAAACATATGTAGTAGAGTGTAGTTCAGTAGAGTCCGGTATTATTCGAAAATTAATAGATATGCTAAGAGCTTTAGAAAAGGACGATTCTACCATAAAAAAAGGCCCTCTAGTCTGGTGTCGCCGGATACGTCAGACCTGACAACCAAGGAAAAAAAAAAAAATCCCCCACCGTAGAAAATAGCTGCCTTCGAATCATCACGACGTCCCGCCTCCTTGTCCCCCTTCCACCTCTGCTGCCCAAGCACGCCCTCTAGCCGCAGCCATGTCCGTCACCCTACACACCAGCCACGGCGACATCAAAATCGAAGTCTTTTGCGAGAGCGTCCCCAAAACCGCAGAAGCACGTCATCTCCTCCCTCCCCCCTTCCTCTTCCTCTACGGCAAGGTAGGCCACCCGCTAACTCGGCGACAGAACTTCCTTGCCCTCTGCGCATCGGGCTACTACGACGGGTCGCCGTTCCACCGCCTCATCCCCAAGTTCATCCTGCAGACGGGCGCGCCGGCGCACCCGGGGCCCGACGACCCCAAGGGCGGGCGGTCCATCTGGGACGCGGCGTTCGAGGACGAGATCCGGCCGTCGCTGCGGCACGCGCAGCGCGGCACGGTGAGCATGGCGAACAAGGGGCCCGGCACCAACGGGTCGCAGTTCTTCGTGACGCTCGACAAGGCCCCGCACCTGGATGGCCTGAATACCGTCTTTGGGAGGGTCATTGGCGACGAGGCCATGGCGACGCTGGCCCGGCTCGAGGCCGAGGAGGTGGACCGCAAGGCGAGGCCGCTTGCCAGGGGCGACGTGAGGATCGATCGTGTGACGGTGCATGCGAATCCCCTGGCGGGCTGATGTTTCCTTTTTCTCTCTCTTATTTTTGAATTCAGATATAGGGATAAGGCGTTGACATTGCCTTTTTTCTTCGTTTGTTTTGAACGGTTGGTGGCGTGTATAGCATTGGCATGATACCCAGGTGGATGATTGGGGGGGAAGAGGGGAACTGGCACTTGACAAAAGCAATAGACGGCATGTCATACGTGGGATATAGCTTTATATAAAACGATACGGCCATGTGCCCATATCTACAAACTACCAAAAACACCGCCCGCCGCACCCATCCATCCAGCAGCTGCCGAGGCTCATAAACCCGTCCAATACCAAAAGTTTCTCTTGTTTGTTTTTTTAAAAATCAAAGGCACAAAACCACGGCCCCTTTGCCTTCCCATGTACAAAACGCCTACGCTACCCTTCGCCTCTTATTTCCGTTCTTTTGCGTGGTATCAAAATCGTCTCTCTGAATCTCCTCGGTGCCAGTGGGACTGGGTTCCCCGTTCTTCACATCATCCGCTGCCCCGTCAATGCTAAAGTTGAAATCGTTGCCGTCACCGAAACTAGCATCGTTCAAAAACGCGTTGCTATCGAAGAATTGGTCCAGGTCGACATGCGGCTGATCAAAGTACCCTTCGGCGCCGTCTTCTAAGCCCGGTATACGGCCCGACGGACTCAGCGGACCGAGTAATTCACTGAGTTCGTGGATTTTGGCGTCCTGGTCGGATTGCAGGCGTTGGAGCTGGTCGAGGTCGATTTGATTGGTGCTGATTTGATTCAACGACGGGGGGGCCATTTGTGGTGAGCGCATGATGGGGGATAGAGAGGGGACGGCGGCGTCTGCTGGGGTTGGTGATGGGGAGACGCTGGCTTTGGCGGAGCGTGGAGGGACGGGCGTGGGCTTTGCAGTCGTGGGTGCGGACGGCGGCTGTGACGGGGGTGACGTAGTTTGTCCGGCCATGAAGTCGACAAACTTGCTTCTCTGGTCCTTATTCAGGGTGTTGGGGGCGTTGGTGACGAGCTCCGTGGCTTCGGGGAGATCCATGCCCGACTTATTCGTGGCATTGTGGTCGTTGATGATCTTCATCATCCGTTCGTGCGGGTTGGACTCTAGCTCCTGCCGGAGACTTGGAGGCGTGTCGGAGCCGTCGACCAACTCGGTGACGTGGCCCATTTCGGGGTTGTGGTTGCCAACGGGATAGTATGGTGTTGAACTTGTCGATGGTGACTGAGTAGCTGTTGGGGCATCGGCCTGGTGGTTGGGGATGGGCGGCAGCAGGCCGCGGGTTCGCTTGTGAGCACCCCCCATATTGGAGGCAGAATCCATTTTTGGTTGGAAAAAGTCGCCCAGGTCGACCACATTGCCTTGATGGGATGGCTGGCCCTGGTTGGTAATCATGCTTGAAAGGATGTCGCCGACACTCTGCGTGTTGCCTTGGTCCTCCAGCGTCTTTCTAAAGACATTGGCTAGGAAGTTGAGGATGGCATTGATGGAGCTTTGGTGCCGGTCGTGTTGCGACTGGAACATGAGTGCTTGGTTGTACAAATCGTTGTTGGTGTGTTGCAGCCGATTGATTGCCTTGTGAATCAGTCTCTGCTGTTCTCGGACCTTTGTCAGCTCCTCTCGGATCAAGGTCATTTCTTTCTTGGGCAGGGCCTGCGGCTCTGCTGATGATGATGCAGACGCCGGCGGCAGTGACCGGCCCGTAGGGACGTTGGGTCCGGCTGCGGTGTTCTGCGCCGTCACCTCATCCTGAATCTGATCCTCGTCACTGTCCAGCTCGCCGATCTCGTTCTTATTGGACGACTTCTTGGACGTGGCCCTGGTCTTGGGCTTGTTGATGAGCCACAGCAGGTTGGGGTGGCCACGGCGGAAGAATGGATTGTGGTACTCGCTGGGGCTCTTGTTTTTGCGCTCGCTCGCTCGCATCGAGTTGTCCGACAGGCCAACACGTTTGTGAAAGCCATACATGTTGAGTTGCCGAACAAAGGAGGCGTAGTTGTTGTGCTTGAACAGCTCTGGAATCAGGGTTTTGGCAAACTCGTCCTCGTCAAGAACAATGAACGAGTCTCCCTTTTCCGACCAGCGAATGAGATCTTCGTTTTTTCGTTCCTCCAAAAAGCTAGCGAAAGGGACAGACTGAGTTAGCATCAATGCCAATGCACCGTGATGGAACTGTCCAGCACCTGGACAAGCCCCAGCTCAAACCACTTACCTGCTGAGCTTTTGCACAAACGGCGGAATCCCTTTCCGCCTGCCCTGAGCATCCCGCTTAGCCTTCTGCGCCATCTCCTCCAAGGCCTCGACGTTGTCCTGCTCAATCAAGCCCTCCTCATCGTTCTGTGGCAAAAGATTGTTGCCGTCGCCAAAGCCGGCCCACGGCTCGACGGAACCGTCAAAGCCTCGAGTGTGCGTCGGAATCAGTGCCTGGTTCATGTCGCGTCGCGTAAGGCTGTTGGACGGCGCGGGGACCTGGGTGTACTGAGGAGGCGTGGGCATCATGCCATAGGGATTAGCAGCATGCGCAGAGCCATCGACAAAGTCGGCGCTGTCACCGTTCCATCTAAGCATATTGTCTGGAACGGCACTGTCTGCTGGGAACGGCTGCTGCATGCGCTGCGGGTAGTTCACCATTGGCGATGCGCCCGGCGCCGCTCGCTTCCTCGAATTCGGTGTTGACATGGGGATGTGTGAAGGTGCGCCTGGATATCAGGCTGTGGCGGACTCGGTCGGTTGCTTGTGAAGAAACTGACGGGCTGTTTGGCCCAGGCGGTGACGCGTTGTGCGGCGTCGTTATCGACTTTTATCTTGTTTGAACGGCCGGGCGAATGGAATGCTTTATATTTTCGTAGATTGGATTTTTTTTACAATTTATTCTTCCTTTCTCGTTGTTGTCGTTCTATCTCCCTCGTAGGTTGGTCCGCTCGAGTAGCACAAGGTGGGCGAAAGGCCACTCAATCTCGTCGACTAGAAGGCAACGGGCGGGAGGCTGACACGGTCTGCACAATGCAGAAATTTGAGAGCGCGCAACAAATACGTTCAGGATAGGCAGCGAGGACGGCACTACAACGAGCACCCCTTCTCGAATGCCGTTCCGTCAACGAGGCGGTCTGGGTTCGGTTGGAGAATGTCGCTTTTCTCTTCGATTTCTGCGGGTCTGTCGATACAGGCAGAGCAAAACACCACGGCAGCAAGGCGTTGCACGGCGGCAGTCGGTTTTCTTTTCCCCACCGTTGTATCTACTGTAACGGTATTTTCTCGATGGTTTCGGCCTTGTGGGAATCAAGGCGTGGCGCCACGCCGTCTTTGCCGGAGCAGTCGCTATGTGGGAGGCAGGAGAATATCAAATGATAACAGATGATGACTTTCCTACGCTCCTACCGAGTTGGTTGTCAAAGGATGAACGAGCGGAGCCTCCGTTAGCTATCGATTAGATCATTTTCCAACCACTTTAGATTCGACCAGGGCCGCGTCCTACCAACGAGCCTTGCTTTGACAAAAGTGTTTCCACTTTCCGTCCAATCCGTCCAATCCGTTCGATCCGTCCACTGACGGGCGGGCCAGACAAGCAGTGCCGCGCCGCAAACCTGTTAGTGGCCTCGGAGTACGGCTCGTAACATCAAATACTTGACTGGGCACTGGTACCTAAGAACTTTGCATACAATTTATGCACTTGAGTATGGGCAGGGCCATGCGGGTCTCTTGGTTGTGCCGCTTGGTCCGCCTCACATTTCAACTGCCATCAATCCTCTCCGACGTCGTCCATTGGTCCACCACATAACCCTACATACGGAGTAGTCTTTTCAAAATCCCGAATTCCAAGCACAGGACTTACCTCATCGTCAACGGCATGATATGCCCATGTACTCGTCAGCTCGATACCCTGACATTCATATGATAGTTTCTGTAGTCTTGCATTACCAGTCACCAACACACCTTCCCTAATCCTCGCCATCCCACGCCACACAGCACTGTCATTTATTTTCACCTGGCATCACTCGACATCGTATTCTTGGGTATCGCTTATATTCAGTCCGGACACATGATAATACACCACGCTCCTCGCGCCTACTTGGCCCCCCTACCTGCAAGCGAACTGACCCTCGCCAACTTCGCATTGCGAGCCTGGTCCCTCGCTTGATCCCAAGCCCGCGATCCGCCCATCTTTGCTTCCCGGTCCGCCCGTTTGTCCTCTTTAAGCGTACGGGCCTTCTCCCGCGGATCAATGACCACCAGTTCTTCCTCCGCCTTCTTCCGATTACTCAGGTCTTTACCCAGCCTATCTGCTGCAAAGGACAGCGAGTGTGACATCCAGCCCTCGTCGTCGCTCTCCTCCTTGCCCTGCTTGTCCCAAGCCGTGCAGCTCTGGCAGTTGGCAATAAAGTGCAAATCGCAAAGCTCTGCTTCATCACCTGCGCCTGTTGCGTCCTTGCTGCCCTCGTCTCGCTTTTCTGCGGATTCAGTTATTTCCTTCTCTGGCGGAGCCTTTTCCAACCTCGACTGAAAAGCTCGCAACAGACGCATGGCCGCTTGATCATCGCTTCCGCTAGTATTGTTGCCTCCTGGTCGTCGCTTCCTCGCTCGCATTGATGACTCTGGTATCATGGACTCGAGAGCAGACTTCCTCTTTGTGTCTTCTGCCGGCTGTTCCGAGTGAATGGTTCGACGCATCGAGGCCTTTAATGCTGCCAGCTCTTCATTGGCTTTTTGGAGAGCCGTCTTCTTTGGCGGTTCTGGCACGTCTGATAATTCCTCCGCCTCTTCTCGGACATCCTCTTTTGGTTGGCTTGTTTGCTTGATATTCTCTGCATTTGAAGCAGGTCGTTCCTCGTCAGAGTGCTCCTGCAGCGTAGGCTTCTTCTTCTTCTTGTCTTCCTTGGCAGAGTTCTTTTTGCCGACCTTGTCTTTCTTTGGCTCCTCCGCTGGCTCCTCTTCCTGTGCAATCAATCTCGTATCAAACTTGGCCTTCTTAAACACCGGCTCTTCCTCCTCTCCCACCTCCTCATCCCCAAAGCTTAGCAGCTGTTTGCCTCCCTTCCTCTTCTTCTTCTTCGATTTATCCGCAGATAGTGATTTTTCCACAGCTTGTGTCGCGACCCTCGATCTCTTTCTCATGTCCTCAAACGGATTCACCAATATTTCCACCTTCTCAATCTTCACTGGATATAGCGGTCTTTCACTCGCTTCGTCTACCTCGGACTCTCCAATCTTGGCCAAATTATATATCGTATCGCCCGCGACCCGTCCAAACAATGTATTCTTCCCATTCAACTCCTCGGTTTTATCCAACGTAAAAAAGAACTGGCTGCCGTTTGTATCTGCACGACTCTCGTTGGCCATACCTAGCAGACCTCTTCGGTTGAACTTGAGACGTGAGTGAAATTCGTCTTTGAAGTTTATGCCTGTAGGACCTGCATTTTGGCCCCTTCGCTCGTCCATTGGCCACGGATCCAAGTCGCCGCTGAATGCGCCGCCGTCGTAGATGGACTCGCCGCCATTTCCGGTACCTGTAGGATCACCACCCTGTAAAATGAAGTTGGGGACCAATCTGTGGAAAACTGTGCCATCGTAGTACCCGTCCAGACTATGTTGCAGAAAGTTGCGACAGGTGAGAGGGGCTTGTTTGGCAAAAAGTTCAACGAGGATCTCTCCCAGGGTCGTGTGGATGATTGCCGACGCCGTTGGCTGCGGCTCGAGATTGTAAATCGCTGACATGATTCGCCGTGATTTGATCCAGCTGCAGTTTCTCGGTGGTAAAGACGAGCTGGAGCGAGCTGCCGAGGGCGGCGCTTCTACTGACGCGGAGTTGTGCTATGGTGAATTGGAATCGAAGCCCAAGACGTGAGCAATTACGACGACCCACAGTTCGCTATCGATAAGCATACATTGGAAAACAAAAGGCACGAGATGAACTGAATTAACCTAGAGGCTTAGAACATACAGTGTAGAGTTCGGTTCAGAATTCTCCATTCCAATCAACACAGAGATTGATTACCGAAAGGACCAAGTTCTCTATTTTTAAAAAAAAACTGTCCTGCTTAGACAAGCCTGCGTATATGAAGTCTTGTTCCGAAGCTATCCAATGTACCCACCCCTTTTGCACCTGTTCGAAGTCTCAGATAACAAGACTAACTTCTTCAAGCAATCTGGGTACATGGTTCTCTTCGGATCATTTCTTGACCCTTTTTGATGGACAATATGTGGGAACTTATAATGGGGATTCGATTGACACGATTTGGTCAATCCCTACTATGGGTGTTCCTAATTTGTCTGCTTAAAGGGATGTAGGTAGAAGCTAAAATCAAGCCAGCTGTTCGTAACTCGCAGCTCTACTTCCAAGATATCATCTTATTAATTGGAATTTGGAGTTTGGCTGGTGGTAGCTCTTAGCATTCATGCGAAGAATCAAGTCAAAGTCAACCAATCGAACACACCTATGTGCCATAGCAGCTGCTATGGAGACCAACAGGGCTTTTGGGCCAAAGGACATGGAGGCGCAACTCCTCGGGATGCCGACTTTTAGCTATTCCCAAAAGCTAGCGGACTGGAACGATGTGCCATACTACCAAACGTGGAGGAACGTCCGGTGGTGAGCACAGCTTTTTTTGTTCGTTTGACATGATATAATGTATAAGCGAGCAATCCGTTACAAGTACGGTTGACCGTGAATCCCCATCGAAGGGCAAGTCCACACTGCTCACATTGTCAGCAACCTAGTCGCCCAGCCGGCCTCGTCATGAACCAGTGCCATGTGATACTATATTAGATCGCAATAGCCACAAATTTGTACCACGCTCGGCCTTTTGGCTGTATGCCAAAGACTATGTGATTGCAAGGCAAATTAGCTTTTGGATGTGAGGTGTTTGAGACTCTTCTAAACTTCGACGAAGCTTTCAGTTTCATCATTTGTTGACCCGGGACTCGTTGTATCTTGTCGAAGGTGGTAAGGCATGGTTGTCTGCACTCGCTTGCGCAGCCTTTCAAACCGTTGCTCGAAGAAGAGTGCAATCTTGGTCCAACTGTCTCCTCTGAAATCTTCCCGATAGTTGTCAATCATATCTTCCACTTTAGCCTTCACATTGGGATCATCCGTAGTTGCCCACAGAAGACATAACGTCTTGGGCATATATGTTGTGCCTAAAGGACGGAAATTCCAGGCCCGCGCTGCTGACGCGAGAACAACGTTGGTTGCACTCTCCTCGTGTTCTTTCAGAGTGCTGTCGTACGGGTGGAAGACCAGAAGTGTCTTCCGAATAATGGCCATTAATGTGTGTAAGACACAGATGGAGGACTCGCAAATGGTATAGCCTTTGTAGTAATTCATGTCAAGGCTTGTTGCACAGGCCTCATGCAGTTGCTTGGTGATTGGAATTATCTTTTTCACTTCCACTCTCATTAAGTCGTAGGATGAGCGTAGTTGAACAAGGTGGTATTCGGGTTCTTGGAGAAACATGGGCAGGTCTATGAGGTTTGCCACTGTCAAATTTGTTGATCTAATATCGACCACAGAATAGTTGTTCAGCGGTCCATAATATGATGTTTTCCTCAGATCCGCATGCCATCTTTTAATCTGTACCCGGGGATCAATGACGCACTCGGTGATCTGGGCGGGGAGTCAGCAAACCAGGCACAGGTATTTTGTCACATGCTGACGGGAAGGATGCTCTTACGGCTATTATCGACGCCAGGTCAACCATTTTTGAGCTGAAGGGGTCTTGGTAATCTCGAGCTGCTTGATTGTTTAAAACGTACAGCAACCCTTGAAGATGGACCAAACACTCATCGTTGTGTCCGCCAAGAAAATACTGCAGAAAATGAATGAACCTTTTAGTTGCATGGGCAAGAGAACTTGCTACTAGTATTCAAGCATACCTGAGACAACAGAAGAAGATACACGCCACAGAGCGTCTCCGCCTTGCCGACTTGGGATGGATCGTTAATAAAGCTGCTTCTCATGCAGGCGAGTGCTGTGCCGTAGTCCTTGAGAGCTTGCACGGTTGCTTGTCGCGAATGAACTGCTGTGACGGCACTCGAGAAGGCCATGGCTGCAGTGCGAAGAATCTGGCTCCTTCCCAAGCGGCACGGCACATCTTCAAGAAAAGGACCGAAGCCAAGAACCGAAAACTTGGGGTCGGAAATCTGCAAGGTTGAGATGAAGGCCCCGGTTGTTGACGTTAATTCATTTCCGAGTGGCCGTGGCGGTGACAATTTAATCTGACCGTCAGCCAGTATTCCACCTCTGGACCGTGCTGTGACTGCTGTCCGGGCCACCGGGACGCTTCCCGTGACTGTCGCATTCTTAAACCGGTACACTCGCTCTCCAGATCCAACGCAGCGGATGCCATAGCGGAGGCACCTAGAGCATGATGGCTGCGCAAGATCACACTGTTGACAGAATTTGTCAGTCCTGCAATATAGAAATTCACCCGCCAAAGACGGCAGTCGGGCGTCGAAGATGGATTCAGTCCGTCGTACCTTCTTCTTGCGTTTCCGGCAGCCCTGACAGCCTCTTCCCGACGGGCCTCCTGGCATGTCATGGGCGGAGCCTGCTTGCTGTCTGCAGGCAGAGATCAGCCGAGGGCTATTGGCGGCTATGGACAATTACAGATGCATTGCTGCAGCATTTGCTGTGAGCTACATGACTCGATGGGATCTTGTGCTGTCAATTGGGTCGACAGTGTCGTGCCGGCGATGCAGCAACATTGTTACATGAGAGTATGGAGCCACGTGATGCACCATAAGCAGGGTTAGTCATCCTCCCCTACTTCGTACGTTGTCCTCCTCCGTCCGGCCCGTTTGCATCGACACCGACGAGCTCGGGGGCTCAGTTTCCCCAAGCCAAGGGCCAGACTAGCGCGGACAAGCTTCTCTGGCCCCTACCCTTCAAGCAGGCTGATCTACAATCCATTTCGAGCCTCATTACGGAGTACTACGGACTAAGGGCTTGTGGGGTGCCTGCGGGGAGGTGGATCAGTTGATATGGCAGGGCAGCAATGCGTCGCGATTCGAACGACGAGTGTAAAATTATCAAATTCATCGAGCCAACCATCCGCCATGCCAGATGCTATGCGCCGAGCAGCCCAGACTTGACAACATAGACGTGGCACTCCGCAACTATCAAACGACTCGCCTCTTTGAGAGCGTTCTACAACATGGGGACGGGGCGAACACGAGACCTTGAAGTCAAAGAGATGCCAGCCTCGATAAACCCCCCCTCTCCCTCACGAATATTGTTGCTCGGCCTGCCTCCTATTGCAGTGAAAAGCCAGGCCCCAGAATCTCCCAGCATGACGTTATCCACGAGACACTCGATCCCGTTGGTCACAGGGAAGCATTTCTTTCCCTGGACTACCCCGCCAAGTCGGAATTTAAGCATCATGTTGTGAAACGCATCTCCCTGCTCGAGTCTGACGGCGTCATTGCCATTTGCTCATTAGCTTCGCGTCGGAGACAATGGAGATGGAAACTATTCGCCGCCAACAAAATTATATGGGCAAAGAATACGGGGTACTAGTACTCTAAGCACAAAGTCGGGCGCAACGGCCGGCGGCAGTCGATGGGCGACTCGGAGCTACCCAGTAACCTCGACAGGGACCGACATTCGAAACAGTTGGATACGAACACCAAGCAAACCTGCAGGCCATTTCACATGTTGAGCGATGTGATACCTCAATTCACGGCAAGAAGGTGTGACCGAAATTCGTGGTTATTTCCTGCCTCATCGGGAGGCGGACTGATGCCTTATGCATTGTTGCCAATCATGGCGTTGACACCGGTCCAAGCTGCCCAATGGCATTCGCCAGAGCCATGGCAAAAGTTACATGTCTAAAAAATCATGGTGTGAACCCTGATTCTCACGCTCTTCCATAATGCATCGGCGGCCGGGGGCTATGACAAAGCAGCATCGGGCCTCATTGGCGGACATGTGCCGCGTTCGGACTGGGGAACAGCAGGTCACCCAACATGGTCCGAGGCAATCCTAACTGGTATTGACGACGGATTGAATCTCATTAACCGATGGCTGCGACGTCAGGTCAATTGCATCACTACGGACCCTGCGCGCTTATCGGCTGCATTGCATTAGGGAGACCCCGGCCGAAAGGTGAGTCCAGGTCGGGAATATAATATAACAATGCTGTTGGCCCGCCCTCGCCCTGTTGGACAAAGCTTGACTCGGACCGGATTTTTTTGAATTTGCTCATCCAACCAACGGGCTACTCGAGATTCACACCATTAGACCTCCACTACCTAGACATACATACGCCCTTCCCATCTCAATGGAAGAAGCTCACACCAAATGTCTTGAACAGCATTTCACCTCATCCCCCGATTGCCTGCGGCCGCTCCTCGTGTCCCTGAACGGGCACAACTCCTGGCTGTTGTCCATGCCACGACCATGGGCTGACCAAAAGCAATCGGGGAGGGCTTACTTCCATATCGTCCTAGAGCCATGGCTTGTAGGACCAGCTGATCTTGTTGGATCTTGGTTCATCCACATCGACTTGCCCTCAGCTCCTGCGTTTCCCACAGCCGATGCCGTAGAGGCGGCTGCTCGCCAGATTGAAGACTTGGCCTCAGAGCACGTCCTAAATAGACGCATGTCTAATGAAGTCTTCAATCCCGCTCGACACATTGACGCCATCCTGCTTTCTTTTCACTACTGTGATCATTTGCATGAGGCCACTCTCAGAGAGTTCCACGGAAACGTGCCCGTGATTGCAACTCCCCAGGCAGCTCGCATCATCAGGCCTTGGAACCACTTTTGTACCGTCGCCGTCATCCATGATCTCAAGCCTGCAGCTACCTCGTGGCGCGTGTCAGATTTGCATCCCGGGCCATGCCTCCCCCCGTGGCTCGCGGTGCTGCGCCTCCCAGGACACCGCGAGATGAACTTCTCTACCGCTATTATCTGGACACACGTGGAAGACGACGGCACCGAGGTGCATGAAACCATCTTGACCTCGCCACACGGCACCTTGTTGGACCAAGGCCCTTTTCAGGCCTTCCTCAACTCAGAGCCAAAGACTCGCAAGCTCGCTATGCTCCACGGCAACAAGGAGAGCCACATCGGCGGCAAGCAAACCAGCTTCGGTGCCAAAGGCGGCCTGGGACTCTACCGAAAGCTCGGGGGACCAAAATATTGGGTTCTTTCTCATGACCTGCCACTGGCTTACGCGGGCATCTTTATGCGCCTGTCGCGCGCTGCAGATACTCCACGGACGTTGGAATGGGCACTAGATCACGAGTTTCTAGAGCAGGGTTTGCATAGGAAGCGACCTGACGTTTTTAAAATGACAAACGGCGGTTGTTTAGTTTTGGAAGCATAGCGCGACTTTCACATTCAAACACGAGCATCTTGCCGCATTATTCATGTCTCCAATAGTGGATATCTATTTACCAGCAGATAGCCTTGCCTTCGTAATTTAACAGATTTCCCCCTCCCGGCCATTGTCCTATCACGATCGTCCACCTGCGCCGCTCTGTCCGGGGCATATGCATCATGGGGTCCTAAAGGGCTGCCCTGGCATTTCCAAGGCCCTTCTACAGAGACTATGTACATAAGCAGCGGCTGAAATATCTCCAATTTATATCGGTGCCTTTCGATAAATTTGACAAATTTCTGGTGCAACACCAGTTGCGCTTCAGCCTGCAGTACATATGCCGCCGTGCACTCTGTGAACCAAACAAACCATCGGCAACACGCCACAGACGCATTAGCCCCAACAGAAAATCGAATCGAGACCCTGTTTCTAAAATTAAATAAATGAATGAATGAATAAAAATAAGACAAATCATGCCCGGCGTCTGAGGCCGTCCTACCCGCGTATGTAGTAGTAGTGTGAGGAGTAATGGGAGGCCTGTAATTTCGGGCCATGTCCGTGAATCCGGCTTGCACTCATATCCCGGCCTGCAGCAATGCACATTTGTTGCTGCACATGCTACGCTTTCTGCGTGGACAGGTACATAACCATGCGGCTTACAAGTACAGAAATAGCAAAAAAGATGGCGATGGTAATGTGTCTGGAATATAGCTGGCGGTGGTAGCTGGACGCTGTAGGAGGTAGAGATAGACCTACTTAGTAGGTAGTAAGTAGATGGCTAGGAGAGACTTTTACCAAGGAAAAAGAGGGCTATTTTCGCACAGTCGAAATCATGAATGAAAGGAGTGTTGTGCGGTCAGGAGAAACAACACGACATTATCTGCGTACAAGTACCCCGTCATGATGGCAGCTTGTCGGCGCATTGGCAATCTAATCATGCTAATCATGCCACCCCCAAGTGCTTATGCAGATATGCACATGTACTACTTAAGAAGCCAAAACGTGCCACTTGCCAACCGGACATGTTACTCTATGCAAGTCTTTAAACCCCGACTGTCGACCGACCCCACTCCAGTCTACGCAATGTCACAATAGGTGCATATGTTTCAAGCACATTAGCCTGATGGATTCATTCAATTTCGTCACGCGCAGAGGTTTCTCTCCTACATTTTGTCATTACCCATCCCATCATCCATACATTCTCAGACAATCATTCCTCTCCCACCAGCCGCGTTTAGAAGATGGCACCACCAAGTCTCACAGCAACACTCTTGTTCTGGGTATAGTTGGCAAGGGCAGCCTCACCAAGTTCGCGGCCAATACCGGACTCCTTGAAACCACCGAATGGCCTGTGTGTAGTGCGTTAGCATTTACTATCGCAAACCGCTTCAGTGATGCAGGGGGGCAACTTACAGTTGATGTGAGAGCATGTTGTAGCCTGTGGCAGAGGGCGCGTTAGTTTCCAAGTCGTATTTCAAGTACTTGAGTTGTATTGACTTACAGTTGACCCAGACGGTTCCAGCCTTCAGGGCATTGCTGACGCGGATGCTAGTGTTGAGATCCTTGGTGTGAATGGCAGCAGCAAGGCCATAGGCCGTCTGGTTGCCCAACTTGATAACTTCCTCCTCATCCTTGAATTTGGAGATGGAGCAGACAGGGCCGAAAATTTCCTCCTGCATGATCTTCATATCGGCGTGGACATTGCTAAAGATGGTGGGCTGGATAAAGTACCCCTTGTCACCGTGGCGCTCACCACCGACCTCAACGGTGGCGCCTTCGTCCTTGCCAGACTTGATATAGCTCATGATGCGGTCGTACTGGAGCTGGCTGACCTGAGGACCCTGGAAGGTGTCCTTGGCGAAAGGATCTCCGACCTTGTTCTGCTGAGTTCGCTTCTTGAAGGCCTCAAGGAACTTATCATAGATGCCCTCCTGGACAAAGATTCGACTACCGGCGCAGCAGCACTGTCCGTGGTTGAAGTAAATGCCAAAGTTGACCCATGAAATAGCCTGCTCAATATCGGCATCGTTGAAAATAATGTTGGGAGACTTGCCACCAAGCTCCAAGGTGACTTTCTTCAGGTTAGATGAAGCAGCGGCCTTCATAATGGTGCGGCCAATGACGGTGGAACCAGTGAAGGCAACCTTGTCGACGTCCATGTGGGAGGAGATGGCGGCACCGGCAACCTTGCCGAAACCAGAAATAAGATTGAAGACACCGGGAGGGAAACCAGCCTCCTTGATCAGGTTGGCGAAGACGAGCGCTGACAGAGGAGTTTGCTCAGCGGACTTCATGACAATGGTGTTGCCAGTGGCAAGTGCGGGACCAATCTTCCAGGAGAGCATGAGAAGCGGAAAGTTCCAGGGAATGATTTGGCCGCAAACACCGAGCTATAGCAAAGAGGTCAGTTTTCTCCCTGGCCTTGTTTCTTTCCAACTGGCATCCAGCAACGTTTCAAAAGGCACATGCCAAACTTACGGGCTCTGGTCGGGTGTAGTGAAACATGTCGGGGGCAATGTCAATAGTCCTGCCCTCGATCTTGTCGGCCCATCCACCATAGTATCGGATGCAGCCAGCAACAGCACCAACGTCACCCCTGGCCATGGTAATGGACTTGCCATTGTCGAGAGACTCTACAGAGGCGAGGAGGTCGACGTTCTTCTCAACGAGATCGGCAAGCTTGATCATCAAGACGGATCGCTGTTGGGGAGTAACCTGCTTCCAGGTGGTTTCGAAAGCCTTGCGGGCGGCGGCGACAGCAATGTCGACATCCTTCTCGGTGGCTTCACAGACAGAGGTAATGACTTCTTCAGTGGCGGGGTTGATGACCTCAAACCTCTTCTTGTCAACACCCTCAACCCACTCGTTGTTGATGAAACTGGGGGAGACGTGGCGGTTAGCTTCTCGGACTCTTTGTGACTGGAATCATGCAGATTGGGAGCGCTGCCCACTCACAGACCAATGGGCTGCTGGTAAGGGCCCGTGATCGGGGTCTTGAGCTCGACGGTCAGAGTCATGATGACGGTTCGTGTGCTCGAGTTGGTCGTATTAATTAAACAGTGTGCTCGAAGGGGTATCTTGAAAGAGACAACCAGGGTGTTTCTGACTGGGATAGAGAAAAGAAAATGTTCAAGAGAGGAAAGAGGTAGTTGGAGTGTATTCAGGAATCAGGAACCAGCGGGTCTCTGTACTTTAAGTAGTCAGGTAAGGGCGGGGGAATCGGGCCCGTGGAGTATCTGCGTAGCAGCGGCAGACATCGACACCGAGGCCATACTCCGTCTTGACTACGTAACAGGCCCCCTGTACGGAGTGGAAGCTGGGAGGTAAGCTGTGTGATGGCGGTGGTGGCGTTTTACCGTGATGGATTGCAAGTCGCGAAGTGACTGGACCGGAGAGTGCCCCGCACCAGTTGGCCACTGCCACACCCCGCCACCCCGCCTTCAATGCTGGAAGCTTGGTATGGAACCGGAGTTGATACGTAGCCCGATACAGGGATGCGGAATGAAAAACGAAGAATGAGTGCAAGCTGCAAAGGACGTAGCAGCAGCTGTCTCACGGCGCCAGAACGTTCATCGTCATATTTTCCCGCCATCTCCCCAAAATACATGCAAAAAAGTTGTCCACTTTCCGCGTCGGAACCGCGCTAGGTCTAAATAGGCAGATGTAGCTCAAGCGCTGGCCCGCCAACGAATCATACGGAACTCTTCTCCGTACGGAGTACCCTCACAGCTATCCCGCCGGGGCCTTTCTAGGACGCGCTGCGACGCTACCACGGTAACTTGCTCGCTTGGCTCCATGTCCGTAGGCTAGGCACCAGTTGACTTCTAATACTGGTCGTCCCTCCCCAGCTACTTAACCTAGGTAGGTCAATACTTCCCCTCAACCCAGCGGCCATTCCACGGCGCTCCACGGCCGTGATTGACGGACATGGATGTCCCCAACGGCAGATTGCTGAGCAACTGGCACGCGGCACGCGGCATACAACACAACACCCTCTTCGGGCCTTCGCCCCGCCTTCCTTCCCAAAGCCCGAACATGTCTCCCCCGCAGTCGGCCTTTGGAACATCTGTTTGGCAAACCCCGTCACTAGGCCTGGGGGAGCCACCATGATGAAATTCGTTCTCGACTCCTCGCTTTCACGACAATGATATTTCCACGTGCATGAACGCTACTGTGACCAGACATGTTTGGCACCAATTACTGCATGACTACTCGCTGATTGATCACAGCGATTTAACCCTAGAGCACGACGAGGTGCACACCCAGCCCTTCTTGGGACAGATGGCAAAGAAAGGATATCCTTCGGGACACATGGTCGCGTACGCCACTTTGAGCAATCGTTCCCTAGCTCCTGTTTCTCCCGCGGCCTGTCCCCCAGGTGCTCAAAAAATATCCTATTCCGTTGGCGTGCACCTCTCGCGCCTCAGACACCACCGGTCCACCGGAAGACCTGGCTTTTTTCAGCAGAGCCAGGCTTGCACGGGACCAACATTGAATCTTCGAGCCTTCGCATGGCTGGAAAGAAAGGGACCCGCAGTCTTCACCTCACCGAACAGGAGCTCCATGAACGTGGTTTTGGTCATTCCACGCCCTTGATACCGCCCCATTCAAACAATACATACACGATACCCGATCTCCTGCAAATTAACCAACAACCAACTAGGCGTTGGGGACCCATTCTGGAGGCATTGTGGAGCTGGATCCCGGCATCCAAGCCACCCCCTCGTCTCGTGCCCTCGGAATAACCGTTGTTGAGGGTTCAGATAAAGTCTGGCGACTGGAGACACTCGGAATGGGATCGGAATTTGGTAATTCTAATTTTATGCCAGGACTGCCACAGACACCAAGCACCCTACTCCTGATGCTCTGCGTCCTCTCTTGGGGCTGTTGGACTTGATACTGGATTGTTTCTCCTCTGCCTGCTCGGAACTGAGCCCCAGATGCAATTCGACCGTGTGGCTTCGAGGGTCTTTTCGCCGGAAATTTTGCGGGCAGGGCTAGGCAATGGCCTGCATGCTTGGCTCTGGGCTCTTGGGTATGGTCGGCATGTCCAAGATCTACATCATCCTTCTATCCGGCGCTTGGATGACGGAGGCCATGTGGCAATGGAGAGGCTTGCAAAGACGCCACGCTTATTTGCCCCAATAGTTCTGGCTCCCATCTGTGCGTGGGCCGAATCTGGAAGAACAGGAACTGAGCCGAGACAGCCAGAGGGATGTTTGCCATTGGAGTACCAGCTCGAGGTCGGCCTAAGATAATCCAGCGTCCCAGAATCACTCCGTAGCGGCCGGGGACAACTTTGTTCACTGGGGCCAAGTAGCTTCGGAAGATGTTTATAAATTCGATGTCACTCACAGCGAGAGATGGCTGACAGTCTACACAAGGTGCAAAGGACTTGGAGGTTGTGGGTCAAAAATTCTCGCATAAGGTCGTTTATGCTGTGTCAGGAGTCGGGACTGGGAAATGACAAGATCGCTCCACGAGATTCGCTCCACGATTTCTCCACAATGGTAATTTAGCCTTAACAACAGACAAGTTCATTGGCTGTCGTGTAAGTGACGGCACCTGGGTTGGGGGTTGGAGCATAAAGAGCCCGGGAATAAGTTGGTGAGAAAGTGAGAATGCAGATGGCAAAAGCTGGTCTGGTGTTGCAACACTCGGCGTTCGGCACTCGGAAGGCATACGTTACTCGTCATTGGACACATGTGCTATGTGTACACTGTACGGGACCTTGATATATACAAGGTACCTAGGCTCTGAATAAGATACTGCTGCTCATTTGTTTGAATATTCTACAACTTCAATGTCAGCTTCGGATCAACGACCATTCAACTCCCCCGAGGCCCTGGCAGCGCCAGCTCAATCTTCAAACCATGCACCACTCTTATTCCAAAGTTGCATCAACCAACGCGCTGCCAACTGCACGCTGATTGGGGCAAGGCACATGCGCGGTCGCTCGGGCAGTTGCTTGCAGCTGGCAGTATGACAAGGCTGCTGAAGCACTCAATGCTTGCTCAAGCACTCCAGTGCTTTGGATTGGCACTTGAGTACCTACTTAGTAGGTAGTCACTTGGGAAGTCACTTGATCAGACGGACAGAGCCGTTAGATCGTGCGGTTAGTAAGTCGAAACCAGGTACCGCTGTGCGTCGTCCAGCGTTCAACTCGCACCCATCTTGCTCAGGGCCGTTTAAATTGCAGGTGCCAGGCTCGAGGTTGATGATTTGCAGACAAACTCCCACCGAGCAAACCATTTGGAGCAGTTGTGCATCAACCCGCCCTCGCAAAATCATCGTCAATCGCCAGCGCCGTCGTTGTGTGTGGCCAGCATAATGGCTGTCATCACCAGTGTTCCCGGCATTAGCATCACTGTCCATGTCAATGGAGAAGTTGCGCAAGAGTATCCTCCTCTCGATCCGACCGATGAATGCACGCCGAGCCCTCCACCGCATATTTGCTACATAGAGTCCAAATCGAACCAGAGCTTCTTGGTTAGGCTCACTCTCTCCCCAGAGAGGACAACTTCCGAAACGAATGCAATCCTGTTCACCGTATTTATTGATGGCATGTTCGCTGGGGGGCATATTGTACACCGTCGCTCCACTTGTCAGCTGGGCTCTCCCATGACTGTTGATATCAAAGACCAGATTATTCAGTCTGATGTGGCTGGGCATTGTATCCGACGATCATTCTCCTTCTCGCCCGTTTCTCTAGGTTTGTGCCTAACGTGCCTTCATAACCTTCCATTTGGCATCTTTGGATTTTGACATCTGAGGCTAACACGGTTCTTGACTTTACAGTGGAAGAGACAACTCAAGCGACGGTGGAACGTGACTCCAGAAGAGCCGAATCTTTAGGCTGCATTGTAGTCAACCTTGCGACCTGCAAGCGTGGAGCAACGAGGGTCATGCAGCCTCTGGTACCAAGGAGAAACTCTGACTTCTTTTTGGCCGAAAAAGCAATGAAGGGCAAGGAACTATCCCATGGGACGAGGTCAGTTATCAGTAGGCAAGATACAACTTGAAAGTTGACTGAGTAGCCCAGCTACACTCAAGAGATCCTCGCTCCAACCCCCAGCTGTGCGGACGCACATGACATTAAACCCCTCGGCAAGTACATTTTTCGATACCGGTCTCGGGGTATGTATACGCAATGTTTGCTCAAATCTGCCTGCATTTTTGGACTTTGCTAAGGTCGTTCAGCTGCACTGCAGCGGGAACTGATAATCCCCCAAACACCGCCTCCACCAGACGAGTCATTTATTACCTCGGAACTAGGCTCCATGTCCGACGAACATGTTCGATACTTGGCGAAGGAGTTTCTCCGCATTAAGCGGGAGAGGGAAGTAAAACAGGTATGTTAGATGGCCACTAGGTCTCGTGTCCGTCATGACGTGGCATATGCAATAGTCCACCGGTTGGCTAATTCTGGTCCAAGGAAACACCAGCGTTGAGCTTCAAGCGGACTATTGACCTTACGGACGACGACGTGGTTGAGGTGAATGGACGTCACCCATTTAAGGCGCTTAAGCGAGAGGGTGACAACGATGTGATTGAGCTGTCAGACTAATCGTACCAGATGGATTGCAGCCAATGACTTTAGGACTGAAAAGTTAAATGCTGTGGGAATATGCTTCCGATAATACCTGTTCGGGTTCGGTTCGGGTCGATGAAATGTTTCGAGCATTTTTTATGGAGGAGGGGGGTTGGTTGCAAAGCAAAAATACTTTGACCCAGTGTAATCCGCCAAGGCGCCAATATTGATTGACTGTCAGTATCTGCTGGGAATGAATCAGATATTGAAATGTGGCAGTCGTGCCTTTTACTTTTCATCAACAAGTAAACAGCATCCAGCATGTTTGACCGTTAATACATAAAGCTCATGGTTAGCAGATATAACTTCAAGTTGCTTTAAATATTTTCGAGAAACGACACAACCGGCCAGTATTGTCGTTGATGGAAGTTTGGATGTTGACGGTCCAAGTTGGCCCGCATGATGGTCCACTTGTCCGCTGGTTGGTCCCTGCTCGGCCACCAGTTGACCTCCACCTTCAGCTGACCCTGCGAATGTCCCGTAGATGTCAGCTCATGCAAGCATGTGACGTTTGGCGGGAGCCATCAATTTGATCCCAGCACCCCTGGCCATCATCTCTGGACAACACCTCTCCATTTCGATATCGACGGCCGCGATGCCGCGTTTGCCATTGCCTGGTTGATTGCATGTTCCCTTCCCTCGCCGAGGGCTCTCTGTATTGTCCGTTAGTCCTCTTCTGCTTTGTTCGACATAATGCCTCCCGACATATCCAGCAACATCCGCGTCTTCGTCCGCTGGCGCGACCAGACCGTCTTCGCCGGCGAGGACGTCAAATGCACCGTGACATTCAAGAACGTCGCCCCGACACCGAGCCAGCAGCAACGCCAACAGCAGCAATCCCAACAGCAGCAGAAGCCACATGGAGAAAGACAACGATTGGCGGTGCCGCTGCAGGCCCGGGCGAAGGCCAATGTCGGCCTGGCAGCGCCGCCTCCGACTAACGCGACAAGAGGGCATCGGAGGTCTGCTTTGTCCCTTAGCGTTTCATCAACCAATTCTCATAGTCGATCGGGTTCAGTACAATGGTCACAGGCTACCGGTAGCGGCGGGGATTGGCGGCCGGGCCACGCACACAAGCGGTCACTGTCCATTGTATCGATTGGGTCGGCGAATAATGCAGAGGATCATGTTCAGCGGAATGAATCCCCATCAAGGCCGCACCGGCCGCATCGGGGTCACAGTCGTGCGGCGAGTTTACAAATCTCAGCACAAGGCGCGACGTCGCCAGGTCCGGGACCACAATCAGGTATGTTGTTACATTCAAGCATGTTGACGTGAATACAAGTTGGACTGACCGTGTGGTTAGCGCCTTTCTTCCCTCGACATATGAGCTCCCCGCTTTTCAATGCATCATATCCTCCTGATCGCTTTGGGAGGCTCTCTGGAGCTTCCACTGCGCCGAATACGCCCGGGCTGGGTGGCCAAAGACGAGCACCGAAATCACCAGCGAGACGAGAAATGCCAAACTTTCGATTCCCTGGAGGCCCTTCAACCAGAAATGCAGAGGCTGCTAGTCCGAATCTCAAATCTCCTGATGGGCTTCTGAGTCCGAGGCAAGTTAGTCCTCACGAGAGTAACGGCTTGGCCGTGCGGTTAAAGGAGCAGCCGCAACCGCCAAGCGCCGTGGACCGACCAGCGGCGAGGATTCTGGCGAGCAATACGATTCCTGGGGGCACACCGCGGAGTAGTGGAGAGTTTTATTCTATGAGCAACAATTCGTCAGAAACTCTGGTATCTGAATATGTGACGCAGCCGCTAGCACGGGGTAATGGCCGTTCACCACACACCAGACGGAGCTCCGGAATGTCGCCGCAGCAGCAGAAAATGCCAGAGTCATTAATGATGGGTTATGCCCAAATCCAAGGGTCCTTCATTTTGGATGGTTCGCTAATTAGTCTTGGTCCTTTCGAGCAAGTGAAGAAGAAGGGTGCAGTAGGCGGACGAGGTGGTGGTGTTGTTGGCCTCGAGCAAACGAAACGAGACACTGGCTTCTTAGGAAGTTTTGGCTGGGGCAACATTAGCAACTCCCTGGGTTTCCTCGGCGGGGAAGAATTGAGCACAATCAAAGAGATTCGCGGAGCTGTCAATTCTAAGTCTATCCCCTTGCTCAGCACGCCTCAGTCTATCCTGTTTGTCGACTTACAACTTGCTCCGGGAGAGAGCCGGTCATACGAGTATACCTTCCGGCTGCCAAAGGGTTTACCCCCGAGTCACAAAGGCAAAACAATAAAGATATCATATAGCCTGGTCATTGGCACGCAGAGAGCCGGAGGTGCCAAGGAGCAACAAGTCAGGTCTGTCGAGATTCCATTCCGAGTATTGGGCAGTGTCAACAGCCATGGTGAAATTCTTGGTCACGATCTTATGAGCCCGTATATACTGCTCCGAGATGCGGCGGAGGTCAAGAGCCTCGGCAAGCATGTTCGAATGCACAAATCGAGGGCCTCATTTGGTCCTCCAGCAACAATGAATGAATTCCTCAACTACGTGGATGACTTGGCTTCCAGGCGGCGAGACTCGACGGGAATTGCACTGCTGTCCCCAACAGAGTCGACTGCCCAAAGACGTCCATCGACATATGAGGAAGTCGGTACGGCCAAAGAAGCCATCCATCTAGCAATCATGAGAAGCAACATGGCCGGAGACGGCCAACAAAGCGCCAATCGTTTTGAAATTGCACGCAACGGCCAACGAGTTGGCGTAGTAATGCTCACCCGGCCGGCGTACCGCCTAGGCGAAGTTGTTACCATGGCCATTGACTTCACCGACGCCGATATACCATGCTACGCAGTTCACACAACACTTGAAACATCAGAAAAGGTAGACTCCTCCCTAGCCATCCGCTCCGAGTCAAGCCTACAGCGAGTTACGCGAAAAGTGTACGTTGCCTCTTCCGAAGCAGCCATGTACTCGCGCCGCGTCGTCTTCACGCCCACAATTCCCATCTCCGCTACCCCAGAATTCGTCACCACAGGTGTCAACCTCGAGTGGAAGATCCGCGTGGACTTCGTGGTCCCCTACCAGGGATCGGATACAACTCATCTTGGAGAGCTGCAAGTTCCTCATCCGCTGCTGGAGCAGATTTCGCAGGATGAAAAGGGTGGGCTCGTGCTTGTGGCAATAGAGAATCTGGCGTGTGAAAGCTTTGATATTTCGGTGCCATTGAGAGTGTATGGGGCCGTGGGAAGTGGGCTGGAGAGGCTGGAGAGGGATGAAGCTTCTGAGGAGGGGTTGGTGGTGTAAATGATGGGAGGTATTATAAGTTCTGGATAGCGAGTACATGATTAATCGGTGTATTATTTATATCGGTGCATGGTGTTGAATCTTGGTTTGCGATGCTGAAAGACGGAGCTTCACGATGGGGGACATGTTGTAACCATGAACCCCAAGGATGCGTGCTTGTACTCCGTCGAAACAAGTGGCATTGCGTCGACATTCGCATTGTACATGAAATTAGAACATGAGCATTACAGTATAGTACTATGGGCCATGGAGTACAGAGTAATCTGCAAGACTACATTCAATGTTGCGAATTGCGAGGTTGTATCCGTTGGCTTGTACGGGCCAATCTACCACGACTGTGCTAGAGCCATTCATCCCTGCATGCTGGATAGATGTTATTTGCGACATCTGACAGAAGTGGTTACGCTCTTTTATCCAGATGGGCACAAATCTCACCTCATCACGGAATCCTGGGCAAGCCGTATCAGCGACAAAGCCACTGTAACGCTGGGCGTTTTGGTAACACCAATAGTTGGTCGCTCCAATATTCTCTACTTCTACTCCTGTACTCCGTTCTATCAATAGCATCGTTCAAATCTCGCACGAGGCCTGCCAATTAGAAATGCGCACCCCCTCCCCCTTTTTCTCAGGAATCTTAAGCAATCAGTCTGCTGCAGAAACAGTAAGTAGTAGTAGTGCTCATTTTTTTTAAAATTAACGACATTGCCTTTGCCGACCCCGGTCTGATGACGAGCGGTTCACCAAAAGGGGATGTGACAGGGCTATGATGGGCTGGGGTGCCTTCGGTACGACCTGGCTGCGCATCCTCATGTGCCCTTGTGTGCACGGGCGGCGGCGGCGGCAGGGCTAATTAGGATTTGCGCGTGGAGTTTGGGCATTGGAGATATTTGGGCTGTTGCCTGCGTGGAGGTTTGGCGGGCGCCGATTCAGGAGGTGGGCAGTTCTGTGTTGTCAACTCGTGAGGACGACAAACATGCAAGGGGTGGGTTGGAGCATGTTGGATCGCCAATAGTGTGTTTTATTGAGAAAGCAGGAGAAAAGGGGAAGTAGTACATTGAATGATTCTTGCATCGCGGTGATGAACAGTTGGTAGTATAGTAGTATGTAAGGAGTACTCAGCCAGTAGGGAATATTGTACATATGGACTACGGAGTAGCTTGTAAACAGGTGCCGGTAGAACAACAGCACCATGGACAATGTCAGTGATATTTACCCCGTGCGGAGAATGGAATACTACCAGACAGCCAACGCGTGCCCATTGTCCAATTCTCCAATGAGGCTCGCGACATCAATCTCGGTGCGGTGGCCCGGCAACAGGGGCAATGGCGACCCCGGCCAACTCGGCGATTGCGACGTTTGATTGGCCGTTGGCTCAAGGAAGCGGGGCACAGCCGTCCACTTTGGGCTTTGGTGTGGAAGACTGTGCAATATTGACATCCCATCAGACCAACCCGAAGCTCTCGCAGCTCGTCCCTGTCTGTCCGTGACGGCAATCAAATCCATCTTTTTGCTGTGTTCCGGGGTCCTCTCTTCCCTTCCCCCTCTGGCTCCCACCAGCCCTGGCCCAATGCGGGTCCCTAGCCTCCGGGTGCGTGCAGCTCCAGATACCCCATGAGCCCTGGCCAGTCGAGCTCTGCTGCGCAGTGCCGTGACCAAAACAAATCGGGCGGGCGCTGCAGCTGCTGCAGCTGCAGGTCAGGCAATTGCCCAGTCCGCGTCAACGTGACTTGGCTCGGCTTTTTTCTCTCTCTTCTCTTCCTTCTTTATTTACATCTGGTCTGGTGAGCTTGAGAAGTGGCAATTAGTGCCACGCCTTCATCGTCCCTCTCTTTTATTTTATTTTCTAATGTTTTAATTTTTCGGCCGTTAGCCAACCACAATCGTTGTGAGTTTTGAGCTTCATTTCAATGCTCAAGCCTGTGTCGTTGTCTAGTCGACAGCGCTGAGCAAGCCTAGGCTTCGGCGCCGAGCTGCAATATACCCGACATTGGCTGACAGGAAAGACCTACTTAGGTATTCCGTACGCTCACTCGTCAATTTTCTCCTCCTCGGCAAGTCTTCTTGACAGTTCGAATGCGCAAGTGGCCTCGAGCCTGATGCTCCTCCCGCTCGTTTGAGTGCTGCTCTTCGACCTGGACCGCCGCCGCCCCCCAGCTTTCGCTTCTCTTGGTGTGACTGAAGCGGAGATTGCTAGACATTGACTTACACCGCCGCTCTCCTCGCTCGCCTTCGTCTATGGTAAAAAGCACACATACTTGCGCACCAACGCCCATTTCTACCGCCGGCCAGTTTTCTATCGAACAAAAGAAGCATACACCAGTTACACCGAGAATTGCCTAGAATAGCATCCTGTACGCTGCTTTTCTGCAACACCACCGAAGACCGCTCCCTGGGCCTTGTCTCGCCTCTCCCCGGTGGCCTTGCTTGAGTGCTTGCTGCTGCTCGGCTAACCCGTCAGGTTCCTTTTGTTTGATGAGGCCCTTGGTCCCACTGTACTATTCCTAAGCGGCAGCTGCGCGGGTGACTCTCCAAAGAGTCAATGGCGAAGAGATGGCTGCGATTGTTACTCCCTCCAACAACCGGCTGAAGCTGACGCCGTCCAACTCACCATTTCTATCAAGGCCGTCCAGATCCCTAATGCGTGGCCGTTCGATGCACGAGCCACGGCTGTCCCTTAGGAGAGTTGTCGGCACCACTTGTCGCTCACCGACGGGCTTTGATACTGTCAATTCCTCCTTTGCCTACATTGCTGGGGGTGCCGTTGTGGTTGTCGATGTCGAGGGCCAGCTTTATTCACAACGTTTCTACAGAGCTCGTCCTACAGCTGTGCCCATGTACTCAGTATCAAGCTCGCAGAATGCTCCTTCGACTCCGACTGCAACGACGCCTAAAGCCAACGACAGCCGCAATCGAGTGGCTCCCAACTGTAGGGATTCAGGTTACAGCCCGGTGGACTGGGCGACTGATCCGCCAAGCGGTTCCAGGACGTGGACAAGCCGGGAGAGGATCAAAGCTGCTACGTGCCTAGCTTTGAGTCCGGACGGCAGGTATCTGGCTGTGGGTGAGACTGGATATGCCCCCCGGGTTTTGATTTTCAGCCTTCTGGACGTGTCGTCGGACACGCCGCTAGTCTCTATCAGCGAGCATGCCTTTGGGGTCACGGCGGTCGCTTGGTCTGAGGATTCTAAATATCTTGCGTCGCTCGGTGCCGCAAACGATGGCTTCCTCTTCGTCTGGAAGATTGACCCACGAACTGGAGCTGCTAAGCTCTTTCAGCAAAACAGATGCACATCATTTATCAGAGACATGGTTTGGATTGGTAACAGCCTCATTACCTTGGGTGTGCGGCACGTCAAGGCGTGGAAAATTGAGGATGGAGCCTCTGTCTCGCCGACCAAGCCCAAGTTTTCGGGCGATGGGACGCCATCCACCCCAACATCACAAAAGACCTTGCCTGGCCGAAATATGCTCTTGGGCAGCTTGTTGGAGGCCACTTTTAGTTGTGCTGCCGTTGACGGCAAGAGTCTTATTCTTTGCACGGAGGCTGGTGATGTCTGCATTCTCGATGACGACGATAGGCAGATGAAATTGACAAAAGTCTTGAACCTGGAGTTCACCATCACGACAATCACAATTCGTAACAGTGTTGCATATATTGGAGGCAAAGATGGCCATTTCGCAACACTTGATGTTGAAGGCGTCATGGATGGCTGCGCAGCGAGTGTTTTGACGACCAGCCAAACATCGGCTGGTGTTGTCGCTCTCGGTTTTCTTCCGGATAAGTTGGTGACCATTGATTCAAAGCAGTCAATTGATATTTGGAACCCTGACTATTTACTCGGACAACATGTCGAAGCTGTCGCTCATATCCCGATTCCCGGGCATGGGGAGCCCATCATTGGCGTTCATTCATTATATCGACCGAACAAGGCAAACGCTGCCTTCGTCACCTGGTCTGCGTCAGGGAACGTAACGTTTTGGGACGTAGATGGACAGGTCAAGCTTACTCTCGATGTCCCTGTCGACAATTCAGATTCAGACAATGAGCTCACTTTGCCAAACCAGCTCACTAGCGCCCGCACCACAAAGAGCGGAAAGCTACTAGTGACAGCGGATCGTCAGGGAATTGTGAAAGTCATCGACGTAGATTCCAAGGACTACCTTCTGGATATCAAGGCACATTCGTCAGACTGTCTTTGCATCAGTATATATGATGAGGAGTCTAAGTTTCTTATGGCCTGCTGTGGCAGAGACCGGACTGCCCAGTTATTTCACCGAGACTCCACTGGTCGGATTGAGCATTTCCAGACTCTTGAGTTTGCTGCAAAAGTTATCCAGGTGCTCATCCCGACAGATAACAAAGTCATCACGTGTTCACTTGACCGCACGTTGCAGGTACATGACATCGTCTCCCGAGAGGGAGAGCCTGATATTATTGCAGCTATTCCCTCCAAGGTTATTTCTTTAAAATCATCACCTACTTCAATGACCATGGGTCCAGACAACAGGACTATTTTTGTTTCTTCTTTAGATCGGTCCATTTATCAATATGACTTGGCAAGTGGCAGACAAATTTTCTGTTTTAAATGCATGGATGAGGGCGGTGTGGAAACCGCCGTTTTGGATTCTCTGTTTGTAGGCCAGTGGCCCTCCAAGGACCTTGACTTCTTGCTGGGGTCATCAAATACTGATAAATCCATACGACTCTATGACGCCAATTCAGGCGCATTTTTGGACAGAGAATGGGGCCACACAGAAGCAATCAACGGCGTCTCTTTAGTTGAAGATGACGACGGCACGAGGAAAGTTGTCAGCGTGGGTTCGGATGGAACGATTATGGTTTGGACGCTGGATCTAAACGATCCTTCACCGAGGTCGATGAGCAGGGATCCATCGCCGGTGAAGGAGGCAAACAACAATAGTAGTCGACCGACGTTGCGAAAGGTTCTATCTAAGGCGGAGCTGGCCGAATTTCAACGTCCATCACCATCGCCAGCCGGACGTCGGTCACCTCCACGATCATTGCGCCGCCGAACATCTCGGCTCAATCTTGGAACCGCCCCGTCAGTAAATCGAACACCGGCTGGAAACCTGGCAACCAGCCCAAGTGACAGCGCAATCAGTGAAGACACCCCATCAAGGAGAAGGCCTTCGGAGATTAACAGGGGTGACAGCCCTCCTGCCAGTCCAAAGTCGAGGGTTAGTAGAAGGCCCTCCATGCCAGTTTTGTCTGCTGTCGCCAAGAGGAAGTCCTCATCAAATCTTCGTGGGGTCGGCTCTTTGAATATGGCAACAGAGCAGGCTTGCCGCACTCTGCGTGCATACAGAAAGAAACTGTCGTCTGCTGAGCCCATTACTGCTGAAGGCTTGACAGAGTTGGATCAGGAATTGCGCCTCACAGCTGCTGCGCTTGGCGATCGCGCCATCAGAAGCAAGGCTATGAACGAGACAGTACTCAGTGGCCTTTTAGACCAGTACTCGGAGAGGCTAGTGACTTTATTGGATGAAAAACTGCGGCTTACCAACCAGCTGCCCAAGGATCGGGAAATTGAGACCACCAGCAGTGACGATCGACCTCGCAGTGCGGATGGCTCGTCAAGCTCCTCGTCTCCATAACATTCATTTCGTTTCATGTGTTATCAACGAGATACTTGCTTTTCCTATATTGAGCGTTTGATGGAGGTATCACGCTGGTGATTCATTTGCTTTGACATGGGACAACGGCGTTTTAGGTTGCAAACTTATTATATGAGGGGAGTGGCGATTGGAAGAGCTAACTGAAGGGAACCAGAACCGATGCTCTTGACATCACTTTTTTTTATAGTGATATGATACCACTGGGATTGGCGTTACATGGGTTTAGCATAAACACCCGGGATGGGCTCAACCCGAAGCTTAGGGAATATTACTCTTCGGAGGCATTACTACAATTTCCTGACATCCCTCATTTTTGTGACAATGTACTGTTATTTCCAAATGTCGCGTCTAATTCTGCACCTAATGTGCTTTAAACCTGTGTAGAGGCTAATCATCCCATTAACCACTGATGCTGGTGTAAGCGGTTATGGGTGTCACGTGATACTGGCCGTTTCGTCTTGTTTTCCGCTTGGGCCGTTGATTCCATCTTCTCCCTACAAACGCTCCAAGTACAACACCAAAGCAATACGAAGTCAGCAGTATCACGTGATTTTTTGGGCAGCCGGTCGCAACCAAAAAAAAAAAAAAGGACACTACGGCAAGGCAGAGAAACGGCCATCGCAGAAAAAAGCCTCAAAGCGCGTGACAACCCTATGCAATTGCCGATTGGACGCTGTTAAGGCTTTGTTGTCGCTCAACACGGTCATCAACACGTGTTTTTTTTTTACGAATCCGACCACTGAGTGCATGACGTATGTGCGTCCCCTGAGCACCGCTCTTCCATATGGCAAGTAGTCGAGGCGCGAGCAAGAGCTAACCTTGGGATGCAAACTCTTCACAGACCCTGGCGCCGATTCATCTTGCTGCGAAGCGCGAAGGTCCTCTCGGTCACTGGCGAGGTGGACCGCGGGGCATGAATCATCCGACCGCTTATACGCCCCTCGAGTCGCTCTTCCTTTTCCAGTCGCTACTGACACACGGGGCCGACACGGGAGCGTTTGTTCGGATTTCAGAACTACTTAGAAACAATGCGCTTGTCAAGAGCGACAAGTCGTTTGATGCGGCGCGGCTAGCTCCCGATGCGCTGCAGCAGCTGTTTTTGCTGCTGCTGCGAGAGGAGGTGAAGAGCGGGACGGGCTCGACGACGACAACGACGAATGCTACGACAGCAACGGCAGGTCCGAGTACAAATACAGCAGATACGTCGGCTTCGCCGGCGTCGCGGAAGAGGAAATTGGGGAGTCCCCCGTTGCCGTCGCTAAAAGACGCTTATGAGCACATCGAAAAGGTCCCGGCCTTGCTGGATCGACTATACGCTAGATATCGGGATACCATCGTAAAGGAAATTAGGGAAGATGAAGAAAAGTTTGCAACCGTTCAGAAACACATTCAGTTTCTTGAAAAGAACGAGAAGGAGAGATTGGCAAAGGCTGCGGCGAGCCAGAATGGCGCATCGATGTTAGCCCCTCGGGATGGTCGTCCGATTCCTGGTCAACCGCCAACTCCTACCCCTGGGCAAGCTGGCGGCATTAAGAGACCTGTGTCTACCACACCAGTTTATCCACCAAGGCCTCCTTCAACTTCGACTACGCAACCAACAGTTGCAGCGCCGAGTCACTTGCAGTCGGGGAGCACGACGCCAGTCCGACCGCCACAGCCATCGCCAAAACCTCCGACTACCGCCGGATCAGGACTCCAGGCACCGGCCGGAATGCCCCAGCCTGGATCCAGAGTTCTGCAACCGCCTGGCCAGCCTCCGATGCCGACACTCTCACCACGTCCAGACGCTACTGTCGCTCTCAAGCCGAAGGAGGCCACACCGGCGGCAGCCGCCGGGCAAGCGACAACGGCGGGTACTTTGAAATGGGAGAAACCATATCAACCCCCGATACCTCAAACTCCCGGAACAGCGGGACAGACTCAGCCTTTGGCTCCCGCCAATGCGGCGGCTGGGGCTTCAAAGGAATCGCAACAGCAGCAGCGGCTTCCACAACAACAAGGACAGTATGCTGGCCAAGTGCTAGCTCCGACTGTGGCTGCCCAGGGTCGACCTATTCCAGGAAAACAGGTTCTCGTGGCTCCCCAGAATGCCGGACAACTGTCTACTCCGTTACAACCAGCTCCTCCTCGACCGGGTGGCGTTTCTGCATCACAAGGTCAACCACCACAACAACATCCCCGACCGATCTCGACAACACCCGTCATTCCACCTAGCCGACCTCTCCCACCTCAGCAGGCACAACAAGCCCAACAAGCGCCGAGACCGATTGCAGCGGCCTCGCAAACACCGCAAAAGGGTGTCACTGGACCCGTTGCAGCTCCTCAAAAGCGGACGCCAGCCCAAGCTGCACAGAAGCAGCAAACACAGCGGCCGTCACCCTCGGCATCCCCCGCGCCGTTGGCGCAGAAGGACAGGCCGTATGCCTCCTATAATAGGGAGCCGCCACGACCAGCCATTCCGGAACACATTATTCGACAAGCAGCGGTAGCACAGGCTGCGGCTGCGGCTGCCACGCCAAACGCCAAGAAGATCAGCCCGGTTACGGCTGCTCCGAGTACGCCCAGTGTCACCACTCCAATAGCTGCGCTCACCCGCGGGTTTGGCACCAAATGGGCATCTCATTCTACTCCTTCTACGCCACGACCTATTACAGCTGAACCGGAGAGCCCGGCATATGAGCCAGTTAGCCCGCCACCTCGTGATACGTCAATACTGTCTGATACGCCAAGATCTAGTTCAAAGAGAGACTTGACGAAGGGCGGCTTGAAGGCAGACGCTGTCAAGGCGAGGGGCCGTCCACCCAGAATCTCGCATGGAGGGCGTAGAATGAGCACGACTCCCTCGGTCAGTGGGACCAGAAGAAGCCAGTCCGTTGTTTCGCAAGCCGATGAGCTTGCCATGGACCATCCAATCAGCTCCACAAAGATTAAGCATGAAGTTCTCACCCCGCGGCACATTGAGGAAACGGGCGATACCACGGCAGACGAAAGCGTCCATGGTCGAACGAACATGGCAACTCCCGGCAGTGTCTCGTCGAGACTTGCTAAACGGAAAAGACAAGACTCGCCATCTGTACCTACTGCACCTCCGACACAAGTCTTGTGGACCCGCGGTTTCACCAAGGTATCTTCCTCGGCTCTCGACCAGATCTCAAGCCACCGCGACGCCAACATGTTCGCTACTGGTGTCCGCGAGAGGGACGCCCCAAACTACCGGCAAATTGTATTGCAGCCCCAAGATATCACATCAATACGGTCTGCCATTAAGCAAGGGAACAAGGCTGCCTTGCAAGCAGCAAGCAGCCTTCCTGGTGGCGACCCTGGCACGGCAAGTGTTTGGCTTTCGATATCCGAAGACCTCATCCCTCCAAAAGGAATCATCAACTCTGCCCAACTCGAACGCGAGCTGGTCCACATGTTCTGCAATGCCATCATGTATAACCCCGATCCTGACCGAGGTCCTGGTCCTGCATTCCTGAAACGTTCCCAGGACGAGGAGGAGGAAGTTGTAGGCTATCGGGTTGACGAGAACGGCGTCGTTAAGAATACACGGAGCATGTTTGTGGAAGTCGAGAAACTCCTTGGCGATCTTCGTAGCGCGGAGAAGGACCGCGGTGTACCACCGCCTTCTGCCACTCGTCCAGCAAGTGTTGCGACTCCCGCAGATGACACCGCCGAGGATGAGGATGAACTAGCCGGAGATGGGAACACTGCGACCAGCGTCGTGAAAAGAAGACGGGTTGCAGCGAGGAATTGAGCGTCTTGAAGAGTTTGCAAGACGCCTTCCTTCCCTTGGTGAGAATGAATTCCACATCGAATGCGGGCCAGTTTGACGACCGAGAGTGGACTGTTTGATTATTGTAGAGCGTTTGCATGGGCTGGTTATATTGATGCCTTTTGGGTCTTCGGAATTTGGGATGTGGATAGCGTGTAGGATGACATACTTGACGTTCAAAAATAATTTTCTCTCGCCTTCACCTTCATGTTTTGTTTTACCGCATTCTCACGCAATTGTGTTCAGTCCAATGCACGTCCAACCACTTGCATGCGGCTGATGCATGTCACACGTGATGAATTGCAACGCTCACCAACTCACTCACTCACACAAAAGGACTGCCCTCAAAACCCAACCTCGTCAGGTTCCACGACATCCTTCAATTCCAATATCCACCCTCCCCCAGGCCATCTCTCACAGGGAAGAAGAAAAAATAAAGGAAAAAAAAAATGAATGCAGAAGAAGACGCATCCAGCACCAAGACCGCCTGTCCCACAACAGTCATCGCCAACGTCCTCATCCTGCCTGACGCTAAGCAGCCCGTCCACATCGAACTATCAAATTGGGACCAGATAGACGACTTCCTCACCCGCGATCATGACGAGCACCCCGGCCAGTGGAAGATGTTTATCCTAAACGGCCTGCACACAAAGCTGGCGTTTGAGCTGGCCGTGCGGCTGGACATTGACCCCGGGTTTTTTGACAGCCACGTCTACAGAACGAGGTACCTTCCTCCGCGGCGGGAGGCCACGCGAAAAGAAGCGGCCAAGGAGCGCCAAGGGGAGCAGAACCAGAGCAACAAGGCGGCCGCAGACGCCGGCGTCCACTTCTTCCAGCTTGACTTCCCGGAGGTGGAAGAGCTCTCCATCCCCGCGGGGGTCCCGACGTCGCGGAGCTCCGAGATTCCGCTCCTGGAGACGCGGTGGATGCTGGACGAGAACGTGCTCAGCCTGGCGCCGGACGCGAGGAAGGCGTACCTCCTGGACGGGACGCTGTACCGCTGGGACGGGGTGCTCGTGGGCGCATTCGGGTACTGGAGGCGGATGTCGTGGTGGAGTTGCGAGCGGCAGAAGATGTGTATGTGCCCCTGAAACCCCTTTTCCGTCTCTTCAACTCGCAGACGAATTCGCGCGATGCTAACAATGCCACGGGACGCTCCAGCCGTCATGATTATAGACGGGCCGCTGGAGGCGGTTCTCCCGCCGTACGTGACGCCGGCGCAGCGCGCGACGAAGCCGTTCAGGAACAGCGTCAGGCGGCAGGGCGCCAGCGCCGTCGAGGCCCTGGACAGCCTGTACGCGCGGTGGAGGGAGCGCCGGCGCCCGCAGACGTTCCTGGAGCGGTTCCTCGGGCAGGGCGGCGCGGCCAGCAGCGTGTACGAGGTCGCGACCGAGGTGGCGCTGCAGCAGTGGCATCTGCTCCTCGCCACGGTGCAGGTCGACAGGGGGCCCAACCAGGCCAACTACCTGCTCGAGATCATGGCGCAGCGCGTCGAGAACAACGCGCTCGACTGCCGGCGCTACACGCGCGGGGCGGGCGAGGCGGCCGGCGCCTGGGGGGACCTGGGCAGGCTGCTCCCGCAGAGGAGGGACTCGGCGTTTCTGCAGGTGGTGACGGGCTTCCACGACAAGTTCCAGAGGCTGGAGCGGAAGCTGCCGCCGCCGTCGGCCTCCAGGATGGGCGCCCTGGCGCGCGAGGTGCGCGAGGACAGGAGGGCGCTGGACCGGCTCTCGTACATGGGGGGCGTCCTGTTGCCGTTTTCCATCGTGGCGGGCATGTTTTCCATGGCTGGCCAGTTCGCCGCCGGCGGGGGCCTGTTCTTTGTGTACTGGGTGCTTGTTGTGACGGGAGTGCTGGTGGCCACGGTCCTGGTGTACGCCGACTCGCTGCGGACGAAAAAGGTCCGCAGGGAGGACAGGGGCCGGAAGCGGCCTTCGCGTCTCGGTTGGCTGTTTGGCGGGAGGAGGAGGGAGGGCGGCTCGACGACGTCGTCGGACACGAGCTCCGTGTCTGGGGAGAGTGCACGCGGGGGACAGGGCGGCGGCCGCGGCGGCGGTGGTGAGACGGGACGACCGCCGGCGGGGATGATGACACCGACGCCGTGGAGATTAGGACCGAGGACGGTCTGGCCTGGGTATGGGGAGGAAGTGATGAGGGCTGACAAGACGGAGGAGTTGGGGTGGTGGAGGGCACTGTGGACGTTGGTCGGGTATAGGCCTGTTTGGGCTGCCGAGGGTGATGTGCGTTGATGGTGTTGCTGGTCAAGATGAGTTGCATGAATGAGTCGATGTTTTGGCTTGAGTGTTTTGTGATGGGGATACCAGAGCGCAGATAGACTGGTTGAACTGCTGGAAAGGGGTTTGGCTTCAACGATGTGAGTATGATATGCGTTACGATATTATGAAAGATATGACGAACAACAAGATATCTGCCCATGTATTATATGCTGCGCTCTCAACGCCGAATCGCTGCCATAATGTTGCACGACCAAAATCAACAACCGGCTGACCAGCCTCGGAATAATGTACACCCCATAAAACGCCATGCCAAAAGACACCCTTTAATCATGACCAGCCCTGCCCTGTGACGTGCTCGACCGATTACTCTGGCCTTCCTTCTTCCCGTTATCCGCCAACATCTTCCTCGGCCAGTCGGGACAAATGTCTATATTCTCCCTCGGAAACCACCACTCCAGGAACAAAAAGAACAGGTAGTCAATCACGACACACAAGCAAAAGAGCTTGCCCGCCCAGATGCCGCACCCATAGTAGCGCTTTAACCTGTCAATAAGCGCAAAGTTGCGAACCCTGCTGCCATTATAGCCGCCCGTGTCGAAGCCATAGAATTCCTCCTCGCTAATGGTGCCCGTGATGCCGTCGTATACCCTCTCGGTGCGCATAGCCACGTTGGACCAGCTGTACATCTTCTTCACCTGCTCGTGGAACTTTTCCGTACGGACCTTGCCTGCTCGCACGGCGGTGATGGCCTTACACGTCGCCACGACGAGATCGTCCTCCTCCGGCTTCGCAAACGTCGTCATGTGAGAAGGCAACACCTCAGGGATACCACCGACCTGGGTGCAGACCACGTACAGTCCGCAGCTGGCGGCCTCGACAATGACGGTGCCAAAGGCCTCGGTGAGCGAAGGGTGGAGGTAGATGTGGCCGCGGATCATGACGTCGCGGACATCTTCGTGGAGCACGGGGCCGAGCATCTCAACGCGGTCCTGAAGCACGTTTTGCTCAATCATCTGCTCCAGGTCGATGGCTTTGGGACCGGAGCCCGCAATGATGAAGCGCGTGTTGGGGTGAGTTTCTAGGATGCGGGGGATGGCGGCTGTCAGCAGATCTGTGCCCTTGTTGTAGAAGAGACGGGAGATGACGACAATGGTGATCATGTCGTTTGGTCCGAGGCGTTGGGGCGAAGGGTCTGGCGCGAAGGCTGCGCCGGGAGAGGATGGGGAGTCTCTTGGGCGGAAATTTTCTGCCACGACGGCATTGGGGATGACGGAGACCATCAACGGGTCCAGCGAGGCGCGCAGGACGGTGTTTTCCTTGCTATTGAGAGGGCGTTAGCCATGGCGAGACGCGGCAGACTGGTTTTGCGTCTTCTTACCATGTGTGGCTCACACATATGCTGTGATCGACATCGCTGAGAATGAACTTGAGCAGCTTGTTGGTGAGAATGCTCGCCGCATCCGCGAACCCAAACAGCGAATGGTCCGTAAACACGGTCCTCAGACCCATGGTCCTGGCATGAAGAATGCCTTCGTGGCACAGGCAACTCAGGCTGCCATGTCCATGCACAATCTCAATGCGCTCCCGGATGAAAATGTATCTGAGAATAGGGAAGAAGGAAAAGACGGTGGGAAAGGTAGCCTGGCGATAAATTACAAGAAACGGCACATGGTACACCTTGAGCCCGTTGGTGAGATATCGAACGCCCTTTCTGTCGTCGTGAGAATGCGTAATAATGATGACCTTGTGTCCGCGGTCTATGAGCTTGCTTGACAGCTGGTAGATGTGAGACTCGATGCCTCCTGGTTGCGGGAAGAAGAAGTCGCTGACCATGGCGATGTTGTACCGCCGGCGCGTCATTTTGACGAACTGATGAGAGGTTGCGAAGCAGGTATGAGAGTGGGGTGATTTTGTTGCGACATGGCCCAGCTGGTTGTTCGATGTCCTGAGGGTGGATGTGATCGTGGCCCTCACAATACCGAAGTGTCGACACTTCTTCACTTAGAAATTGGACGGGCCACTTGTTGGTGAGACGTGACATATGGAGCTCCCGAAAGCTCCACGCCTACGAGGCAGGGGTAGCTGGGTGGGCTTTGGGCGATGGGTTGGCGGTGAGGGTTGGCAGATTCGCGATAAGGATACGGCCCGCCCAATTTTTTGGCAATGGCAGCATTGGATTCTTGCGCCGAATATCCAATTCCACTACGTATTTGCTTCCCGTCTTGGGGCATTGGGGATCTGAAACAATGTACGCGAGGTATGTGCCTCCGTCAAAAGGCGCAAAAGCCACAGCGCCTGCTGAGCCTTCAGCCCCAAAGTCATCACCAGCTCCCAAGCCGGATGCGATAGAGTCAAGGCTTGTCGAGGAATTCAGCTACACGCGCTACGTGCCAGGAGCCAAGGCCGCGGCAAAATCTTCTGCTCCGTCCGTATCTGCCCCAAAGTCAATACAGTATTTCAACGACGAGGCCGATTCCACACCGAAGCGGAAGCGAGAACCGGCGACCGAGGAGCAGCAGGGGTCGGAGAGCAAAAAGATCAAAAGAGTCAAAGATGCTACTGCTCCACGGGACGACACTGCAGCGGCGGATTCCCAACCGGGTGCAAAAAAGAAAAATCGGAGAAAGCGAAAGCAACGAACCCAGGCTAATGATTCTTCTGACGATTCCGACGACGAGCCGAAACACACGACGGCTATGTCGAGCGTGAAAATACAAGACAACGTCGAGGAAGCTCCTCCCGTCGACATTGTTGAAAACGGAGCCGACTCAAGAGACAGAGAAAGTGATGTGGAGATGGCCGAGGGTGCCCTCGAGGCGGAGGAACAAACAAAAGAAAAGAAGAAGAAACGGGAGAAGAAGAAGAAACAAGCCAAGGGGGTAACAGAAGAGCAAGACAAAGACGACGAAAATGATATGGCACGGCACAAGGCAGTTTTAGAGCGCAAAACAAAGTCAATAAAATTGGCCACCAAAATCGCACAAACGAAACACGACGAGTCCGACGAGGAATCCGTGGAATCTCACGGTCTGGAGCCGCTGCCTCAGCCAGCTCCCGTACCCGAGGACGAGTCCAAGCCAACATACGACACCCTTCCCCCATGGCTGTCCAACCCCATACGGGTCGCGCAAGACACAAAGGCGCCCTTCACAGACCTGGGCATCCTACCACGACCATCGCGGATATTAGCAGAAAAGGGCTACAATGAGGCATTTGCAGTTCAGACTGCGGCCATCCCTCTACTTACACCAACAAGTAAACGCCGACCAGGAGATTTACTAGTGTCAGCAGCCACGGGATCCGGCAAAACACTCGCCTACGCACTGCCCATTGTCCGCGATATTAGCAACGGCGTGGTCACGAGGCTACGAGCTCTTGTGGTCCTCCCTACACGAGAACTCGTCAAGCAAGCACAGGATGTCTTTGAGGTGTGTGCCAAGGCCTACGAGGGGGAAGACCGGAAGCGAGTCCGAATCGGCGTGGCTGTTGGAAGTCAGTCTATCAAATCGGAACAAGAGGCCTTTATCGAACGAGAGTCGCGTTATGACCCGGAGGCCTACAGTAAAATACAGGAAGAACAAAGGCAGCAGCGTGCGATTACTTTTTCCGCCGACGTCGACGATACGCATGACTTGGATTCCGCCAACATCGATGCCCGCCTCGGACCTTGGAAAGGTGAAGTTGTAGACTTTTCTTCCAAGGTAGATGTCCTGATCTGCACGCCCGGCCGTCTAGTAGAACATATTGAGCAGACACCCGGCTTCAGCCTCGACTACATCCGCTGGCTCGTCGTCGACGAGGCGGACAAGCTGCTCGCGCAGAGTTTCCAGGGCTGGCTGGACCTGGTGCTGGAAAAGTTTCAGGTCAACAAATTCAGTGCTCGCGACTTTCCCGACATGGCATATTCAGGTGTTCGCAAGGTGATTCTCAGTGCGACATTGACCAGAGACCTCAGTCTCTTGAATCAGTTGGCGCTGCGGAGACCGCGGCTGGTTGTGCTGGAGAATGACGGCGCCGTGCAGGTAGCGGAACATGCTCTGCCTGTGGGCTTGCGGGAGTTTGCGGTGCGGGTTCATGAGGCTAATCTCAAGCCGCTGTATCTTTTGGATCTCTTGAGACAGTCCCACATGACGGGCCCTGTTGGAAATGGAGACTCCTCGTCCACGTTGAAGGAAGACGAGGATACATCCGACAGCTCTGACACCTCCTCAGACTCGGATAGTTCGGGTTCGGATTCGGATACAACCTCCGAGTCGGATACTTCAGACGATGAAAGCACACCTCCGGCGCCCAAGACACAAATCCCCATCTCCCTCATCTTTACCAAGTCCAACGAATCTGCTCTGCGGCTCTCTCGGCTCCTCACGCTCCTCGACGCCTCACTCACCAGTCAAATCAGCACCCTGACATCCACCACGCCCACCCACATTCGTCGCAAGGTCCTTCGCGCATTCACAACTCCTTCATCCCCCGTGCGTCTCATTATCGCCTCCGACCTAGTCGCCCGAGGTATCGACATCCCTAAGCTCGGCCATGTCATCAACTACGACTTACCCGCCAGTGTAGCCGGCTACGTTCACCGCGTAGGTCGGACGGCTCGCGCAGGACGGTCTGGATGTGCATGGACTTTGATTGGCGATGACGAAAGCGGTTGGTTCTGGGGTAAAATCGCAAAGAACCAAGCCATAAGACGGACACAGAAGGTGGAGAGAACGAGAATAGAAGAAATGACCGAGGAGAGAGTGCAGGGATATGAGGCTGCACTGGCTATACTTGGTAAGGAAGCGTTAGAATTAAGGAGAAGTAAATAAGCTGTCCATTACGACAATTTTTAAAAAAATACATGAGTAAACGGATAACAAACTCCAGGCGAATGCTTATTCCGTGCCTTATTAAAAAAATCTCCTTCGCTACTACGGTGTATATATGTTTTGCTCGGAAGGGGGAGAGGGGGTTCGTAATCATCCATTATTGGGGCGTTGGGCTTCCTCATGAGAAGCAGAGGGACCAGTGGCGGGTGTCTCAATAGCGCCGTACCCTCCTCGCTGGGCGGACTCGCCTTGTTCGGAAGATTCTTCAGACTCTTCGGCGACAGTGGCTAGGCGTCTGGAGCTTTCGTCGTCGGTCTCGCTGAATGGTTTCCAGTCCTCTGTTCGGAGGGCGGTCCACCAGGCTGTCCGCTCTCTCATGATTAAGAGGCCCATTACCTAGACACATCAGCGGCGAATTCTCGTTGCCGCACACCTCGAGGGTCATATGAGGGCAGAAAGCTCACCTGCATCAATCCTACTATGACCACGACCCCAAAGTCAACGCCCGATGCGGCCTGCAACGCCAACGTCCACGGCCCCCTGCACGCTCTCGTTCGGCCGTGAATCTCGGCACATGTGCCGCTTGGTACATTGGAAAACGGGTAGGCCCTGTCATCTACGGAATTCAAGCCGCAGCAGCTATACGTATCCTGTATGTACTCAATGTAGTCTGCATTCTTGGCTTGGTAGAGCTTGTCCCATTCGTAGTCGATGAGGAATTCGAGCGCGGGAGACGGCACGACGCCTTCGAGGAGCAAAGTGGCGAGGATGGCGGTTATGATTGCCTGGAAGCCCTGGAGGACGATGGGAGCAAGGCGTGTGAAGATATCGCCGGATGTAAAAGTGTGTGAGGAGCGGAGGAGGTTGGGATATACGTAGGCGTTGAGGAAGGCAGTGATGGGGAGGATGGTGCTGAGGATGGTGATGGCGGACGATATGGGGAGGGAGAGGTGTATGGTGTGGTAGTGGATGACACTGGATTGTGATCATTAGCCGGTGCTTCGTGGAGGGGAGAAGGGGCCTTGGGTCTTTACACGGCGATGGCAAAGAGGACGACACAAACCTTGTGGTGGTCAGCTAACTGGCTGCTTGGAAGGAGTGGTGATGGAGAGGACTCAGGAGTGGTGACTTACAAGCATGTAGGCGATGCCGGGGTTGAACATGGTGCTAGTCGGCAGTGCTTTGCGTTTGGAAAACGCAAAGCTGCTCGATAGTACGGCGTCCTGAAAACCAAGGACTAGACCTGGGGAGATGTGGCATTAAAAAGTGATGTTTGGGGATGAGATCCAGATGGGCGGGTGGCCGGTTGGTAGGATGGTCTGATGGCCTGATGGTGTCTCAAGAGGTGGTGGTGTTTGGGCGAGCTTGCCGCGGGGCTGGCGTTGGGCAGACGTCAATTGATATTTCAAGCGGCGACCGATCGATCCTATGCCGTTCCCGTGACGTAGTTTTGTGTCTGAACCGCCACAAGTGCTTTATTTTGTTTCCCCTGCTGCACCAAATCTAAAGAGACAATCTATCATTGACAATTGGGCGTGGTGCAGGTTGCTCCAAATACGGAGTAGTATCTACCTATCTATGTACTAGGTACCTAGTACGCTACGGGGACGAGTCGTATTGATCTGACAGACAACCGGCACTCAGATCGGAATTAGCCTGGGGGGCTGGGTTGACAGGTGGCTGATGGGGTGTTCCTTCTCTGTTGGAGCAAATCAACGTGCTGGACCAACCGTAACCTCACCTAGAATCAACAAAGCTGCCACAAAACTTAGCAGCAGCATCAATAGGATCAGAGTAATCTGGCATTGGAATCGTGGCTGGCTACGTCCACATACATATACGTCATAAACTCAATACCAACATCACAAGAGCGTCACCAAAGGCTCATTCTACCTCTCCAAACTTTACCGCGGCCTTTTTCCACTGACGGTACTCTGCACAACCTAGACCTACAGAAGGAAATATGGTCGTCGAACCCCCGTGCCAGAGGATACCCCGACGGACTACCTTCTCATCTCTGGGAATGCATTTGCATCAACCATACTCCGTACAGCTTCATAAATCTGCTCGGTGTTGTGCGGAAAGCAGCAATATTGGCCGTGCAAGGTCCGTCGCCCATGTCATTCAACTGCCTGAGCCCCTGACTGAGCCGAGATTACTATCATGCGGATTCATGCCACGCAGCAAACGTAAGATGCGGCAGCTAGGCATTCCGAATTGCTTTTGCAATGCCACTTAGTACTAAGGTTCTCAATTCAAACTTGTTTCTATTTCAGCTCCCGCCATCTGATCGCCCGCATGGCCGCCAAGTATCTCGGACCACCGCTCGACCTCGCTGGCCTGAAAGCAGTCCCAAGGCTCACTTCGCCTGAAGACCTGCCCAGTGGAAGCCCTTCTCAAGCAGCTCAAATGCATGGGGTGTGGCCTTTTATTTTATGGCGCAAGAACAAATAACGGCCTTCTTTCGCTGGAAAAGATCAGATCCTTCACAGAATGCATTTATCAATGTGGCAGGCAGCTCAAACCGTAGCCTCTGGATATGTCTTGCTGACCGTCCATGAAAGTATCCACAGCTAAATTACGCAACAGGCTGCTGAACAGCTTGCTGAGGATGAAGAAACAATGTACTAGGTCATCGAATACCTAGAGCATCGCTACCAGCCAAGTTTCGTTCAAGCATATGGCTCGTTCGACGACACCTTTGTTGTTACAACAATCGAGGTTTAGTAGCGTGCAATACTTTGCATTCAAGCTTAGACAAGCTGCGACATATGCGAGTATGTAGAGAGGGAAGTTTGGGATGCCTGAATATTTTGTCTTTCCTACGGTGCAAGACCTGTGCGGAGTGCTTTATCTTCGCTATGGTGTCCACGGGTAGACACAGGCAGACATACGTGTCGTCTACAGTGTACTACCAGTCATATCAGGACCGCATACGACAACCTTGCATCCTTCACTCCTCAGAACCAGTCCGGGGAGCGCTACTTACCCATGGCGCATACTCGGACGGACGAAAATGGATCAACTTCAATACGAATTTTGGGTTGGCTAAGCAGCGAGGGCATTGTTTGTCTACACCGCTCATGATACAAATGTAGAAGGAGTAGAACAAGGGTCGTATCGGGGTCTGCCTGTTAGTCATTCAAAAACCCCTCCCATTGCCCCGAGTCGGACAATACACGTGGTTAGATATCTGGATAGTGCGATCTCTCAGCCATATGAATACCCGAATAGGCAGGTTGCACGGGCAAACAGAGTGTCGTGGTCGGCGATACTTCTTTCTCATCGCTATCAACTCACGGATAGGAAATGCCGGAGGAATATGCAGTTCACCCATACTATTTACTTATTTGACACACCATCTCCATTGATATTGGTCACAAGGGACAATTCATACCGTCCTGACACCAAAGCGGTTGCACCCCATGTAGTCAGGTTCGGGCAAGAGGAGTTCGGAGTCTGCCCGAGACAAAGAAGAGCTGGCTTATTCAGTCGGGTATATATAGCTGCGGAGACAAATACGAATGTGTTATAAACATGACGAGTCTTGTATCCTGACTGGCTCCTGTTTTCTGGTCCTTCTCCTCACCATATGCAGCAACTCGCCCGTTGTTCCACATGAAGATCGTCACTTTCAGCATCTTATTCACCGCTGTCGTGGTCCTCGCGGCTCCGGTCCCTGAACCGACTCCAGTAGGTTGAGCTTTTAGCCCAAAAAGTGAAAAGAGAAAAGAGAGACGTGGCTGTATCAACTATTAACTCCCGTCAGCCTGGCATCCCGAGTGCATCTAGTGCCAGGACGACACTGGCTAGCCTTCAAGTATCAACTCCCGTGGACGATGGCACATACAACCGATCTCTCTTTCACACCTGGGACATTATACACGGAAAATGCAATACTCGGCATGTTGAAATCCCGTTACACTGTTATTCCACTTGAAGTGAGCTCTTCTTGCTAACCACGAGCAAAAGAGATGTGGTACTCATACGGGACGGCGAAGATGTCAAAACGAATCGCAACTGCGTCCCTCAGTCAGGCATATGGACCAGTCCATACGACGGCCTAGTCTTCACCGAAGCTCACAAGCTTGATATTGACCACTTTGTGCCTCTGAAGAATGCGTGGATGGTGAGGAAAAAAACAAGGCCCCTTCCCCCGCCGGTATTGCTCACATCTTTGCCTGGCTAACGCATCGGTTACAGTCTGGAGCATCCGAGTGGACCGATGAGCAGCGAGAGGCCTTTGCCAACGACTTGACTCACCCGCAGCTTTGGGCCGTCTCTGCTCATGCCAATCGGCAAAAGGGGGACAAGAGCCCTGACAGGTGGAAGCCTCCTCTAACGAGCTTCTACTGCACCTACGCCGAATCTTGGGTAGATGTCAAGGGCTATTACAATCTGACCATTTCTGACAGCGAGAAGGACGCTTTGGGGAGCATGCTGGATGATTGCTGATACTGGACCTCTAAACTCATTCGAGCATCTTCCTTCGCCCTTGATGTATTTAGTTTATCACTGGTGTGGTTATTCTTTGCGGCGACGGAGAGATGTATAGAAGGAGATGCGGCATCCTTCCTGCCAAGTGTCAATCGAATAGAATCAACTCCCTACTTCTTGTATAGAGCAAGCCTCCTAGAATCGTATCGTTACGGATGTGGCCGTCGTCATTTGCCAGTTGCGTCTATAGCCCGAACGAATGTGGTTTGTCCTCGGTGCCTCCCGAGTTATCGTCTTCATGTCCAGAGCTATATATGTAGTGTGTTTTTATATTTTTTACCATGTAATATCAACTTAATAGAAAAAAATTAAGAGGGGCTAAATAACTACTTAATGCAAGACCACTAACAACACTATACGTCTGTTAACCGTACTATGCTAGGGAACCACAACTAACCGCGCGATACACCAAGAGTCCACGCATCGCGATGCGATAAACACACTAGCCGAGTTGGCGATTCATCACCATATATATCTTTTATAAAAAAGATACTTAACTTCATATAATATTATGGGTATTATTTAGTTTATATATAGATTACGTGTCAACGTGGCCTAATACTAAATACATCAAGTAAGCTGTCATGCTGTGCGACACACAGTACCACTGCCGCGCCATGTTCTGCGCACAACAAGCTAACATTGAGTAAACATGAAGTCAAGCAACAAATAAACGAGCCGGCCGTACGGAGTACATATGTAGCTACATGTATTGGTATATGTACCCTTCCCCAGCAAAGCCCACTGGCCCGAAGCTTCCAAAGCCCAAGTCAAGTGGAGCAAAAGCCAACCGCGGCCCCAGACGTCATTTTCGCAAAAACAGCTCCCGCCTCCACTCAAGCTGTCCAAACCTCCTCCATGATCCATCCATCAACCAACTCACAACCGCCAGTCCCCAGCCCAAATGGAAACCAGATCCTCGCGCGCGCGCCTCCGCCGCACGTTCCGCTACCCCTCCGACTCGGACACGCCCTCCGCCCTCGACGAACAAGGTCCCTGCCCTCCGCCCCAACCCTCCGCCCCCAGACCAGACCGCAGCTAACGCGCCAGCCCGCCAGAGCAAGAGACCCTCATCGCAGACCTCGCCGCGCAGAACCGCCAGACAAACACCTCCTTCGCCACCGTCCTGCTCGCCCTGCCCGCGCTCTCGACAATCCCCTACGTGCCGCTCCTCTTGCGCGGGCCGCCAAACCCCATCATCGCCGTCCTGTCGCTCACCTCCCTCCTCTCCACGGCCTACATCCTGTACAAGCTCCCGCCGCCAGAGACCGGCATCGCACCGCTGGACGCTTGGGTCCAAAGGGGGCGCGTCCCTGCCGCGAGCGAGACGATCCGGCGGCTGAAGAGGGGCGCCGGACCCGACAAGTCCCCGCTGGAGATGTACTTGCCGTACCTGAACTGCGTGCTGTCCGGTGTGCTGGTCGTGCTGGGCTTGGTGCTGGGCAGAGGGGACGGGAGCTTTGCGTGGATCGGCATGGGGAATCTGCCGGCCATTGTGTACGGTGTTGTTTTGGTGGCAAAGGTCGTCATGGGGAGCGTCGACCCTGAAAGAGAGTTGGGCGGTTTGAAGTATGGGTTTAAAGGCGCTTGAGACCTGCCTCGGCTTGGTTTTTATAATGAGCAAGTGAATGAATGAATAAATGACATCATTACAACCCTTCCTCACAGTTCCTGATGCACCACACCCCTACGGATGAGTCCAAGATTGGATGCAACGCAACGGCTCTTTGATTTCTACCTGTACATACATCATGTCATAATCATGAAAAGTATGCAGTACAACCAGCCCTCCTCTTCTTGAAATCGCATTGCTCTAATCAGAACGCCTCTCGCCTAGCCATAGCTTGCGTACTCCTCATGATTCTCTCTACATGTCTATCGAGTCATTGAACCGCAAAATGCCGTGATTTTTCAAAACACCGTCTACACCTTTGGGAGGTCGAGGGAATGGGTCCGTCATCGGACTTGTGCTGGGGGAATCTGTCGACTTGTCCATGACGAGTGCTAAACCATGAGATTTTATAGCGTCCACGAGAGCAGGCACCATGTCCTGATGTCCAAATCAGCAAAGCAATTCCACACTCCAGGTGACAGGTATACACTTACCAATAATTTGGAGTAGCAGATCAGCCCCATAAAGTTATTACTCTGGGCAATTCGAACTACTTCTTTGATGGATGTACCTCGTCTTCCACTCGGTCGAAGCATATTTTCTTCCAAGATATTGTCCTCGCGGCCGAGATCGTTGCACAAGAACACAGGAAAGTTCGGCTGCTTCCAGTTCAAGGCTGTACACAACCGAGCATTGTAGCTGCTGAACACCATGGAACGAGCTGCCTCTGGAGACTGGTATTGGGCTCTCTGCGCACGAGCATGATCAAACACGACAGTAAGAATAGCATCAACAAAGACGTTGACGTCCAACGCAGGACCGAGCGCAAGCGCCTTTTCTTCCTCCTGCGTCGGGTATAGGACCTGCAGATTCACGTTGATGCCGCGAGGGAGGATGGCCAGAGCATCCTTGAGGGTGATGCCTGCTGTAGCGAGGATGTGATATACCTCCGCAATGTTATCAACAGTCTTCGATGACAGGCTAGGCAACGCAGCTCGACAGGTGTTTTCGGCAGTAATCGTCAGGAACTGCTGTAGGGACAGTCGACACAGTGGCAGATCTAGTCCTCCACAACTGATCGTCCATTGAGACCAAATCACTGGGACTCCATCAGCCGTATATTGCACAAATAGCCGGACGTAGTCACCGGATAAACTTGATCCAGTTACCACAGCACTAGTGGGCTGGTTAAACTGGCTCGTCGCTTTCCAGTACGTCTCAAAGTCCGTGATTTCCAATGGCTGACCATTGAACGGCTTGATCACCTGGGTGCTAAAAGTAATCTGGCCAATTGCCCTAAGTCGTGGATCAAACAGAGGCAGGCAACACTTTGAGATTCCGCCTTGCTGCGTCTTGAAAGCGCTAGGCAATACCACCGTCTTGGCGATAATCTTGGCACCGTACGTAGGGAAAACATCGAAATCGAGAGAAAATGTATCGAGGTTGTCAACTTGGAATGAAACCATGCGGGTATCTTCTTGAAAGGGGAGAATAATATTCTTTGGGATGAGATCTGATAGCTTGGAGGAGATTGTCAGTCGCGCCGCCGGATATTTTCCATCTTGAAAGAATATCAAAGGCTGCTCGTGAAGGTCATCGAAGCTGAGTTGTACGACGGTTTTAGTGTCGAGGAAGTTATGACCGTAGCGGCGGAGGGGAATGATGGGAGGGGGCAGTTCGAGTATGGGGATTGCGTCGGGATCCAAGGACATGGGACCGGGTGCATTGCTGCTGTCAGTAGGGCCAGGTGACGACTGTAGGACGAGTGGGCTGGCGCGAATGTGAGTGTTGAATGGGGTAAGTAGTTTCATGCATTCCAGATGGCCTTCCCACGCGGCGTAGTACATGGCTGGGAGATCTTTCTCATCCACAATATTGACGTCAACTCCAACCTTGAGCAGCGCCTGCAGGCAGTCAACGTTGCCTTCGCTCGCCGCATGGACAAGCGGAGTCCACCCATACAGCTTATCAACTTGGTCTAAATCAGCTCCAAATTTTTTGAGCAGGAGCAGCAACTCCGATGTCTTTCCCGACCTCGCCACCAGGTGCTGTGGATATAAGCCTTCTGCGTCGGGCAAAATATTCGCTCCGTGCCTTAAGAGCAGCTCGACAACTGCCTCGGAGCCGTGCTCACAAGCTAAATTCAACGGGACATGGTCTGAGTCCGATACCGGATCGATTCTTGCCGATCTAGCGAGCAAACGCTGTATGCAATCAATATGACCATGAATAATTGAGTGGATAAGCGGAGTAAAGTTGTCGTGGTCAATGAGGTTAATCGTTGAGGAATTCACTTCCAAGCACGAATCAGTATAAGGCATCACGTCATCAGCTTCCGGGGCTTCATACCATTTAATAGAGCCTCGAGCATATCCAGACGACCATGTAAACTGGCGTAGTGCAACGGCACTCGTCCATATACATCTGTCCTATCGACAGAGACCCCGGCTTTTAGCCCCCATTCCAAGACATACTGTTTGCCATATATGGTGGCCTGATGAAGACAATTTCTCTCGTTGATATCATCATATGACTGCAAGTCGACGAGTCCAGTATCTAAAAGAACGCGCAGAGACTCTTCGGGCGCATCATGGATTGCCGTCAGGAAGGTCCTGGTGACACGATCAGGCAATGAGCTTCCTCCGTCTGTTGAGCTGCTCGCGGATTGCATCTTCGTCAAGAGTTCTCTGAGCGTCTCTAGGTTCCCCGTAATGACGGTATCCAGCAACAGTGTGTCGGCATCTCCTTCATCAGTCCCCATAAAGTGTTGGCTCGTGACGACATGCCCTGGTGTCTGAAAATTGACCTGTATGCCATCGGACCAGGCGCCCAGCTCTTGAAGACTAGTCGTGGCCTGATCCGAGAGTTCACTTATAACGGGTGCGTTAAAAAATGGCTGGACTTCGACGGCCCTGGACAGATAAAGCTCCTTGGTTTTGGACTTGGACGTCTTGTCCCACTTCTTGAGAATCTTGGAGAATGCAGTGCCGTTAATTTCAACAAACTGCTGGAGCTTGTTCAAGTCAGTAGCAAACTGTTGAAAGCCCTCCTCGAGTGTTGTAAACTTGGAAGAGCGTCTTGAGATGCCGTCTCTTGTTTGTAGGACCTTTTTCTTGTCCAGAAGAGTTTTCAACCGAATCTTTAGCTCGGCCTCTTTTTGCAAGTAGAAGGCATTCACCTTGTCGAGTTCACGTTCCTATGTAGAGGTCCGCTTGTTAGGGATGTTGCGGGGTCTGTGTGACGGTGTCTTGTGTATCACGGGTCTCCTTACCAGTTGAAAGAAGAAAGTGGCCTTGTTGGCTTGAAGAGAGGCTTGGGAGTCAACGGAACCAGCCTGCCGAAGTATATCATTTTGCGCCGCCAATGTCGGGGTGGCAGAGAGCTTCTTGATAAGCTGTTCGGTAGGGCAATGTTAGTTGACAAGCTCTCAGTTGCCGCTACTATGTGTAACCATGGGTAATGAGAGTTGGGGAGGAAGATTGGTCAAAGCAATATGGCCAACCTGCGTGGCTTCAGACAAGAGCGGACGGCTGGCCATTTGTAAACAGGCTAGAGGGGTCATAGTCCATGGGGCACCGACCTTTTTCAAAGCTTTGTAATTGACGAAGCTTGCCGCATACTCTGGAACCTCCAGCTGGCGCTTCTGTATTTGTTTGCCGAACTTCCTACTCAAGAGGAAATATATTGTCAGCAACCCTGGGCCACGGAATAGACGGTTCTTTCCAAACACCGCCGGTGGCAAGGATGTGGAAGCCTCTTACATATTGCTGCTCGGAGCCTAGCAGAGCCGCGAGTCGGAGGAGAATTAAACGCTTGCGTGTAGCTTCCGTACAAGGAGCAGTCCTCGTAGACAAGATAGGCCAGGAATCGGCAAGAGGAAATATGCCGCCACTTTGTACTCTGTGTGGTTGGGGTTTCGAGCAGGGCTGTCAATCAATCGAACCGTCGAACCGTCATGTAAAGAGTGACACTGAAGGTTGCAAGGCCAGACACACCCATTCAAGACATGACAACAAAAGATGGTAAGTTGCGGGGGTGCGTTTGGCCAGCAGAGAGCCAGCAATGCGATATGTGAGGCGGCAGGTGCAAGCCAGAGCTGCTTGTTGCTATTGACCGCTTGCTGCTGCTGCTTCCTTCTTCACCGAATGGTCCAAGCAGGTGTGAGGCCGGTCAGAGGATATGGATCAGAGTCCTTGACAGCCGCCGGGGTCCCTGAAGGTGGTTAGGTCAGCTTGGGTCAACTTGGGCATCTCCATCCATCTCTCTCTCAATCTCATGTGGCGCATGTGACATCTGAGGCTTGTGTTGACGGTGCGGGTGAGGATGTTCCAGCTTCACAGGAAATACTGCAAAGCTGGAAACGAGAGCAAAAAAAGCACGGCGCGAGGGACAAAAATGAGCGCTCCAGTTACTCACCTTTTCTTAGTCAACACAGGCAAGAGGAAGAGTCATTAATGGTACCTATTCCGCAGTCCCAATCCCTCATGCAGATAGGTCCAAATAGGCTCCTTTGCATCCAGCGTCACCGTGATGGCGGCTGCAGAGGGCCAATGTCGTACAATAACGCCTAAGCAGACGAGGCTACCCAATGCCTGTTCCTTGCGTGGTCCTGTGACCGGGCCCGTGCTAGGAAAACGGTGACGATGTCCCGGGCGACACAAATTGCCGTATGTTGAAAGCCGTGCTAGACGCAATGTCGCAAAGACAAAAGCATGCGTGATGGAAAGTTAACAAAACTTTGGCACCGGCCCGGCTTGTGGATGAGCTTGATTCCTCTTCCACTCTCCCTCCAAATTGAATGAACTCCACCCTAACCAATGTCGTGAGAGCGAAGAGGCACTTCTTGTCAGTCGAAAGAGGCCGCAATGGAGTGTGTGTATAATGTTTGCCTCAGAAGCGGGGTGGTGTGGCCGCTCGTGATCTCTTGGTCTCCCCAACGGTCAACTGGTCCGTCTACTAGTTTACCACGGTCCGCATCGACTACTTTACAAGCTTTGGGCTTTCAAAATAGCCCATGTCGTTCACCTGTACCTAGGGACGTTTTCATCGACGCTTCATTAAACTCGAAGGGACCTCTTCAACCTGCGAGTCAATGTCTGGTATGGTGTACCCTTAACCAGCCATGCTTGCCTGTCGTCGTCCTGTGCGTCTCCACACCATGCACAATTCCAGGAAGGGAAAGAACCGCGCTTTAACCGCGTAGCACTATCTCGTCCGGGGTGGAAGAAGGGCTGATATTCTACCACCGCCTACACCTCTCCATTCCTCTGATTCGTCCCGTCAGTTCTCCTCTCATGCGGCGAGATCTCGCGCTAGCAATCCATTATCTTGGCCAATCGTCGTCTCACAATCAACCCCGTGCCCAAGCGACTTGCCATGCTTTCGCCTTTACGACTCAGTTCAACCAATATTCACAAGATCTTGTGCTCAATAAGTACTCGGTACATAAAGCCAAATTGGGGTAATTTGCCCTCGCTGGGCCCCCTGTTTTCCAGAGTTCCATCTGCAACACCAGTTCACGCATGGCACCTGGGCAAGGTTTAATAACGGCCAGAGACCAGGACCCATGAATGATAGCTCAATATCTTGTTATAAACTTGTAATAGTGCGAAATTTCCCCCTCATGGTATTACCTGCTACCCCTCTTGTCTGGCCATGACGTCGTGGCTCGTCGGCAACGCCTACCTTCCAGAGGTTCGCTTCAAGATTGCTTTTGGTTACCTGTGTATGCAGCCATCTGTCAATAATACTATGTAGGTCACAGGGTCGCAGAGTCGGCCAAGTCCAGTCTCCACCCATGCTACGGAGCATTAGACATACTTCTGCTCTTGGGACCGAGCAAAAAGGATACAATTCACGCAACCGGATAATGGACCATGTTTTGGAAATAAGCTTAACAAAACCCAATGTTTTCTGCATTCTGATGCTACAGTGGGACAAAACAAGCTCGACTGTGCACACTGCTTGGGTGTAAGAGAAATCACCAAGATATCCAACCAATGATTGAAGGTAGCCTACGCTCCATTGAACTCCCAGATAAACAACGCAATGCAGAGAGCGGATCATCGGGGCTTCCCAGCCTATGCCTTTTTGTCTGCCGAGGTACCGTCCTTGGACTCTACCAAGCTGTCGGCCATGGCTTCGGCTGCAGCCTTCTTGAGACGTTCGTGATCCTCTGGCTTGGAATCCTTAGGTTTATCCTTGCTTGGCTCCTTTTCGTCTTCGCTGTCACCGAGGCTAAACGGATCATTGTCCGTGATTGGGCTCGGCTCGACCGTAGACAGAGGTTGCCATTTGCTAGCCTTGGTGCTTGAGCTTTGAGGTGTGTCCTTTGGGGGGACTATAGGCGAAACATCGTACATGTTAATCTCCTCGGTTTCCTCCTTGAATCCTACCCTTCTTCCATTACCAGGTCTCGGGGAGCTCGATGGCGGAGGCGGTCGGTGAATACCAGAGTCAACCATTGGTCTACCTGGCGCAGCAGCTATGAAGCATTAGATTACAGTTATGTCTTAAGGTAGTTTCTCAGGGGAAGACGTACATCCATCAGCGGACAATCGGATTCCTGCAAAGTCGTCGCTGAGCACTTGGGGATCCGCGTCATAGCGATCGTAATCACCACTTCGGCGACTCGCCTCGCCCTGACGACGGGAAGGCTGGCCGTGTCCCTGGTTGTTCTCCTCACTCTCATCGAAACTATCTTCAATCTTCTTTCGCAGGCCTGTGATCCAGCCATTGACCTTGGTTTGCGTGTCCAGAAACCCCTTGCGCAAGTTCTCCCTGATCACAGGCAAATCGTCGTCAATAAAGCTGTGCTCTCTTTCATCGCCTTCCCAGCCCTGAGGTTGTCCAGCGTTTCGGGTACGGTTCGAGACACGAGCTTCGTATGCACCAACATTGTCATAATGCTCAGCTAACTGACGGGCATAGAGCTCATCTGCCTCAACTTGGGACATCTGAGCTCGGCCTTCAGGACGAGGGGGTTGGGGTGGTGGTACTTCTTCGGGCTCGTTCTTGACGGCATCGGGATCGGTCATTTCTATGGTTGATTCATGTTAGAATATGGTCGCCCGATTAGTACGGTTTACCCAGGCGTAGTAGCTCACCCAGGAGTGCATTGAACGCTGGCTCAACCTTGCCTCCACTAGCTCTCAGGACAGCTTTGATGACATTGCCATCTACTGTTGGAAACGCTTCTTTCAAGATCATTTCGTTCTTCTGATCTTCAGTCACGGGTCGAGGAGGCTTTGGTGGAGCGGCCTCTGTTGATGAGACTTGTGCTTTTGGCTCGCCACCAGGGTTTGTGGTTGCGGGTGTTGTTGAAGTGGCCGGTCTGGTAGCAATACCGGTTCTGGCGCCTGCGCCATCGTCAGCGACCACGCTGGTGTCTTGCAGATCGTCGTCGTCCATCTCCAGCGGTCTGGCAGTCGTAGGTGATTCGGCGCCGGACTCTGCCGTGGTTTTGTTCTGGTGAAGCCCGTGCTTGTTAGCAACGCCAGGTGCAACATACATAAATAGCCCTGTGGGTACAAACCGTTTCTGTTGGAGTCGACATGGTTGCGACCTTGGCTGACAGCAATCGCAAACTTCGAGTCTACTGGTTCTCTGAACGTGCCAATAATTACTAATGAGTGAAATGTATTCAAACGGTTGTGTATTCGTCCCAAGTCGGTGATAAGGATACAGATGCAAAGTGCTGTCACCTGAAACCTTTGTCTAGTTTATCTTGAAATAATGAGACGAGGGGTTGCAGCTGGCCACGCCGCCGATGACGTTCCCCACAGGCTGCAGCACAGGGAACTGGCTGAGCCACAGTCCCGATGACGCCTCGCCACAAGTGCTCCGTAAGAGCCATGAAAATGTGGCGACAACTTGAACGCTTCAGTATTTCAATTTGTTTGTCTCTAGGGTAGCAACTCACTTGAGAAGCATTATCTGCTGCGATCTCAAGTGAGCCCCAGCTGTTTCTCTCTCTTTAAGACTATCTGCGATTATGGATAAGGTATACTCTCGGTGAACTGGAAGATAACACAATACCTGGCTCGGCACGTCACTTTTCTCTCTTGTTGCGGTCGTAATGGCAGAGTTCAGCCTTGATGCCACCTTCATTCCGGCTCTGCACAAACCACCGGCTCTACTCCCTATTGCCAAACACCGCGACAGCCTCTTGTACGTGATCGAAACGTACCCAGTAACCATAGTGATCGGTCAAACCGGGTCCGGGAAAACGACACAGATACCCCAGTTCCTGGAAAAGGCAGGATGGTGTGAAAATGGCAAAGTCATTGGTGTAACTCAGGTGAGATCCATTCTCATGCTCACCCACTAGTTGGATATATTCTTATGCGCATCGATAGCCTAGACGAGTCGCAGCAACGACAGTCGCACTCCGTGTTGCTGACGAGATTGGGTGTGAGGTAGGCAAAGAAGTTGGGTACTCTATTCGATTCGAAGATGTCACGTCGTCAGCGACACGAATCAAGTTCCTCACTGACGGTTTACTCATTCGAGAAGCACTGGTTGACCCTCTTCTGAGTCGGTACTCTGTTATAATGGTTGACGAGGCCCATGAACGCTCAATCAGCACGGATGTTTTACTGGGGCTATTGAAGAAGATCCGGAGGAAAAGACCTGATCTGAGGATCATTGTCAGCAGCGCGACTTTGCAAGCAGAGGATTTTCTCAAGTTTTTTGCTGCCAATAGCGAGGATCCAAGCTCCACGAGCGACCATAGTAATTCGCCTGAGATTGCAAGAATCGTGAACTTGGAGGGCAGGACGTATCCTATTGATATGCTGTACCTAGAATCACCGGCAGAGAACTACGTTGAAAAGGCCATCGAAACGGTTTTTGATATCCACACAGAGGAAGGAGATGGGGACATCCTCGTCTTCCTGACTGGGCGCGAAGAAATTGACAATGCGATCCAGGCCATGGCCGAAAGAATTGGCCAAACACGAGATCGATATGGCGATTTACAACCACTGCCACTATACGCAGGGCTGTCGTCAGAGGAGCAAATGTACGTCTTCGACAAAACGCCCGAGGGCAAGCGCAAAGTTATATTCTCGACAAATATTGCGGAAGCCTCCGTCACCATTGATGGCATAGTCTACGTAATTGACTGCGGATTCGTCAAACTGCGAGCATACAACCCAAAGACGGGCATAGAGACCCTCACTGCAACACCGACATCCAAGGCGTCTGCTTCACAACGGGCTGGGCGTGCTGGGCGGACAAAGCCAGGGAAATGTTTCCGCCTCTACACCGAACAAAGCTACCAAAGCTTACCGGAGGCCAACCCCCCTGAAATCCAGCGATCCAACCTGGCACCGATTGTTTTGCAGCTCAAGGCGCTTGGGATCGACAACGTCGTTCGATTCGACTACTTGTCACCACCTCCATCGGAACTCATGTCCAAGGCCCTGGAGCTGCTATACTCTCTCGGAGCATTAGATGAATATGCAAAGCTAACAAGACCACTGGGTTTCCGCATGGCCGAGCTAGCCGTCGAGCCCATGATGGCCAAGACACTCCTCACAGCGCAGTCGTTCAACTGCCTCAGCGAAATGCTCACCATCGCAGCAATGACCAGCCTCGGCACGAGTGTCTGGTTCTACCACGACGGCGAGCAAAAAGCAATGGAAAGTTCACGACGCAAATTTGCCGCCGAGGAAGGCGACCATCTCACCCTTCTCAACGCCTACACGGCATTCGTCACGAAGGGCAAGAAGGAAGCACGGTTCTGTCACGAAAACCACCTCAACTACAAGTCCATGACGCGCGCAGTGAGCATCCGGGCACAGTTGAAACGATACATGGAGCGCTTCAACATCCAAGTCAGCGAGTCGCTGGCTTCCAATCGACCCTCAGAGACAGATCTAAAGAGCAAGGCGGAGCAGATTCGCCGCTGCTTAACGTCGGGATATTTTGCGCACGCGGCTCGAATGCAACCCGATGGGACATTTCGCAACGTCGAGGGCGGGACCGTCATGCACGCGCACCCGAGTTCGTTGCTGTTTAATAGAAAGGCGGACTGGGTGATCTTTCACGAGATTATGGAAACGGGCGAGAAGACATTTATCCGTGACATGACCAAGATTGAGAAGGGGTGGTTGCTGGAGTACGCCCCCGGGTTTTATACGGTGACGAATAGTACTAGGATGGGGGAATAGATGGATCTGCGGGGTGGGATTTATTACGGGAGGCCTCAGAATATTCTAGACGGGACGGGGCGTATGAGAACACTTGATACGAGTATGAATAGACTCTGTGAATGTATGTAGTGAATTATACGCAATATTTGAAAAGGGTTTGGTCATCAGAGTACCAGCATATAGCATCAAAAGTCCCAGGTGGTCGCGCGCCAAGCTCAGGCCGGCACTAGGGCATATCCACCTGGCCAAGAGAGCCTTGCATACCCAATCGACTCGGCGCTGTCTGTAAATAGTAGCTATTCAATGTTCAGACCAAAACACGCAGCCGACTAAAATACATACTACGCGAACAGCCTCCACCAAAACACGCGGTCGGTCCAACGTGAATCTCGGACCCGGCCCACTGCAATAAGGCAGCCTGGCTACGAAGCGTCTCCGAAATGACCGGAAGTACGGAGAACTTGACCAATGGAGGATCCCGTGTGATTACACGCAATGCACAAAATCCTGCAAAATTTTTGACAGAGAGGGGTGAGGCTTGCGCGTGGAATGGGCCTTGATGGCGGCGCGCATGCATCCGCAGTTTGAAAAGCGTATGCATGATTGTTTGTAGTACTAGTAGTAGCAGTATTACAAGTCTGGTATAATTAGAAGTATGTTATTTTTCAAAGCTGGATACGCGTGGAAGCGGTCAACAAGCGTCGTGACCTGCGTTTGGTTCACGGAGCACATCAAAGGAGAACAGTCAATTCAATGACGCTTGATCGTCAAGCACAAGCAAGGGGTTTGGAACAGCTTCGCGAGCAAGACAGTCGTGTCTGTAGCAATCAACGCGCGTAGAGTGAATTGCTGTACGCGCCAACGTGAACAGCATGTTGCAGTCGTGTTTCGATTATTTCGGTATTGTCGGACGTCTCGAGTTGCGACATGGTGCTCATATCTGCCCCCTACTAGCATCTGGCGAGGAATGCATGCCATTGACTCCAAACGCGTGAGTAGCAAGCGGACGCCACCGAATATCGAGCATTATCATGGGGGTCTTGCAAACGGTTGACGCGAGTGAGTGCAACCCAGGTACGGTAGCGAATGAAATGAGCGTCATCCGATAAGAATAGAAGCAGAGAATTGCGCAAGGCGACCTACTTGCAGGTAGGCAGGCGATATGCTTGGAATGAACCTCAGGCCTGGGCCACGAGAACACACAGTGCAGCAAGCAAAGCAAGCTCGGGCATCCGACGCACCAGCCATGTGTAACGTCTGCACATGGGCATTCCGAACGTCCGATGATGTATGTACAACCACCACGGGGCGTGTTGCGGCCCATGTCCATGCATGTGCACTTTGGAGAGGGAAAACCTGGCCCTAGACTCCGTAAGCGTCGATGCGTTGGTGCAACCGCCACAGAGCGAATAGGAATGCTTGCATAGTCGTTTGGCGTAAATTCTATTGCAAGTTGTAACCAGCCGACATTAACAGCTGTCGGCTCGAGGACCCTTTGCGAAAGCCACAAAAGTAGGCGGCCATATGGTGGACTAATGCATTGGCATAGAGTAGAATCGTTCTAGTTGCTAGTGTTGTGATTCTTTGTCCTTGAGAGAGCATCTTGCATGGTTTGTTGACTACTAAGTACCTAGGTACTCAACAACCACCTAGGTACCCAAGGCAAGTACATACTACATAAGTTCCCTTTGGTTAATAGAGATGGTGACGGGTCCTCTAATTTCGGCCCATCACACGCTGAAAGTCTCTTTGCAACGTCTTGGCGTAGAGCCATGTACCACAGTAATAAAGGGGAAGGGAAGAGAGGCCTCTGGCCCAACAGCTGTCGGTGGCCATGCCAGAATCGACAAGCTTTGTAAAAACCGCATGTGCAGTTTCTTCTGAATGGCGAGAGGTTCCAGCTCTGGGCTGGGTGGCATGGATGTGAGGCTTTGAAGATTACATGAGAGGCTGACAATGGAGACCAAGGCGCTGCATAACACGACATTAAAGGGCTATGTGGCTCCCTGTGACACTGCGTCTAGTCCGATCCGAGACTAGCGTCAGGGGCGGATGTCCAGCCTGGGTCTGGGAAAGCACGATCCCGCGCTATGAATGCGTAGCTTGCCCTCCCGCCTCCCTTGCCTGGCGCACTAAATACATATCAATTACAGGGCAGCATGATGCTCTATGCAAGCACAATTTCGTGCAAAAAGTGGCGAAAGCGCAAAATGATTGTATGTATCATCACGTCTTTCCAACGCGTTGACGTTGTTTGCTCCAGCTGCCTTTCACGAGCACACATGACATTGACACGTTTTTGATAAACCAAGGTAACCAACGATGCGGATGGGGAAATGAAACTTTGTTTGGTAGCGGCCTCTGTGGCTGGTGTTGCATCACCGTGGAGCGGCTCTTTGATGCGAAACAGAAGCTTTGCCTCTATTTGCAACTTTGTTTCCCATATCCCCGCGGGGGTCATCCAAAGTCTCAACAGTCCCAATGCATCTTTGAGCCAATTCTTCAAGGTGGGCCGCCGATAGACGATGCGAGCTGCGACAGATTGCCTCAAGTCTGTCCGACAGGCGTATTGCACTGCACATACATAGATGGCAGCGTTTGCGGCCAGGTGCTGTGCAACTGATCAATGAACAATATTGTGCATCCTGTGCATGATGACCTGCCGAATACTAGGCAGTTCTGTGTTGTGCCAATTTACTCCCTGCTCAGTGCCATCAGTAACAACTAGTAGTAGTATCACAGCTTTGTGCAAACACGGTACTAGCACCTTGGAAGAAGCATCACAAACAGGGCACCAGACTCTTGTCGAAACAGACCAGTTATTATTAATAGTCCCAGGACCCAAGGCCCATGCCACTGGACCAGACTGCTTCTGCCCTGACCTCAGGTGTCTTCGAGTGGTTCGTCCAGATGTTGGGCGGCGCTCAAATTAAAACCATTGACCCCGTGTGCGCGACGAGCCAGTTGACACTAAATGCCCTGCTCGGCCGCACGCTTGCCCCGTAAATCCAGCCTGATCCACGCCAGACCCATGTCAGACTTTGCCAGGGCCGCTCCCGCCGCCGTCTCATTTGCTGGTCGGTCCTAGTGCTGGTAGAAGTGGCTGCAAGGTACCGCACCGAGTAGTCAATATTACCAGACAGCTGTGTTTTCCTTGTTTCTCCCCCCCTAGACCAGCCCAAACCCGTCGACCGCCTCTTTGTGTTTATCCCAAGAACCGCTGTTCCACACCCCCTTTGTTCATCACCTTGTCCACGCCCCCTGGTCTTGATCCCAACCCCAATTGATTTCTCTTCCCCAAGCAGGGTAATGAGCTGGTTCTAGTGGTCGCTGGCGCCTCCGTCCCTCTTGCCCTGCTGGGTCCAGGTTCTCATTGCTTCGTCCCGTCGAGCAGCCAAGCCTTCTTCCTTCCTCTTCCTCTCCATCGTCAGTGTTCCCTTCAACTGTCGACCGACGACATCGTGCAATTCGCCCTGCCAACGGGCTCGTCATTCATTTAGTCATTCGTCATTCGTTTTTACAGCAACCGGTCATTCATTTTCGTTATTGCTCTTGTAGCGTTCAGCCATTCATTACTCCCTGGTCATCTACGAATGCGTCTTTAGGAACGTTGGCAAGGCTGGCTTATTTTCTTCTTCGGGGTTGCCCTGGGTTTCTAGTTTCCTTGACCTGGTTTATTTCGTTTTCTCAAGCCGCACCGCTGGACGACCGATTCGATTTGTCGATCCCGACTCTTTGCCACAGCTTACATTGCATCTGAGGGCCCAAAATCCGAAGCAAAACAAACATCTTGTTATTTCAAGGCGAGATCTTTTGGGTTCTTTCTAATGGCTATCGAGTTAAACCTTTCTTTTTGACATAGAGCCTACGACTAAACCCCCCTCCCCTTTCTCGTTATCAGTTTTCAGGACGTTTTATAATTCGACAATGGCAAACCTACCTGCCATTAAGCGGGCCACGACCGCCTTCGGGCAAGGCGTTTCGGATAATAATGTGTACCATATGCAGCCTCGTATCAACTTGCGAAGGGATTTGATCCCTGTTGAGACTCCCATTGCACGTTCATTGTGGACTGTTTTCAGGCGTGACAAATCCTGCCACGACGGCTCGGATTATAACACCTGCGAGAAGGGAGTCAACACCAATGTAACTAATCTTGCCATCATTCTTGGTATTGTGTGAGTGGAAACAAATTATATCACCATCAAGTCGGCAGCCGGCGCTAACTGAACACTTCAAAAAACAGAATCCCCGTGGTTGTTGCCACTATTGTACTCATTTTTCTGCATCGCCGAAATGTTCGCCGCTTAAGACAGGAGGATGCTCAAGATCCCACCAAAGGCCTCGATTTCGGCATGGGCGAAGGCCCTGCCAAAACCAGCAAGCGAAAGAGTTTATTTGGAATAGGGGGAGAAAAGACAAGTCACAAGGGCAACCAATTGTCTATGGATATGAATCTTTCATCACCGTACCTTTTACCTCCCAATATTCAGCAATCCCATGACTCAGTACATTCATTGGCACGAACCTTCCCAAGCGACCAGGACCCATATCGTACTGTTGGCCAGTATTCAAGTAGCGATGCCGGTTCTATCAAATCTTTCAACCCCAATGGAAGCCGGCATGGCTCCATGGCTTACAGTACCTCCGTTGGCGCCGCCGGGAGAATGCCCCCTTCTCGTTCCGACTCGATGCCGAAGACACCTGCATCTCCCGCGGCCAGGTCTGATCCTTTTGCCACGCCTACCGCTCCACAATCCATTCATCAATTCCCCCTACTGGAGGATGCCAAAGAAGTTGTCCGCCCCATGGAACCCGTTGTTCCCGAGATCGGCACTGTTTCCTATCCTGATGAAAAGACCGGTGAGCCGCAGATGCCAGACATTCAGCCGCCGCCTTTAGCAGTGTCAAGAGACTCGCACTACGAGCTGCCGAATTCTTCCTTGGAACAAGACAGACCCATCCTGGCAGAGCTACCAGCGCGTTCGGAACGTGGCCCGATTGGAATGGCCCATTCAGGCGTCGATGGTTTCGACTTCCAATCCCGAGAATCTTATCCGTCCGGACTGGGTCTGGACATGGGCTTGCAAAACGTTTACTCATCAGACGCGCCTCACGCTGTTGATAACATCCCTGGCCAAGCATTATCTCACGATGACTATGGTCACCCTGAGATCCGTACCTCGCAGTACTATGACGGTGATTCTCTTGGGGCCCCTGCACCGGCAGATGCTCCGGAACAATCTAACGATGCCCTGGGTGTTCCACAACAGCAAATGAAACGACTCTCGGTTGGATTCCGTCCTCTGCCACCGGATGAGGTAATGGAATCTGAGGACCCGGAGTACAGAGCCAACCGTATCCGATCCTTTTATAAGGAATACTTTGACGATAGGGAACCTGCACCCCCGTTGCCTGGAAGAGAAGCCGCTGGATATTATGAAGACTATGATGCTGGTTACCTTGGGGATGCTGCCTATTACGATGCAGAGACGAATGCCTTCGTTATGCCATATGCGCAGCCAGTGACTCGTCGCGCCATGACGCCGCCACCTGCCGGGCGTTTCCGAGGCGGTCCTGGAGGACCTGGCCCCCGCGGTGATCCTCGTGGTCCGGTGCGAGGTCCCCATGGCTCTATTGGTGGTATGAGTCTCCAAGGAGGACCAAGGCGGCCTCGTGCTGGCTCTGCCTTTGGCCCAAGGCCCGGCTCGTCTGCTTCTGCCCAGATGCGAGGACGCCCCCCGAAGAAGAACCTGCCTCCCCCATCCGTGCTCCATACTCTGCCAACACCTTCCAAACTCAAGGATGATAGCTTTGCAATCTTTAATGCAACTGATTTCGCGCCTCCTGACTCGTTCAGAGAACATGTCGCGGGCCGTAGTCAAAGCCCTATGGGTGAAAGACGTGCATACTCGCCTAAGGTGCCAGTTGCTTCCCCTCTGGTCACTTCCTTTGACGAGCTATCGGTCCTGCCAAGCCCTCACATGCTTCGCAAGTCATCAACATTCACGGGTCTGGATTTCGCCCCCCCCAAGAAGTTCAAGGATGCAGACACCATGAGTGACGCAGGCAGCATCAGAAGCAATACAAGTGGCATTTCTGCTGCTCAGCTGCATGCTATTCGCGGCGGAGCTGGACGTGTAAGTCGACTACCAGGCGACACCGTTTTTACGTCTGCCGCTTTGGAGGACACACTCAAACCTCAATGGAGCATGCGGCCTTGATCTCCTTTGGAAAATGCCTGGGACATGGCCTGCAGATCCAAGAGTGCAGACAAGTAGCTCGATTGTGTAGACATGCTGGCCGGATGCTTCTGTGCGTAACCCCTGTCCTGTCCTTGGAGCTCACTTTGGCATTGCGCTCTTTTGGCGAACCGTTCTCATCTGGCCCAATTGTGCGGCGAATGATGGCTTGGGCACCAGCGTCAATTGATTTTTATTCATTCTCGCGGAGTAACTAGGGTTATGATGGGACTTGTTGATTTTACAGCTTTTCTCTTTTTCTCTTTATTGTCGTACTGCTTCGGGGTTTGGCTCATCGAGCTTTGCATATAGAAGGGCTAGGACATTAAACAACAACGGCACAAATCAAAAAGCCTGATAACGAAGAAGGGTTTCCGTTCAGTCGACGTTGAGCAGATGCTTTGTACATAGATAGGCCAATTGGACAACAGGTACAATCATACATTTAATTACATGTACTTTTGCACCATAAACTGTTGACGTGACTATGAGGCGAAGTTGATAGCATTCATGATCAACATTCATGTGCCTCTTGTTGATATCTTGTGAGGTGAGAAAATTGTGTGTCAGTCAAACACGACATGAGAGACGATATTAAAATTATGACATGACGTGATTTGACATGGACCATGGTAAACATCTACTTGATTTTGGTAACATGCTACTGGATGGGATACTTATTACTTGTCGTACCAGCTTTTGGCTTTTATACGATGACTCCTTTCTATGTTCCATGAGAGTCTGGCATCAGTTGCGTCAGAGCACAACCTTGGCGGCTTCAATACGTCTGTGCTCCGTAATGCAGGGCTACTTTCGGACGTGAACGTGAGCGGCTGTCAATGAGGCCCCAAATGCTAGGAATTGGAGCGACGGGGAATGGGCTGTTGGGCTGCAGTATAAAACGACAAGATGCGATGCCTCTGGCTCATGTTGGCAGCTCCAACGTGAGTTCTCTTCCTGCAAGCCATGGCCTTTCTGGCAGCATTTGAGTGATTGTTTCCCCAATTTTAGGGAGCCTTGAAGCAGCTACAATCTCTGTGGGTTGTGTCTTGATTGATGTAGCTTGGCTGTTTGCAACGTTTTCTAGTAGCTGTGTTTTGACTATTGCGAGTCTTGACGGGCGCCGTGACGGTGGCTCTTTTACTCCTCTCTGGTTGTGTTACTTTGCGACGGACGAAAACTTGGTTGGACCTGATGATGACGACTCTGCGAGCTTGTTTGGGGCATCTGACCTGGCTGCTGGCTGCTATTGTCGCCAGAATTCTGCTTGGCCTCTCCGTGTTTGAGATGGCAGACTGCGACGGTTGCTGATCGATATTGTGGGATGACGAGTTTCAAGGTTTTGAGCATCGGAAGGCTAGGAGATACGCGTTGGGTATGTTTTCTAATAGACGTACCCTGTTTTCTATATCAATAGCAGGGAGTCAGGTTGCGAGCTTGCTAATAGTTTTTGAAAGCCTTGTGACATGAGGATGTTCGTTTTTAATACCTCTTTAGCTAATGGAAGATGAGTATATGCATAAGACGACCTGTATTAGTACATAGAAGAGCAAGGCTCCTTGGAAGGAGAAAGCTTGTTATTACTTTAATAATTAGATCCTGTTAATCTCTTGGTCTGCCGGCGCGAACGCGTGGGAGTTAATAGTTATCGTGGCAAATGGAAAACTTCCTTATTATTACAAGAATAAGGGTAGTGGAAGTGAGTGTCTAGAACGTAGATTCCTCTACGCTTTTGACTGAGTAGTGCTTTTTGATCTAGTGTACTCGACTGGGGTGCCCAGAACAAGTCGATTTGTACGACTTCATCATTGGTCGATTACATCATCGCCGCGACGTCTGTTGTCTGACCCTCATGCAAGAAGCGAGTCCGAAGCAGGCTGTTGTACTCATTGTGTCGATGCGGTAGCACTGACAAGGCCGACACCGTCTGTGGGATTGGATGCTCCCCCCCTGCGCGGCGAAAGAGAAACTAGTAGTTGTAGGTTAATATTAGATGCAGTGCCAGTTGCCCAAATGGGAGTCACTCACGACGCGGCTAAGAAACGTTACATGGCTTTGTGGGTATTAGACCCGAGTGCTCTTTGGCCAAGGCCCCAGATGATAACGACGTGTTGCTGAGCAATGATGGCAACATAACTACTGAATGTATGGCGTACGTATGGTGTACTTTGATAATTGTTGAACAAGAAAATTCCTGTTCTCGCCTGGACGAATGCAAACTGTAGACCTTCGTATCAAGACTGGCAGAGGGAGCATATTCCTTGTCTATACAATATGGCATTGACTGGGGCCCCATTCGTCCTCACATGTTGGCCCAGTTTTTTGGGTGGCAGAGATACGGGTGGCTTTGGCACAACAGCGCGCATTGATATTTTGCCTTGTCAAAGGTAATTTCCTTTGTCTGTGGACGAGTCAGCCACCGGAATCAGTCATTCATCAGGAGTGCTACAAGCTCTCGACTCACCGCTTGGGGCAACATGATGGTCAAAATGGCCGTTGAGACTTGGGACATGGAATGCTCGTTCAGTGCTCGACGAAAGGGTGAAGATGCTCTCGCAAACCTATTTGGACGTCACGTAGCCGTGGGATCTATCAGGTGGTAAAGGGCCACTGACTTGGGGAAGTAGAATGGCACGAAGGGGGAGGCCGGAGTTGTTGTTATCTACCTCTGCAGGGAAATATGGGCTGGTGTGATTCAGTGCCCAAATCGAAGCTCCTTGGAACGTTGCGATATTACGGAGTACGGAGTACAGCTGAGCGCATTTCATGCTGCCCCACTCCTTGGGTGCTCATTTGTTGCTTGTAGCTTTTCGAATACTCGCGCTGGTACTGAGTACGTAGCTTCTCATCTGCCGCCCAGAGAAGACGTCCTCGTCGTACTACTACTAGCGGCTGTCGGCCTCAGCTTATCCGACGCCTTTTCGGCCGAAGAATACGCGGTATGTGATAGCCCGAGGTGGGCACAACTCCAGATGTCATCTTTGTGCAATTTCCTGGGACAGCGAGGGGTTCCCGGGTCGAGCCGTTCAATGGCATCAAATGTAATTGGCGCTCCCCCATCGAACTGGGACCTCTGGGTGCTTTTTGGGACGCTACGAGATGTCAACTGGTAATAAAACAAATATAAACCTTTTGCTGAAACGTACCCCCCTGTATGTTGATGCGAAGACACCAATGGTAAGCCTCTCCCCATACAGCCCTGGGATATTTTTGAGGCCTTGCGAGATGCCAACTGGCAACACTGATGTAAGCCCTTTGCTGAAATTTGCCTCCAGACATTCGTATGCTGATGCGAAGGCACCAATGATGGCACTCTCCCTATACAGCCCTAGAATACTTTGGAAAACTTGACTACAATCGAATGATGTATACTTTGATCATGGCAGGCTCTCGATCGTGATAGCTGGCTTCATCCTCACAGAATACTCTTGCGGAGCCCTTGCGGCATTAACACGGTAGTAGGGCGCACGATTCATTCGCCTCAGTTAGGCCTAGTGTATCATACTTCCTCGAGGATATATGCTGGCCTCATACATCACATCATGTCTCGGTAAAGCATCACGACATGTCTTGTGCAAGAGGCAAGATTGACCGGAAGAGTCGGTCCTGCTTTTCGAGTTGACGCGCGGTGAGAAGACGGTCGTGAGAATGAGACTCGGTACAAGCTCTCTTGGGACTGTGAGCGAGCGACGATATTGACGACCGGAGGAACTAGTCCGGGTATAATTGTCCAATTTATCAGTTTGAACTCCAGTCTTGCATAAATATATAAGCAGACCACTCCCAGCCTTCAAGTCTCTCGGATCGTACACTTATTCTCAAGCAGATATCCTATCCCACCACGAGTTTATTCATCAACTCTTCAGAACAACTTCGCCTCTACTCCTCCAATCTTGACGCATCATGGCAACCAAGCTTCTCACCGTGCTTGCTATAACCTCTGGGGTCATTTCTGCTCCTGCCGCCTTGGGGAAATTTGAAAATCTCGTTGTTTTTGGCGACAGCTACTCGGACGAAGCCCGCTATGCCTACATCAAGCAGAATGGAAAGCTGCCCCCAGCCGGCCAGATGCTCCCCGAAGCCGATAGTCCCTTCAGCGACGGCCGTATATGGGCGCGATTGGTCGCCAAAGACACCGGAGCCACGCTCTACGACTATGCCGTCGGGGGCGCCATGTGTACACACACCAACTTCGACCAACGTACATTCAACGGAATCGCCAACATCCCATACCCTGCTGTGTTGGACTACGAATTACCTCTATTTGACACGGACAAGAAACTCGGCCTGTACAAAAACCTGAACCCGGACAACACCGTTTACACGCTTTGGATCGGCACAAACGACCTCGGCAAAGATGGCATCGTCGGAGCCAAGGCTGGCATGCACCATAATGTGGACGCATCCAGTACAGTTGACAGCTATCTGACCTGTGTCTGGGCCGCCCTCGACAAAATGTACAGTCAAGGCGCTAGAAACATTGTCCTGTTCAAGCTGGCGCCCCTCGAGAAGGCGCCTTTGTACGCCGTCGACTACCCGGATCTAAAGGATAGTCTGAGCGCCGACGTCCAGAATGTTAATGCAAAATACGACCAAGTTGTCGCGGAGACCAAGTCACAGCGGTGGGCAGAAGCAACTATTACCATCTTCGATTCCTACAAGTTCTTTTCGGATGTCATCGCATCGCCTAGCATTTTTCAGTTTACCGAGGTGTCCAAGCCGTACAAGACCTGCGTCAGTGAGAATAACTGCCAAACGGCGAGCGGACCCCAGTCGAGCTACTTGTGGTAAGTTGTATCAAGGCCTCGGCACCTTTTGTAGGAAACTGGAATATCAATCTGAAACAAAATGCAGGAATGACGCCCTCCATCTTTCACCCGCCGCGGAACAGCTCATCTCCCAGGAGTTCCAGCGCGCTGTAAAGGGTGCCTCGAGCTATGCCAAGAATTATTAATGCCAGCTCAGCCTAGGCGGTTGTGCTGAATAAAACGGGGGAACGAGCAAATTAGCATGTGTGGCAACTTGATTTGCTATAAACCTCGTTCTGGACAAACACGATGCAATCGTTGTGCCGTGTCAGGGCCTTCGTATTTTAATATGTCTGCCACTAAAGGTACTTGGATAGCAGGCAATAAGCTTAGATTTTATCTATTATTACATTCTTTACTACCTGTCAGCGACCAAGTGGACGAGTCACTTAGTCACCAATGGGTAGATGGTTTTTTTAGTTGATTTATTATACTCGTGCTCTATTTATTTATTTCCAAGGTCCTTGTGTAAGCCACTTCGTAGTACATCTTCCTTGGATAGTCTAAACTAGCCCAAGAACAATATGCTTAGATAATAGTCTATATTACTTGCCGTCACTACTGGGATGATATGCCTAGCAAATTACAGTAAGCCACGTGCCGCCAAGTCACGTGCCGTATTGTCTACGACAGCCGGTGCAGACGGTAGAAATCTCGGAATAGCGTCAAGTAGATGGATTGACCGTGCACCGTTGAAATTAAGCGATTTTTAGGGTTCGTGGGGATAACTTGTACTTGACGTTATCCATAGAAAAATGGGCCCGGTATCGGGTGTCCAAGCCACCTGCGCCACTAAAGGGGGTGCTACAGCGCCAGAGGGCAGACGGATAAGCCCCAGGCGTCCCCTTTTCCATCTCAGACGACGAGTAGCAGCATCTTATGCCTTGAGAGGGAGCGTCAGAAATAACGCTGATGGATGACGAAAACGTCGGTGGCAACAACCTCACGAGCTGGGCCAAAGAGTTGGATCAGCCGCCATAGGGATTACGGAGTACCTCGCCCTATTTTTAACGTGGCGGCACCTCACGCTCTGAAAATAGCAGGAAAGAATGTCCAGTCATTTTACATGCGTCAACTCGCGCATACATCAGGTAAACATTAGGTCGCCTACTAAGTAGCTTTCAATTCTGGGCGGGCCATGGCAGCGGCGTCTGTGTACGCATTCGTCCGAAGGCATCCTCGTTCGGTCCGAAGTACCCCGTAATCATGCCTCTCGATCCCATTTTCCGCCGTGTGTAGCTTAGCAGTGACCAGGAAAGGGCAAAGCCTAAAAGTCGAATCGAGGATGCGCCTCCGCCGCAACTTATTTGGCGCATCGACGCCCCTCGGCCCATCAAGGCAGTGCTGCACAAGCGCAGGCAATGCTGTACCAGTCCGTTTGTTGCCTGCATCCTCGTCCAATGACTTGACAGCATCAGCCGGTCGGTGGCGGCAATCTTCAGTGGACGTGAGAGCACTGCGTTCGGCGTACGCCGTAGAGGAAGACCAAAAGAAGAAGAAAAGGGACGGGGGCTCAGCGCCCCGGAGTCTCGACAACGGAGGGCGCTTGGAGGCCAAGAGGATACAGCACCATGGCAGGGACCGGGAAGGTGCCCGTGTCGCGCCTTCCTCCAACCATGCGGGACATGGAGTACCTGATGGATGCAGTCAGATTTTCTCGTATCCAACCAAACCCCACGACTGGGTCCGGTGTGTTTTTCTGATTCTTCTCATGTTATTACTATTGCAACTCCGTACCGTCTCCATCTTCACCCACCCGGCGACAACTTGGCGGTACGAGCTTCATTCCATCGCCCGGCCAGGCCATCATCTTCACCAAAAGGGCGATTGGCGTAGGACGCAGTCAATGCTCGGCTGGGCCTGGGGGACATTTCCAATCACCAAGAGCGTCGGCGGGAGACAGTTGCGGCCATCGTACCACAGCCCACCACAATTAATTGGAACCCACGCCTCCTAATTGCACACACCCCGGTTCGCTCTCACGCGCTTGTGCGTCTCAGGCCTGCCGCTGCCGCTCGCTCACAGGCACTCTCTCGGTCTCAGTTTGATGCGGCCTGAGGACGGGCCCGTCACCCAATCTCCATCCAGCCCGGCCCCTGTCGAAGCCGCTGCTGCTACTGCCAGTCTGGTCGCTCCATCTGTTGCATTCGTGTCTCAAGCGGCCTCTTGTTCTCCCCCGTCGGCTATCCCACGCCTCCCATTGTTCAGTCACGACCATACATTTTTCCCGCTCCACTCTTGTTCTGCTGCCTTTTCATCTCTCCCTCTCCTCTCCAGACACACCTTTCGACAGGAGACCACGTCGGCGATCGTCGTTTGAATCACGAAACAGGCACGCCGGCTTGTTGCGAGCCTTCGACCCCTTCTTTGGCCGTCGTCGACTCGGTTCGTCTTCAATTGCCCTCGACCTTGGTGTGTTGTCGCCGCTGCCTCTCCTCGGAGTTGGAGCCGTAGTTTGACAGGTATGTTTGCAGCTTCAACGGCTCCTGAGTAGTGCCACGCCAAGTTTCGCCGTTGTACGGCTTCGTTCATGTCCGTGCCAGCGTTACTATAGCCCATACTGTTGTGTTCTCAAATGGAGATTTCGTCATCTTTGCCGTCTTCATCCCCGCAAACTAAATTCTTGTTTTCCCTTCCTTCATGGGCTTAATCAGAACGTCGGGCATGGCTCGAACGCTGCAGTGGTGGCAATCAATGCCTCATCATGCTAACGGTCTCCATATCAGACAGATTCACGAATTGAATCTCCGCGCTTCCAACATGTCTGACTCTTCTCGTGGCTCGGGTGCCCAGACCGGTGGCCCAGAGACTTCACTGGGACAATCGCCAAGTCCTCCGTCCTCTGTGCCCTCTCCGTCCCCAAATACAACGCCTAGTTCACCTTCACCGCCATCAGCATCATCGCCCTCGCCGTCGCCCTCGCCGTCGTCCGAGTCGCCGCAGCCGCAGCCGCAGCCGCCTGCGACGACATCGTCAAGTTCCTCCTCGCCGCCTCCAGCACCGGTACCTACCACTCCCTCATCATCGCCTTCTAGTACGCCTCAGCCAGAGACACCATCACCGTCTCCTACGCCTACTTCTACGTCTTCGACGTCAAGCACCCCCCCGCCGGCACCAACACCTTCTACTCCCGAGCCTACGATATCCAGTTCAACGGTCGTAACTGTTACGCCTGCTTCATCGACAACTACTAAAATCGTCGTAAATACGACAACGCCAACCGCGGGACCGTCGTCTACTTCGGCAAGTGTATCGGGTAGTTCAACTGCTACGCCTATCAACCCTGCCGGTGATGGAAACAGTGGTGGTCTTAGCCAACCAGCCAAGGTTGCGATTGGAGTAGTTGTACCTATTGCTGCAATTGCTTTGTTGGCGCTGGTGGGCTTGTTCTGGTGGCGAAAGAGGCGTGCTCGTCAGGAGTCTGAAGAGGAACGCCGCAAGGAGGTCGAAGACTACTCCTACAATCCCAATGCCGACCCTACAATTCCAGCTGTCGGTCTGGGTACCGATAATTACGAGATGCGGGATGAAGGCGGATCGGGATACCGTGGCTGGGGCTCAACTACTGCAGCAGGTTCTATGGGCCGCAAAACTTCAACCACAATGTCTGGTGGCATGACTGCCGGCGCCTTCTCAGATGGCGGCGGACATACCCGTGGAAACCCTTCCGAAACCAAAACCGACCCTACCGTGGATGGCTCCTCGTCTCCAGACGGCGAAATTATGGGCGCCATGGGTCCTTCAGCCGCAAACAATCGAGGTGGCGACGTTCACCGTGGCCCGTCAAACGCTTCATCTTCCTACAGCGCTACAGGTCGATCTGAGGGCTCCGACGTCGGAATCTACGCTAATGGCGGTGGTTATTATGACCAGTATGGTCAGAACCCCTATGGGGACCAGAGGGCCCAGGAGCTTGGCGGCCAAGCTGTTATTAGGGATAACCCAGCGCGACGCAACACTCGTATCGAGAATCCGTCACATTACCCTCAGCAGAGTGCTGGTATTGCCCAAAACTTCTGAGGCGCTTCGCATCGTTTCAGACCTTTGTCAACACTTGGTCGCTGGATTTACCATATCCATCCACCTGTCCATAGAGATACCCAAACTTAGCATTCTCTTCAACACTTTTCTTACACTTTGAGACGAGACTTATATACGGGAAACTTGCAGTCGAACTGAATGGGGGCTTCTAGGCTTTTGAATATTTGGTGCTGGCATTTTATTGGCATTTACCATTCTTCAGCCAGTTCATTCTCGATTGAAGCAACGTTAATGATGGCATAACATTCTACAGTACAATAAGCACGTAGCGGCATTTTATAGCAAGCCGCAAACAAAATTGGGGGTATTGAAGCGGGATATTCGACTACATGCAGCTTCGCACGTTTGAAGTTTTTCTTTTACACACCTGCCTCAGCACGCAATGAGGACATGTACATGTACATAATACTCTGTCGAAACAGCGACTTTTACATTTTTTTATCTTGAGAAGACTTTTTTTTCTGTGGGAAAAACACATATCTATTACCATCTTCATCCAGCGAAGTGGCGAGCGAGGGAAGAGAGGACGGGGGACATAATGTGGAGGAGCATCATTCGTTTGGCCTGTAATGGGATTGATTCGTCGTGTATAGAGGAAGAGTTTGGCTTTATATTTCTGAGCGGGATGGGCTGCCGCAGGACAGTGATGCTGTCGGTGTATATATGGATTGGTAGTTGCATCAATTGATACAGTAGACTTGGTTGAAGATGTTGTGTCAAGCGCCACAGTTGCAAAAATAAAACAGAGAAAGCGTTTTCTTCAAAGAGTCTAGTGTAGATTGTGGTGACGGCATATCCGGCGCTCTCAACACAAGTTCCATCTTGGTCTCTCCGCGTGGAAGCTAATATTACCCAAGCTCTATTCCCTATATTGTCCGCTCCCGCCCATCCCTTGGCTCAAGTCCATTCGTTCCCACCAAAACTTACACTGGGCCATTTCCTCGTCGGTCAAGATCCTCTTGCGCACGGCTACGCCCTCACTCTTCCCGCCGGCAGCCTCGTCGTTCCCCTTTCCAAACACCAATAACTCCCCGCCGCCGCGCCCGTCGCCAAATGGGCTCTGAAACCTCGGCCACGACCAAATCTCCCCCGTCGGCGAGGCCATAAACTGCCCCCAGCGGGACGCCATCTCCTCCGCCACGGCCACCAGTCCCCGCTGACCCCCGAGCGTCTCCATGTCGTGCGCGACAACCGGCGCCTGATCGCCATGCGACGCGGCACCGAACGGCTCCGACGCAGCCGCGTACTCGTACAGGTAGACCCTCGCGCCGTGTGCAGAACGGGGCATATATACGCGTAGTGGGCGTACGCCTCGTGCAGACAGCGGAACTGCGCGCCGTGCCCGCAGCCGGGCGCGTTCTCGTACCGCTTCGAGGGGCCCGTCGCGGGATCCGGGCACAGCCGTTCCAGGGCGTCGAGATGGCCGCCCGTGAGGGAGGGCACGAGCGCAGAGAACCACGCGCGGAACTGGGCGTTTGTAGCGAGGTCCAGGGGCACGAACTGCGTCCCCTCGTGGGAGCAGAACCCCGTGGTGACGGAGAGCGTCCTGGCCGTGTCTGACCTGCACAGCGCGTCCACCTGCCGGAGGGGGATGTCGGGGATCACGCGGCGTGCTCCTCGAAGACGGCCATGGCGGCGTCGACCACGAACACCCGCCGGGAGGTCGCGCAGCGGACGGGCCTCCTCCCCCTCCTCCTCGCCGCCGCGCATGCCGGGGGCCAAGGACCGACCGGGCAGTCGGCGCCCCGGACTCGAGGATGGTCTCGGTGAAGGCCAGAGGGGCCGGGTGCACGAGGTGATCAATGGCCAATCTAACCAAAGTCGAGCTTCAGCATGCCCCCCATTTCACCCAGAACCACCATGACAGCACCGAGCAGAGAGGGAACTAACAGAATGCGCCCCGGCCCATCTCACCACCGAGTCCACGGCGGCCCTCTGGTCCCTCAGCCCGAGATTCAACTCGACGCCCCGCGTGCCCCTCCCCGCCGTCGCCGGTCTTGAAGCCCAGCGCGCCAAGGCGGTATCCGGCCGCCACCACGAGAAGATGTCGAGGGGTTTGGGATATGTCTCGGATGCGGGCTGGCGCTTGCCAATTATCACGCCTTCGTTGACCGGGACCCCAACGCTGGCTTCACTGCACCCAGCTTGATCCGCCATCTTCACCGCCCTAAACTGACTGTAAGCCGGTACAGGCCCTGCGGCTCCACAAGGGATCGTAGGGATCCGAATTTCGGATGTGTGCTACGTCTGTCTTGACGGCAAGTCGATGGCATGTCGTTGAAGTAAAGCGTCATGTCATGGTTCGGTGCGGGGCTAGAATCTCCATCTTTGATCGACGTGCAGTCCAACTCGGCGTGGCAAGCAAGGGGTTGAGGGCCATTCATCACACGAGCGTACATAGGATACACAATTGCTTTACTATATGCATTCTGCGCAGCCGTGCGAACCTGCCTTCGGCTTGTGATGTTTTGGCCGATAATCCAAATCTTATAAATACATGCCAAAATAACAATAATAACGCCAGTGCCCTGGAAACCTTTGTAGTACTGCAAACGCCCCCGTCAACAAACAGATAAACAAGACGGCAGAAACAAAGAGCCACAACGGCTCAAAGAAGCACGGGGCCGATACTGTACAATAAAGTGTCAAAACTGAAAGCCAGACAATTTCACGCCTTCACCTCCTTTCCGGCTTCCTGTGTCGCCTTCGCCCGCTTGGCTGCCAGCTCCCTCAGACGTTTCTTCTCGGCCCACTCCCGACTCGCAATTCTAGAACGCTCAGCAGCTTGTTCCCGTGCCGTCTTGGCCGCAAGCTCTCTCTCTCGCTTGCTTTTTTCCCTATCCTGCGTGTAGCAGTTGTCTCGTGTGAAAATGTCCTTGCCTCGTTGTCTCTGCACGTGTAGTTCCTCCAACGATACCGAAATCCGCTTGCCACCTGCACTACCCGTCGACGTCGAAGCTGCTCGACTCTCTTCAGTGGCAGAAGCTATGGTCGAATTTCGTCCCCGCGTCTGGGAGGAATTGCCAACCTGAGAGGGTACTGGGACGGAGCGGACAACACCAACAGACATGCGCTTTCGTTGAGCACCCTGGCTGTCATTCTCGCCATTTGCTTCCGGGGATGCTCGGCTCTGGCGAGCGCGGCTTGTCAGTGTTTCCCGGGGTAGCGTAGACGGCCCAATACTGTGTCGTACAGGTCGAGCCTTAAACTCCCGTCGTTTTCGCTGCTCTTCTTCCTCCGCTTTCAGTTTGGCCTCCCGTTCCTCTCGCTTGCGGCGAGAGATGGCTTCGCCTGGCAACTCAAACGTCGGTTTGGGCAAAGGCTTATTCGTGACTCTTGGTTTTGGGATAGCAGCCTGGGTTCTCTGGGCCTCTGCCTGCTGCTGAGCTTGACGAGCCTCACGTTGCTCCTTCAGGCGACGTGCTACAGCCTCGCCTGGCAACTCAAATTTGGGCACAGTAGGTGGTTTGGCAGACTTGATAGGATGCTTTGGTGCACTGAGGCGATTAATGCTGGATTGGCTACGAGAAACGCTGGATTCTGACTTTTGGCTCTCTGATGATTCTTGCTGCGCGCGTCTCTTTCCACGGAGCGTCAAGGATGCGGATCTTCTCAAGGAGGGCCGCGCTTTCTGAGAGGGCCTTGCACGGACTGTCGCGGAGCACCCAGCAACAGAAGCTTCCTTGGATTTCGCAGGGGCCGATGGTGTCACACCAGAAGGAGTCACGGGATTAGGCTCGGAAGCCTGCGTGTTGGCGGTTGTCGACCCGCGAGGGAGAGTTAGATCGTGAATTGCCTCGAGCTCCTCTTCAAGCCTGTCCAACTCTTCCAGGGAATCCTCAATTCGAGGGATTGAAAAGGATCCGGTTCGTGACGAACCAGCCACCACGCTCGGACTATTTTCGCTCATGATAGTGAGAGACGGCGAAATCGCCTGCTCGACCATAGTCACTACTTCGGGAGCCTTTAGCGGAGTGCCAGGATAAGGAGGTGGTGGCGCCTGCGACATTGCCAAAGAGACGAGACTGTCTGCGCTCCTCGTGCCATCCATGGTCTGAGGAGTAGGGTATGAATCTTTGTTAAGCGGTGTTGCTAAAAGGGTATATATGTCAGTTGCGATTCCAGACCCGGTTTGAGAGGTGCGACGTCGCCTGACAGGCAGCAAATTGCAGCCATAGAGTTGACTCCTAGACTCGCTTCCCGCATTGTACTCGTCTTGAGGACCATTGGCTGTTTGGGAACTTGCTTCTGCAGGATACGTCATGATCCATTCGAACTGACCTGCGAGATGTTTCTCGACCTGTCCCTCGAGAGCAGATTTTGGGTCCAGAATAGCAGGGAGGTGGTCTTCATTCAGTTTTGTATGATAACCTGGCAGCACAGGTCAGACCACGAATGTTGATCAAAGATGTCGTCGACTCAGTAGTGAGCTCAAAGCGGACTGTAACTCACCATTCACCTTGTCGTCTTTTGTGGCTGGTGAAATAGCAACAAGATTCTCTTCAGGATCTATGAGGCTGCTAGTTTCTTCTGGAACGGCACCGAGAGGCTCAAACGTCTCTGAATCAATTTGCGGACGTCGGGCACGGCTTGCTCGCCTGTTGCTCTGAGCCTTGGCCGCCTTGTTCTCTGGCGAAGTCGGGTCCCTTCGCGGACTCTTTGCCAGAACTGCAGGTGTTACTCGATTCTGGCTTTGGCCATGCGACAGCTCTTTAAGCACGTCGCTGTTCCCAGTGGCGTCGACATGGGCGTGTTTGTCCGGGGTCAAAGACCTGTCGTCAAAAATGTCGAAGCTTTGGGCCTCATGACGATGAGATGAATTGAGAGCCACGGCTCGTGACATGTTCTTGTAGCCAGGTCACCAATGCCTTGAAATGACCCTGGAAAACTCCGTAATGCGTCAAGGTTCCACGCAGTCAGTCAGGGGCAGATTGTGACGAGACACCCCGTACTCCGTGTAGGCCAGAGGGTATTATTGGTGGCGATGCGTATATGTAATTTCGCGGACAACCCGGACGAGGCAGGGATGGTCGGGGCCCAACCGGGTCTCTACGCAATCGGTATCAATTGATGAGGATGCGGTTTTTAATGTTGGCTTATGTCTGCTAGGCTACAAGGGCATAGCAATGGTGAGTTTGAAAGACAAATGCAAGCTATCGGAAGCAGTAAACGGTTTGGAGGAGAGTTGGATGTTTGATCTGGAATGTTTTGTTTACACAAGACACATGCAGTGGAGCATCTGCAGACGTGTGTTGCTTAGCTACCCCAGTCCTTCTTTCTTTCCCCTCTGTCATCTGCCGAGCACACAAACTTAATCTGTGCCTTGGCACGCAGCACTCCGGTCGGCAGCGTTGCAAGTGCTTTCCCCTCAAGCCCCTCTTCAATTGCTGACGACAGGCAGGCGAGGAAGCGCAATAAATCTAGGTCCCCTCAGTGAGGCAGGTTATGCAGGTACATATCCTCGTTTTCCTCGTTGCTCGACACCCATGAACGCCACACCAGCACCGACGCCACCAGACGCGTTTCATCGCGTGGTGTTTGGCGATGGCCCCGCTTCAACGGTTGCTTCAACGTTGTCGCTGCCCGATGCTTGTACTCCGTACATAAACAAGTAAGCGGCCTGCCTGATCGGCATTGTGCAGAGTGTGGCAGCCACTTGGCCGGCACGAAGGCAAGCAACTGCGATGTCCCTGCCTTTTCAAACTCCCAACGTAGGAAGCTGCCAGTCTTTGATGACCGCAGGGTATGAGACGGCCTCGAGAGGGATCGCGGGCACAACCTATCCGCCTAGAGGAATTCATTCGTGTGCATGGCCAACTCATGTGTTCGCAGTTGAATCGCCCTCCACAGCAGCAGCTTCAATGGCATCGGCCTGAGCTTGTAATGTTGGTGCATGCTCAGTTGGTATTCGCACGAGAGTTTGGGGAAGTGATTCGTTGGATGCAGATGCATCCTCCATGGTAGTGTCGTTCGATGGTTTTGCGAGTTTTGCTGCGAAAAAAAAAAAGACATGATTAGCAAAAGTAGATGATCGATGATTATTTTTGAACGTACTAGACGCCATATTAATCGCTCGTAGCACATTATGCCAATTACCCATAACAGCTGCTACCGCTGCACAAAAGTTAGCAAAAATCGTTCTGTTCATCAACGGTCGATGCCATACCCTCGGTCCCATCAGACAGAGTCGTCAATTTCTGCTCCAGTGCCTCCATTTGATTGGACACTGCCGCACTGAGGTCTCGAAGCTCTCTCAAGCTCTGTAATTCGGCCTTCTTTTCTTCGATTCGCGCAAGCAGGGCTGGCGACGGTGAAGCAGACGATGTGGAGCTACTGGGAGCTCGCATGTGCGACGAAAGCGACCTTGTAGGATATGACATAATGCGAGTGCCTGCGTGCTGGCTGCGAACTATTTGATCAAGCACAAATGCTATCGTGACATTCAGATCTTGGAGTTCCCCCCACGCGTCTTCAGTCTTCTTTCTTCAGTCTGCATTCCAAACGGGCTGGTGGGGCTTCACCCACTCACGTGCGATGCCGCCAGTAACCCAGCAACCAGCTGTGGGCCTCGCATTGATTTGTTGCCAGACCGGCCCAAAATGTAAATATGAATGACAGACAACACCAGAAATTCTGGGAGCTGGCCGCCGCGGTAGACCGACTAACACAACAACTCGCTCTACAGTACCTCCAACTTGCATTGCTCCCTGGTACCGACAACCTCAGATCCGTTCGAAGATATAAGCCATACTCTTTTCACACGTACAGGGCACACTATGAGCTATGGCGAGGCTCAACGAAGTACCAATGTCTTCGGACAGCCTCGAAACGCGTGCGTACAATGCCATTTGCCACTCCATACTCTGTCTCATTATTGGCTTGGATGTTAACGAAATGCTGCAACAGTTCGCAAGAAGATGTTACGACAGAATAGGGATCTCGCAAAATCAAACAATGTACGCGCTTTGCGGATCAGAGAGTTGGAAAGTGAATGCGCCCTCATGCTTTCTGAGAACTTGGAGCTTCGAAGTCGCATCCTGGAACTCGAGAAACAGGTCGAAGACAACGAGGCGAGACGGATCGCAGATCATGCGCTGGCAATCAAGGCCAAGCTGGAATCGCAACTAACGGAATGGGGGACGCTCTTGTCCGGGTTGGGCTTGGAACCCCCTATGAAAAGACATTCTCCTCGAATTCAGAAATCTATCAAACAACGCATGAGCTACATTGCAGGTAGACCTAGCCCTTCTCAACGGAGATTGCGCGATGTTGCTAGGGATATCGAAGAGCTGGGCCACATATCTGAAAACAGGTCATCTTCACGGCAATCTCTGAAGTAGGTTATGGTTCCGAACCAGCGCTTGGGTATGAATGCTAATAAGGTGCATCACAGCCCTGAACAAATCCGGGCTCTGAGATCTGAAGCCGACTCTGCCGAACTAGAGGCTCCCGCCAAACAACCACTGATTGAACAGGAGCCAACAAAAGTCGACTCTCCTCCACGAGCTGCATTAGCAACAAAGGACGTGTCCAGTCCGAGGAGACTAATAGAGCCCCCGATTTCACTTCCATCTCCCCGATCCAGTAAAATAGCCGATGCGCCGTTACCATCGCCGGAAAAGAAGAGAACGGAACCTAGTAACCGACGACAAAATCCTATACTACAACCTAGCACACCGGCACCAGAGCATATCGCCGCTCCAGTCAAGACCGGATCAAAAAGGAAATTCGCACAGGATGAGACAGAAAACACCGCACCCCGACAATTGACGAATGAGAATATAGCACCGCGGGGTATGGCAGACAAGGTTTCTATTCGAGAAAAGGCTGGAGGCAAGACATTGAAGGAACTTGCGCATATGAGGAAAGAAGCTCGAGAGAAGCATGTGACTACTGGCAATAGTCGCAAACCCCTGGCTTCAAAGAGTACCAATGACGATGTTAGCTCACCCCGAAAGAATCCCAAACCAATTGCGATAGACGAGGTTGGCACGGGAAAAGCAGAGCTGGCAAAGTCGAAGCCGACCAAGGAACGAACGAAATCCAAGGCCAAGATGAATGCTGCCGCCAAACTAGAAATTCCCCCGCCGGTCACGAAGACTGTGATAGCTGACCTGGCCACAACGGTCTCAGAACCAGCCGTGACGTCGCCAAAGTCACCGGAACCAGCGCTTGGAGGGGATGACCCAAGAGGTGATACTCCGCCACCTGTTGATATATTTTTGAATGGCGAGACTTCGCGGGCGAGCAGAAGGAATAGGACAACTATCAGCTACGCAGAACCAAACCTCAGAGATAAGATGAGGCGGCCAACCAAGGAGCTCTTTGATGCAGTGGCGGGAGAGGGCAAATATGCTCGAAGGGCCAGTCAATGTGATCTACCAACGTCTGAGGGTCCCAAGATTAAGCGTGAGTCTGACGTTGGGGATTCTTTGAGGCGCATTCCTCCGACGAGCGACGAGTTTGAGGCGCCAGAGCCGGGAAGCATTCCAGCTAGTCCTCTCGCAAAAAAGAGCTCGGCCCAAGACGCATCTGCAGCGGTCATTACAGAACGTCGTCGGCCGGCCTCAAGGGCGGGCGAGTTTGCCGCAGATCTCAACCTTGACGCCGATGAAAACGAGAGCGGCGACGTTGATGTCTATGAGTTCACCAGCTCATCACCACAGATCGATAACAATGCACCTACGGAGACGACGAGGGCCACACGACGTCGGGGGGCAAATACGCGGCGGCGATCAGCAGCCGTTGATAGTGAGGAGGACAGCTCTGTCAAGGAGCGAAGTGTGTCTCGGCGGCGAAGCATGATGGTATAATGATGACTTCCATATTAGGGCGTTTGACCCTTTTTTTTATTTTAAAAATCAAAGCGACGTTTACGACTCATGAGCACTGGCATTCCAGCTTTGTTTACGGGGAGTTGATTCATGGCGTGGAATTGGATGCATCATTTTGGCGAAAGGCTGATTGTATGAATTTTGTTTGAATGCTCGAGATACCAAGCGATGAAAGTTGTGGATTCTTTCTTGTATTTACATATTGTGGCTTTCATTTCCTTGGCCTTTTGCGGCCCCTTCAGTTGGAATAGAGCATCTCCGTTTGGAGAATTCTTGGATACCTAGATTCATTCATTATGTCTGCTATGATTGTGCGGGTATCTGCCAAGCCTTTTGTCCGCTCCAAGTATAGTATGCTGGAATATGGGTGAAGTCATGGAATTTAGAGGGAAGGGCGATTATTCCGGAGTGAGTCGGTTCATCATGATGAATTGGCGGCCGGTTCGACTGGTTTTGTATATGTAACTTTCTCCACGGCAACATTTTCGTTGCCCTTGTCATCTTTGCGGAGTTGGTAGACGTACAGCGTCAGCGAAATACCTTGGACCTGTATTATTTGTCAATGTAAGCATTCCCAGGCGTGCAGACACACGGCGTCACAGCCTCAACGTACATCCATTAGGCAAAAGCTGGGCGTGGGATCCTCCCCTACACCGCCCCACGAATTCAAGAATGCCCCCGTTGCGCTTCCCGGGTTGACGAAAAATTTGTCCATGTACTCGAATGCGTCGAACTTGTGGGTGCCCCCCCAGCACAGCACGTCGACATCTAGCCGGTTTGCTTCTGCAAGAAGCAGGTCGGGCTCGCTGGAGACGAGGGTGAACCCTTCGAGGAAGCCGATCCTGATGCTTCCGTGGGTGACGACCTGTGTGAGCGGGAGGGAGGTGGCTTCCACATCGTTGCGGCCCTTGACGATTTTGAGGTCCGGCGTTATGGAGCGGAGGTATTCGTACGTGTGCTTGTCGGTAAGGTTGCCGAGGCAGAGGGTCTGGCCGATTTTGCCGGGAGCGAGGAGTTTTTTAAACTGTACGGGTTAGCAAAGTGGCTTTGCCTAATGCTTTGGGCCGAGCTTCAGAGCGAAACGAGCGCGAGGATGGGAATGGCGACGTGGAGGAGGAGCAGGGTGTACCTTGGCTGGGATGTCGAGGGCGCGGTCTGGGATGTGTAGGTCCCCGATGACGAGGATGAGGAAGGCCATGGCGTTGCGGACGGAGGAGCGGGTGCGATGTCTTGGTGGACGTTTGAAGTCGGAAGCACAGATGTCGAGCTGGAGGGGTATCGAGAGCTCCAAGGGTTGAACTGAGCAGCTTTGGGGTGTCAATCGTCATCAGCCTCGCCGGACCCACTATACGTCCATGCCGCGACAATCCAATGGCTCAACTTGGTCATGAGTAGACATGACACTAGAGTCATGCCAATGTATTTAAAATGCAATGTGAAGAGTCCAGGGCCGCCTATGGCGAATTCCAGCTAACTAATTCTTCACGGATAGTCAACGTGAGCAACATCGATTGCACCCCGCGAGTCTGACTACATATCCAAGACATTGAGAGCTTTGCGTTTTCTCCTCCACGGGACTTGATTCTTTTTGTTTCTCGGACAACAAATCTGCAGATCTTAAGGGCAAGTAGTAGGACTACCAAGCGGATGCTCAGGTACGGGGGGAGACGTGGGCACAAGCTTCGCTCCGTGTAGTTGATGTGGCCTCCAAGGAAACCCAGACGCTTATTGGGGCTGATGTACAAGTCAGAAGTGCTTGCTGGAGCTTAGATGAAGAGACTCTTGCAAATTTTAGCACTAAGGACCGTTACAATGAGGAGCCTCTCCTGAGCGGAACTACCGTTTTTTGTCGAATACCTCAGCGTGCTGTGAAGTCAGGGAATGGTGTACACTGTACGGTGCACAATGTATTGGATAATCTCGCTTGGTCCACGGATGGAAAGCTCTACTTCATCACCGGCATCACAGACACATATATACTGTCCAAAATCGTGGTGTCGGTACAATCAGTTATCAACCATGGTCACAGCTTTAAACCCGCAAATCTGAATCATGACTTCCGGGTGAGTTTGCAATGTGTCCGAGACAGGAGCACGAGATGAAGGCGCAGAAGTTTTAGATCAATATGTTGATAAGAATTAGGAGACGTTGCGATCTGTACTTGCAACGTGCGAATATCTACGGGATACAGCCTTGTATACAGGCTCTATTGGCCATTCTCCGGGACGGAATTGTTGATGGCGCGTTTTGTCAATATAGACGCTCACATCACCAAAAGGGAAGGTGAGACGGACAGGGCAGTATTCAGGCACACACTAGCAAACAACTTGGGACATCTCTAAAGCAACAAACAATAGTTTTAATACTACGCTATAAAAAGATAGATTGAAGGTCTTAATGCAGCTCTTTATACTGATCAATCATGTAGATGACAAAGTCATTCCTTGGCGCTGTTGGTGGGATGTGGATGTGATGGCTAGAGATGTAGGGTATGAAGCATCAATGATACCAGACCACTGGCACCTTGACTTTTTGTACCGTCGGCCCCACCCTGCAGCTCTGTCATCCAGTTGCCAGCCAGCCCGCCAGTTATCGATAAGGATTTTTTTTTCGTGATACCGAGTCTGCACAAGCAGAGAAAGACCAGGGACACGAGGGACACGGCCTCATTTTTTGCAGTCCACCACCACCATCTACATCTTTTCTGCCTGTGTGTCTGCGACAAGATGTCGACACCGACTTTGGCTGAAAAGTTGGATAAGATCAAGTCCCCTGGTCTGGAAGGTCAGAAGAGGGTAAGGTTCCATTGAAACAAAAAAAATCGTAGCTCCATAATCCCAGAACAATTGGCTGACATTGCAATCTATGCCTCCAGAATGTCGTCGTCCTCCAAGCAGTTGAGTCAACCATTAAAGAACAAAATGCCGCCCCGACCCCGACCGGCTATTTCGCAGCCCTCCTAGCCTTACTACAACAGGCAATAAGCAATGGAAGTGTAAACACCGAACTTGCCACGCCCGTCGTCTACCTCTTGGACACTGTGACGCCGTACACCCCGCAGCCTCTACTCCGATCCAGGTTCACTCAGATCCTTACGCTACTCGCACCCGTGCTGTTGATGCAAGATGCCGAAGCTATCCTGATCAGGACATCTACCGGCTGCTTGGAATCCCTGCTCCTCGCCCAGGATGCGCCGTCGTGGGAGCTTTCTGTGTCCCAGATTGGACCGCGCCGCGCAGTTGCCGGCTTGCTCAACCTTTCTCTGGACCATCGGCCAAAGATTCGAAAGCGAGCACAAGATGCCCTCAAGAAGGTTCTCAAGAACCCTCCTCCTAGCCCGTCATTGGATCACCCGGCTGCCGATATGTGCGCGCAAACTGCGCTGAAGAATCTGGAGGACCTGGCCGGCAAGGCTGCTGATGCGCGCAAGGGCAAGAAATCATCCGATACCACTCACGATCCGGCCCTGATCCATGCGCTTCACCTAGTGAAGACTGTGGCGACGGCGAGTGGTGGCTGGCCCAGCACAAAGATTGAATCTTTGTGTGAGCTATTACTGGGCATCGCCAAGACTGGTAACGAATACATGACCATGGCTGGTTTTGAAATTTTCGAGTTAATATTTGAGAGCATGAGTGCCGAGGTTTCTTCATCCAAGTTGCCGCGGCTTATGGAGATTATCTCAGAACTGCGTCCCGCCGCCAACGACACCCAACTTGTTCCGCCTTGGTTGGCCATTCTGTCACGAGGATTCGATGTTTCTGCTCAGGTCGAGCCAGATGAGACTTTTCAAAAGTTGCCCGAGTTGTTCGCCATGATTGCACAATTCCTGGAATCACATTCTGAAAACATTCGAATCTCAGCTTCAGAGTGTTTGGTGTCCTTCATGGCTAACTGCATTCCTCAGCAAGTCATCCTAGGACCATCGATATACGAAGAGAAGATTTTGGACAAGATCACAAAGACTGTCGAGTCTCTACTAACCGTGCAGTACCAGGCTGCTTGGCTGCAGACCTTCAATGTACTCGGCGCCATGTTCACCTCCCTTCGATGGCAGTCTTACCCAAGGATGATGAACATCACCAAGACGATTGGGGAAATTCGCGAAAACTCTTCATTTCGAAACAAAAAGGAAGCGGATGAAATTATTGGACAAGCCGTGCAGGCCATGGGACCTGAAGCAGTCCTTACTGCTCTTCCCCTCAACATTATCAAACCAGTCAAGGGACAGGCTGGACGCGCATGGATGTTCCCCATTTTGCGAGACTACGTTAGCAACACCGAGTTGGACCACTTCAAGACCGAAATGGTCCCCCTTAGCGAGCTTATGTTCCAGAAAGTTTTGGATCACGGCTCAGCCGACAAGACTATGGAAATCAAAATCTACGAGACGTTGGTGCAACAAATCTGGGCGACGCTACCTGGATACTGCGATCTTCCCATGGATCTCATGGAAGCCTTTGACCAAGGTTTTGCCGAAATGCTCGCCAACCTCCTGTATAAGCAAGTCGAGCTACGACTGGATATCTGCCGAGCTCTGAAGACCTTGGTCGAGTCAAATCAGGCTATTGCAAGCATAGGAGACGAAGAAGAGGACTTTATGCTCCAAAGCAGAGTCTCCTGCGACACTGCCCAGAAGAATCTCACATATCTCGGACAATTTGCCGGCAACATGCTTGCTGTCCTATTCAACGTGTACACGCAGACACTACCTCAAAGCAGAGGCCCTATCCTCCAAACCGTCAATGCATTTCTCAGCATCACACCTCCCCAAGAGGTTGTTGAGACTTTTGACCGTGTGAGCAAGATGCTAGCTGCAGAGCTCGAGAACACACAGAAGCCCGGGGAGAAGGGAAAGGGCCCAAAGGCCAAGGACCATATGCCATCCACCGCTCAGACTCTGATGGATCTCGTAATTACGATGTCGACCTACCTTCCCCGCGACAGCTTCGCCGCATTGTTTGAGATTGCCGCTGTAATCATTTACAGAGAGGACGAACCACAGCTTCAGAAGAAGGCATATAAGCTTATTCCCCGCTTGGCCACTTCTGAGCTCGGCAAAGCTGCTCTTAAAGAGAGAAATACCGACTTGCAGCAGCTAATCCTGTCTAGCTCTGAAAAGGTGTCTGCTCCCGCTCGGCGAGATCGACTCGCAGCCATTTCCGCTCTCCTCCCGTTCATCTCTGACGATTCTCTACATTTCATCCCCTCTGTACTGAGTGAAGTCGTCATCTGTTGCAAGGAAAACAACGAGCGTGCTCGAGAGACTGCCTACGATCTACTTGTTCAAATGGGCCAGCGTATGATTGCCGCCAACGGAGCCAAAATTGACAAC